>NC_068381.1:16336461-17081461 GCF_023724105.1 Carassius gibelio
TTGAAGCTCATCAAGAGAATGCCAAGAGTGTGCAAAGCAGTAATCAAAGCAAAAGAAAAACCTACAATATGACATATTTTCAGTTGTTTCACACTTTTGTGTTATGTATATAATTCCATATATAATTCCACGTGTTAATTCATAGTTTTGATGCCTTCAGTGTGAATCTACAATTTTCATAGTCATGAAAATAAAGAAAACTCTTTGAATGAGAAGGTGTGTCCAAACTTTTGGTCTATATATATATATATATATAACAACCAACAACCAACAAAGGACTTTTGCTCATAACACCCCCACCCACAAAATAAAACATCCTGTTTTACAGATTAACACGAGACAGTGAATCAGCAATCACATTTTCAATGCCCTTTTTATGACAGATCACCAAATTGTAACTTTGGCAGATTAGCGACCAGCGCATAAGACGATGATTAGCATTTGACATCCGTTGAAGAAATACAAGAGGGTTATGGTCAGTATAAACCGTAACAGGTTTTGAACTGGAGCCAACATAGACCTCAAAGTGTTGAAGAGCGAGAATTAAGCCAAGGGCTTCTTTTTCTATGGTACTATAGTTAATCTGATGTTTGTGGAACTTTTTCGAAAAGAAACTTATTGGGTGATTCAAACCAGCTGCATCGGTTTGAAGAAGGACGGCTCCAGCACCGGTACCACTAGCGTCCACTTCCATCAAGAATGGTTTTTCAAAACAGGGGGCAGCGAGCACAGGGGCACTACAAAGCAAAGTTTTCAAGACTTCAAAGGCGGACTGACATTCACAAGACCACTTAAATGAGACTGCTTTACGTAATAGTCCAGTGAGAGGACTGGCAACATCTGAAAAATTCTTACAAAAACATCTGTAGTAGCCAGTCATTCCAAGAAATCGACGGAGCTCTTTCCTAGTTTTAGGAACTGGGAAATCAAGGATGGCTTGTATTTTGGAATTAAGAGGACGCACTTGACCATTCCCAACCTCCTTTCCCAAGTATGTGACAGTAGCACAACCGAATTCACACTTTGATAAATTCAAGGTAAGGTTAGCATTTTTCAAGCGTTTGAAGACATCATCCAAAGTTTTGAGATGGTCTTTCCAAGTATCAGCATAACACACCACATCATCCAAATAAGCCTCACAATTTGACACATCAGACAACACTATGGACATTAGTCGCTGAAAGGTAGCTCCAGCATTTCGAAGGCCAAAAGCCATAACACGGTACTGCAAAAATACGTCAGGTGTAGCAAAAGCAGAAATCTCACATGCTTGCTTTGTGAGTGGCACCTGCCAATATCCTTTTAGCAGATCTAGTTTAGTCATGAATTTAGCGTTACCTACCCGATCAACACAATCTTCCATACGAGGAAGCGGAAAAGAGTCAGCTTTAGTTAAAGCGTTAACTTTACGGTAGTCAGTACAAAACCTGGAGGTCCCATCTGGCTTAGGGACAAGTAGACATGGCGAACACCAGGGACTGACACTAGGAACTGCTAAATTGTGTTCTAGCAAGTACTGGGTTTCCTGCTTCATTAGTTCTCTTTTAACTGGGTTTACACGGTAGGCATTCTGTTTAACTGGGGCATGTGAACCAACATCTATATCATGTTCAATTACGTGGGTAGTTGAAGGGAAGTCATTAAACAAAGTCGGGTATTTATTAAGAAGACTGGAAATACCTGCTTGGGCAGACACAGGCAAATGGGACAATTTTTCTGACAGATTCAACAAAGCCTCAGAATTTGGCAAACGAGCTGACAAGAATGATGCACTATTCATTTTCAAATCATCACTTTCAGGTGAATAATCTGACAATGACACAGTAACTGGTACAACAGTAGCAACGGGCTTACTAACTTCAGAATCAGAACGTGACGAATATGCTTTAAGCATATTAATATGGCAGACTCGTGACTTCCTTCTTCGATCAGGGGTATCAACTACATAGTCAGTGTCTCCTAGCTTCTCCTTGATGCTGTAAGGACCAGTGAACTTAGCTTGGAGTGCTGAACCTTGGACTGGAAGTAAGATAAGAACTTTATCGCCAGTCTGAAATGATCGCGATACAGCCTTTTGGTCATAGTGAGATTTCATTTGGCTTTGCACAGAACTGAGCGATTGTTTTGCCAACTTCCACACCGTATGCAAGCGCTCGCGGAACGCACTGACATAATCCAATACATTGGTAGTTGAAGACGAATGGCTAGATGAAAGAATTTGCTCTTGCAAAATTTTCAATGGACCACGAACAGTGTGTCCAAAAATTAACTCAGAGGGACTAAATCCAAGTGATGCTTGAGTGGTATTACGTACTGCAAATAACAAGAGCGGGATGTGTTCATCCCATTCTTTTTCATGTTCCACGCAAAAGGTTCGGAGTATCGACTTTAAGGTTTGATGAAAACGTTCAATAGCACCTTGTGACTGAGGGTGGTATGCACTGGACACCTGATGCTTGATATTTAACTGTTTCATTACCTTTGCAAACACTTTGGACATAAAATTGGTACCTTGGTCAGACTGAATGTATTTTGGCATTCCAAAAGTAGTGCAGAACTTTACAATTGCCTTGATAATTGCATTAGCTTTGAGGGAACGTAGCGGTATTGCCTCAGGAAACCTAGTTGACACACACATTAACGTTACTAGATAAGAATTTCCAGACTTGGTTTTGGGCAACGGTCCTACACAATCAATCAGAATACGCTCAAACGGTTCACCTAATACAGGTATAGGTTTCAATGGAGCTGGAGGAACCACCTGATTTGGTTTGCCCGCTATTTGGCACGCATGACAGGATTTACAAAATTTGACTACATCTGACTTCATGGAAGGCCAAAAGAAATGCTTCATTAAATGATCATAAGTTTTACGAATGCCAAAATGGCCAGAAAGCTCATGATCATGTGCAACACTCAGTACCTGCTCTCTGTAAGGTTTCGGGACAACAACTTGGAAAACAGTACTCCAATCATAGTTGGCGTGGCGTGGAGACCACTTACGCATCAACACATCATCCTCAAAGTAGTATGCAACAGGATGCTCTGACAAATCAGTCAGCTCAACAGCGGCTTCAACACAATGAGTCAAAGTTTTATCAGCACGTTGTGCCTCAATTAACATGGGTTTACCAATGGGTAAATCAAAACCTGGGAGTGCACACACCTCTACCTGATCAGTACTAACCTCTTTTGCATTGACAGCATTGTCAGCACACATAAATGAATCAGACAAATCCACAGTATCCCTAAATTTGCGAGCTTGAGCTCGGGTCACAATGCATGCGCCAAACACATCAGGAAACTCTTCCTGCAGAACATCACCCTCATGCACAATAGGAGTATCTATTACCTCAGGCAGACAAAAAACTTTATCACCTGCCAGATCATTACCAAGAATGAGTGACACCCCTTTAACAGGTAACTGTGCTTGGACTGCCAGTTTAACCTTCCCTGAAATGATCCCAGAGCGTAGAAACACTTGGTGTAAAGGAACTTTAACCACTGTGAGATCAATACCCTGTACCAGAACATTAGAACCACAGCTTGACTGTTCAGAGAATGGCAACACATTTTGTAGGATAAACGATTGGGCAGCACCAGTGTCACGGAGGATACGAATATGCTTCAACTCAGACTCCGTTTCACCCAATGATACTACACCATCACAGATGAAGGGTTCAAAAGTAGACTCAACCACTGAATTCAAAGACACATTTTGTTCAGATGCGAAAACCTTTCTTTCGATCAACGCAACACTTTTCGAAGGGTTTACTTTTCTACTGACCTTGCGTTTCAAGGTGGGACAATTAGCGATGAGGTGCCCAACCTCATGACAATAAAAGCACTCACGGTTCTCATTACTGTCTGCACTCGAAATGTTCTTTGGTGCCACTGCGGCATCCTTAGAAGTACGAACTCGATCAGGGAAATTACGCTTTGTGGGTGAAAACACTATTTTATGCGTAAGTACAAATTCGTCAGAAAAAACGGCAGCCTCAGAAAGAGATGAGACTTTTTGCTCATTTAAGTAGACCACAATTTTCTCTGGTAAACAACTCTTAAACTCCTCCAACAGCAATAACTCTTTAAGCTGTTCAAACGTGTCTACCTTGTTCGCAGCGCACCATTTATCAAATAAATTAGCTTTGTCTCTCGCAAATTCAACAAACGTTTGGCTAGGGATTTTCACAAGACTGCGGAACTTTTGCCTGTATGCTTCAGGAACTAGCTCATAAGCACGCAAAACGGAATTCTTCATTACATCATAATCCAAGCTCTGCTCAAGTGTTAATGCTGAGCAGACTTCTTGGGCTTTACCAATGAGTTTACACTGCAACAACAGTGGCCAAACATTACGTGGCCATTTTAATGTGGCAGCGATTCGCTCAAACACAGTGAAATAAGTGTCAACCTCACTTTCTCGAAACAGTGGTACTAGTGCAATTTGGCGGCTAACATCAAATTCAGGTTGACTTACTTGTGGGTTGCGTCGAGGTGCAGGAATGGGACCTGGAGTGGAAGCACTGATGGGTGACGACACAGACACGCTCACACTAGGCGCATCAGCAGCTGAGGGGAGAACAGGTGATCTGGTTTTGAGCTCAAGCTCCAATTCTTTGAGCTTGATTGCTCGCTTAGTTTCAAGCTCAACTGTGCGAACCTGCAGCAGCTGACTTTGATATTGTTGCCTGCTCAACTCCAACTCCAACTCTTTTAGTTTGATTGCCAACCGAGGATCGCTCGGAAAAGGGAGATCAACGGGATCCATGCTGGCCATCTCCTCGGGTTTGGGATTCTCCGCCCCCTTACCCACGGAAATTGGCAACTGATCTGCAACACCCGCTTCACTCACCTCTGGCAAAACTCCATTTTCCACCAAATGCTTATAGATCACATCCCTGATCTCACGCTTCACTGCACCACGAGGAACTTTAATTTGATATAAATCAGCAACTGAAAACAGATCATCTTTGCGACAAATATCCAATTGTTCAGCAGTAGGCTGAATTGCAAACTTTTCCAATTCAAATTTAGAGGACATACCGAATTCCCTCCCCCTTAAAGTGAAAACCACTAGTCAAACAAAAAACAAAGCAAATTTCATGAATTTGTTTTATCACAAACACGCGACCGCAAAACTCCAATTGGTTTGTGAGGAAAAACTCCTTTTTAAGACGAGCCCCCAATTTCTGTTACGACCGCTAGGGGTCAGCCGTAACAGGAAAAGGAAGAGAGTCTGAACCAGAGAGAGGTTGAATAAACAATAATTTATTTACAAGTTGGGACTTAGCGTCAGGGGCAGACAAGGCCAAAATAACAAACAAAAAATCCTCTTTGTTAACCCTCTACACTTCCTAAACCAAAATTAAAGAAACCAAAAGAAATAAAATACAGATTCAACTTACCTGACTCCCTAAACCCAAAACAATGTGAAAAGTGATATCTAAATAAAATGGCGTCTAACCCCCTACGTCCCTCAACTTAACAAAAACTAAGATCAACAAAATGTTAACAAGATAGAGATATATATATATATATACACACACACAAGTTAACAGCAAACAATTTACAATCAGAATCCAAAATCGTAGTCAATCAGGCTTAGGTCAAGTTAACCGGGAATATCACAGAATTTAAACAAAGAAAAAACAATACAATATAATTATCACAGAACACAATCACAATCTTATTCACCAACACACTATCTCTCTGGTAAGACACTCAAATTCAAACAAACAACAATAACAAGGCAAACAGCAAAACTCTGGAGTCACACGCGATGGCACAATCATGGCCCCTATTGAGTGTTTGGGGCAGTCCTTATATCTGGATCAGGTGAAGAGGAGAACCAATCGCAGCCTCCAATTAATTATCTCCAGGAACCGCCCATCTGAAACAAACATGCACAGAGAACACAAGAGGGCAGAATGGAAACAACCAACAAAGGACTTTTGCTCATAACAACACAGTACAGACCAAAAGTTTGGACACACCTTCTCATTCAAATAGTTTTCTTTATTTTCATGACCATCAAGGGCTATTTGAGCAAGAAGGAGAGTGATGGGGTGCTGCGCCAGATGACCTGGCCTCCACAGTCACTGGACCTGAACCCATTCGAGATGGTTTAGGGGTGAGCTGGACCGCAGACAGAAGGCAAAAGGGCCAACAAGTGCTAAGCATCTCTCGGGGAACTCCTTCAAGACTGTTGGAAGACCATTTCAGGTGACGACCTCTTGAAGCTCATCAAGAGAATGCCAAGAGTGTGCAAAGCAGTAATCAAAGCAAAAGAAAAACCTACAATATGACATATTTTCAGTTGTTTCACACTTTTGTGTTATGTATATAATTCCATATATAATTCCACGTGTTAATTCATAGTTTTGATGCCTTCAGTGTGAATCTACAATTTTCATAGTCATGAAAATAAAGAAAACTCTTTGAATGAGAAGGTGTGTCCAAACTTTTGGTCTATATATATATATATATATATATATATATATATATATATATATATATATATATATATCCTATAAGTCGCAAAATGTGTAAATTATCCCGTTTTCTCCATGAAATTATCAAATAATATCACCATACGGAACATATACGAGTATTACTCTCTTGAGCCAAAGAGTCAGATGCAGGTGATTGAGGGAAGTCTTAACTGTGGTGGTGCATTTCACATATCTGTCAGAGAGAGGAGATATACCAGTCATTTGACACGACATACAGAAACTGCTGAAAAGATATCAAGTTTAAAAAAAGATTACACATTTGAATGTGAGAAGGTCGTATCTGGAGTTGACAAAGTAAGAGTGAAATGATTTGGTTATCACTGAATTCTTAATCATATAATTAATCTGAAAATCTTTATTTTTCTGTTAGTCCACACGCAAAAGTCTGGGTCTCACTGTATCGCTCAGGCTGCACTGCAGTGTCTATTCACAGGAGCGATCCCACTACTGATCGACACGGGGGCTTTGACCTGCTCCGTCTCCGACCTGGGCCGGTTCACCCCTCCTTAGACGACCTGGTGGTCCCGAGCTCCCCCAGGAGCACCATATCGATACCGAACTTAGTGTGGACACCTGATCAACATAGTCCACTGCAGCCCAGAACCCCTGAACTCAAGCGATCCGCCAGCCTCAGTCTCCCAGCAGCTTGGATTACAGGCGCGCGCCACTGCACCCGACGAGAGCTGCAGCATCAGCGCTAATACTCAATCTAGAGATCACTGACACCTCGAGTACAGCACAGCAGAACAGTAGACTGACATTAGCTGTGGAGCAGAGAACTTCTTAGAGTTTTAACATCTTCAAAAAAATCTGCAAAAATGTAGTTTTTCACTTTTAATGTATACAATTCAGTTGCTATTTTCCTTTATTTCAACACATCTGACTATCATTTAATTCATCTCAGTTGTTAAATCATGATTAATTTGTGGTAATTTTGATTTTTAGGGGTTTATTACCTGTTTTATTTATCATATGCATGTGTATTTATCACATGTACACACAGCTTGTTAATTTTATTGTGGAAAACTTTGCTGTTTATATTCCTAGAAGAAATAAAAGAATTAAGGGACTGAGGTGTCAGGTGTGGCACTGGCTGCAGTCCTGACAGGAACATCTGGAGCACCTGTGACTGAAACTAATGTATGTTCTGGTGATACAACATCAGGAAATTATGAAGCAGCTCTGACAGAAAACTCTCTTTAAACTGGAAGCTCCAGGACTGGGCTGTGAAACCCACCGGGGGCCCAACATACATCCAAGAGGACTGCAGGATGATTATTCAATTGAATATACTATTATTAACAATGAACACAGACATTAATACATTTGAATTACTTAATTACAATTCTTAAATGCATTTTTTGTTGTTGTTGTTTATTTCCCCACCGGAATTATTGTTTATTTTTGTTTAACAGTTTATGTACATAAATATAAAGAATAAAACAAGCAGTTTTCTCCTAATTACAGCACAAATACAGGAGGAAATATTGTACCTTATATATGGAAACCCTTGAAAATTGCTGTGGACAATCAAGACAGACTGATTGACAACAACTGAAGATAGGAACCAGGATGGCCATGATAAGAACCTCTGAGGCAGCCTTAAATGGGAACTTTGTAGAAATAAGTTAGTCAGCATGAAATAAAAACTGACCCTATTTATTTTCTTAATGAATGTTGCTGATTTTATTGTGAATATATTTTTAATAAATGTTTAGTTTAGTTTTTGACACTTTCCATCATAACTTGTTCTTCCTGTGATATAAGATATGATCATTTTTCTCAGCTGTAATGTTTGCCCGACATTCAGATCTGCTTCCCTTCATGCTCACTTTTCATAGGAAAACCACAATAATCAATGGATTAAATTAAGCCCTGCCTACAAATATTTCTATTTTTTATTGTATTTTGTTTTTACCTGTTTAATTAGCTGGAAAGAATTCAAAAATATAACACATTATATATAATGGGATAATGTACAACTTACTACTGTATATATATATATATATATATATATATATATATATATATATATATATACACAGTACAGACCAAAAGTTTGGACACACCTTCTCATTCAAATAGTTTTCTTTATTTTCATGACCATCAAGGGCTATTTGAGCAAGAAGGAGAGTGATGGGGTGCTGCGCCAGATGACCTGGCCTCCACAGTCACTGGACCTGAACCCATTCGAGATGGTTTAGGGGTGAGCTGGACCGCAGACAGAAGGCAAAAGGGCCAACAAGTGCTAAGCATCTCTCGGGGAACTCCTTCAAGACTGTTGGAAGACCATTTCAGGTGACGACCTCTTGAAGCTCATCAAGAGAATGCCAAGAGTGTGCAAAGCAGTAATAAAAGCAAAAGAAAAACCTACAATATGACATATTTTCAGTTGTTTCACACTTTTGTGTTATGTATATAATTCCATATATAATTCCACGTGTTAATTCATAGTTTTGATGCCTTCAGTGTGAATCTACAATTTTCATAGTCATGAAAATAAAGAAAACTCTTTGAATGAGAAGGTGTGTCCAAACTTTTGGTCTATATATATATATATATATATATATATATATATATATATATATATATATATATATATATATATATATATATCCTATAAGTCGCAAAATGTGTAAATTATCCCGTTTTCTCCATGAAATTATCAAATAATATCACCATACGGAACATATACGAGTATTACTCTCTTGAGCCAAAGAGTCAGATGCAGGTGATTGAGGGAAGTCTTAACTGTGGTGGTGCATTTCACATATCTGTCAGAGAGAGGAGATATACCAGTCATTTGACACGACATACAGAAACTGCTGAAAAGATATCAAGTTTAAAAAAAGATTACACATTTGAATGTGAGAAGGTCGTATCTGGAGTTGACAAAGTAAGAGTGAAATGATTTGGTTATCACTGAATTCTTAATCATATAATTAATCTGAAAATCTTTATTTTTCTGTTAGTCCACACGCAAAAGTCTGGGTCTCACTGTATCGCTCAGGCTGCACTGCAGTGTCTATTCACAGGAGCGATCCCACTACTGATCGACACGGGGGCTTTGACCTGCTCCGTCTCCGACCTGGGCCGGTTCACCCCTCCTTAGACGACCTGGTGGTCCCGAGCTCCCCCAGGAGCACCATATCGATACCGAACTTAGTGTGGACACCTGATCAACATAGTCCACTGCAGCCCAGAACCCCTGAACTCAAGCGATCCGCCAGCCTCAGTCTCCCAGCAGCTTGGATTACAGGCGCGCGCCACTGCACCCGACGAGAGCTGCAGCATCAGCGCTAATACTCAATCTAGAGATCACTGACACCTCGAGTACAGCACAGCAGAACAGTAGACTGACATTAGCTGTGGAGCAGAGAACTTCTTAGAGTTTTAACATCTTCAAAAAAATCTGCAAAAATGTAGTTTTTCACTTTTAATGTATACAATTCAGTTGCTATTTTCCTTTATTTCAACACATCTGACTATCATTTAATTCATCTCAGTTGTTAAATCATGATTAATTTGTGGTAATTTTGATTTTTAGGGGTTTATTACCTGTTTTATTTATCATATGCATGTGTATTTATCACATGTACACACAGCTTGTTAATTTTATTGTGGAAAACTTTGCTGTTTATATTCCTAGAAGAAATAAAAGAATTAAGGGACTGAGGTGTCAGGTGTGGCACTGGCTGCAGTCCTGACAGGAACATCTGGAGCACCTGTGACTGAAACTAATGTATGTTCTGGTGATACAACATCAGGAAATTATGAAGCAGCTCTGACAGAAAACTCTCTTTAAACTGGAAGCTCCAGGACTGGGCTGTGAAACCCACCGGGGGCCCAACATACATCCAAGAGGACTGCAGGATGATTATTCAATTGAATATACTATTATTAACAATGAACACAGACATTAATACATTTGAATTACTTAATTACAATTCTTAAATGCATTTTTTGTTGTTGTTGTTTATTTCCCCACCGGAATTATTGTTTATTTTTGTTTAACAGTTTATGTACATAAATATAAAGAATAAAACAAGCAGTTTTCTCCTAATTACAGCACAAATACAGGAGGAAATATTGTACCTTATATATGGAAACCCTTGAAAATTGCTGTGGACAATCAAGTCAAACCGATTCAGAACAACTGAAGATAGGAAACAGGATGGCCATGATAAGAACCTCTGAGGCAGCCTTAAATGGGAACTTTGTAGAAATAAGTTAGTCAGCATGAAATAAAAACTGACCCTATTTATTTTCTTAATGAATGTTGCTGATTTTATTGTGAATATATTTTTAATAAATGTTTAGTTTAGTTTTTGACACTTTCCATCATAACTTGTTCTTCCTGTGATATAAGATATGATCATTTTTCTCAGCTGTAATGTTTGCCCGACATTCAGATCTGCTTCCCTTCATGCTCACTTTTCATAGGAAAACCACAATAATCAATGGATTAAATTAAGCCCTGCCTACAAATATTTCTATTTTTTATTGTATTTTGTTTTTACCTGTTTAATTAGCTGGAAAGAATTCAAAAATATAACACATTATATATAATGGGATAATGTACAACTTACTACTGTATATATATATATATATATATATATATATATATATATATATATACACAGTACAGACCAAAAGTTTGGACACACCTTCTCATTCAAATAGTTTTCTTTATTTTCATAACCATCAAGGGCTATTTGAGCAAGAAGGAGAGTGATGGGGTGCTGCGCCAGATGACCTGGCCTCCACAGTCACTGGACCTGAACCCATTCGAGATGGTTTAGGGGTGAGCTGGACCGCAGACAGAAGGCAAAAGGGCCAACAAGTGCTAAGCATCTCTCGGGGAACTCCTTCAAGACTGTTGGAAGACCATTTCAGGTGACTACCTCTTGAAGCTCATCAAGAGAATGCCAAGAGTGTGCAAAGCAGTAATCAAAGCAAAAGAAAAACCTACAATATGACATATTTTCAGTTGTTTCACACTTTTGTGTTATGTATATAATTCCATATATAATTCCACGTGTTAATTCATAGTTTTGATGCCTTCAGTGTGAATCTACAATTTTCATAGTCATGAAAATAAAGAAAACTCTTTGAATGAGAAGGTGTGTCCAAACTTTTGGTCTATATATATATATATATATATATATATATATATATATATATATATATATATATATATATATATATCCTATAAGTCGCAAAATGTGTAAATTATCCCGTTTTCTCCATGAAATTATCAAATAATATCACCATACGGAACATATACGAGTATTACTCTCTTGAGCCAAAGAGTCAGATGCAGGTGATTGAGGGAAGTCTTAACTGTGGTGGTACATTTCACATATCTGTCAGAGAGAGGAGATATACCAGTCATTTGACATGACATACAGAAACTGCTGAAAAGATATCAAGTTTAAAAAAAGATTACACATTTGAATGTGAGAAGGTCGTATCTGGAGTTGACAAAGTAAGAGTGAAATGATTTGGTTATTACTGAATTCTTAATCATATAATTAATCTGAAAATCTTTATTTTTCTGTTAGTCCACACGCAAAAGTCTGGGTCTCACTGTATCGCTCAGGCTGCACTGCAGTGTCTATTCACAGGTGTGATCCCACTACTGATCGACACGGGGGCTTTGACCTGCTCCGTCTCCGACCTGGGCCGGTTCACCCCTCCTTAGACGACCTGGTGGTCCCGAGCTCCCCCAGGAGCACCATATCGATACCGAACTTAGTGTGGACACCTGATCAACATAGTCCACTGCAGCCCAGAACCCCTGAACTCAAGCGATCCACCAGCCTCAGTCTCCCAGCAGCTTGGATTACAGGCACACGCCACTGCACCCGACGAGAGCTGCAGCATCAGCGCTGATACTCAATCTAGCTATATATATATATATATATATAGTATTGTATTTTGTTCACTGTAAGGTAAAGAGCAAAAATCTGAATGTCACATTTATTAGAATCTCACATCATTTTTGCTATGCATTTTAAAATTGTCTTAATTGCCTTGATTTTCTCTAATCTTCTGGTTTGTACCTTTTTTGCTCTCAAATAACTTCCATAACAAACAACGTTTTAATCTTTTATAACAAAAATTGTGACAAAATGTAATAAATGTTGTTTTAATGAAAAAATCAAAGAAAAACCTTTTCAATTATACATCTTTTAATCTCCAGTATCCCCCGCTGTCCCTCCCTCTGTCAGACTAGTTTAGTTTAGTTAAAGAAGCTGAATGTAAGAAATCTATTTCAGTTAATCATAAAATGGCCCTGATGTGTCACTAGACATTAAGAAATCATGTTCATTTCAAATACTTATATCACTGTCAACAGTAGTCCGGCCAGGATATTGTCATTTAAAAAGTAGACTTGCAGCCCTCAACTGATGTTGATGTTGTCATTTTGTGTTTTGGCCTGACGCGCCTCCCTCCACCTATCTACCAATCACAAAGTCAGTAGTGTTTCGGGGTACGTGTTGCCAGCTTTGCTGTAACCTACCCTAACTCCAGCCGGATAAAAATGTCTAATGTTACTAAATCAAAAAGACCTCGTTATAATTCAGAAATTCGTCGTGACAAAGTCCGAAATAAAACCAGAATTTCGGTAACATTTTAGAATAAGGTTCCTTTAGTTAATGTTAGTTAACTACTTTCGTTAACATGAACTAAGCAAGAACAATCCTTCTACAGCATTTATAAGTCTTAGTTCATGTTAATTTCAACATTTACTAATGCATTATTTAAATCAAAAGTTGTGCTTGTTAACATTAGTTAATGCACTTTGAATTACCATGAACTAACAATGAATAACTGTATTTTCATTAACTAACATTAACGAAGATGAATAAATACAGTAATAAATGTATTATTCATTGTTTGTTCATGTTAATTAATACATTAACTAACATTAACTAATGGAACCTTATTCTAAAGTGTTACCAGAATTTGTATTGGAGATGCTTTTGAAAGATGGAGACGGCTGAAAACGGAGAAGAATTTGAACACAGACGCCAACGTTGCTACTTTTCTCCTGGACAGGTAAGATTCATCTATGCTTGGCTAACTTGTACTTGATGTCAATGGACATTTCATATATTCATGACAGTCGAACAAAGTTATGCATGTTTGTGCAAAGTAACATAACCTTAGCTCACATGGACGTATGCTAACATTAGCAATGCATTACAGGAGCCCATTTCTCTGTCATCATGCTGAGACGCTGAGGAAAACAACATGACATAGGCTTGTGCTTGTACTTACATTAATGAAAGATAAATAACGTTACAAGTTAGACTAACAGTTACCGTTCTGTCTGTCACATACGAGCATAAATCTTTACGATCATATTTAACTAATGACAATTAGTAAATTTTTAAAATACATAATTACTTATCAAAATATCTCTTATGAAGCATTAACATAATTAACAGAAAAAAAACTTACTGTGTACATCTGTTCGTCACTTGCATTGGAAGCAGCCTACGTTTCTACTGAATCTATCTGGCAACCTCGAGTCAGGGGGTAGGGGATACACCACTCTACAGTATTTTTATAGTGAGTGCAGTACCAGTTTAGGCCACAATCCTACATATGGCTCCTTTAATGTAGGCCTCTTTGTTAATATATCAATCTATCTCTCTCCGGATGCTTTGCTGAGAGATGGAGAGGCAGTGACAGGAACCTCTGAACCAGGAGAGGAACTTCTGGGATCACGACAACCATCAAGCTCCCCCAGGAGCACCATATCGATACCGAACTTAGTGTGGACACCTGATCAACATAGTCCACTGCAGCCCAGAACCCCTGAACTCAAGCGATCCGCCAGCCTCAGTCTCCCAGCAGCTTGGATTACAGGCGCGCGCCACTGCACCCGACGAGAGCTGCGAGCATCAATCTAACGCAATATCACAACCAATTAGTAAATTTTTTACAAGGTGGCTAATTCGTACCGATTTGTACGACCTCACTCACCTAAACTTCAGTGTTGATTAGCAGTATAGCGTAGTCCTAGTCAGTGATCTCTAGATTGAGTATCAGCGCTGATGCTGCAGCTCTCGTCGGGTGCAGTGGCGCGCGCCTGTAATCCAAGCTGCTGGGAGACTGAGGCTGGCGGATCGCTTGAGTTCAGGGGTTCTGGGCTGCAGTGGACTATGTTGATCAGGTGTCCACACTAAGTTCGGTATCGATATGGTGCTCCTGGGGGAGCTCGGGACCACCAGGTCGTCTAAGGAGGGGTGAACCGGCCCAGGTCGGAGACGGAGCAGGTCAAAGCCCCCGTGTCGATCAGTAGTGGGATCACACCTGTGAATAGACACTGCAGTGCAGCCTGAGCGATACAGTGAGACCCAGACTTTTGGGTTTGTTCCTGCAGGTGGACAGGTAGATTAAGAATTCAATGATAATCAAATCGTTTCTCTCTTATCTGTCAACTCCAGATTTTGTAGAATTTTTACAAATTTGCAAGCGGTTTTAAAAAAGAAATTCAGCAATTAAATTTGCCACGTTGCACTTGTTTTCAATTAACCCATTTGTGCCCAAATTTATCTGAATGGTTTCATGCATATAGTCATGTCAATAGTGTCTTATATGTGAACATGTTCTTCATTTATTTTTCCCAGGGTTTCGTTTTTTTTTTCTCTCTCTCTTGAAAATCATATTTGAATATAGTTGCAGGTGGGCATTTGCCCATATTTATGTTGTATTTACCATTTGGCATCTAACTCAAAATAACTGCTTTCAGCAGATCAATCTTTATTCATGAACAAATTTATCATTCATAAAAGTCAAAGAACATTTGATGCAAACCCCAAAAAAGGCTGCATCTAGCTTATAATCTATATGATAAAAGATCAAATCCATTTGTCTTAAAATGGTGGAACATAGTGCAGAACAAAATGCAGCCATTGAGTTGGCCCAACAGGGTATTGTGTATCAATAAGTTAAATGAATGAATAAATAAATATAATTAATAAAATATTATCTATGTTATAAAAAGGGTATTCCTTAATTAAGCACATTTAACATATTTAATATTCAAAACAGAATCCTCATATTTGTCTTAGTCAAGTAGTGTTTACTGTGATTTATCAAGAAGCAACCTTTGAAAGTTTAAGACAGTGAACACATCATACAAACAGGTCATATTAGTATTATTATGTTGTTTGGCTCTATTGCCTCTATTGGTCAGGGGCCACTGGTAGGCTACTTACACCAATTTCTTTAACGGTAATGTATTATGGTTAGATCGGGGAGTTTTATACCATTTATACCGTTACACACACACATATATATAAAGCATAAAAACTGTTTTCATCATTGATAGGAAGAAATGTTGTTTGAGCAACAAATCAGCATATTAGAATGATCACGTGGCACTGAAGGCTGGAGTAACTGAAAATTCAGAGTGGCCATTGGAGGAATAAAATACATTTTAATAAATATTAAAAAAGGAAATTAACTTCTTTTTTTTTACTGTACTCCTAATCAAATAATAGAACATTAAAATTAAACTTTTCATAAATTCACAACCCTCAGTTTGGGAAACCCTGTTGTAGGGTATATAAAATATAAGTTTAAATAAATGTCACAAGGAAAGAAGCACAGCCCCGTTGGTTTGCGTGTTTACGGCGTCTCAGGGACACGCCCCCAATATGAATATTCATACAGACACCACCCAGTGGAAAACAATATATTGTAACACCGTTAAACGCGATGGCGGCAGCTGGCATTCAGACACAAACATACCATGTCATACACTGCCTATTACAAAATGAACACGATATTAATATGATGGAGACTGATGGTCCTGAAGATGGTAAGTGTTCGACTTTGGTTTCTGAGCATAATTCGAGTCATTCTACGAAAAGGCGATGCCTCTTTTGAACGTAGGCTATGTGTAAACAATGACTTGCTCACACCTTAGCTGTCTCTTTGGGTTAGCTCACCTTGTTTTTGAAACGCATCAATTTTATATGTAATAATTTAAACTCAAATAAAATGCACACAAGGCAGTTTTTTATATCAACCTCTTTCAATTCCGTTGTTTAATTGTGAATATTTAAACATCATAATATGTTTTCCTGACAGATTTTCAACACACAATAAATATCACTAACAGGTTAAGTAAAAATATAATGAATATATAACATAGTGCGTGTTTTTATTCAAATGTAACGTTGTGTGACATTGGTTACAAGCTGATTTATTGCTGTTGTACACCGCTGAAACACTGATTTGACGATGTAAGCACCTTAATAAAATTATGTAAAAAAAAAAATGCACACAATTTAACAAAATTGCTGTTATGAAAAGATCACAATAACCAGATGCATTATTTGAAGTCTATCATAAATGTACTTGTTCTGCAGATAACTCATTTGACCCTGTAAAAATAGCCTCTAAGCTCAGGGAACTGGGTGATGATTATGATGAGAAAGTGATCCAGCCACTGATGAAGAATGTACAGAGTGCTTCAGCCGATCAGGTGAGTACAAACGGTCCTTCTTCAGAAACTGATCAACTAATCTGAAGAATGTTTGTATCACTTTGTGAACATTGGATATTTTATTAGTGTAACTTTGTTCCTGGTCCACTCATAATTACAGGCAATAACTGTACAGGCTGCTGTAAAGCAGTGCAGTTGATAGCTGCATGTTTCATTTTCTTCTCTGAACCTACTAGTAAAAGTGAAACTGCTTGAGCAGCCTCCAAAACTATGCAGTATTTCCTGTTTGGCTCTGATAGCTAAGCCTTTTTGCTTTAATTGCATGGCAACTACGTGTTTTTAACCACATGTTTTTTACCACGCTTGACATCTGTAGCCTCTGACATGTGTCTGTCCTCTAGGTGTTGACTGTGTTCAGTGATAGCGTGGACAGCCTGTGTAAGACGTGGGTTGTGGAAAGAGCAGAAGTGGTCTCAGAGAAGCAGCTCCTCAAGGCTGCCATCACCCTGGGACTCTTTATGAAGAAAAACTGCCCTTCCATGACGAATGTAGTTGAGGATGCTATGATGGGATTTGTCAACAACCGTCTAACAAACTGGATTGCAGAGCAAGGGGGCTGGGTAAAGATACTTTTATCAGATTTGCTTTAACCATTTCCTTAGTCCAAGACCAAGAGGCTTGGGTACATCAATGCACTTTCACATATAACCACACACATGGTTACTTGACCTCATCCGGTTTCTCCAATGTATTATATTATCAGAAACACAATCACTGCTTTCTGAAAGCTGGTAGGACTCAAAATCTTCTCAAAAGCTGTTATTCTTAATATTAATGCCAACAAATCCATTATATTCATGTCTTTTTATCAAAACAACAAAAAAAGACTTTACTAAAGAAAATAAAGAGAAATCTTAGTTATAGAGTGCTTTTATTTTTTTTATTTATCTTTTTTTTTTCAATGATATTGCATGCTGATATAGTTACAGTTAGTGTTTAATGATGTCAGTATGATCTTGTCTTCATTTCATCTTAGTCATGGAAAAAAGGTAATTAACATTTTTCATCATAATTTTCATTAAGGAAATTAACACTAAGCCAAAAGTATCTGAAGCAGGGCTGTACAGTCTTGTTCATGGAGGGCCACCTTCCAGCAGGGTTTAGCTCTAGCCCTAGTTGTAGAAAGTGGTACTCCCGGACCAGAATTGGATGTGAAATAGGGACATGTCAACATTCACACATGATTAAGACTAAGTTAACCCGAGAGTTTGGGAGCCAAATGTGCAAAAGCTCTTCCTCTTTTAGTGGACTTTGCTATCCTAGGAACTACCAAAAGTCCAGCATTTTGTGACCTTAGGGAGCGTGATGGGTTGTAGCGTGGTAGAAGGCTAGTTAGGTACGCAGGAGCTAAACCATTTAGGGCCTTATAGATAAGTAATGATAATTTGTAACTGATACGGAACTTAATAGGTAGCCAGTGCTACCTTTTACAGAGACTGTAAAATTGGGGTAATATGATCATATTTTCTTGACCTTTTAAATAAGCCTATAATTTGTCAGTTCACTAGGATCTAGTTTTGGTTTCTTAATAAGAGGCTTAATAACTGCCAGCTTAAATGGTTTTGGGAAGTGACCTAAAGATAACAACGGGTTAATAATATTGAGAAGCGGTTCTTCGGCTACAGGTAACAACTCTTTCAGTAATTTAGTTGGTACTGGATCTAATAAACATGAAGTTGGTTTAGTTAACATAACCGATTCAGATGACCAACTCTTTAGAAGTGAGCTATGAACTGTGTTCAAATAGATAAGATCCCTACGCCATGTTCATTGCTCCCTACTCCCTGAGCAGGGGTTTACTTCACTTTGGAACATGGACGGGAATTGGGAACCACTAGCCGCGTTTCCACTGTCGGGCTAAAAGCGGGCGTGCTACTGCGTGCCAGGGCCAGTCACATTTCCACTGTCACTTCCGGGGCTTGATCGTGCCTCGTCGGGGCTTCCTTGGGGCCAACAGCCAGGGTTTTTTGGCCCGACGAAACATACTTCACACATACTTCATCTACAGTGTATATGCAGTCCGTGTGTGTTACATATGTGGAGCAGAAGCAGCACAGGCTCATTGTGCTTTCACACAGGACCGGTTTGCAGTCCGCCACTCGGTACGCAAACGATCGCTGCGCTGCTGCAGACGCACCAATCCTGGAACGCACTGACGGAACGCAACCACGTGAACGCTGGAAACCATTAACATGAGTGCGTAAAAAAATATTGCAGACGGAGTATGTGTGAAACAGGCGTAAGGTTGTTTGCACCTTGTGCAATGCGGAATTAGTTTACAGCTTTCTCAAGCAAGTTTGTGATGCATTTTGGAAACAGGAGATGAGCCCCTGGTCTAATGCGCCACCTGGCTTGAAAAACCCGTTCTCAAAGACTTAACATTACTTTCATTGGGTAGCACATATACCTACCTTCGGCAGAATTCAAATGAGCCATTTTAATCTAGATTAATTCCAAGATTACAGTGAAATTAGTAAAGATTAAAAAAAAATGTATCTATGACCACCACTAACTTATTTAGTAACTTATATTATCGGTCATAAGTCTTGTCTCGAGAGTTTAGCTCTATTATAAAAATATAAAAACATTTTTTTGTTCGGGAGCTTTTATAAAAATAGAGAAATTATAATTCTTTCTAAATGTGACTTATATTGGCTACTGTGGCTACAAATAAACAAAAACAGACTCGGCTGAAAAAGCAAGCTATTTACATAACGCTTAAGCATTAAAAATAAATAAATAAAACAGAAATACATTTATTTTTGTGTGACTAATTTTGAGTCCTGATAAATTAATTCATTATGATCAATGTAATGTCACAATCCCTTATTCTATAGTAAAATATTGATGCTTTTGAATTTAAATATTGAACAAAGCATGCAAACAAATGGCCGCTTTTATCATGTTCGTTTTGTGATAACACTAGTTCCAGTGACTTATTTCTTAGCTTTCTAATAACTTCTCTATGTTGGTGAAATTATGAGGTTGTATGACGTTGTTGTGAGAGGTGTGTAAAGGGCGTGTTTTAGTGACGCGCAGCGGAGCTTCAGGCTCGACTGTGGAAACGCTGCGCTATTCTGGCCTTGTGCTACTGGCCCGAGGCTATTAGCCCGCCCAGCCCGTTTTAAGCCCTGGCTCGCACTGGTCCGACAGTGGAAAAGCGGCTATTGATGTAGCCTATTGTAGTAATTTTGTCTCCGGTATTCTGATCTGTGAGCATAAATGCATTCAGGGGCCGTGGCTTTTAACGAAAAATTACGCTGCAACTCTTTTTTCCCCTGATTGGCTAAGTATGAGCAGACTGTGTATCAATCATTGCATTGGAGAATACAGTAAACACAAATTAAAAGTAGCCTATAACAAAGTTGCTTGTCATGTTTGTCAATCCAAAAAAAAACAACCCGCCACCCAGGATTTTTTCAACACAACTTTACAAAAAAAAAACAGCCCAAAGTCACGTATAATCAGACCTCTGGCCTTATCAACTCTCGCCCTCACCGTCATGGCACAAAAACACTAATAGAACTTATAGTTTTGGGAAAATACTTGGTATTACAAATCTTTATACTATTTTGATTTCTATTAATATAATACAATGAATCACAGTAAAAGCTAACACCATGTTTCCTGATGATATCTCCCAAGGGTAGCATGTGAAGCTTGAAGACCAGTCTCAGTACTATTATAAAGTCTAAATTTCATCAAAAATATCTTAATTTGAGTTCTGCTGATGAATGAAGGTTTTACAGGTTTGGAACGAGTAATTAATGACATAATTTTCATTTCTGGTGGTGAGCTATACTGAAGTCTTTACAGTGGCACACACTGTATAAATGGCCTGAATCATGTTATTTTCAGACCCTCACAGTCTAATTTTCATTCCTGTCAAAAATTGAAAATAAGGCGCTGCACTGAATGAGCTCAGTGTAGTTCATCTCAGTTTTTTATGTATCACTAAACAGATTCTTATTGTATTCTACACTTTTTACAAATAAAGCTGCATGTTAGGCTCCAAATCCCATCACACGACCATAATAAATAAGTACTGCATTCTTAACTCTGATATACTTCTGTCATACTTGTGGTATATCCATTATGATTCATTTTTCCCCAGATTTATTTTACTATTGGTAAACACACAAATTGTCTAATGTTGTTGTTTTTCTTTTCCAGGTCTCTGTGGCTAAGAACAGCATGTGTTGAGGCCGGAGCTCATTGTCTCATTCTCTGAAAGATTCTCAATCATTTCTCTAAAGTTTGATTTGTAATACAGGATAAACTGTAAATGGTGCTCTTTTCAGACAATCACAGAGTGTAACTCTAATACAGATATTTGTTCGACTGTTTCAACTGATGCATGGATTCTCAATCAACAATGTTTTTTTAAATAATATACTTGTTTATCTTCTGATTTAGTCAGATTCTGACATCATATTTCTTTACATCACTGATGTAACTCACAAGTGTGCATCTGTAGTAAAACCTGAATGCTATTTGAAATCCTTTGAAATGATCACTTTGAACAAATGTATCAGTCTCATAGGGACATGTGTGTTGTAATAAACTTTTATGACATTTTTAAATGTTAGTCTTCCTTCACAAGAGATCAAATAAATATGGGGTGGTCATGTTCAGCATTTTATTCTTAGTAGTTAATGGTTTTATTAGTAACATAGTAACAGTAAGGTAATAACAATTACTCGCTAATGACCTCACTACACTAATAATGACTGGGTCTCTTTGATATGTATTCAAAATAAGCATGGTTATTTTTACTTTAATAAAAATAAGTCAATGTGTCTTATTCTTAGTTATGGACTCTTGAATGATTTCCAATGAAATTATGATCATAATGCGCTTTTCCAAACCTTCACAAGGGGGCACCACAGTGCCGAGTTACCATCTGTTGACTGCTGTTCACACAAGAAAAGCAAATAAAACCCTTGCTTCTGAAGACTTTGTCAGTAAACAAAATCACACATAGAGGAAGTATCAGTTTATCTGATTACACTTTAATCACATCACTTTGTGCTATTACGGGTATCTTTAAGTTACAGTTTTTAACAGGTATTAGATTAAGAGCTTCAACTCATCTGTGTAGGTACTTGTAGCTTTGATTCATTTGAACTAGATATTAAAATAATGAATCCAGAGTGTTTATACCATGACGTATAAACTTAAACTAGTTAAATTCTTAGTTGGCACACACTAAAGGAAAAACAGGTCAGCTAAATAACATTGATGAAGCAGAAACACGAGTCACTGCATAAACTCTGATTCAGGATCCAAGCTTGAGAGAGGTTGTTGCAAGAATTGTGTGAATTGATCGTACTCTCTGAAATTGACCGGTCTGAAAAGGTCAGACCTTGTCCAAAGGACACTTTAATCACTGTCACCTATTTTCAAGGACATCAAGTCAAAAGCAGGGTCCGTTCAGAGGACATCACAATTTCAATGACTCAGTTTTCAGTTTCTTCCAATATAGTTGAGAAATGAGCAATTTCGGTGAAGCTCTGAATGTCCTTACCTTATTAAAACTTAAAGAGAGCCCTGAATATTTGAGAGACTCAACTGCAATCGTCCTCACAGGTTATGCATGATTTATTTTAGCAACACATCTCAATAAAACAAAGACAAACAAAAAACACACACACATTAGACCTCCGGCAGTATCACGCAATCTAGATTTATTTGTAGTTCCTTCTCATCTATGTTTGCATATCTTTTCTCAGGTTCATAGTTTTGAGCAGTCTAAATATTAAATGTGAACCGCCTATTGTTTCATTTTAACATCATGTGGTGAAAATGATGGCTGCATTACTTATTTTCCCACAAAAGCATGCTATTCTTGAATATGATTCGTCAATTTCCAGTGATCATTCAGTTAAGCATACAGTATTAATATGGCAAATAATTTAGCTAATTGAGACTGGAACATCTTAAAAAAGAAATAAAAAGAAAAAAAGTTTTCTAACATGGCAAAAGCAACTTCGCTGATACTGGACCAATTTGATCACGCAAAGTTCTGCTTAAAGGGATAATTCACTTAAAAATGAAAGTTCTGTTATCTTCTATTCAAACCTGTATGATTTTCTTCTGCCAAACAACAATATTTTCATGAATGTTCTGCTGTTCGGAAAGAAATTCAATGGGGTCCAAAACAATTCTGAACCCGACTGACTTTCATTTTATAGACATTGAAAAAAAAAAAAAACTATTCATACAGGTTTGGAATGACACAAGGGTGTGTGAATGATGACATATTTTTTAATTGTCCCTTGAAGACGAAGTGGGCCTAGTTGCCTCCAATGCCTCCAAAAAAGCATTAAGTGACAAATAACTCCATATCCCATATTTCCCAACATTAATGTGTTGGCATACATAAATAACTTCAGATCACATCCTCAATGTCCTTTCTCAAAGTCTTCAGATGCGTTAATGCTACTGACTAAAGACGAGTGTGGTTTAGTGCACTCATACGCACTGAGTCTGCAGTTTTGCACTCATTATATGAAGCCCTTTATGAGATAGCTGCATTCAAATGAACCACAACAAAAAAGGAAATCATAATCAAATAAAGATTTTCCCACAGATGTGAATGCCGGGTGAACTGTGTGGCTGTTCCTCTAAAACAGGCCAGTTTCATTTATTTAATGGTCCCTCGCTAATGATGCAACTCATGACATGCACCATTGACTGAGTTTTCAAGGAAACCTTTCCAGTAATGTTCGATCGTCTCCCTTTCTGTGGCAAATGTATTCTCACAACTGACAGCATACATCTCAGACTGCATTTCCCATTGCCATATTTTAAAAAGTGTCAGATGTCATTGCCCCCCAGTCTTCTCTCTTTGCTATCTATGCGAAAGCTGGACCGTTCACTCAGACGGGGATCCTCTGTGCAACACACATATTGTTTCCAGATCTTAACGAATGCATTCTGGAATTTCTTAATGCGGAATGCATAAACAATGGGATTGACAACGGAGTTGCCATGACTGAGTAAGATAGCCACATAAAGAATTGTCATTGAATATTTACAGCTAGGGCAGAAGAGAGTGATGCAATTCAGGATATGCAACGGTAACCAGCTGAGTGCAAACAAGAAGAGCACCAGTGCGAGTGATTTCGCCAGCTTGAGTTCTTTCCCGTAATATCGAGTGGGGTCGGTCTGGTTGGTGGTGATCTTCTTATTGAGCTGCTTGTGGATCATGTAGAAGATCTCAGCGTAGATGAGCAACATGAGGACGAGAGGTGGCAGGACCCATCCGAAGAAGTTGAAGTAGACCATGTACTCCATGCTGATGACGTTCTCGAACTTACAGGTTACAAGAAGGTCAGCACCCACGGTGCCGTTGGTCTGTCGTAGCTTCTCCAGATTGTTCCAGCCCAACATGGGCATCAGGCCGACTACGATGGCCACCATCCAGCACACAATCACTGCAATTCCTGCACGCTTTGGAGTCACCACTCTTTTATATCTGTGGGAAAGAAATGGCATCTTTAAAACAAGTATGAGACAGTGTAAGTATTTGAAAATTGGACAAAAAGACAAAGGTACAAGATTGTGTAGTGTACTTAATGGCTTTAATTTGTTGCATAATACTCATATATTTAAGTAAATGTTTTTTGTAGTTTCATTAACTGAGAGCAAACTGATGCAAATTAAGTCATTTACACTACTTTATATAGTGAGAATGCTCTTAAGAGTTACCCTGCACAATTATCTTCTTTTGATTTTGAATTCTGCAGTTGAAAATTATTATTTTAAAAATGCCAAATTATGCAGACTGTTAGCTTCAACAAAACCACATACCAACAACCTCGTAGTTCACAGTAAGCATGTCTTTAAAGGTGTAAAAGTTCTTGTTTAAAATCAAACACCCAATATCCTGTTACAATTGATACACTCTTCAACACTGAGAGAAAAGAGGAAGCTTCGTAAAGGATGCTGAACCATGAAACTTACTAAAATTATGCCGGTTTCCGAGGAAGCACGAACCCCAATTTTTCTTTTTTTTTTATATCTTTTTTAGAATATCAAGTGTGATTTATCTGGAATAAATAATCCCTGTGATAAATTGCATGGAATTTAGAAGTGGTCATCTGACTACACAAACTCTGTTGTGAAGGATTACATTTTGATTTAGTCACAATCCCTTCTCTGTGGAGAGCAGAAGGTCTTTTAAGACAACACAATTGAAGTTAGCGAAGCATGCCATCCACTCAGCTGGCAAATTGGCACTAGTTGCTTGTTTGACAAACTATGTATTTGTCCAGTGTAATTACCTCAGACTGGAATGGCATAATCTTATTTGATATTTATAAAGGACGGGTAAGTAATTTAGCTGTTCTTCTATGCAATCATCAGAAGTACTGCTCTATTACTAGTAATAAGCTAGTCTTTCTACCTAATTGTTTTGTCTCATATAATTTGTAAACTATATAACTCCAACTTCACATTAAATGAGAGGCCATGGTCAGGACAGGAAAAAAAGGACTGTGAGACAGTCATGGTTTGAAGGTGCCTTTGAAAGTGGATTCCATGTCACAGCAATAATTTCAGAAACATTGCAGCCCACGGCAAACCCACTCAGGTCAAACTTTATTCCACGACCTGAAAGCAAAGATGCCACGCCTCAGCATTTCTCATTTGCTGCAATGTTTCTTGATTCTCTTTCTAAGATTGTAATGTGATGAACAATTGTGATAACATTCTAATCAAAGAATATGCATGTCTGTTTTCTGTTTTAAATAAATTTGACATGAAGGGATAGTTCACCCCAATATTAAACTCACCCTCATGTTTCAATCTGCAGGACTTTCTTCCGTCAAGAGAAAGGAGACACTTTAAAGATTGTAATGGCAATGAAATGTAAATGAAGATGTCAGGGCTCAAATAAAGAAATAAATCATTATACAAATGGTTCATATGTACTATATTTAGAGTTATAGCACATAAAGTTTTTTGAAGTCAAAGCTATTTTTTTTTAACATCCCATTGCCCTGTTCATAAGAGTTCACAACAATTTGTGATTTCTGAACAAAACATTAACTTAAATAGGAAACATACTAAAATTGTATGATTCTGCCACAAAATAGAGTTATATTAAAAGAAAGAACAGTATGCATTTCTAATACAGCCATTATGTTGTTTCTTTCTAATGATTTGATTGATGGTATTGTCTCAATAAGGTGGTATCCATTTAATGATCTGAATTAAAATGATAATTTACAATCAATACGTTATTACTGCATATTGTTTTATTATGTACTATAATACTGAGGAGCAGATAATTGCCACTATTTGCAGTGTGTAGTAGGCATATAAATAGCAGACAATCCTGCTATTTTGACAGTGTAAATAGAATCTATCGCTTTCTGCACTTAGTGTAAATAACATATTGTTGAAAATAATCTACTGCTATTTTCACTTAATGTAAATAGAACTCACTGCATATAATTCATTCATCACTTAGTGTAAATAGAGTCCATTACTATTTGCACTTAGTGTAAATAGCATTCATCACTATTTGCAAATAGTAAATAGCCTCAATCGCTATTTGCACTTAAAGTAAATAGGATCTATGGCTAAGAATATATGCTATTCTTAGTGTAAATAGCTGCTGCATTTTATTACATTTCGTAGTGATTTGGGATTCGTTTTTGCTCGACATGACAACATTAATTACATTAGTTATATTAACATTCTTTAAAAAGTTCTCATCTGAATGAAAAATATTGATACGGGTTTGGAACCACTTTCATTTCGTTTTGGGTTAAATATCCCTTTAAGAATTGTGATATCACAATCAACTTCAATACAGCCTCGATACTCATGACTCGAAACCATCATGCATAAAAAAAGGAAAACAGAACAGGAAATATGAAATGAAAATTCTTGTGAAATGAATAAGAAACCAACATTACCTCATTGGTATCTTGACCCTAAGATAGCGGTCAATAGCAATAGCCAGGAGAGCGAGTATTGAACTTTGCGTTAGTACCAGTACAGTACATGCAACGAGCAGACAGCTGTAAAAATGAGTCTTCAGTCCGATGCTTATGGTTATAGCCAGAGGAATGACAAGTGCCCCGACCGCAATGTCTGCCAGAGCCAGGCTGACGATGAAATAAGTGGTCGTGTCCCGTAGAGATCGGTTGATTCTCACAGCCCAGACCACCATCACATTCCCAATGACTGAGGAAAGGGCGATCAGCACCTCCATCCCAATGTACAGACCCAGGACACCAGGCATCTTTGCTAGGAGTACACGTCCTTGTGTTGAACAGGATAAAAGATTCCCTTTTTTAATAAGAAGACAGCCGGTGCGTCAAACGAGTCCAAACAGTCGCTTTATTCTGGTTCACATGTCGGTGCCAAAGTTACATGGGGCAGGAAGAAAACAGAAGTTGCGTTTCCTCTCCGAAATGCGTCCGCGGCACCGTGATCATCCATGTCAGCTCCACAGTGAACAAGCATGAGTCACTTCAGAACCAGACCCACCACGAGCATCACAATCAAAGTTCATCAGAAGCGATCTGCGCGTGACAACACCTGTGCCCGACAATCAGTCAAGACAGAGGGCTTCCATTTGGTTTAAAAACAAGACCTTACATAAGTCTCTCGATGTCGAAAAGTCCTGCAAGGTCTGACGGTCACCTTAACTTTTAAACACGGTAAGGCTCCTCGGGCACGCTGGGCCAAACAATGCAAGTTTCACCAATTAGTAGTGAACTAGTGATGTCCAGTTCGCGAACGAAACGTTCGATTTAACCGGTTCTTCTTAGTGAACCGGTTGAACCAGTTCACCAAACAGGACTTAATTGTTTTAAACGGGTCCCATCTCCAGTAAGCACTGATCCATAAATGACTTAAATAAACCTGACTGAAACTCCCTCTGAATAGAAATGAACCAATAGCAAGGAGTAATTCATTTACTCAAACTGCACCACTGACTGAACTGGCAGGGTGTTTTCATGGGGTGGCCAGTCTGGTGTGGCACAGAAATCTTTATTAATATAAAAATGTGTTTGACTATAATGTACTGGACTGTTTAACTGTATTTACCGCCATGCCCTGATGACTGAGGTAATGTTAATTCAGCTCTTAGGTGATGCAGATGTAGTCAAAAGTTTACACACACCTTGCAGAATATACTGCTTCATCAGAGTAGTTATTGCTTTTGTTGATACTGCAAGGTGTATATCAACTTTAAACTGCAACTGTGTCTATTGCTTATGGCTTTATATGTTTTTTGACAATTGTTCTTCTTTCTTTCCTCAAGGAATTTTTTGGATCATTTTTCCGTTCACACAGATTGTAGAGAGATGGTGTGCAGCTTCATGACGTGAAGTTTAGTGCCGATGGAGAGCTTCTGGGACATTGACAGAGAGCACGTCCCAGCAAGTTCATTTGGAGTTCTTTTTTTAATTTATATATTTATTTAGTCAAACTTGCATTCACTAATGCTGGAGTAAGATTTTAGAAGAAAAATTTCAGTCCTGTTTAATAGGTGCTAGTGAAGGTTTGAGAACTAATGACCTGGTTTCACAGACAGGGCTTAGACTAAGCCAGGATCATAGTTCAATAAGGACATTTAAGTAATTTTCCTTGACATGCCTTAGAAAAAACATTACTGGTGTGCATCTTGAGACGAAACAAAGGCACTGGTCTTTTTTAAGATCAGTCAGTGCAAGTTTCTATCAGTTGAAACAGCTCAGAATTACATTTTAGCCTGGGGCTGGTCTTAAGCCTTTTCTGTGAAACCAGGGGTACAAGTAACCCTCTTTGGTAATGTTTTATAATAAGGTCTCATTTGTTGTACGTGGATAGATAATTTTCTTTCTTTTTTTGTATTAAATGTGTGTCTGTTTGTGTGTTAGTAATCCTATATGTTATGGCGACCAAATGACTCCACAAGTATAGTAATACCAGTAAATTTTGACCTTGTGGACATTTTTAGGTCCCCGGTGAGGAAACAGGTTTAAACATCTTACAGAATGATGTTTTCTGTGATGGTGAAATTAGCATTGTTCTCCAGACTCTTTCTAATAAGTGAGTTGAAGTGTTGTAACTGTATAGTGTTGGGTTTTTCTTGTACATCAGCAAAAAGTCTTTTTGTGTATTTGTTTTAGAGATTGATTTGTCAATAAATGTAGAGGGTTTACCATTTTGTGTTTCTGCTTTGATAGTAACTAGGTTATTAAAAGGTTATTTTTATTTAATATACTAAATTTCAACTTAATTGCCAGAGATATATGACATTGAAGTATATTTTACTTCACATTAATTGCTTATTCAGAAGTACATATTTACCATATTTCAAATCACATATAAAATATACTAAAGTCCCACTGAAGTTGTTAAAAAAAAAATCACTCAAAAGTTAAACTTATTGCATTTAATATAACTTTAAAATGTGATACATTTGAAATTAATTACAAATACAATGTACTTAAGCGGCGAAAATAACATTTAATTTGCATTTATGTGTGTTCTTTTAAACTATATTATTTCTGTAATAAGTGAACTTTATAAAAGTATACTGTACTTCAGTTCACTTCTTTTTCACAAGAGCCCCTTTCACACTGCACGTCGGACCCGCAATATTTCCGGAACATTGCCGGGTCGCCTTCTGTGTGAAAGCAACCACGTACCGGGATTAATTACCGAATTGAACCCGGGTCGGGGACCTAGTAACAATACGGGGTTGGACCCAGGACGAGCGCTGTGTGAACAAAAGCCAGATCTAATTCCGTGTCGAAGAGATGACGCGCGTTATCGCTCGACTCTTTTACCGGCTGTTTTCACGGAAGATCAACGTTCGCGACGAAAACATATGTGCAAACTGTAATGAAGCAGAGGTCAGTTAGTTCCTCACTTTCCGTGCTGACGCCATCGTTTGCTTGCTTCAGTGAAAGTATAACGTGCTTAGCGTTTTCGACTCGTACATTACACGTCACGCGCTGATGTCACGTGTCGTTACGGGATCTTCAAGGGTTGTGTGTGAAAGCACGCACATATACCGGGTTATCACTGACAGTGTGAAAGTGCAAAATCTAGCAACCCGGGAACAATTGCAGGAACACTTTACCCCTGTATTTGCCGGAATCAAAATCTCAAAAGTCATAATTCTGACTGTACAGTATTGTTCAAAATAATAGCAGTACAATGTGACTAACCAGAATAATCAAGGTTTTTAGTATATTTTTTATTGCTACGTGGCAAACAAGTTACCAGTAGGTTCAGTAGATTGTCAGAAAACAAACAAGACCCAGCATTCATGATTTGCACGCTCTTAAGGCTGTGCAATTGGGCAATTAGTTGAAAGGGGTGTGTTCAAAAAAATAGCAGTGTCTACCTTTGACTGTACAAACTCAAAACTATTTTGTACAAACATTTTTTTTTTCTGGGATTTAGCAATCCTGTGAATCACTAAACTAATATTTAGTTGTATGACCACAGTTTTTTAAAACTGCTTGACATCTGTGTGGCATGGAGTCAACCAACGTGTGGCACCTCTCAGCTGTTATTCCACTCCATGATTCTTTAACAACATTCCACAATTCATTCACATTTCTTGGTTTTGCTTCAGAAACAGCATTTTTGATATCACCCCACAAGTTCTCAATTGGATTAAGGTCTGGAGATTGGGCTGGCCACTCCATAACATTAATTTTGTTGGTTTGGAACCAAGACTTTGCCCGTTTACTAGTGTGTTTTGGGTCATTGTCTTGTTGAAACAACCATTTCAAGGGCATGTCCTCTTCAGCATAGGGCAACATGACCTCTTCAAGTATTTTAACATATGCAAACTGATCCATGATCCCTGGTATGCGATAAATAGGCCCAACACCATAGTAGGAGAAACATGCCCATATCATGATGCTTGCACCTCCATGCTTCACTGTCTTCACTGTGTACTGTGGCTTGAATTCAGAGTTTGGGGGTCGTCTCACAAACTGCCTGTGGCCCTTGGACCCAAAAAGAACAATTTTACTCTCATCAGTCCACAAAATGTTCCTCCATTTCTCTTTAGGCCAGTTGATGTGTTCTTTGGCAAATTGTAACCTCTTCTGCACATGCCTTTTTTTTAACAGAGGGACTTTGCGGGGGATTCTTGAAAATAGATTAGCTTCACACAGACGTCTTCTAACTGTCACAGTACTTACAGGTAACTCCAGACTGTCTTTGATCATCCTGGAGGTGATCATTGGCTGAGCCTTTGCCATTCTGGTTATTCTTCTATCCATTTTGATGGTTGTCTTCTGTTTCTTCCACGTCTCTCTGGTTTTGCTCTCCATTTTAAGGCATTGGAGATCATTTTAGCTGAACAGCCTATCATTTTTTGCACCTCTTTATAGGTTTTCCCCTCTCTAATCAACTTTTTAATCAAAGTACGCTGTTCTTCTGAACAATGTCTTGAACGACCCATTTTCCTCAGCTTTCAAATGCATGTTCAACAAGTGTTGGCTTCATCCTTAAATAGGGGCCACCTGATTCACACCTGTTTCTTCACAAAATTGATGACCTCAGTGATTGAATGCCACACTGCTATTTTTTTGAACACACCCCTTTCAACTAATTCAACTAATTGCCCAATTGCACAGCCTTAAGAGCGTGCATATCATGAATGCTGGGTCTCATTTGTTTTCTGAGAATCTACTGAACCTACTGGTAACTTGTTTGCCACGTAGCAATAAAAAAATATACGAAAAACCTTGATTATTCTGGTTAGTCACATTGTACTGCTATTATTTTGAACAATACTGTATATCTCGCAATTCTGATTTTGTAACTCGCAGTTGCGTTTATATCATGCAGTTCTGAGAAAAAAAGTATTGAGTGTTGAGATAAAACTCGCAATAACCATTTTTATTTTTTATTCAGTGGTGAAAACAGGCTTGCATAGTTCTGTGGGGGAATTCACATTGAAATGTAAGTATTGTGTTTTCATTCACTCAAATACCTAACAAAAAAAGTGTTAAAAGCCAGGTTCATATGTATCATTACATTATTTAAGTAAGCTCCAAGCCAATACTTGAATTTAAAGTTGAAATCCAACAATGGACACAGCAAACCAGTGTAACTTAGCTGGCTAAGCATGAAGTACATCACCGTCCCCCCCCATTATGACGTAAAACATAAAAACAAAAATGTCCTGGTAGGATTGTCCTCTCATCATCTCTCCTCTAGCACCATTGTTATGGGACAGAGCGCTAATCGGGAACCTCTGGTGGCACAAATAGTATATCCTGTGAAGGCGGAGGATCCTTCATGCACTTCGGCGGTGTGGCCTCCAAAGTCCGTGCTCTTCGAAGTGTGTGCACTTAACTTTGGGACACAGCTTACCAGAGCGTGACAGATGAATGCAACAGCTGATAAACCTATCTACTGGATTATTACAATTAATGAAATGTAATGTAAACTGATATTCCCTACCAACACACTACAGCAAAATATAGAAATAACTCACTTAAACCATTTTTTTAGCTGGTGAAAACACTAGTGTCCTACTAATTTTGGCCACCACTGTATATTACCTTTACATATAAATATATAGCAGTCATTTTTTACTTACATTTTAAGGATACATATTTTTCATATTTTTTTCAGCTGTATTTTGAAGAAAAATGGTGACGAACATGAGAAAGTCAGATGATCAGTCGTTTTTCAATAGGAATATAAAAGTTAGATAATATTGATTTTGAAGGTAAATCATAGTTAGATGCTAATGCTTGCATTTTAATGCAAATAGACAAAGGGATCAGTGCTATCAAGACAATTTTAGGGTGCGGCAATGTGTCTGAAAGAATTACTGCACCACTCGCTTAAAACCTATAACCTACAAAAGATGGGATTTAGAGTGCGTCTTAATTTAAACTTGGACAAATATTTACATTACTGGTTCTTGAACAGGACAAAACTGAAAGTAAAATGTAAAAGTTTGTGCAAATTAAAAAGTTATAATCAGATTTTGCATATCACACATTGTGAACATTATGAATAAATATCAAGTCTTTTCTCCCTCCAACATTTATACAAAAAAGAAAGACAGCGTGGCGTCTATATCACACGATACACACCAGATTTCATGAATTTTGAATAGAATTTATTATATGAGCCAATCACTTTTCATGGATGGCAGGATAGTGCCCACGCATTGGTCTTTCAGTAAACCCCTTCTCAAAAGCCTCTATAACAGAAAAGCAGCCTGGTGTGTGTGGCCGTTCTAATTGTGTCCACCGAAAATTAGATGTTTCGAGCCAGATTCCCCTTTGAGAAGTGATGCTAAGCAGGGTTTCCATCAGCGGGGTACAGATGAGGCACAGCGGGGCTGCTTATAAACAGACAGATCATAAATTTACAACCGGATGTTTTCTTGCCATTCATTACTGTGCCTGTAACCCCGTACAGGAAAATGTTCAATATACCACAGCGGTCAGAGGTGTAATCTAAGACAATGGACAGTGCATATCAGAAAGGATCAACATTATTAGATCTCGTCAGAAAGGATCTTATGCGCTCATTGGCTCCTACCGCAATCAAACAGAAACTGTATGAAGTGGTTGAGAAAATGAATAGAGGTTCATTTTAAAACTCTCCTGGGCAGGAAGACTAAATAAATAAATCACTACAGACTAAATAAATAAATCACTACAGGGTTCAGCTGTTAAAATAACGTAATCACTCTATAGGTCATAATATGCCTTGAATGTCAGAGGTGCTTTGATCATATTGAAGGACAATGAATACAGGTAGAAGAACCAGAGAAAGGGCAGATATTGTGTTTTGTATTTGCCTGACGTCATTCAGTGTTTTTCTAGAGTGGCTACTGTACATTTCATGTGTGCTATTTTGATAGATGGTGTGCAATTTGAGACTTTGTTCCAGGAATTTACATATTCTCCTTTCCAAATGGGCTGCTGTAATGGGCCGTAATAAGCAGAGCCTCTCTGTCTTCACATATATTAAATGGAATGGATTATTGAATTAAATGGAGTTTTAGAGACACAGCAGCCAAAAAAATTTAAAATAAATAATTAAATAAATAGATTAAAAATTACAAATGAAAATTAAGAGTCAGAGAGACGGTATTAAATCTAAATTGAAAATATATAAAAATAAAAATGTAGAGGAAAGATCAATTTTGTTGGCTTTTGTAGAACAACATAATTAGGCATGTTTTATTCAGCACTCACCAGGGCAGCAATTTAATGCCATTAAATTATGTCATCACTGCTTTTTACAAAAGAAAGCTGTTATCAGTCCACAGCATAAAAGGCTTTAAATCAGCAAGAGCTTTGTTACTGACCCTTTGAAGTGTAAAAGGGTTTAAGATACAGGGGTTGGACAAAAGAAATGTAAGCACCTTTTCTTTATTAGGGTGTTTCATCACCATTTGCTACTGTGGCAAGGGGTGGACAGGTAGAGGGAGTTACCAGTAACAAAAGAAACAGATCCCTTACATCAGGACATACATAACATCCCTATGTAAGGGCACACAGGTTCATTGCCAAATGCAGGGTGAGAATAGAGATGTAGATATATAGATAAATCATTTTTATTCAAGCATATCATTTTTTAAATAGAACAAGTCAATCAATACAATTTCACACAAGGTCTCAGAAATCACAGCACAAACAACATAAGAAACATATAATAAGATAAAACAAAAGAGGAAGGAGGCTAGCAGAAACCCTCAGAGGTCTACCCCACACTCAATACCCACAACACACCTGTGAAAGCAAAAGCAAAAATGTTAAGCACAGCACTCCATGTAGACAAACAAGTACAGGATACCATGGGCAACCCATTCCACTTTAAAGACTTAAAGATCCACACACAAACACAAGACGGAAACAAACCATAAAGCACATACAAATCAAGTCAATTCAATGATAATTTAAACACAAAATACTACAAACACTGACACAAAGGAGGGAAACAAAGTATCCAAAAGTTACACGGCCAGATTACATAAATTTAGCCAGCCAGCTAACTCACGCGCTGACCAGCACAATCTTGTGCCAGTCATTCTAACTCAAATAAAACAAAGCAGACCAAGGTGATTTGACAAAACTATTAAAACTGCAACGAAACTAAAACAAAACATAGCAGCAGTGCAGTCACTTTATGTACCCTTTTCTCCAATTAAAATCATTTTAAATCCCTGGACGAACCAAGAGAACTTTACACTACTGCAATGTGTATGGTCGGTGGCCACACAGGATTGGAGCTACATAACAACTAAGTTAACAGATGCTCCTGATAAATGGGATTCCATGTATTGCCACATTTCACCCACTCTTACTGAGCGCTACTATTGCAATTACTTTATCTTTTAGCGGGACATAATACATTCCAGATATAAAACTAAAGCAGTACTCAGATGACACATACAACACATTTATGTCTGGGAATTCAGGCTGTAAGCTTCAGGTTGGATAGTACACTGGACTTTGAACTCAGTTAAAATTGCTTGGAATAACTCATTATTACTGTAAAACATTTATATGTATGAGTCATACCAATGTCTACCAATAGTAAATAACATCAGAGAACATGGCAACAATACTTGTTCAGAGGAATTTAAAGGAACTTTGCAGGTTAAATACCAAGATCAAGGTAAAATCAGAGTGTCTATAATTAAAGAAAAATAATGTTCTAGATTAAACGTCCTACATTCATAAACATTTACTCTTTGTGTTTATGTTGCCATGGTCATGGAAGAATCTTTATATTTTCAAGAAAAAAAATATAAATAGTGTCAAGTTAGGGTTCATTGATGATCCAAAATGGCGTCACTGTGTTTGCCGGTTTGCCATCATCTTCTGTCTCTGCAACGTTTAGTTTGTTTGTCTTAACTTTGATTCTTGTTAAGTGCCTATCAATGCATAATGTGTTAGCATCAATTACATATGATCATCAGTTTCTGCTTGACTTTCAGTCTTTGTCTATTGATTCCATTTGTATGGGCTACGACGAATGTGGACGTGGATCTTCTAATCCCCTATTCGTAGTCGGATTCCATCTACTATGTGTCTTGTGCCTGGCTGTTTCTTACATAGAGAGAGGCGACCGAGAAGATGGGGAAAATGCAGCGGTAACTTAGTGCGGTTAAGGAGGGCTGTGATGACAAGGAGACAGAGGATGAGGGAGTGGTTAAGGGATGACACAAAAAGGCAGAGGGCTACTGGAGGAGGCTTTGGAGGGAGACGGATGACTAGGAGGAATGAACAGAAAATCCAGGGAGGTGATGATGGTGGAGAGCCAGGGAAGCAACATGAACAGGAGAGGACAGATTGAAACACAGGCTACAGCCAGGACTGTGCTCCATGGTGGTGCAGCTGGAGGGAAGAGCCAAGGTGTGATGGGAACCCATGCCCATAGATGAGACCAGACAAGGCCTGTGTGTGAGGTGCTGGCTTTTTGAAGAGTTGATGAGGATCATGGCAGACAGGTGTGGTGATTGTGAAGTGTGTGCAGGTGAAAGCCAAGGGGTATTGTGGGAGATGTAGTGTGCAGAGGTGACAGACAAGGTGACTGATGATCCTGACAGTACTTCCTCCTTCCGGAAGGCATGACTTTGTGCAACAGATTTCATCCTGGGAGAGTCAGAGGGCATCCTGGAGGCAGTTACAGGCAGGTGAAAAGGTAGATATGGGCATGACAGAAAAGCTTTAGGATAGTATAGGCAACTTGCGGAAATGGTGTGTGCCAACCAAACATACCCAATAGCTTATACCTGCTGACTCAAGGCTGCACTCTTTGGACACTGGGGAGAGCTCTGGGAAATAATTGGACTCTAGGTTTAGCTCCTGGACAAGACCTGGCAGAGTGTTAAGCTCAGGAAACAGTTTAGTGAATTGAGTAAAGTCCCAGCTGAGATCGGAGTAGTGAGTAGACTCTTCACTGAGTTTGGAGAAGTGACAGGACTCCTGGCTGTGCTCGGGGAAAAGAGCTGATTTTGTCTGTCTCTAGACTGAACTCTTGAGCTGACTTGTTATTGAACTCTAGAGCATGAGCGGGCTCTTGAACTGACTGAGGGGTTACAGTAGACTCAGGAGAGGACTTGTGGTCTGGAGTTAATTCTCGGATAGACTAATGGACTGGAATAGAGAGAACTCACAGGAAGAAGCAGGCTTTAGAGCAGACTCAGGGGCTGGAACCGACATTGGAGCGGACTCAGTGGTTGGAGCCATCAGTGGGCTGTACTCAGGGGCTGTAGCAGAAGAGGATTGTTTCCTTTTCCTCAGCCTCCTCCTTTGGGCTGAGGATTAAGAGTGTGCTGAGGGTTTGGCTGTCTCCTGCAGGGCCGTCACTAGTGGGGTGAAAGGTGATTATAGGGGCCCATGGCTGAGGGGTAGGCTCCCCAGCAATCTCAACCGTCTGGCTAAGGCCATCCTAAAAAGACAATCAGGACAGTTGACAGGCCACTGCTGCGTGTAGTCATGAAAGCTTATCATTTTCACGTTTTTAAGCCTTGCCTCTTGCCAATTTAAACATTCAAAAGAGTTTAAAGCATTCAAACACACAACGCGGAAAAGCTCTACTGAGTAGCTGGTTACTCGCATGCTGTGTTCAGTGCACATGTAGAGAGCCATGTCTCACAGACATCAACACTGAACCATGCTCTCCTTTGTGAAGTTCTTGTCAAAGTTCCCCCTGCACCTGAACCAACAAATACATATTGCAGTTGTTTAAACAAACAGAAAAGGATGTGAAAGAGAACAATTCAGCACCCGTGGTGTTCTGGTGTTCAGGCCTCATGCAGAGAGTGGTATCTCAAAACGCTTGAACACCGAATTTGAAGAATAAAAGAATAGGGATTCTGATTTCTGACAACTTATAGAGTCTCAGACATTACGCATCTCTCTGGCACATAAATCGCAAGTGGAATACAGATGAAATTTCAAATATGTGCAGTGTTCGAGTCTGCCAGTGGGCATCTGTTCTTTTATTCAATATGGCTCTGTCCCCTTGTTTCATTTGCTGATGAGCTGGCTATATACATTCACTCTGATGTGTTTTATTGCATCAAGCGACATTCACCAATATCCTTAAGTGCTGGATGAAGTACAAATTCTGTGCTTGAAACATTACTCTGTAAAGAATACATTTTCCCTTGCATAATAAAAAATAAAAAAAAACTGATAAGTTAAGTTATATTTGAGTAGATAGGGGTCTAATGACATATAGAGCTTAGGTTAGAGCTCAGTCTGAAATTAATTATCAGCTTTAGCAAACAATATTAAATTAGGAGGGCTTGAATGGATACACAAAACTGGGCATTGAAATGCCTCGTCACAAGCAACTCAATACCCAGATTTCCCCAGTGTTAACTATGTAAATGACAAATAAATGGCTCTTGACTCTTGACTCTAAAACTTTTCAGACCCTAAGGGTCCTATCAATTCAATTCAATTCAAGTTTATTTGTATACCGCTTTTTACAATACAAATCGTTACAAAGCAACTTTACAGAAAATTATGTTTCTACAATATTTATTTGTTGATCCAGGGTTAGCATCCTCTGGGGTCCTCTGAGGGTCAGCATCATCTCTTCTCAGGTGTTCTGGATCCAGACTAGAGCTTTTGGGAGCCAAATGTGAGAAAGCTCTACCTCCCTTAGTGGATTTTGCTATCCTAGGAACTACCAAAAGTCCAGCGTTTTGTGACCTTAGGGAGTGTGATGGGTTGTAGCGTGGTAGAAGACTAGTTAGGTACGCTGGAGCTAAACCATTTAGTTCCTTATAGGTAAGTAATGATAATTTGTAACTGATACAGAACTTAATAGGTAGCCAGTGCAGAGACTGTAGGATTGGTATAATATGATCATACTTTCTTGACCTGGTAAGGACTCTAGCTGCTGCATTTTGGACTACCTGTGGCTTGTTTATTGAAGAAGCAGGACAACCACCTAGAAGTGCATTACAATAGTCCAGTCTAGAGGTCATGAATGCATGCACTAGCTTTTCTGCATCAGAAACAGATAACATGTTTCTTAGCTTGGCAATGTTTCTAAGATGGAAGAATGCCGTTTTTGTAACATGGGAAATATGATTTTCAAAAGAAAAATTGCTGTCTAATATTACACCCAGATTTCTGACTGTAGAGGAAGTAACAGTACATCCTTCTAGTTGTAGATTGTAATCTACAAGATTCTGTGTAGTGTTTTTTGGTCCAATAATTAATATATCTGTCTTATCCGAATTTAATTGGAGAAAATTATTGGTCATCCAATCTTTTACATTTTTAACACACTCTGTTAGCTTAGATAATTGAGAAGTTTCGTCTGGTCTCGTTGAGATATATAGCTGAGTATCATCAGCATAACAGTGGAAGCTAATTCTATATTTTCTAATAATATTACCAAGGGGCAACATGTATATTGAAAATAGAAGGGGACCTAGGACGGATCCTTGTGGCACTCCATATTTTACTGATGATAAAAGAGATGACTCCCCATTTAAGTAAAGCTGATGGCTTTAGAAGTTATGAAATATAGTGCACAAGTTATGTGATCACTTTTTTGATGCTGTTATTGTGCCTTAAAGTTTGATAAGCTCAGTCCTTATTTGCTTTCATTATATTAACAAGAAGAACCAGAATATTCTTAATGCATTACCTTTTGTATTCAACAAATGAAAGTCATACAGGTTTGAAATTACAGAATTTAAGAAAATAATAACATAATTTTCATTTTTAGTTCAACACTCCCCATTAACAGAGTAAATTCTTTAAATTCTGAAAGGTGTCATTTCTCTCATTAGAAATAGATCTGTTTTATAAATAATAAAAATAAATAAATACAAATATATATATTTATAAATTAACTGTGAGCCACACCAACCATGCAATAAGAGTCTGAGATGTATTTCTGTCAGCTGAATAAATGTTATGTGTAAATGTAAAGAATTCAGTAAATGTCCTGCAGACTAAATAGATCTCAGCAAGAATCTTTTTGTTTCAGTGTTTGCATGGATGGACTGCTTGGACTGATGGTTATCTCACATCATCCTATCAGGCCAAGAGATCCAAATCACACACTGAACTGCCTCTGTTTAATAAAGGCAGCTAGTGGCAGTTCACTTTAGACCTTTTCTAGAGTCACATTTCCCACAACAAGCGTGGCTGGTCAGATTTTCCTGCATTATCCTCTGAGCTCCCATACGAGATGAATGCTGAGAGACAGAAGAATCTGTGTTCATTTCATTCATCATTTATCACCCTCATGTTTGTTGGTGATAAATCATAGGGAAAGAGTTTTGAAATTGTGAGGTCGAGATAAGCCTGTATGTTTAAATGAAACAGAAAACAGGATCAAACAGAAGTTTTACTCACCTCATTCACCTCACCCTCATTTGATTCCTCATTTGAATCTTTTTTTTTTTTTTCATGGAAGACAGAATGAATTATAGTTGAATTACACTGAATAATAAAGCCAGTTTTATTTAAGATAAAGTAAATGGGCACTGGAGCTGTCAGGCCTAAATGATCAGAAATTTAGGAAATTCGTATTATATCAGTCCAATTGCATGGAAAATAGTGACCCCCTTCTGTGTTTCACAAAAGGAAACCTTACAGGCTTAAAATTACATGAGGTTAAGAAAATAATGACAGAATTTAGAGTTGAACTAACTACACATTTAGATCCTTGCAATATTTAAGCCTTTTTTAACTAATTGCTTTAATATCTCTCTACTGATTGATTTTCACCACTGAATGCAGTGGAGGTCTGAATGCATTGACCCGCTGAGTGATGATGTGGAGAGGTCTTGTTTGTCACTGTTTGTTATTCTCCACAAAGGATGCAGCTAATGGCCTGCACATATTTAGATGGCACGCCAACTGTGACACACACATAGAATACGGACAGGTAATGACAGCTTTATAAGTCATCACAAAAAGATGGGGACATGAAATTGGATATGTTGCACATTATGCTTATTTTCTATTTCAGATGTAATGCGTCCTCTATGAAATTACTACATTTCTAAACCATTTCACATTGCAAAATTTATAATAGCAGCCTTCAGAATTGTTAGCTGCTGAGAAACTGTTGCAAATTTTCTGAATTTTAACGTTGCTTCACTCTGCACACAAAAAAACTCATGCATTCATGATGCTAGTCAAGAGAATACATCTTCTATTTTACAGATTTATTATTTGATTTAATATTTTTGAATGTTGGTAATGAAAATTAAGAAATTAACTTATCATTGACTTGCTGAAGTGCACGAAATCCAGCTATTTACTGGATCTGGAAATAACGTCTCTCTCTCTCTCTCTCTCTCTCTCTCTCTATACTGTATATAAAGTATATAATATATTATTATGTAAAGTATAATATTATACACTATATTGTAATATAATATTGTATTGTATTACAGTTATTATATCCAAGTTGTCTGTCTGGAACGCAGAATTAGGTTAATAAATTGTGCACAATTGTCCACTGTACAAGTACTACTCCAAATACAGTTTAATTATAATATTTATATCAGTCTCAAGTCTCAAATGACATGTCCGTAAATATGTCAATAGATTTGAACTATACTTAGTATGAAATAAAACTAACACCATAAAGGGTTAAGGTGGTAATATACATATATGTCTAGACATGTGCAGTGCCTTTTGTTTTGATAAATCACTGAAATGTGAAGTTTGTTTGAAGCAGGTTGCCAGCTGTGGTTTGTAAAACTTCAGTGAAGTTGGAGGCCCATTTGCTCAGATCCAAAACTCTCTGGCAACATAATTTACATTGTTTAAAAATGCTTTATTTATTTCCCTGTTGCACTTTTCATTTAAAGAGAGCTTTTAATGTACCATCAACGCAGCCATGAAATAAAATATGCATTATATACACTCACCTAAAGGATTATTAGGAACACTTGTTCAATTTCTCATTAATGCAATTATCTAATGGACCAATCACATGGCAGTTGCTTCAATGTATTTATGGGTGTGGTCCTGGTCAAGACAATCTCCTGAACTCCAAACTGAATGTCAGAATGGGAAAGAAAGGTGATTTAAGCAATTTTGAGCATGTCATGGTTGTTGGTGCCAGACGGGCCGGTCTGACTATTTCACAATCTGCTCAATTACTGGGATTTTCACGCACAAGCATTTCTAGGGTTTACAAAGAATGGTGTGAAAAGGGAAAAACATCCAGTATGCGTCAGTCCTGTGGGAGAAAATGCCTTGTTGATGCTAGAGGTCAGAGGAGAATAGGCCGACTGATTCAAGCTGATAGAAGAGCAACTTTGACTCAAATAACCACTCGTTCCAACCGAGGTATTCAGCAAAGCATTTGTGGTACCACTCATCTCCACTACAAATAGGAAAAAGAGGCTACAATTTGCACAAGTTCACCAAAATTGGACAGTTGTAGACTGGAAAAATGTTAGAGTCAGAAATGGTAGAGTCAGAATTTGGCGTAAACAGAATGAGAACATGGATCCATCATGCCTTGCTACCACTGTGCAGGCTGCTGGTGGTGGTGGTGTAATGGTGTGGGGATGTTTTCTTGGCACACTTTAGGCCCCTTAGTGCCAATTGGGCATGATTTAAATGCCACGGCCTACCTGAGCATTGTTTCTGATGATCCATTCATTGTTTCCCATCCTCTGATGTCTACTTCCAGCAGGATAATGCACCATGTCACAAAGCTCGAATCATTTCAAATTGGTTTCTTGAACATGAAAATGAGTTCACTGTACTAAAACAGTGGCCCCCACAGACACCAGATCACAACCCAATAGAGCATCTTTGGGATGTGGTGGAACGGGAGCTTCATGCCCTGGATGTGCATCCCACAAATCTCCATCAACTGCAAGATGAAATCACATCAATATGGGGCAACATTTCTAAAGAATGCTTTCAGCACCTTGTTGAATCAGTACCACGTAGAATTAAGGGCAGTTCTGAAGGTGAAAGGGGGTCAAACACAGTATTAGTCTGGTGTTCCTAATAATCCTTTAGGTGAGTGTATAACAGCATATATCTATGGGTGGGTTATTGACCATTTGTACGGTATTAATAACAAAAAATAATGGATTCCAAAGTGTGAGGTGTGAAAAGTTCTGCCCAAAAACAGAGTCAGGCACAGATGAGATCGCTGGAACAAACTTGTACAGTACCATATGATGCTGTTCTCCTTACACATTGAAATATCTAACGTTTATTTACACTTAAGCTTGATGAAATATATCAAAAATGTTGCCAAAACCATCGAAAGTCAAGTACAACATGTTAACATACAAATCACACAGTCACTTACGTTGGCACAACTGAATGATATTGATTGTAGTTGTCATCTTACATGAAAACTCTAGATGACTACAGGCTAAGGGTAATTGGCTTGAACATTATTTTATTGTATTTGCAAAGCAGGCAATAGTGTATTGTTTTAGAAGACTGCTTTCATTAACATTGCAACTCGGCATTATAGCAACAAAAGCAATCAATCCCATGTGTTCCCTTGCATGAAATGATAAGTCATTTCCCGATGGACATGTTCTGGAGACAACCCAGGCTCAACCAGTCATCTGTCAGATGGGAAACCATGCATCATAATAAACATCTTCAGTGGTGCCAGACCTATTGAAAGTCTGAAACTGACATTTCCATCCATGTATATTAATTATAGGATGAGAGGAAGGACTGATTTATATGCCTATTAATGAAGAGACTGAATCCCTCTAGCTGCTTCAAAACAGCAAAGATGGACATATTCTCTATAATGTATCACTTAATGATAAAGCAAGAAAAGGTCAAGCAACTTTCAAATAGTGGGTTGCGACCCAGAAATGAATCTGTTAGGATCGCAGATAGCAGGGAAAAAACTATGCAAATTTATAAAGTGTAATATAATGTGCATAGAACAGAAAAATGTATAGGCTCAAACATTTTAAAACTAGCATAAAAGGAAAGCATTCGATCAAACTGGTAAAATCTAGACGCCAACAAAAGCAGGTCGTCCCCTTGGAATTATAAGGTTCTATCTGCGTTCTGAGTAGTTTTGAGATATTGAGCTTTAAAGTTTTTGTGTTCCATAGACTTCTGAAGATAGAACCTTTTTGTTTTTTCAATAAAAAATCCCAAAATGTACATAACTTAAAACATCACATAATGTAAATAAACTGTCACAGAATAAGAATATGTGAATAACTCAATTTTGACAAAAATGTCAGATAGAACCTTATAATTCCAAGGGGACGATACACTTTTGTCAGTAGCATTTGAGGACAATGACTTAAACACATAAAAACAACTGTAATTATTCATTTAGGTGTCAGCTATAATGCACAATTGAATTGAATGTTTAATATTTTTTAAATAAACTGTAAATCATATGTAAAGTATGCTACTTTTACTCATGAGCTCAAACGCAAATTTGAAGCTCAATAGCATTTGAGGAGAAAGACTTGCAGTCATAAAACTATTGTAATGTGTTCATTTAGGTGTCAGCTACAATGCACTCCTTATACATTTTTAATATATATTAAAATAAATTATAAATTATTTAGGTAAAAACGAGGCCCGTTTATCACTTTCAGGCACTGTGAAATTTTTTTTTTTTTTTCAGGTCCCCTTACGAAAATTACCCATGGTTTTAACAATAACACCACAAATCATCGTTCTTGTAGCCATGGTGACTGCAAATTAACCATGGTTTTGTTACTTCAAATAATAATTTACAAAGTATTGATATACGGCAATATGTTTTTGATGTTGTTGTTGCTATAAAAACAGACCTATGTAATCAATAGCCTTTAAAATGACTTAATATGCATTATATAAAAAACAACGAGGCAATAATGATTGGTAATAATAACACTGTTAAAATACATAATGTAGGCAAATACAAAATGAACAATTTATGTATACATGTTATTACAAATGCCATGCAATTGCTGCTGTTACACTTCCAGGACAATCAAATCCTTGTTTAGGCTACTGACCATACATTTAAATCAAATATTCACTTAATCTTTCATATTTGGCCACCTTTTTATTATAGATGACACAGCCTTTATAATTTATTTTCCGGTCTGGACAAGAAAAACTAGATAACCAAACTAAGTGTTAACACACCCTAAACCACATCTCCTCATTTGGACATATGAAGAAAACAGTGCAGTGTTTAAAAGACATCTTGGTACTGATGAGTGAATAGTATCTTTACAGTAAAAAGATGGAACACCATTGCTTTTGTGAACAGACTGTATTATTTACCAGAAGAAGAAAAAAATCTGGTCATTTTAAAGTAATTTACAGTGTTTAAAGTGTGAAACCAGCTAATGACTAAACTGCATCACTGTTTTATTGTCAGAAGGGCAAAAGCCTGTCTAAAATGTTAATGTCTAGTCTGTATTTTCATTATAATTCAAATCAGACTAAAGCTATACACAAGGGATTGACTTGAATGTTGTATGTCCTCTGAGACGGCAGCGGAAGTTAGATGGGAATGAGAGGAGATGCCTTCTATTCACGTATCAATTATTTTAAACAAACTTAACTCCCAGGATAGAAGTGTGAGACAAAACAGTAATCTGTCTCCACCCTGGTCAGCTCGTGTTCATGGGAAATGTGTTACTATAGTGCACACAGAAGATGACATTTTTAAATTTTTAGATATAATGGCTTTTTCCGTCTGAAATGAAATCCATTAAAGATGATTCTCCTGAGGACATTACTGTCAGTCTTATTAACATTCTGCCAGCTATTCATGCTTCACAATTTCATGTTTGGGGTGTCTTAGAAAAAAAATAAGCAATGGTTTTACTTTGATAAATGGTAAGACTTTGACATGTAATGATGGATTAGTAGGCCTCTTTAGAACTTGCTACTAAGTTTATGCCTTATGCATTCATTTGTGCACAGTATATCATAGCAAAGCAAACTTTGCTATCTACATCCTGCTTTATATTTGCCAGTGAGTATAACAAAGAATAAATAAATGAAGTGTCATGTTGAATAATACAAGCACTCTCTCAATTTACATAGTGTTAGCATCCAAGATAATGGGTTAAATTCCCACTGAACTCACCTAATGATAAAATGTATAGCTAAAATGCACAAGACTTGGATAAAAGCTTAAAGGGATACTCCATCCCAAAATATTTTTTTTTTTTTGTCATTAATCACTTACCCCCATGTTGTTCATAACTAAGGTTGGGAACCGAGAACCAGTTCTGAATAAGAATGTTTAGTTTTTTTAAAAGAACCAGAACCTTGAGCAATTTCTTCGTTTCAGTTCCGGTTCTGGTGCAACACGTGACCAGGCGATGTGAGCAGCCTTGTGCCAGTGTTTTTATGACTTGGTGTTTACTGTAAAGGATGTCACAAACCAAATAACAGAAACGCCGCCCTGCCTCTTTAATCACTGAGCACATTGTTTCCAGTGACGTGAACTCCACACAGACGCCTTAGCCCTCAAGGGATTATATTTTCACTATATGCTGAATTTTGACATTGTCAATCTTTAAATTAAGTTGATGTAATAAACAGTACTGAGCATTGAGTAGTTGAGTATTGTGCATTTTTTTTTTAGTTGTTTAATGATTTTGATGGAACCAAAATCAAAACCAGAACCGTTTATAAAATTTATAATGATTTCCAACCCTAACTGACCTGTAAAAGCTTTGTTCGTCTTCGGAAGACAATTTAAGATATTTTTGATAAAAACTGGGAGGCTTGTGACTGTCCCATAGACAACCAAGTAAGTTAAATCACTTTATTCAACAATTCCTTTCCTCTGTTTCTCTCCACATAACTGTAGAAGAGCGTACGCTGCCTGCATTAAGCTCATAAACTCCAAAATGGCACTACAGTGATGTGGAGAGAAACAGAGGAGAAAAATGTTCTTCTTGAACAAAAAATATTCTCCTTGCTTCATAATGTTACGATTGAACCACTAATGGCAGATGGACTATTTTGACAATAATGGGTGCTTTCAAAATGAAGTTGTAAGGAAAATGTTATTTTTACTTAATGGTTACACTACATGACATTAAAAATGTAAATTATTTTTTAAATATAGTTGAAATATTTTTCAAAGTTAAAGTACATGAAACCCACATGAATACAACAAATAGTACATTTCTAATAACCTGGTTACTAAATATTTTTTTTATTTATTATGGACGACTTTTCTTCTTTCTTTCTGTTCTGGACAGACGTGTCTGATGCACAACTAATTCAGTGATTTAGTCAAGGCTTATTTTGCTTCAGCAGTTTTGTATCATTAGTTAATACTGACCAAAAAGAGACAATCAGCTTTCTATGCTTTAATAGTAATAGTCAGTTCCTTGTTCATCCTGGCATTACTTCACAGAAATATTCCAGTAAATGATATAGCAGCTGTGAAAACTTCCTGTACATGCAGTCCCCGAGATAAAACGCACCAAACTAAAATAAAACAATGTTATGCTGTCTGCTTTTCATGACATTTGCATATGATAAACATTTTCATGATTTACATGAATTTCATGTGTATTCTTTTTTTAGCACAATAATGTATTGTACAGGCAGTAAATGCAAATCTAGTTTCTGTTTGCATTTGTTGTTGAACTATATTAGAACTGTTTTAGTAATCATACATTTTCAAAAAAATGTGTACAGCTGTTTTACTTCAGACATTCATAGAGATAAGAACCAGTGTTAATATAGCTAACTAAAACTGAAACTAAAATTAATAAAAATAATTAAATGAATAAAAAAGAAACTAAAAAAACTAAAAGAATAATTAATATAAATAAACACTGAAAACAACTAAAAATGACAAACATTTTAAATTTAAAATGAAAACAGAAAATATATAAACAAGAAACTATTCAAATTATTAATAAAAACGTCTCAGGTTACTTATGTGACCATGGTTCCCTGAGTAGGGAACAAGACACTGCGTCCTCTAGGTATCACTATGGGGAATGCCACGTTGTGACCCGTGTCTGAGGCATACATTGAAAACACCAACAACACGTTCTTGCTACTGGTGCTACTGGTGCGACTATAGCATAAATAGGTGCCGGGAGAACACGTCATCCACTTCTTCTTCTGAAGCTTGCATCTGGAGCATTGCAAGAAACCTAGAGGACGCAATGTCTCGTTACCTACTCAGGGAGCCATGGTAACATAGGTTACCTGAGAAGTTTCCTTTCAAGGGAACTTTGAACTGCGTCCTCTAGGGGTTACTATGGGGAACATTTTACCCACGCCACCATGCTAAGGGGAGTGCAGACCAGAACTATGGGAGCACTCGACAGGAAGCACCATGCTCACAAAAACCCTCAATCCTGAGGGGAGCAATGCTTCGAAGTCTGTTAACAGACACACTGGTTGAGTGGAGCCCAAGGTACCAGGGTCTTACCAACTCAGAAAAAGGGAACGAAGCTAATACGCATGTGTACATACTTAACACTTATGTGGATTTTAGAAAGTGTGCAAAGTGCTCAGCGTGCACACTTACCACTAATGTTGGTTTAGCGTGCAAGCATCTGATTACAGCTACCCAGAGATATTGAACCGAACGGGAGAGGCAAGCTCAAATACAACCCTCTTAGGAGAGGGGAGCGCTGCCTGAGACAGCATTACACAAGAAGGTTCTCACAAATTCCACCTATACTTCCTGCTCGATGATTCAGCAAGAGGGGATATCCTGGTGACCAGTTACTAGATTGAGTTCTCAGACATCTCCTGCTCTTCCTGGGCCGAACCCAGCAGAGCACTGGCCCCTGGATCAGTCAATGTTAGAGAAATAATATCATCCTCCAGCAGCTCTCTCTCGTCCACGGCCAATGAGCGTGAGTGGGAAAGCCTCTCTTTAAACTCGTCGGCCAGATCCACCTATGATCCCCACAAGGTCATTCTCCTCCATACCTCAGCAGCGGTGGGTCTTAAACCACAGGAAGCAGATGGCTTACCCTCTTTTTTTACTCGTCTGAAAGAAAGTCTGAAACCCTAGAGGACACAGTTCGAAGTTCCCTAGAAAGGGATCTACACACACTGGCCACTAGTACCTGGTTGGACCCCCTTTTGCCTTCAGAAATGCCTTTATTTTTCATGGCATAGATTCAACAAGGTGTTGGAAACATTCCTCAGAGATTTTGGTTCATATTGACATGATAGCATCACGCAGTTTCTGCAGATTTGTCGGCTGCACACCCATGATGCAAATCTCCTATTCCACCTCATCCCAAAACTGCTCTATTGGATTGAGATCTGGTGACTGTGGGGGCCATTTGAGTAACGTTAACTCCTTGTCATGTTCAAGAAACCAGTCTGAGATGATTTGAGCTTTGTGACATGTGCATTTTCCTGCTGGAAGTAGCCATCAGAAGATGGGTACACTGTAGTCATAAAGGGATGGACATTGTCAGCAACAATACTCAGGTAGGCTGTGACGTTTAAACGATGCTCAGTTGGTACTAAGGAGCCCAAAGTGTGCAAAGAAAATATGCCTTTACACCATTACACCAGCAGCCTGAACTGTTGAGACGAGGCAGGATGGATCCATGCTTTCATGTTCTTTACGCCAAATTCTGATTACCATCTGAATGTCGCAGCAGGAATCGAGACTCATCAGACCAGGCAACGAGTTTCCAATCTTCTATTGTCCAGTTTTGGTGAGTCTGTGTGAATAGTAGCCTCCGTTTCCTGTTATTAGCTATCTTTTTCTGCAATTTATTGTGACGAGTGGGGCGTGGAGTAATTGGAAATGGGCAAAACCTGCGCCACTCACCGTTCTCGAGTCCCACAGAGGAGCTCCGGAAGGATAAAAAGAGGAGTTACGACATTGAAGGACGAGAGACGACTAGGCCTGGGTTTTATTTTGTGTTTTAGTTTGAGGTGCTGTTGCGCAGTTTTGTGTTTATTTGGTTATTAAAGTTTGATTTGAATGTTCGCTGGTTCCTGTCTCCTTCTTCCTGTACTACGAACGTTGTTGCATTCATGATTAAAGAAACTGATTCATAGGAGTCATTTGCTCATGAATCAGACTACACATGTTGTGTTGTTTTTGCTTCCACTGCAGGGCTGTGTAATATGAAAAACTTTAAAAATCTTTTTTTAAAAAAGAGATGACTGGTTAATGCCCACCAACAAATTAACTAACTTGAATATTTCTATTTCTCAAACTTCTAACATGGCATTAAAAACGCCATTCTACCAGACTGAATCACTTCTCTGCATACAGTATTATTCAATGCCATGTCTTTTGTTGGAACCACGGGCAACAAATGATCAAAATGAGACCTGATGTGATGTGATATTGGAGAAGCAGCAATAATAATATAACCCATAATAATGTTGAAAGCAGGCATATTGTTTACTCCTGAACAGCAGACAGACACACGTTCCTTACCTGCACAGAAGGCTGAGGTGAGACATTGCTCGACCCAATGGGTTTCAGAGGCATCACATCAATGGGCTTTGACAGCTCTCTGAAAGAAAGGCCCTGACAAAATGTCTTGCCAGTTCATTCATTTGTGTACCACACAAGAGCCCCAGTGGGTTGCTTGCCCAGAATTCACTGTAGCTGTGCTGGATGGCACGTCTCTTCAATACCATTACTGTCTGAAGCATCCTCATAAAACCTAGGTCTATTTACTATAGACTATTTCAGGGGGAAAACAGGCATGGATGATTCAGTTCTGTCATAAAGGAATAATGCATATTTACGGAGTTCAGGTATATAACAAATCAAGACTCTCTGTTTTTTCCCCTTCCAGCTCAAACACTGTATGGATTTATTAGCTTAGCGGGATTACAGTTAATAATTCTGATGGAAGCTGAAGGAAACCATGACTGGTTCTTTAAAGCTGTTACTTTTTGAAATAGATATTTTTAGTAGAATTTACATTTAAAAAAATAAGTATTCCAGACTCAGATAGTTAAAGTCACGACGAAAAATGTGAGGCAGGGAATTATGAGGGGTTTTGCATCGGTTGTTGATTGAATGTCAAGATGGAGGCAGATGAATGTAGGGGCGGAGATTGAAGGGGCGGAGTTTAAGCAGATTCAGTAATTGGAGAATTCTGTCATTTTCACTGGAAGATCCTGGAAATAATTTCCGCATGGCTGGCTATATTATATTACATATCATTTTGTACTCTGAACTATGTTATGTCTCTCTGCTAGGAGAAAAACATTTGCACATGAACACAAGATGATTGTACTAGTTTGGTGTTCAGTGGCTGTTTTGCATGAAATTGTGTGTAGATTATGAAGCACAAAAACAGAAAGCAAATCTATTGTGACTTAATGGTCGCTTCACCGATATGAATGTGAGCATTCAGATGGTCAGTCTTTCTGTTTACACAACTCTTTCTGCTTCATTTGCATCAAAGCTGTATACTGTCCTACTTCAGTCTCACGCTCTAATGAGGTTGGTTGCTCAATCATCCTCATTTTTTCTCACATTCTTTCACTTTAATTAACTAAATCCATCACTTTCCATCACTCATGACTTTCTCTCTGTAACTTTCACTCTTTCCTCTTGCTGGCCTCTAAGAGAGGAGTGTTTGTGCATGTTGAGCTACAGTCTGTCTGGACTCAAGCTGTTCTTGGGACATTTACAGTTATGATTATTGCATATATATGAATATATATTTCATATAGATATAGGATAATTCATACTTTTTGGACAGTTCAGCTGAGTTTATGTAACAAAGACATTACCTTAAATATGTGTCTTTTTTGTTAGGCACCTAATCACTTTGATAATGGAACTCGGAACAATATATATATATATATATATATATATACACACACACACACACACACACACACACATATACATTATTGCTTGGCCAAGTTTTGGCACCAAGTTCAATAATAATAAAAATCATAAGATTTTCTATGTTCATTGTAAATTTTTTAGAAACAATATTTTGGACCAATTCGATTTCAGGTGGTGGGGTTACCAAGTTCAAGACTCCTGAAATAGAAAAAAAATTATAATAATTTAAGCAAAAAGACTGAAATAGTATTTTCTCATGAAGCATACACTACCAGTCAAAAGTTTTTGTACAGTAAAATTTGTAATGTTTTTTTTTATTAAAGAATTATCTTCTGCTCATCGAGCATGCATTTATTTGATTCAAAATACAGCAAAAGCAGTAATACTGTGAAATATATTTCTATTTAAAATAACTGCTTTCTGTTTCAATATAATTTAAAATGTAATTTATTCCTGTGATTTCAAAGCTGAATTTTCAGCATCATTACTCCAGACTTGTGTCACATGATCCTTCAGAAATCATTCTAATATTCTGATTTGCTGCTCAAAAAGACATTATAAATGTCTTTATCACAATTATCAATTAAAAGCATCCTTGCTAAATAAAAGTGTTTTTTTTTAATCAGCTTTGAATCACACGACAGGGTTTAGTGCAAAGTGAAGCCCCGGAGGGTGTATTTATTGAACGGTGCTCTGTGTAGTGCTGAATCCTGTAGTGTCCAGTGCTCGTCCTCGGTGCCACGTGATCCTGTTTGCCGGCCGGCTGAGTGCAAGGGAACTTGGTGTCCGGTGCTCGGGTGGCGGGCAGGTCGATCCGCAGCTTTCTAGAGGGACAAGAGACACAACGTTAGTTTCAGTCATCTGAAGATCCTCTCTTCCTTGTGTCACCTTCAGCCACAGCGTTTATACTCCTCTCCTCATCCGCTTCAGCTGGGACCGATCAGCCCGCTGTGATTGCGTGCAGATGAATCTCCCTCATTGCCAGGGCGACGCTGATAGGTGCCCAGGACACGGCTCACACCCCCCCTCCCCCCCCAAAGCGTCGCTCTGGTTCCTCGGGCGAGGGGGGAGGTGGGGGCTGGGGGAGGAAGAGTACCTGACAGACCTGCGAAAGCTGTCCACAGGCGGGAGAGTCCATCCGCATTGGCGTTGGCGGTTCCAGCTCGATGTCGCACGTCAAAGTGGAAGTCCTGGAGCGCTAGGAACCACCGCGTCACCCGGGCATTGGTGTCCTTAGCCCGGGCCATCCACTGTAACGGGGCATGATCGGTGAAGAGGGTGAATTTCCATCCCAGTAGGTAATATTTCAGCTCCAGGACTGCCCACTTGACGGCCAGCACCTCCTTCTCCACTGCCGCGTATCGTTGCTCGGTGGTGGACAGCTTTCGGCTGATGTAGACCACCGGGTGCTCCTCACCGTCTTGCACATGGGTGCAATGATCGATGATCGTCTGTGTCTTCGTGCGTGGGACTACCAACAGCTTGACCTCCTCCCCTCTCCGCTGTGCGACACAGTACAGCAGGCCGTTCTGAACCACGAAGTGTGGGGTTGGGTGTGGTGGTGGTTGGACCTCTTTTCCCTCAACCACTCTCACCCCGGAGCCGCTCCAGATGGTCCTCCCAGGTCTCCGAGTGGATGACGACATCGTCAATGTAGGCTGCGGCGTAGGCTTGATGGGGTCTCAGCACAATGTCCATCATCCTCTGGAAGGTAGCCGGAGCCCCGTGCAGCCCGAAGGGGAGAACCCGGTACTGCCAGTGGCCAGTAGGGGTGGAGAAGGCGGTCTTTGGTTTGGCGGTCTCTGTTAACGGTACCTGCCAATAGCCCTTGGTGAGGTCGAGCGTGGATATGAACCGGGCTCTCCCCAGCCGCTCCAGCAGCTCATCCACACGGGGCATCGGGTATCCGTCGAACTCGGAGACCTCGTTTAGGCGGCGGAAGTCGTTACAGGCCCGGGCCGTGGGGAGAACACATCGGAGAACTGACCGACCAAATGTTGAAGCTCTGTCTTCTGGGCGGCCGACAGGTGGGGGCTGACGTCAACAACCACGGGTGAGGAGGCGGCTAGGGCCGCAAGCTGAGTCCTCGTCCCCTCCCAGCACTTCAGGAGATTGATGTGGTACAGTTGGCTTTCCTTCCGGCGCCCCGGCTGGCGTACTCTGTAAGTCACGGGCCCCACCTTCTCCGCGACGATGTACGGGCCTTGCCACTTGGCGAGGAATTTACATGCCGCTGTGGGGACGAGGACTAGAACGTAATCCCCTGGCTGGAATTCCCGTGGTTGGGCCGCCTGGTCGTATCGTCGACGTTGAGCTTCCTGGGCGGCCGCCAGGTGCTCCCGGACACGGGCATGACGCGGTTGATCCTCTCCCTCATCTCCCTCACGTGCTCGATCGTGGTTCGATGGGCGGTCGGCTGCTGCTCCCAGGCCTCTAGGGGCGACATCGAGCAGGCCACGGGGCTGCCGCCCAAACAGGAGCTCGAAGGGTGTGAATCCAGTGGAGGCCTGGGGGACTTCCCGGATGCCGAAGAGGACGTACGGCAGCATTTGATCCCAATCCCGTCGGTCGTCCGCAGCCACGCGGCGGAGCATCTGTTTCAAGGTTTTGTTGAACCTCTCGACCAGCCCATCGGTCTGTGGGTGGTACACGGTGGTCCGAAGCTGCTTGACCTTTAGGAGGTGGCAGAGGTCAGCCATCATCCGAGACATGAAGGGGGTGCCCTGGTCGGTCAGTATCTCCCGGGGTATGCCGACCCGGCTGCACAGCAGGAAGAGCTCCTGGGCGATGGCCTTGGACGTGGCTTTGCGCAGTGGAATGGCTTCGGGGTACCGGGTCGCATAATTCACGATGACGAGGATGTGTTTGTGTCCCCGGGCGGACTTCGGCAGCGGCCCTACGAGGTCCATTCCTATCCGCTCAAAGGGCACCTCAATGATGGGCAGCGGGATTAGCGGAGCTGGGGGAGGAGTTTGGGGGGACGTCCGTTGACAGTCCGGCCACGCCTGACAAACCGCTTGATCTCCGCCTCCATGCCGGGCCAATGGAACCGGTCCCGGACTCGGTGAGTGGTGTTTTGCGCCCCCAGGTGGCCCGCCATAGGATGGGAATGGGCGAGCTCGATGATCGTCTGTGTCTTCGTGCGTGGGACTACCAACAGCTTGACCTCCTCCCCTCTCCGCTGTGCGACACAGTACAGCAGGCCGTTCTGAACCACGAAGTGTGGGGTTGGGTGTGGTGGTGGTTGGACCTCTTTTCCCTCAACCACTCTCACCTGCTTCCAGCAGTGCTTCAGCCGGTCGTCCCCGAGCTGCTCCTTCATAAAACTTCCCCCACCCCGTACCTGCTGGAACACATCATAGAAAAGGTTAGCACTTTGGGGGGGGGGGGGACTCACCACCTCGGGCGCTGTCCGAAGCCAGGAGGACAGGGTGCTGTCGGGGACCCCGGCTGTTGTTCTTCTGTTCTTCCTCTTCTGGCGGTTCCCGGCAGGGCTGGCAGGCCGGGTGACTTGGGTGAGCAGTTGGTCGAAGCCTGGCCAGTCTCTCCCCAACAGCACGGGCAGGTCCCTGACTACGCCCACTTCCAATGGCCAGGTGCCAGCCCTCGTGGAGAGTGTTACTCGCAGGGTGGGCACGTTCTGGGTGTCCCCATGGACTCAGGTAATGGAGAGACGCGTTTTGGTTCCCGTCTGTGGGGGAAACAGGGAGGACTGGACCAGGCTCACCGCACTTCCAGAGTCCAACAGGGCTGTATACGGTCGGCCGTTAATGGTAACCTCGGTCTGGGGTGCTCCTCGCGGTGGCTCCAGATGGACTGCACAGCTTGCCAGCAAGGCTCGATTGGGAGAGGGAGGTGGCTCCGTGGGCATCGGCTCATCCTGCATGCCGGGAACCGCCGACCTGCTGACTGTGCACTGGGTGCCCTCTGGCGTGCGTCGCTCCTGGTACACCCTCCGGGGAAATGGCGGTGCTCACTCCCCAGCCTCTCGTCGCATCGTCTTCTCTGCTAGCTCCACGGCCTCGACGAGCTCTCCCACGGTGCGTGGATTCCTCATTGCGGCCGCCTGTCGAAGGGGCCGTGGCAGGGCGCACAAATACCGGTCCACGACGACACGTTCGGCCACTTGGGCGGTGCCGGGGCTCCCGGCGAGCAACCAGTGATGGGCGAGGCGGTTGAGTTCGGCAGCTTGGGCACGGTGCTCGACGATCTGCTGCTGGCGAAGGTTTATTTCCGTCAGGTGCTTGAGAAGCTCTTCCATAGCTGGGGAGGGAGTCACCGCCTGACGAGGAAGCAGAGGGGAAAAAAAAACAACTTGGTGAGTCGGTGATTCTTCAGTAAGCTGCCATCTCCACCAGTGTAACGGGCTGAAGAATCACACGACAGGGTTTAGTGCAAAGTGAAGCCCTGGAGGGTGTATTTATTGAACGGTGCTCTGTGTAGTGCTGAATCCTGTAGTGTCCAGTGCTCGTCCTCGGTGCCACGTGATCCTGTTTGCCGGCCGGCTGAGTGCAAGGGAACTTGGTGTCCGGTGCTCGGGTGGCGGGCAGGTCGATCCGCAGCTTTCTAGAGGGACAAGAGACACAACGTTAGTTTCAGTCATCTGAAGATCCTCTCTTCCTTGTGTCACCTTCAGCCGCAGCGTTTATACTCCTCTCCTCATCCGCTTCAGCTGGGACCGATCAGCCCGCTGTGATTGCGTGCAGGTGAATCTCCCTCGTTGCCAGGGCGACGCTGATAGGTGCCCAGGACACCGCTCACAATATATATATATATATATATATATATATATATATATATATATATATATATATATATATATATATATATATATATAAATATATATAATTTTTTTTGCAGTGAGTATAAAGTATAAAGAACTATATTATTGTATTTTATTTATTTGAAGGAAATAGCTTTTGAATCTGGTGCCAACAATTTTATCTGTGAGAAAATATAAAATACATATCTATATGTTTCTTTGATATTCCAGTCAATGTAAAAACAACTCCCGTCAGATCTGTACTTCAATATAAGTCTAAGGGTTTTTACACATTTTAGACCCTAAACGTTTCAGTGTTTTTACATAAAAGTTCTCTTCTACAAGCTGAATGATTTGCAGTAATATCCATGTCTGTAACACAAACACTGCAGGGTGAGATATGCACCAAGGGTTTTGAAACCATCCCTCCCATTAACATAGCTTTTATCATCATTATCATCTTAAGAGCAAAGCTGTCTGCAAACGATATTTTTAAAATGGCCTTGAACTCTGCTGTGACCTCCCTGCATTTGGCAGAGCGTTCAGTCTCAGATGATGCTCTGTGAAAACAGCTGGAGAGCTGTACTTGCCAATAGTGACAGTTCACTGTCCCACTGAGCAGACCTCATCTAAAGCTGAGAAGACCCTTTGTTTCCCCACCATTAATGACCTGAAGATCTTTCTGCTTGGGTGTTCTCTGAGAAACTATTATCCTCAAAGAATGTCAGAGAAGTCAGTGCTTTTGCCTACAATACTAATGTACTTCCTTCAAACCCCTCAAATAAAGCATTTAAAGTCACCATGAATTTAAAGTTGACAGAAATTGACTGAACGATAATTCCTCTCCTTCAGGGACCTGTCAGTCACACAAGATCGCAGTAATTAGCAATTATAGCAAACAACAACAATCTAATTAATTCCCGTCCTACAATTTTTTTTTGTTTTTTTTTTCTCATAAAAAATGCAATTTCACTTACAGTAGGGAATAACAGACAATCACAATTTCTGTTTCATGCTTAAGAACAGAACAAAAGCATAAGAGAGTCTGACCTGTTTAACCAAGTGCCACTCAGAGTATGTCAATAATACTTCATTAATAAAAGCCTGCTATAAAATAAGAGTGAGGTCAACATGGCTTTGATCATTGTTAAATGGAATCTTAATGGTGTTCACCTCCATTTGTGCATGATGGGACTTTGAACAATAATAATTCCATCTTTAAACACTACAAAGCAGTGCATCAGAAGTGCAGCCTGCTCCATCGTCAGGCTTTCAATGCTTTTAGCTGCTTCCTCTGTGGATTCAGGTTAAAGTTCTTCATCTCAAATAAAGCAATATTATTTATTTTTTCCAAAAAAGGTTGATGAGGTACAAGAGAGCTGGTATAAGGTATTTTAATACCTTCTGGTATGGTATATATATTTACTGAACTACACAAGCAACTGACTGACTCAGTAAAACTCATTTGTGTTGTCTGTTTATTGAAGATGAGACTCACACAACTCTTTGAATATGCCTTTTATAAGCTTATTACAGCCTTTTGAAACTTTGTTTGTAATGTAATTAATTCTGATTTAGAAAATAAGCATTTTTACTGTTCTGTTAAATGCAGTCAATCTTAATTTGAGGCAAAAATCAAATCATTAGTCACAATTATAAATTACTAATAATGCCTTTAGGAACAGACTGCTTTTTAAAACACTATGATAGATCATATCAAAGGGCATGAAATGAATTCAAAAGACCACGATTTGTTGCAGTTTATGAAAGTGGTCAGTAGAAACTGTTTATAGCCCATATAATAATTTTATATTATATATATATATATATATATATATATATATATATATATATATATATATATATCTTTATTGTGTATCCCCCCTGGACGAGCGAGAATAGACACATGCCTAGAATGCACATGCATAAATCTGACCCTGTCAGCATTTAAAATTTTGATTTATTTATTATTGACTGCATTTTGATTTCTTTTTCATTCCCCCGCAGTGCACTTGATTTAGGCTATGTATTTTTTACTGATGAAGCTGAAGGTTTGGGATTGTTTACCTGCTGATTTTTGGAGACTGAGATATCACAATTAAAGCATGGTTTAGGATATGGAAAGTGTGCTACCAGAGGGATTTTTTTAATCCTGACAGGCAACCATAACCAGGAACAATGAATCTTGGCTACTAGACAGAGGATATCTCGTTGTAACAAACTTAGTCTGTAAAACTCTCACAAGAAATTAGCAGGAAGCATGCCTCTTGTCAAGGCCGTAGAATGGTTATCAGCTGCGAGTTCTTGAGAAATGCACTTTGTTATCGTTATGATCTCTGTGTGAGCTCTATGTGGGTGATAAACGTCTCAAGGAATATTCACACCTCCCACAAAAGACTGGATTCCATCACAGAGGGGAATCAAGAGATAAGGCTGTCAGAATGATCAGGGACGGCACCAGACTGGTCCAGCACTGTTTATGAGCCTAGTGAATCTTTTTTATGAGACAACTTAAAAACCATGCAGCAGCTGCTGTTGTTTCATGGCAGGTTCTGTGGACCCTTCTACAGTAATGTGTCTGGAAGCTGTATAGCATAGCCTGCAATACTTTCTAAAGTTACAATTAGGCCTATGGTAATGTTCATAGTGTTTATATCGACATAGATTGCACATGGTTGCAAGAGTGCAACATTTAAAAAGTAGTAAAGCACATTTTAAATATGAGTTATGCAAGTACAGTTTTTCTTATATGCATCATTGAATCAATCATTCTCTCAACAAAACGATTCATTCATTCAGCTAAAATGTAAGACCTAAATTAAAACATCTTAATGCTATTTTGTTACAAACACTCAGCTTTTCATTTCACAAGATGTTAACTGACTTTCGGTTCAAACTGACTCTTCAGTTCGAATTTGAGACAGGAGCTCTTCTATACAGAAGTACACCACTAACATTGTGTGGGACACAGTGGCTTGGTTCTTGCCTTAATATGGCTGATGAATGGCAAGAAGCTTTTTACCTTTTTAAGTACTCTGAGCTTTCTCAGAGAGCAAGCAGTAACAAAACAAACACTCCTGCCATCAGAAAATGGTGCATATGACTGAGCAATGAGGAGACTCACAATGTGTAGTGTAAGAACACAGAGATAGAGTTGTTAATGTTTATACTTAAACTAAAATATTTAAATGATCAGGACTTAGTTGCAATGCTTTAATTACAGACTGATGTGTAACAGGCTCAGGCTTTCTTAATATTATTCTCTTAATTTTGACAAAAAAAAATTGCTTGGCAGAGGCAAATAGCAGGGTGGCTGCTTTGTCTTTAATTTAATTATAAAATGGGATATTCATGAAAATTCTAGCCTGAATTCATGTGTCCCTCATTACAGAGCATGCTGATTGTAGTGGTGGAAAGAGTACTAAGAAATTGTACTTAAGTAAAAGTATTGCTACTTAAGGGATAATTTTCTTGAGTACAAGTAAAAGTACTGAAAAATAATATGACTCAAGTAAGAGTAAAAAAGTTGTTTGCTGGAAAACTACTCAAGTTACTGTGTTATAAAGCACTTTAGTATTTTTATTTTTATTTTTACCCAAAATTAGATGATGAGAGCATTATGAAGCAGAGTTAACACTAATCCTAACACTCATGGACTGTAATGTCTGTTTCACAAGTGAGAGCAGGAAATCCCTTATACATACAAATGCATCAGATATCACTACAGCTGCATAACATGCAGATAGAGATGCTTTGACTGATAAAACAGAAGACAATAAACACCCAATTGCAATAAAATGCTACTGTAAATGACAGTACTTGTAAAGATTATTATAAAGAATATTTTCTGTTTCACTGATAAGAAACAACATGAAACCACATAAGCTTACTGTTTCAAACAAGACTGATGCTATTTTAGTGATTTTGGAGCAAAACATGATATTAGTCTCATCAACTGTCATGTTTGACGCTATGTTAATCAAACATACTACCTATCCCTGTTCTCAGGAGCAACTTTTTTATAACTAATTTTGAAAAGTACATTTACATATAAGATTCTGGTTGATTTTAAGAAGGGTTTAGTTAAGTGAGGCTTTAGAAGAAAATAAAGCGCATAAATCAGTGCAAACTTAAATGTGTAAAAACTGAAAATTTAATTAAATGGTGTATGGGTTGGGCATTGTTTGAATTTTTATGATTCTGATTCTTGTCAATTTCTTATTTTGAAGGTAAATAATAACGTTATTAATAATAATAATAATAATAATAATAATAATAATAATAATAATAATAATAATAATAATAATAATAATAATAATAATAATAAATGAATAAAAAATCTTAGATATCATTCACATTTATTCTGACTCTAACTAACATGGGAGAAAGAATGTAAAACAAAAAAACAAAACACTTGTCTGATTGATAGGCTTTATTTTTTCTTATGTATTTTATTTGGATAATAAATCGAATATACTGCTGGATGATAACCAATAAGTTGTATTCTCTACGTTTTTTTTTTTTCTTTTTCTAATGACAATTTTAGGATTGTTTATACAAACACATAATAAGGCAGAATAGCTTCTAAAATGTATTAAATGTTATGCCAATTAGCACTGGATTATTCATATAGGCCTATTATATTTATTACCTTGAAACTACCTGAAATTACCTTTTTAGCTACAGCAACAGTGGGATGCCTTTGTCCATATTAGGGATTTCCTGCATGTCATAATTTATTATATATTACTTCTACTGGGTGGTTTTGGACTTTCTGCACGAGAGCTTCAAGTATGAATGAAGCATGCACTGCACAAGAGTATTTAGTCCTCTGTAATGTCCCTATCATCTTGATTTGGATTATTGTCGGTCATACGTAGATTATTTTATACGCATCTGACTGACAGATAAATTATGGTTCAGATGTACATAAAATGCATGCGCTCTTATTTCAGTGTTGTTGTTAATGTTTGCTTTGTAATATTTTAGTTTCGTACATTTAGTTCAACTGTACTACAACAGGCATTCAACTGTACTATGTGCATGAATTTTAGACATCTACATTGTTCTTGCTCCATCCATGCAATAACTGTGTCCTTCTATCAACCAAGTTTTCTGTCTACTTATACTGAAAATGAAAGTCATGACATTTGCCAAGTATTGTAACCCATACTCAGAATTGGTGCTCTGCATTTAACTAATCCAAGTGCACACACACAGTGAGAAGTGAACACACACCTGGAGCAGTGTGCCACAAACATTCATTGCCAAAGAAGCTGGCTGTTCACAGAGTGCTGTATCCAAGCATGTTATCAGAGAATTGAGTGGAATGAAAAAGTGTGGAAGAAAAAGATGCAAAACCAACCAAGAGAACAGCAGCCTTATGAGGATTGTCAAGCAAAATCAATTCAAGAATTTAAGTGAACTTCACAAGGAATGGACTGAGGCTGGTATCAAGGCATACAGACGTGTCAAATAATTTGGCTACAGTTGTCGTATTCCTCTTGTTAATGCACTCCTAAACCAAAGACAACATCAGAGGCCATGACCATGACCATGCTGTCGGTGTGCTTGACTGGCCAACAAACTCATCAGACCTGAACCCCATAGAGAATCTGCGGGCTATTGTCAAGAGGAAGATGAGAAATAAGAGACCAAACAATGTAGATGAGCTGAAGGCCACTGTCAAAGAAACCTGAGCCTCCATACCACTTCAGCAGCGCCACAAATTGATCACCTCCATGGCACGCCGAATTGAAGCAGTAATTAAAGCAAAAGGAGCCCCTGCCAAGTATTGAGAACATGTACAGTAAATGAACATATTTTCCAGAAGGGCCAGAATGTTTCAGAATGTTTTTTTATTTGTATTATTGGTCTTATGAAGTATTCTAATTTGTTGAGATAGTGAATTCTCACAATTAAAAGAACCGAAAACTTAAACTACTACTACTTAATGTATTTAATGCAAGAGTTTCACAATTTGAATTGAATTACTGAAATAAATGAACTTTTCCACAACATTCCAATTTATTTAGATGCACCTGTACAACGTCTGTGATTGACGGTCAAAGCAAGGCGCGGTTTGAATGCCCCCCCCCCCATCCGCCCCCAACGGCTGACCTGGACGTTTTGATTGGTTATGCACCCGAGTCAGACCTGTCTGTTATTGGCTGAAGAGCAGAGTTCCACCCCAGGAGTTTGAAGTGAAGAGTTTGAAAAGTGCCCGTCAAATTACAGTTCGCTCGTTTCCATTGGTGCCTCTGTCACTTTTTTTTTAAACAAACTACAAAAAAAGAGGGGGGCTGAGGTTCAGAGTTCAGTGATGCAGTCTCCTCCCTGATGGCAGCAGACTGTAGAAGCTGTGTGACGGGTGAGTGGGATCACCTGCGATGCAGAGGGCTTTGCGGGTGAGACGTGTTCCATAAATGTCCTAGAGGGAGGGGAGAGAGACAACAACAATCTTCTCAGCTGCTCTCACTAGTCTTCAAGCAGGACACGTTGCAAGTGCCATACCACACAATGATGGAGCTAGTCAGGATGCCCTCGATGGTTCCTCTGTAGAAGGTGCACACGATGGGGGGTGGGGCTCTGGCTCTTCTCAGTTTGCGGGGGAAAAAGAGACACTGCTGTGCTTTCTTGGCCAGTGCTGCGGTGTTCTTGGTCCAGGAGAGGACCTCGCTGATGTTCACACCCAGGAACTTGGTGCTGCTCACTCTCTCCAGTCGCACCGTTGATGGTCAGAAGAGCATGCTGAGTGTGCACTCTCCTGAAGTCAACACCAATCTCCTTCATCTTCTCCACGTTGAGTGAGACTGTTGTCACTGCACCCCCTGGCCAGGCGTTTCACCCTGCTCCCGTAGATGGTCTCATCTCTGATGCTAATGAGACCCACTACAGTCGTGTCATCTGCAAACTTAATAAAGAGGTTGGAGTTGTGTGCAGGTGTGCAGTAGCGGGTAAGCAGAGTGAAGAGGAGGTGGTTCAGCACACATCCTTGGGGGGCCCCAGTGTTCAGTGTGATGGTGCTGGATGTGTTACTGTCAACTCACGCTTCCTGAGGTCTTCCAGTCAGAAAGTCCAACAGCCAGTTGCACATTAAACTGTTGAGCCCCAGCTTGATCAGTTTGTGAATGAGCTGTTGAGGGATGATTGTGTTGAATGCTGAACTGCTATCTATGAACAGCATTTTGATGTACGAGTCTTTTTTCTCTACATGTGTGAGTGCTAAGTGGAGGGTAGGGGCGATGGCATCATCAGTCGAGCGGTTGGATTGGTATGCAAACTGGAAGGGGTCCATGGAGGAGGGGAGGGCAGGCTTGATGTGGTGCATGACTATCCGTTCAAAGCACTTCATGAGAATAGGGGTAACTGTAACTGGACGGTAGTCACTGAAGCAGGACAGAGACGTCTTCTTCGGGACTTTAATGATGGTGGTAGCTTTGAAGCATGTGGGAACAACAACCTGACTTAGTGAGATGTTGAAAATGTCTGTGAAGACATCAGTGAGTTCCACTGCACAGTACTGTAAAGAAACTATTTGTAATTAGTTACTTCCCACCTCTAGCTGATTGACTATTAACATTTTGACGATCATTATGGTAATAATGACAATAAAGAGTTTCTCAGATGACAGTAATCAGTGTTATCAGGTATTTCAGTTTAAAGAATCAACAGTGTGACAAATGACTGAAAGACCACTAAATTGCTTTCAAAACAACATATTTTGCCATTATAAATATAAAACTGCTAGACAATATATTATTGTAATATAAGTAAAATTATTATATACAAATATTTCACTATCACTAAACAAATAGCATACATAAGCATATCCAATAAAATAAGTTAAATTTATGCAGTATATTTCTGATGAGAGATAAAGCTCTGCTGCCCTCTAGTGTTACCTTCATAAACTGATAAAGGTTGGTGCTTGGTGCATATTGTAAGCCTACGGTATGTTAGTGTTTATGGAGGAGTGATTTATAAATGCAGGTCAGCATTGTCTCAACATCATAATGCTCAGACATTAAGATAAGGTTATTGTCTAGTTAAGCAGTGTGTGATTCTGGGTGATTCCTTCATTTTTCCCACATTACTGTTGTATTGTACACTGTTGACTGCAGGGATTTGTAAAAGTTCACAAGTGCACCATCATAAGACAAATAATAAAACATAAAAATACAATACCTTCGGGCTTGGCCCCTAATTAACCTCAAAATGTGCACTGAAAAATACAAATGCCCCAAAAGGAGCAGTTTGCCTGGCATGAGACAAGATGCTTATTCCGTGTTGATGTAGAAGCTGTCAGTCATGCTTTTCTGACATCCAACAGCAAGAGGGTATGAAAGCTGATGCTGGTTGTTGCTGAGATGCTCCTCTAAACTGCAGCCTGAGGACTGAGACGAGGATCCTGAACAATAGACAAGCATATTGTGCAGCCAGTAAACAACATTATTAAAGTGATTATTTAAACATTGACTCATCAGCTAGTGAAAGATAGGAATACCTATTATCAATCTCATTCACTCTTGAGCAATCTGCATGAGCTAAGAAGTTGACACGATAAATTATTATAATGCCACTACCTGATAAAAGATTACACGTCTTTAAGCAGCATCACATGCACTCATTTTTGGAGACTTAAGTCATCCAGCTAGTGATGGATGGAGATGCATCAGTAACAGATGTGTTGTCATTTCTTGGTTGTAGACAGTCACACAAATTAAATGAATAATAAAAAAAAAAAGTCCAGCATTGATGGATCTCAATCCGTCTTGCTCATATTGAGAGTCACCAGATCAGTCTAGAATAGCGTCCATAACCAATCCACACCAATATTCATTATTCATCACGGCCTATTGTTGCATTCCTTTAACTAATTGGATACAATTATTTGAATAATTTAATTAATTACATAGCCTACTGTGTACAATTCATAAAGTGGCATTCAGATTTATCAACTAAATTGCATTTATGCAGATTTTTTCATTAAATGAATTTAGCATGCATAAATGAATCCTTTTTTTTATTTTATTGTTGCTTGTAGTTATGTATGGTCGCAGCTAGTCACATAATGTTTCATTACATAATGTCAGAGTGTACATAAGCAAATTTGCCCACATCAGTCAGTTTGCATGAGTTTGAGAGGTAACCCAACATGTGACGTCACGCGCGTTACCGCAGCCGTGCTCGCGCGCACGCACATGAATCGTCATTCGTCACACTCTACTGGCTAGAGAGAACACAGAGGGGACTACTGGTGAGTGTGTATTAAACCCAAATTTTAGATTATGTAGAACCAAATGACATCCTGAATTATTTGAGAGTAAATCGTTGAGTGATGGCTAGCTAATTTTCAATCCTCCTCAAATCTACTTTTGGATTTATGGTAAATCACATGAGCGAACTGAAGCTAATGCTAATAGAATTACCACTCACGTTGCAAACCACTGGAAACTGTTAGCATGAGCTAAAACCTAGTCTGTGCTAGAATGTTCCATCTCTCATAATAACTTTGTTTTGACTCCATGAACATATTCACGTGTTAACACGTTCTCAGCGATGGTTACGTAATTGAAGGTTGTTAATTTGTTGCAATCTTACGTCGGAATCTATCTCGCGTTTAAATCATGTGTACTGAGTTACTGTGGACGCTTAGTGTTAAATCCAGAGCAGTATAAACTGGAATAAATACATTCTAACATTCGGAATTTGCTCAAAATCGCTATTATCAATGCTAAACTGTTATATCTCTGATTTACAATCCACTATCATACTATGCTTACTGTTCTGTTTCTATAATTTTGTAGTTGGTAATAATAAGACTTGTCCCTGTCTCGTAGGTTTCCTTCACATATAAATTTGGTGAGGTTTAAGCCTCAAAACAGAATGGCAGACACAAAGCGTCTCGCATTCTCCATCATCCAGTTTCTCCATGATCAGCTGTCCTCTGGAAGTCTGTCATCAGATGCTCAAGAAAGCTTAGAAGGTAAAACATTAGTGCTAAAATCAGTGCCAGACACTGTTATCCTATTGGTGGGTAATTCCTAATTTCCTAATGTACTCTTATATCCAGTCGCCATCCAGTGCCTGGAGACAGCGTTTGGCATCTCTGTAGAGGACCAGAGTTTAGCAGTCAGTCCGTCTCTGCCTGAGATATTTGCCTCTGCAGCTAAACAGGTATGAGCTGTTTATGACATTTTGAGATGTTTATTCATAGTGTTGAATATGTTGAATGTGAAAAGTGTTGACATTGTTATATGTAGCAGATACCTCAAAATAAGACCAATTCATCCATTGGTTCACCTTCAGAGGAGCAGTTAGCAGAGGCAGAGCATCTTAAAACAGACGGTAAGACCCTATTACATCTTTACCATTTCAGGATGCTTCATAAGGTCCTCTCACTCAAGGGTTGCACATATGTACCTGCAGGCAATGACCAGATGAAGGTAGAGAACTATAGTGCAGCAGTTGAGTTCTACTCTAAAGCAATCCAGCTTAATCCTCAAAATGCTGTCTACTATTGCAACAGGTAATTGCAGATTTTCATTAAATCAGAAAAAAAAAAAAAATGCTGCAGTGTTTGCCTTAACCAAGAATGATTTAAAAAGTATTTTTATTAAATGTTTTCTTTTATTTCTTGCTGAATTGTTTTAAATATTTGTAAAGTATTATTATTATTGAAATTGTTTTTAGAGCTGCAGCCTACAGCAAACTGGGAAACTATGCCGGAGCTGTTCAAGACTGTGAACGAGCCATTGGAATCGATCCAAACTACAGTAAAGCATATGGACGGATGGGGTAATTTTTAACTCTCCACCGACACGCCGTATTTGATTTGTGCACGTCTTGAAGCTTAAATTTGATTAAAAAAAAAAAAACTTCAGATACCCTTTTTTTTTAAATAAAAAAAATCTGATATTAATGGATTTTGAAGATGTGGTTTATTTGTGCTTTTCTTAAAAACAAGGCTTGCTCTTGCAAGTTTGAACAAACACTCAGAGGCTGTGAGCTACTACAAGAAAGCGATGGAGCTGGACCCTGACAACGACACTTACAAAGCCAACCTCCAAATAGCCGAACAGAAGATAAAGGAAGCGCAGCCCAGCCCCGTGAGTTCACAGAACCACCCTTATGACAGTTTTGTCTCTATGTGGAAAACAGAGTTGTGCTAAAGTCCTTGTTTTTATCTTTGTTAGGCAGGGGGTTTGGGTGGAGTTGAACTGGCTGGTTTGCTGAGTAACCCTGGTTTCATGAACATTGTAAGTAAAAAAAAATATCTTAAATGCTCATTGTTAATGCTTATGTATGCTCATCATTAACTCACTGTCACTCTCTTTAGGCATCTAATTTAATGAACAACCCACAAGTGCAACAACTGTGAGTAGACAAAACTTAAGCACAGCATTTAATATACACCTATTATACTCATTATACATAGTCACGTTGATTTCATATGGTTTTGAAAGATCTAATCTAGTAATGTTGTGGAACCATCAAGAAGGTGCAAGTGATCTTGTAGCAGCGATGAAGGACTTGTGAGCGAGCCATTGGAATCGATCAAAACTACAGAAATATGTAGTTTGATATATGAAATGTCATGTTTTTATCATCAGAAACCTGCAGAGACTTATATTCCAAAGTTATTCATGTAATGCAATTAACCTCAAGCAAGCAAAACATGCGCAACACATGCACACATTTGTAGTGGTGCAAAATGAGAGAGACCCCCGTGTAGCCTAGTGCATTTCACACACGCTGCTAGTTTCACTTTCACTCAATAATCTTGTGCAACTGTGCTGCCTCATGCTCAATCCACTCAGCGTGCTTTGCTTATCAGCTCACACACATCAGTTATACAGGCATGAATGTTTAATATTATATTAATTAAATACATTCACTTCATAGATTTCCTTAATCTCTAATAACTCCATACTACTCTGTGTTTCTGTGTCTGGACACATCACTGTTCACACTCTTTGTGGTATCAGAGCACTTTAATGAGCACAAGTTCAAGTACAGGAGCACAGTATCTGGCTGATACTGATACCATATGTATTTAATCATCAACACTTCAATTCATAATTTTCAAAAAAGAAAAAAATCATACAGACATTTTAATTGCAAAGGTTTTATATCAAGAAATACCAATTGAACCTCTCTGTTCCCTCTTGTTTTTTTCTTTAGGATTTCTGGACAGTTTTACTAACTTGATGTTGTGACTTTAATTGGTGTAATCAATCAGCAGCAGTTTATATCAGCTGTTTCTGTGCCCATGTAGGATGTCAGGTATGATGTCTGGGGCTTACGGTCCTGTGGCAGGAGCCACCTCTCCAGGAGCAGCAGCAGCAGCAGCAGCTGGAGCTGGAGCAGGAGGTACAGGTGCCAATGACATCTCCGGCCTCATACAGGCGTAAGTTTTAACATCACCATCCTGTGGTTTTCATAGGTTTCCATTTCTACTTCCTAACTGAAGGGTCTTGGTTATATGGAGTGGTGCTGAACTAGTGTTTTTCTGTCACGTGACAGTGGTCAGCAGATGGCGCAGCAAATGCAGCAGCAGAACCCTGAGCTTATCGAGCAGCTGAGGAGTCAAATGCGCAGTCGACCTCCCAGTAGTGCTGGCAACGACGAACAATGACACTCCCTTTGGTACCACACTTCACTCAATTAAAATATTCATCTGAACTCAATTACAGTTGAAAGGCTGGAACATAGCTTTAGGTTTTATACATTAAGGCAAGACATTAGAGGCAAAAACATATATATTATGCAATTGTCAATTATTAGATTTTGGACTATTTGGATTTTTATAATTGTTCTTTTAGAGCAGTGGAAGGAAAACATCCAAAATAGACTAATTGCATTGCATGTTATATGTTTGAGTCTAGATTTTAATATATACACCTCTTTAAAGGCTGTTCTTTTTCCTACACCATCAGTACCTTTTGCCTGACTTTATAGAATATTTCATTCCTTCATTTTTTACAGACTTTTTACAGAATTTTCTAAATTATGAAGTGATAAAAATGTATATTCAAAATCCCTCTGCAAAGCATCAACAAAAAGGGTAAACATGTTGCATTTATTTTTTGTAAATGGATGCAGATTTGTGAATATTTAATTAGACAATGCCTCAGTTGCAAACTTCCCATTTTAGAAAATGCAATCAATCATCCTGGGATGCATGTTCATTTGTGAAATGTTTTACTTTATTCACTTGGTAAACTTGACAACATCACTTATTACTTAATATGTTTTATTTATTTATAATGTTGTTTTTGAGCTTTACAGATATTCAAACAACAGCTTATCTGTCGTTTATCTTATCAGCATGTCTGTTCAGAACTTAACATTACTTCTCTCATTTTCTGCAGAGTTTAACTCTTGACCTGGTGGAACTTTGGAAGATGGGCTACTTTTTTAATTTTTAAGATAAACCTTGTTCCTTGAGCTCCAGGGATGAGACTGTGTCTATTCATCTATAAAAACTGCATGAGTTCCCACTGCCCCACTGGCTGGAAGAAGTCATCAGTGCACATGCACCCATCATATTTGGGAACTGGACTCAAATGTCTAAATAAATGAAATATCACACTGGGTTAACACTATATGCTGAAGTAATAATCCATGTTACGGGACTCTGATTAATGAATTACTGCTACATGGACATAATGCAGATTTGTCTAATAACAAACATCTGTCTGAACTGAAAGGGGTTGACAAGGAACATGTGCAAAACTCATCGACAAATAAATGTCAGATTTCAAATAGGACTTTTGTTTTAGCAACTGGGGTTTCATGTTTCAAGACCTCTTATGATGCTTGCAAACAAAGAGATTTGTCAAAAGTTTCATTAACATATATTGTTGTTAATTTGCTATGAACGTTTTGAATTAAAGGAAATGGATGTTTTGTCCATTTTGGAGAACTGATGAATGTACAGTGCTGGGGAGTAACTAGTTACATGTAACGGCGTTACGTAATTTGATTACAAAATAAATGTAACCGTAATCAGTTACTAAGAAAAAAATAGTAATTAAATTAGTTACTTATGAAAATTTTAACGATTACAAAGGGGATTACATGTAAATATTTACACACATGCACATACAGCTTATTTCTTTCCCGAGTTGCCAAAAGACATAAAGGCTATAATCTCCACAGTCTGAAAAACACAGTCTGCTTCGTAGAATCCAGTCACGAAAATGGAATTCATCCTAATGCGGACGGAATATGCCACATTTTGGATGAATAAATCAAAAGTAGGTCAGTACACGTGAATCAAAACGCAATATGGACTAGTGTCTATGAATATTAAACCGCATCTGTAAATCCTGCACATTCTGTGTGTGGAAATCGGGCGCTGGCCGGCTGGCCATCGGGAGAGTCGGTTTCAGCTGTAAAGATGCTATTGTAGTTTGTCTTTGTTTACGTAGTCAAGCAGCAGCAGCACATTGTTCACACTCACTCAAAATACTGTAAAAACGACATTATAATCTGTCGTAATGTTACAGTAGTAATTTAGCAGACACATAAACATGTTTTATCATAGGTTTAGGGGGAGCTAGTACAGACAAAAACACAACCCTTAGGAAAATTAATGTAGTCTTTGGTATGGCACTAACCGTTGTTTAACCATGGAATTTGTAGTAAAAATGTTAATTAATTTGCCAAAGTACAATTGTTACTTAATGTGCCAAAAAACTAAAATGCTCTTACAAAACATGGTAAAAGTAAAATACAAATCTTCAGTATTAAAGTCATGAGAGAGACGGACAATGGAAGTGAAGGTGCAGTTCAGGATAGAACTCTTAATTATGTTGCATGTCCCCCAACCTAAGGATTTAAATCTTTTTCATGTCAGGTCCATACACAAAATTGGGTTTCAGAATGTGTTTTGGGTGTATGAGTGTAAGATTTCCCAGCCTAATTTTTTTTCCCCCAGTCCGTCCCTCATGGAAATTAATTGTGCAGACATTCGGTTTCTTTTATTACACATAGGCCTACTGAAGCTCACAGTGTTTTCAGCCTCTGCCGAGTACATGAACACATAAACATGATCTCTAGGACTGCTCTGAGTCACATCATGACCATTTTACTTATTTATATCATCATATCATATACAAAGAGATGTCAGTTTCAAAAAGACACCAATGTTTCAGGACTTTAGTACACAAAATAGGACACATGCTTATTAGATAACTGTATTTGAGTTGTGTATATGCTTTTATTTTTATATTAACTATTTTTCCCCAAACCATTGTTAGATCCATTGTTTCCTGTAGTTATGCAAAGATTTGGTTTCAAAAACAGTATCAGTAAACTATTTATTTTGATTTTAAATCTGCATTAAACTTCAGATCAATCTCAAAGTAAAAGGCAGTATAAAGTCTGATTTTGTAGTAGATGTGTTCAAATGTGATCATCTTAATTCAAGTGATGAAGGATTGTGAAAGTATTGAGCATTAAGTTAAACCTGCATGGTGTAAATGTTTGAAAAAGATTAACAGTTAAATAAACATTCATTAGAAATTTAGAAAAGTAATCGAAAAGTAATTAGTTACATTACTTTATTAAAGTAATTAAATTTACACAACTACCTTCCCAACACTGTGTATGTGTGATGGTGTACTTAAAGGGACTTGTCGTCATCCGTAAACATCACCGTCTCAAAACCTAGCGTGCTGCCTTTATAAACAGCAGTAGCAAAGTTTGAAACATTTAAGCCTCTTTTTTTCTTGCCGGTTTCAGAGGCAGCGAACTTTTTTCAGTTCATATACGAATTGAAAAATGTGACAAACGTGCCTATGTTGCGAAGCAAACTAGACAGCTCACTCGTCATTGAAAGAGCCACTGAACTGAACAGGTGTTGCAGCCTTCAGCAGCAGGAAATATCATAAACACTGGTAAAACGCCTATTTTCGTGCACAAGTATATTAATTATTATGTTCTAACGTTTCGCCGTTTGATGAAGCATAATAAAAGACGTATTTAAACCAGTAATAGAGTATAAACGCCTTTTATGTGCGTGCGATGTTTGTTAGCTTAGCATTTAAGAGCTATAGTAAACGACTCCACTTTGAATAGAAATTCGTGAAAAACAACAGGCTTGTTGTCTTAATATAAAGTGTTTTTGTCGTTAGCATGATGTTTTTTTTTTCTTCAATACATGCATCTTATATGCACACTTTTTTCCTGTTATGATAGCTAGCCGCTCACCAGGGTTAGCATGCTAATCTGTACACTGACCTCGACAGTCACCTTACGAACATATAACGTTAACGCCTCAGGAGTTGGTTGTCAGGTGTGAAATATTCTATCATACATGCCTGGCATCAGCTGTCGAACTGATGCTGATTTGAAATTATTATGTGTCTCAGATTTTAATTACGATAATCATGAAACAGTGTGGACTAACGTTTATGATTATTTTCCAGGGATGCTGTCCATGACCTGACCTCAGTAGACCTTAAGAAGAGTCAGTGTCTTTGGCTTCAGTTTTATTTCAGACACACATGCTTTGTTGAAGTGGGATCACAGCCCATCTCCTCAAGTATGGAGATAGCTGTAGCCAAAATCCTGTGTCTGCTGGGAGTGTTTGCCCTGATGTTAACGGGCATCCTTCTTCCTGTGCGGATGATGCATACGGAGTATGATAAGGTCACGAGGTACAGAAGAGTGGTTGCTTTAAGCAACTCTTTTGGAGGAGGTGTATTCCTGGCCACCTGCTTCAATGCCCTTCTCCCAGCAGTTAGGGAAAAGGTATGTTATCAAACATGGTTTTGGAAAATGTTCACTCCAAACTAACATAATTTTCTTTTGCAAGTTTGATATTCTTTCTTTTGTGAAACAAAAGCAGACATTCTGATGAATGTACTGGCTGCAATTAATGGGGAGCCTAAAAAGGATGCAAAAGCATAGGTTTGTCTTCTCAGGCATTTGTAAACTGTAAATAATAACAGAATTTTCAATATTGGGTGATCTATCCCTTCAACTTCAAACTTCAGCCAAAAATGAACACAACAGAAAACACTAATGTTTTATACAAATAATCCATCTCTGAGTCTGTATAGTACCAGTTGGATTGTGCCTTTAAAGTTGATGCTTCAAAAACATGCAAAATAAACAAGATTGTAATCGATGCAGTACAGTCACAGTTGGTGAGTCTATCTTCTGAACAAAATAATAGGTGTGTGCGTGAGAGAGAGAAATACTAATATTTTATACTTTTAATTCAATTATAAACCAAACCTTCTGGTCAGATGTAATTTTGAATTTCAGTAACAGAACAAAGTCAAGCTACATTCAGAACTACAGTAATACAGATAAAATAAAACAGCTGAAGAATCACAGAAATACATTTAAAGGAACACTCCACTTTTATAAAAAAATAAAAAAATAGGCTAATTTTCCAGCTCCCCTAGAGTTAAACAGTTGAGTTTAACCGTTTTCGAATCCATTCAGCCTGATCTCCGGGTCTGGCGGTAGCCCTTTTAGCTCAGCACAGATCATTGAATCGGATATGAATTTAAGCATGTTGCTAAAAAAATGACCAAGGAGTTTTTACATTTTTCCTATTTAAAACTTGACTCTTCTGTAGTTACATCATGTACTGCGACTGAACGAAAATGAAAAGATTTTCTATTCCGATATGGCTGGGTACTATTCTATCATTCCGGCGTAGTTCCCTGATTATTATGCAATGATATTTACAGCGCCTGAAAATAGTCCCTAGCTACTTTGTGCAAGTATAGGTCTCTGCAGGAAAGTAATGGGAGTTATCAGATCATTGTGTTTTTACACCAATTGCTAAAAGTGCTACCGTCAGTCCGGAGATCGGCTGAATGGATTCGAAAACTAAAACTCAACTGTATAATTCTAGGGGAGCTGGAATATTATTTTCAAAATGTTCAAAAAATTTCTTGAAATTATTTTCAAAAATAATGGAATGTTACTTTAAGGATTCACATATTGATACATTTGTAAAATATTTCTTGTTAAGTAAATGGAGAATAGCCTTGATATATGATATATATTTTAGCCTCTTGTTCAAGAGAGTTTGGTTGTACTATTGTTTATGTACATGATATTTAACAAAAAGTGTACATATATGTATATGTATGTGTGTGTGTGTGTGTGTGTGTATGTATGTATGTATATGCAATGCAAACTCCTCACTTTTTTTGAGATCAGAATAGGACACCTACGAGATTCGTTTAGATCTGATGAGAAAGTGAAGGTGGGGGGGCTTTTTACAGTACCATTAGTACTAGTTCAATTCTGTACCCACTTGTAGTCAACCGCTTTTAAAAACTCCTGTGAGAGATTTATTGTGTAGTTATTTATTGATTATATCATGAGTTTTTGTGTAAGTGTGGTCAGCTTTGCTCGGTTTCTCTATATAATCCATTGACAGTTTGAAGAAAAGTTTTGTTTGTCTAAGAGGACAGAACATCCAGGAATACTGTTTCAGAAGTGTCAAATTAGAGTGCAGTAATTTATGAGTGATTGACGGTGATAACTGTAATACTTGGCGGAATGAACTATCTAGAGTAAATTCAGAGTGCAAATCTACAATAGCAACAAGTCTGGGTTGCATGAATGTTTTATTTTTTTTTTAAGATAAAAAAAAAAAATTGGCTTTAAATTGAAAGGTTAAATAAATTGTTACATTAAAAAATACATATATCTTTTAGACTATAGTTTTTGATAATTGTCAAGATTAATGATTTTATTAATCTGTTATACTAAACCAAAGTCATTAATGCATCCAGTATTACCATTAGGAAGTTCACTGTGCTTTTAAGAAACAAATTAAAGTTTACAGTCAGAGAATCTAACTTCTCACCTTTTTGATCTCAGGTTGATGACGTCCTGAAAATCTTACAAACCACCAATCAGTACCCGCTGGCAGAGACCATGATGATGATTGGGTTTTTCCTCACAGTATTTGTGGAACAGGCCGTGCTCACTTTCCGCAAGGAGAAGCCCTCGTTTATCGACCTGGAGACGTTTAATGCTGGTGACTCTGCAGCGGGGAGCGACTCAGAGAATGATGCTCCATTCATCTCTCCCCCTCGAGGTTCCAGAGACCACCAATACCATTCCCATCACCACGGACACTTCAGCCCTTCAGAGCTGATGCACGCTGGGCCGTTGAGATTAGCTGGCCTGGTGCTAGCACTGTCCGCTCACTCTGTCTTCGAGGGTCTGGCTTTGGGCCTTCAGGAAGATGGGGCTAAACTCGGAACCCTCTTCATTGGAGTGGCTATCCATGAGACGCTGGCAGCAGTGGCGCTGGGGGTTAATATAGCCAAGGCAGGAATCTCCTTACGGGATGCCAGTAAACTGGCCATAACAGTGAGCCTAATGATTCCTCTGGGCATCGGGATTGGAATGGGTATTCAGACAGTCCAGCGCTTGGCAGAAAGTATTATATCTGTAGTACTCCAGGGCATGGCAGCCGGGACGTTCCTCTTCATTACGTTCTTTGAGATCCTCTCGCGAGAGCTGGAGGACAAACACGACAGGCTACTGAAGGTGCTGTTTCTAGTACTGGGCTACAGTGTACTTGCAGGGCTCGTCCTCATCAAATGGTAAAAGGGGCTCAAAATGTAACATTTCCTAAAATGGTGTACTGCTCCATCTGTCAAACATCATAACCAAGGGTTTCTGTAAATCTACTGTATAACTTTTGATACTTGACTTATGATGCAAGAGTTTTCAATCTTTTTAAAACCAGTAACCCAAAAATATGATTATGATATTTGTATGATTTGTATCTATAAAGGCTGCTGTAATATCCTTTGTGCGTGTGTGTACATGTATACACACACACACACACACACACATACTATTAAGTGTCATATTATTTAATGTTATTTAAAAAAATTAAATAATTATCTTTATTAGTGTCACTGTACCAAGATTAAATATAAAATCACCAAATATTAAATGTAAAATTATTAAAACATTTACTTTAATTGGTATTTTATAAGTGTTTTGTCAGATGTATAAATCTTTCAAATAAAATCAAGATTTTTTACATTTATTCCCTACTGTTTTAAACAGCTGTAACTATCATTTTGATTAATCTCATGAATTTAGGAAATCATAAAATCAACACATTTGGTAAATATAAAAAAAATAGTTTAACTATTTTACATTAACACATTAACTTTGACAACCCTTAAATTGGTTAGATTATTATTATTATTACGATTACTTTTTAATTATACATTTTCTGTAACTACCTTAAAGCCCCTGAACCCTATTTGGAAAAAAACCTCTTTATTCATTTTAAACTCAAATCTTCTGTATCTGATGAATTTCAGGTTAAGAGACTCTTAGAATTTATGTGAATATCATACATAGTCAATATTTACCAATATTACAATGACTGTTTTGAAGGATTTTCTTATAGATAATAATAGCTGAATGCACATGTAATAGGTGAATGCTGAATGTTTCAGTGAGAACTTTGTGTTGAAATTGGTCAGATATGTTTACATTAAATTGAGTATAGTTGAGTCCACAGAATTCAGTCAAACTGCCAGTTGTTTCAGTTACTTGACATGGCGGTTAACTGTAATTTATGCTTAATTTAGAATGTTCATTGTTACATTAAGCTATATTTGATCTATTTTGTCATGAATTTGACTACTGTCCTCAGTTTGAATGAGGAGTATTTTGCCTCATTATAAGCACCATGCTAAGCTTCAGAAGTAAATGAAGAGAATTTTTTAATTTATAAATTCCACTTATAAGTTTGTGGCACCTGACAAGGATACTGATATTGCAGAGAGTGAGCCTCAGGAAATTAAAGCTTGACCTTTTCATGTATTTGAACAGTCTTTCTTGTGTATCCTTAATTTAGTTTGACATTTGTGCGTACTACAGCTTTATGAAACTATGGTTACATTGTAGATCATGTCTGTGATATCGTGGGGATTATTAATAGTGTTTTCACAGTTATTAATAGTATATCTGGGCAGTTTCGACTAATCAAGCAACGGATCTAAAAGAAAAGAAGAAAAAAGTTTGTCTTAAAGGTTCCATAGAATGCAAAAAGTTGTGTGGCAGCAGAGTGTGAAAACAGCCAGCCTAATATTAAAAATCCACCCATTTGTTTTTGTTTTTTATACTAATAAATCATAAACTGTCTCTCCACACTAGCAGTTCCAGATTTCTCACTACTATGACGTTATAGTTGGGGAAAGTCCTGCCCATTTGTGACGGTCTCTCCACCCTATTAGCATATACACAGCCCTAAGTGAGAAACACCAGTCCGCCATTACTGTTTTCTTAATCTTTTTCTTAAAAGATCGTGGTGTAGCAACCTGTGTTTGTTGTTATGAGAGAGCAATCATACATTTGTGTTGTTTTCTTTATTTGATTTTTTTATATATATTATTATTCCGTTTAATTACTGATAATATTGATATATTCTATATTGATTTATTATTTGATCAGGCATTTTATATTATTTGTACATTACTGTTTAATCTGTTTTGTCTTATGTTTTCATTGTTGGAGATGAAATGTTTTCAGTGTCACTGGACAATATTGAGAAGCAGTAATTTTCCATTGATATTGATTGTGGTAATAACACTGGTTGGATTTGTGCTGGTCGGACAAAGTTTGACTGAGCATTGAAACAAACGCAACTAAGATTATTCTGTATAATTTTACCATCACCTAATCTCCTGCTTACTGCTTTTCGCTGCTGAGAGAAGACTGTTAATACAGATTTGGTCAGTAAAACACTGATTTTGGGTACTGAACAAAACTTTATTAACAGGTGCTATTAACAGGATTTGGGTTTGAGCCAAAATGGATATTTTTCCAACAGAATCTGAGGTTGGATCCAATGACTTGGAGACTTGATCTTAGATTTGTTGGCAGGATGTCTGCACTATCTGCCAATCTGTAGCCATTTCCTGTACATGTTCTTTTACATGTGTCCATGAGATTTAGTATTTGAGTGTTGCAAAATTCTCCTTTTTGAAATGCATATGGGATTCTGTGTAATTAATAATCAGCTTAAAATTTTTGATTTAATAAAATATCTCCTGATTGTGTGATTTTTGATTCTTTTTTTTTTTTTACTTTCTGAACAGGTATAGCCTAGTTGGAAGTATTCCAGATCCACATGTAACCAGTCTGCTCCTTTAGCCTGGAGTGTGCGATAAAGCTCCAAATCTGACGCACACTGTTGCTGACCTATCAGACCCATTAACACTAACTGATTACACCGTATTGTCACATGAAACTGCCTTTTGTCATGACAGGATTATGGCTGATAGGATTACTGTTATATCTAAGGCTTCATTAACTAGCATACTGTTTCCAGAAAACCTGGCCTTGTTTACAATAACAGCTCATTGATAATAAAATATCACATCAAAGTAGGGTGACCATATGCACCGTTCATACGGGACACATCACAGCCAGGATTTTAATAATGCCTAAAACATCCAGAGCAGTTTAACCAATAACATGCAGGTATTGTACATAATCGACCAATCGTGGGGCTGCTTGTGAGAAGGTGAGACCTAGAGGGAACGATCAAAGCGATGCAAATATGTGCATGTGTTTGATCGTTCGATTGACTTGAAGCGTCACAAAAAACAAAGTGTGTCACAATACTTCAAGTCGAACGAAAAGACACGTGAAAGCGAATCGAAAGCTTAAGGAGCCATCTGTTCTGCTCTTTTTAAAGCTCTCGTGAATGTTACACAACGATCAACCTGCACAATGCAAATAGACAAAACCTGGATATTTTACGCAATATTAAAATCCTGGCTAGGACGTGTCCCATATGAACGGCGCATATGGTCACCCTACATCAAAGGCACTTGTAAACAAACTATTAAAAGATTCTGTTTGATTCGAGAAGGGTACCAGAATCCCTAGCAATGCCACTGAGAGTAACTACAGGTATAGTTCAACACAACTCTCTGGGGGATTGCCACCTTGTCATGGTGGAGAGGCTTGCGTGGTCCTGTTATCCCAAGGGTGATGTCTTCTAGAACTATGCTCCTGGTAGGGTCACTCATGGTGGTAAGGACAAGGAGGAGGTTCCTTAATGAAGAGCAATCCAACGAAGACCTCAGCTGTGTTGCAGGTGGAGTATGATGGCTAGACTTACGGAAGTGTCACAATGGCTGGGAAGGCGGATGAAGGCTTCAGCAGAAAAGTGCCTCCAGTTGTCTTGGGACACATACCACTAGATTCTGACCCATTTCTGTCTAGGACCTTGTGGTGACTGTCTGTGCACCAGACTCTCCGAGTTAAAATCACGCATAGGCATCCTCCTTGGAAACCACTTTAACATGCTGGTTAAAGTTCTATTGTCCAGAGAGTGGCGATGGGGGCAGGATTGTGAGGTCTGGAAGCCCCTAGTCATAATCTGACACATTAGGCAGTGAGTGCTAGACTCAACTAAAAGAGAAGGGTGGCTTCACTTTCTTCTGGAAAGAAAAGTTGCTGATGAGCCCAGAATCCGTGGGGTTGGAATTGCCATTAGGAACCAGTTTATCAGCCACCTCTATGAACTTCCTGTGGGTATTAGTGACCATCTCATGACCATCTATCTGGTGCTTGCCAAAAACCAGATAACAACAGTTGTGAGGACCTATACCCCTTCTTAAGACTTTGAAGAGGAAGACACTGACACTGACACTGTCAAGAATCCCCAAGGAAGATAAGTTTATTCCCCATGAAGACTTCAATGCAGGGATCAACACTTCTTAAAGGACAATAAAAGAAAGGAAGGCATCTGAAACAGAAACACTAGTGGAGTTATGCTTCTCAGCAATCATGTTAAGCATGATCTCATCATCACTAATTCTCCCTTTAGCCAAAAAACAAAAATAATTTTTTTAAGGCATCTTGGATACATTCCCACTTTTAACAGTGGCATCTCATTGACTATGTCATTGTACTAGCCAGGGACCGATGTGATGTGAACATCGCAAGGGCCATGGTCACTGATCTGCACTGTCCATGGCCCTTGCGATGTTCACATCACAGTGGTCACTGGCTTGTTCTTGACTGCTGAACAGATCATCACCTCATCCACTCCACAATGTCAAACTCAAGAGGAAGAGGAGAATTTAAAAAAGCAGATACGAACAAGACTGAACCTTGACAGCAACATCAGGCATCTCTTGGGGAAAGCCTCCAACAAGAATAGCCTTGTGACATTAAAGGGCATTGGAGTCAGCTAAAGTCTACCATCTTTGCTACCTGCAATACCATTCTAGGGTACAAGTCCAGAAAACACTTGGAATGGTAAAGGAAAAAGGAAACTAAGAAAAGGCTCTATCACTCCAGAGCCAATGCAGATATCCAGAGATGGGTAGTTAAAAAACTCTTGTTGGACAGAAAGGGCTCTTGAAATCTAGAGACTGGCATACTCTGGTGATACCAGGGGTTTTTCAGTGCTACCAAGGCTGTCTATAGTCCAAACTATCATGGCCTAAACCCCTGGTGCTCAAAGGACAGCCAAGAGCTGCTGAAGGACACTGAGTCCATTAATGCCCAATGGAAAGAGTATTTCCAAGAACTCATCAACAGTGACAGCTCAACTGAAATTGACATTACCAATATATCCCCCAGTCCCATCAGAGAAGAGATGGGGGAACCTCCAACTATAATAGTGGTTCAAGACGCCATCAGGAGCCTTATAGGGCAAGTCATTTGGTATTTTAAAGTGTCCTAATATTGTGTTGGAATACCTTACAACAGGTTCAAATGCATCTAAGATCACATTTTTTCTTATTATTATTTTGAAATTATTAGTTTGAAGCAGTAAGGTCTGTAAACACCTCTCTTCCATAAGCCTGCTCTGCTCTGATTGGACAGCTGGCCAAGTCTGTAGTGAATGGGATTTCCGTATATGACCCAGACTGCCCAGTGAGGCTGAAAACATACGTCTTCTCGACATGATTTAAACACACTAACTAGTGGAAGTGTTTGTGGGCAGGTCAATCTGTAGCTATTTCCTGTCTGTGCTCTTTTACATGTCAATGAGATTTAGTATTTGAATTAGGGCTGTGGCGATATACCGGTATTGACGATAACCGTGATATTCAAATAAACAATTATCGATATCGTGTTAATTTAGTGTATGAGGGTATACCGGTATTAGTGATAACTAATATTTAAAATGAACAGTTCTCTTATGATGACACCACTTGTAAATACTTGGTAACAGTACCTGGTTGAGTGCCCAGGTGGCAGTATCGTGCCTTAACTCTGACACCTGTCACACAAGAAGAAGACGCAGCACTTGCAGCTACCATAGACAGTAAAAGAAATGGACACAGCGACCCCATTGGAACTCAATTGAGAGTTTTTTAGCTCTTTCGTTTCTGACGTGCAGACTCAAACGAAGCTTGACGACGTCAGCAACCTGTCTGACAGATGTAAATCTTCTAAGTGGCTGTGCATGCAAAGTGCCATCGTTAATCTTGCAGAGACGACGAGCTTGAGCGGGGAGTTCTTTGTCGTGACTGAGCAGGAGTAAGTATTCTGATTAATTATTTTGTATAGTATTTTAAAATGTAACGCCAGTACGCCATATTAAGTTAATTGCCTGCGAGCTTCTCCTCCTGTCTGTACGGTAATGCAACAGAGAGTCAAGTGGTTATGACGCAATCGTTAGCCTATTTTTTACAAAAACTGTTTATACTGTTTATAATGTAACATAGAAGGTAATGGACAAACTGAGTCTTTAAACGCCTCAGATGTAAAGTTATTCGCTGTCAAAGTGACGCCAAAATGAATGGGAGTCAATGGGAATGCTAACGCAAGTGAAGTTCTGCTACAAGATGGCAGCCCCCAGCCGACTTCAACTTCCGGTCGACTTCCTTGCTGCCTGGCAGCTACTCTGAGGAGAGCTGTGTTCATCAGAGTAAGTTGTTATTATTTTACTAGTCATAGACTGGGAAATATTATATAACCTATTAACAGCGGTCTTCTGTGTTCATATACTTAAGTACCGCGTTTTCTTTACTCGTCTTATTTTTGTATTTGTAATCAATACGGCCTGTACGTAGTAACACTTTATTTCTTTCTTTGTTCAAATCTATGAACAGTTACACGATTAAAATGGATCTTGAAAAATTGAGCGACCACATTGCTACATTAAACTCTGTTAATTGTTAAGTTAGTCACAGTGCCATGCACTTAATGCCTCATCTGTGGTCAGTCTTCAATAAGGTTCATTAGTTAACATATATAAATAACATATAATAATGAACAATATTTCCACTGCATTTATTAATCTTGGTTCATGTTAATTTCAGCATTTACTGATGCATTGTTAAAATCACAAGTTGTGTTTGTAAACATTAATGTACTCTGAACATTGAATAACTCAATTTTTATTAACATTAACAAAGATTAATAAATTGTGTAATAAATGTATTGTTCATTGTTCATTCATGTTCATTAATACATTTAATGTTAACAAATGGCCTCTTATTAATATTTATTCATCATATTGTTGAACTTGACAGTATTTTCTCTCTTGATATTTCATAAGAGCTTCAAAGAAGATGGAGAAAGCCAGAGTCTTGTGCCCTGCGTTTATCAGTATCAATATTAAGCTCGTTCGGTGAAAAAGAAAAACTCAATAAACAAAGTAAAAAATAATTTGACTGATATCTTCCCCACCCCAAGGTTTCTATAGATATCACGATATATCGATATTGTGAATTCTCATGGCTACAATAACCGTGATATGAAAAATCTAATATCGTGACAGCCCTAATTTGAAAGTTGCAAAACTCTCCTTTTTTAAATGCATATGGGATTCTATGTAATTAATAATCAGCTTTAATTTTTTATTTAATAAAGTGATTCTCCTGGTTGTGCTGTTTTTGATTCTCTTCTTAACTATCTGAATAGGTATAGCCTAGTTGGAAGTGTTCTAGATCACCATGTTACCAGTCTGCTCCTTTAGCCTGGAGTGTGCGACAAAGTCCCAAATCTGACGCACACAGTTCCTGACCTATCAGAGCCATTAACACTTACTGATTAGATTCTATTGTCATGTGAAACTGCCTTTTGTCATGACAGGATTATGGCTGATAGGATTACTGTTATATACAAGATTTCATTAACTAGCACACTGTGTCCAGAAAACCTGACCTTGTTTACAATAACAGTTCACTGATAACAAAAGATCACATCAAAGCCACTTGGGAACAAACAAACAATATTTTAATTCCAGAATAAAAGTTTCATTTCAGAAGGGGTCCAGCATCCCTAGCAACGCCACTGAGTGTAACCACAGGCATAGTTCATCACTAATTTAGGGGCTTGCATGGTCCTGTGACACCCAAGAGTGATGTATTTTGGAGCTATGCTCCTGGTATGTTGCTGTGATTTTGCCAAGTAAGACATGTTCCTGTATCAACATCTTTTGATGAACCTGTATCCACATTATTGTATAAAAATATAGACTTAACCCAATCCCTACCCCTAAATCTAACCCTAACCATAATTTATTACTAAAATCAATGGGATTAACAAGGGTGTAGAAGCACCTAACCCTGACTGTAAGCCTAAACAGATATTTTCTAAAAAGTTAAAAAGTAATCTCAATTCTGATTGGTTGATTGGAATTTTGTTCCAGGATCAACAAGGATGTTGATACAGAAACGTGTTGTAGTTGGTGAAATCATGATCACCGCTACGGGTTGGGGGTCACCCATGGCGGTAAGGGCAGGGGAAAGGTTCCTTGACAGAGCAATCCAACCAAGACCTCAACTGAGTGCAGGCGGAGGGTGATAGCTAGCCTTACAGGAGCGTCACAACGGCCCCCAGTCATCTTGGACCACATGCAACTAGATTCTGAGCAAATTCTGTCAAGAACCTTCTTGTGACTGTCTGTAAACCAGACTCTCCAATATAAACAAAATCAAGCACAGGTGTCCTCCTTGGAAACCACTTTAACATCCTGGTTAAAGTCCTATGGCGACAAGAGAGTGGAGATGGGGGCAGGATTGTGAGATCTGGAAGCGCCTAGTCATAAACTGGCACATTAGGCGGTGAGTGCTAGACTCAGTCGTCGGCTCCTGCAATGAGGCAGAAAGAGTCCTTCAGCAGCTGCACCCACAACTAAACAGCCCTGTTCAGGATCCACTCTGCTCACCACACATTGGGAAGGCGCTAGAAAAGGTGCCCTAAAAAATAGCCTGCACTAACCTCCTGACTGGATTACAACATCCATGGGGATCACCATTTTTGGTCAGAAACACAAAACTGTGAACTTTGGAGCCTGGAATGTGTACACACTGATGAATAGTGCCACCAGTGATCTACCAGAGAGGAGAACTGCAATTATTGCTAGAGAACTGAGAATATATCGGATTGACCTAACCACCCTCTCTGAAACCTGGCTAGAAGATGAAGGACAACTGATAGAGGACACTTCCTGTGGGGATTAGTGAGTGTCTCGTGACCATCCGTCTGGTGATTGCCAACAACCAGATAGCAACAGTTGTGAGTGCCTGTGCCCCTACTTTAGATTCTGAAGAGGAAGTAAAAGAAACCTTATATGCCTGCTTAGATGAGACACTGTCAAGAACCTCCAACCAAGACAAGGTTATTCTCCTTGGAAACTTCAATGCCAGGGATGGCAGGGATCAACCCCTCTGGAAGAGCACTATAGCAAAGGAAGGCATCGGAAACATCAAAACTAGTGGAGTTATCCTTCTCAGCAATGGTCATTGCAGATGTCTGCTGGACAGATCATTACCTCATCCACCTCACAATGTCAATCCAACTCAAGAGGAAGAAGAGGATTTAAAACAGCAGATCCGACCAAGACTGAACCTTGACAGCCATGATGACACTGCCACCCAGCAACAGCTTCAGGCCTCTCTTGGGGAAAGCCTCCAACAAGAATACTCTAGAGACAATAAAGGGCCCTGTAGTCAGTTAAAGTCTACCATCCTTGCTACCTGCAAAACCACTCTAGGTTACAAGACCAGAAAAAACTTGGACTGGTGAAAGAAAAAGGAAACTAAGAAAAGGAAAGCCCTCTGTGCCTGTCAAAATGATGTTACTTCCAAGGCCAAAAGGCTGGCTCACTCCAGAGCCAAGACAAATATACAGAGAATGTTAAGGGAGCTAGAAAACACTTGGTGGACAGAAAGGGCTCTTGAAATCCAGAGACTGGCAGACTATGGTGATACCAGGGGCTTTTCAGTGCTACTAAAGCTGTCTATAGACAAGCTATCATTTCCTAATACCAATATGTTCAAAAGACTCCGTCAAGAGCTGCTGAAGGCTAATGCATCCATTAATGCCCTATGGAAAGAGTATTTCCAAGAACACTCATCAACAGTGACAGCTCAAATGAAATTGACATTACCAAACATATCCCATCAATACAAGTCCCATCAGAGAAGACGTGGGGGAACCTCCAACTATAATAGTGGTTCAAGATGCCATCAGGTCATATGATATTTTAAAGTGAAAGTGACATGAGATACATTCTCGTAGGGTGACCTCTACAAATTTGTGCATTTAACCCATCCAAGTGAACACACACACAGTGCATTTATGCTGCAGCACCCATGGGTTGGGTGCCTTGCTCAAGGGCACCTCAGTCATGGTATTGCCAGCCCAAGACTCAAACCCACAACCTTAGGGTTAAGAGTCAAACTCTCTAACCACTAAGCCATGACTTACCTGTAAAGTGTGAGTGTGTGTGTGTGTGTGGGGGGGGGGCACTTATAAAGTGTCCTACTTTGTGTTGGAATCCCCTACAACAGGTTTGCATCTAAGATCAGAATATACATTTAATATTAAAATAATTTTTTCATGATTTCAAAACGATTCATTCACAGCAGTTCTGAGCTTCAAGTTCAAGTTCAAGTTGAGCTTTATTGTCATTCCGCTACATGTGGGGACATACAGTGGAACGAAATGTCGTGCCTCACAGGACCACGGTGCTACAAAAATAAAAACATACAACAATGAAGTAAAACAGTATAAACCCATACACAACTAACCTACTGACAGATTTTGACTATAAATATACTATATATATTCGTATTGTCTGTATTTTTTAATGTTTTAACATTTAATGTTTACCTATACATAAGCTAAAAAATACAGGCTATACGAATGCTTCACAAAATACTATACCTATACACAACTTACCTACTGACAGATTTTGACTTTAAATATGTTATATATAAATGTTTACCTATACATAAATTAAAAAATACAGACTATACAGACTTATGGTCTGTAAACGCCTCCATACCATAAGCATTCTCTGCTCTGTTTTTGACAGCTGGCCAAGTCTGTCGTGATTTACCTTTCCGTATACAATGCGTGTTGGAAGCAAAACAGTCATTACCATAATACATTTTTGTCTTCCGAGGGGTTATTGTAAACAAAGATGCTATAAGGTTACAAAAATGGCATGGATATTACCTTATCAATTCAAGCCGCTAATACTGATGCAGTCAATCAACCAGAAACTCCATTGCAAGCATGACTTTATCAGGACGTTTCTCAGTGGTAAGTTTAAGCTTTGTGTGTGATATTTTACATGATGTGACAGCAGTTTTACTGCATTCATTATTATTATTATTATTTACTTACTTGGGATGCACGTGTGGGAACTGTGTTAGAATGTCCACTGAGGCTGAAAACACACATCTTGCACAGAAAAACAGATAGCCTTAATTCAAACCTAGTCCAGAGCATCCAGAACCTCAGACTGGGCAGAAGGTCTACCTTCCAACAGGACAATGACCCTAAGCACAAAGCAAGAGTGGCTTATAAGACAACTCCATGAATGTACTTGAGTGGCCCAGCCACAGTCTGTGCTTAAACCCAATCAAACGTTTCTGAAGAAACCTGAAACTGTGCGTCTGACCACATCCAACCTGACAGAGCTTGAAAGGTGAAGAGGTGAGGATAATAATGGCAAATAATTGCCAAATGCAGATGTGCAAAGGTATTAATTATTAAGTATTAATACTTATGCAATGTACTTATTTTTTACTTTTGAATTTTAATACATTTGCAAAGTTGTCAAAACACTTTTTTTTAAGCAATTCCATATTACTTTGAGCAATTGTGAACACAGTGCACTGGACTCCTGGAAGAAATCTGTGCAGGATGGTGCAGCACATCACGAAACAGAACTCCGCCATGGTGACACTCAAACCTGGGAAATGCCCTTAAACCACAAGACAGGCTGTATCAAGTGTACTCAACTTTAATAAAGATGACAAATTCACCTGTGCCAACCTATTCTCCAGAGAACAATTATTTAATTGAGCCCGTGCGTAAGGGATACTCTTAATTTTAATGAGATCGTGAAGACATGTGCTGACTTTGCTAGTGGCTTTAGAGACAGATAATTTACTCACTATGGATTAGTTTCAGGAACAACGCAGTGCACTACTATTTTACCCTTTGCTACAGTAGTAAATACACAAAAAGTGGGGGTTATCTAACATCACTCCACGCCAAAAATCCCGAAGTATGGCACAGAGCCACTGTCAACAGGGAAGTGTTAGATTTTATTACTCCATCCTAATCCTCTTAGCCTCCTAAATCCTCCCGGTCGTGGTCTTGAGATGCTGGATGGATGCATGATGGCGTAATCCCTCGTTAGAAAAGGTTATGCTTTGCCCACCTGCTTTACTCATAGCGTCTCGCCATGGAGGAGCTACTGATACCCGCAGATGCCGAAGAGGCACCTCCCGAGCCTGGCATCTTCTTCTCTCCGGCGGGACCGGCTAAATCCCCGCTGGAGAGAATAAAGGACTTCATGGCAAGCACGTTCTCGGTCAGCGTCAGAGAGTATGTGAAGGACTACATCAGGCACAACGGGTTGCTGACGCTCTCGGTTCTAGCCGTGATGACAGGATGTGTCCTGGGCTTCACTCTAAGAGGTCTGGACCTCTCCACACAGGTAAGGCTTATTCAAGGTGCATTTTAGAGAAATAAATTGCTATGGAAATGTTACTGAAAATGGAAACAAGGAAGAAATTATGCAAATGTACACAAGTTGCAGTTGTTGTAGTGATGCATTTTAATAGGTTAGGTGCACATCAAACATCTTATATGTTTCTATGGTCAGAATAATTTGTCATGCTTTTAATCAGTTAAACACAGATGTAGTACCAATGTTAATAAGTTATTTGTAGACAATAAATGCTTCATATATGAAGCTCTTATCTTAGAGATGTGTGTCCTGTCCTGTCTATAAAAAAAAAAAAAAAAGTGGTATAAAATACTAGCTATAGTCACATTGTGTCTTCATACATTTTTATGTATGATTTATTTTTTGGCAGTCAGATAGTGGATGGAAAGTGAAGTAAGTCGGGCTGTTTGTCGGAGCTCTCTATTGGCTCCAACAATTTAATTTCAGTTTTGGACAGTGTCTTAATAGAGCATTTGGCAGAAAGATATATATCAATATAAGGATATATCAAAATTTCCTGTTGTGCTAAATGGGTTTTAACTGAAATAAATTACTTTATTTATTTGCATATTTTTATAGATATAAATCACTAATGCACAGAGGTCACGTCATCATAAACCCCAGAATTATATCTGTACAATGTGAAATTTTTACTATAGCTGTGTTGTGATGGAATGAGGTATGTAGGTTTGAATGTTAGTAAGCACTTAAGGACATCTGTGCTCAGGGATCTAATCCCAGACAGACAGCATTCCAGCCGAGATAAATGGAGGTTGACGTGAGAGTCAGTCTCACCACGCGTGACGTCTGACCCTGCTCAGCAGAGCAAATGCCAACAGTCGGTCAGGGGAAGTAGCTCAGATGGGCTGCTCTCAGATAGCAAATTCATAGAAGGGCTTCTTACTGTTAAATACATATGTATGTTTAAATAAATCTGTCACGATGACAAGTTCTTATGTGCAGTTGAGTTGTTGTATACAAACATTTCAATTTTCATTTGAGTACTTGTGATTATTATTTCTGAAAATTAATAGCAGTTGAATTTAACTTTTAACTTTACAGTAATCCACTAAATGAGAGGGGGTTTTATCTTAACGAAAAGCAGACAATTGGCATTGACAGTAATGTTTTGAAATATTACAGCATTACAATTTAAAATAATTGTTTTTAATTGAATTGTTTTTAAATTGTAATTTATTCCTTTGATTTGAATTTTCAGCATCGTGGCTCCAGGCTTCAGTGTCACACGATCCTTCAGAAATTATTCTAAAATGCTGATTTGCTGCTCAAGAAACATTTCTGATTTAGTGTTAACACTACAGTTTGATACACTACTATTCAGATCTGGTCAAAGAATCTAGTGCTCACTGCAGACACAAACAACAACAGCTCCCCCTCTGTGGACCTAATGAGATAAATTCAGACAAATTCATTATTTATTTATTTTTTGTAAAATATGACAAAATATTACATTGTAGTAAAACTGGATGACATTTAATCCTGTGTTACAGACATAAATCTTTTTTTTTCTACACTACTAAAAAGTTGAAATTGTGCAAAATTGCTTATCTGAAAAGCTCTTCCTCTGTTTTTTTTCTAATCAGGCAAAAATATATTTCTCCTTCCCTGGTGAGCTGCTCATGAGGATCCTTAAAATGTTGATTCTTCCTCTAATCACCTCCAGGTGAAGATTTGAATCACTCTCATCTTTATATTTTATAAATAATAATAATAAGTTATCTTACATAAAGATTGTGTGAATATCTTCTCATATCAACTTGTACTGTCTGCTTGTAGTTTAATGTCTGGACTGTCGTCTATGGAGTCGAAGGCCTGCTGCAGGATGGGGGTGCTGACAGTCACTTACTACCTTTGGACCACATTCATTGCAGTAGTGGTCGGCATTGTACTCGTTCTTATCATCAAACCTGGCTATGGGACACATGCGGAGAACAGCAGGATGGGAGGTGGACAAGTCATAACGTCTGCAGATGCACTGCTGGATCTGGTCAGGTAGAACTGTCCAAAAAAATAGTGAAGTAGCAACAGCATTCTTCTTGAACTAACATTCATATAAGCCAAGCAGATTTTATATCGGCTAGATACGGGGTTAAAGGCTTGGACAACTCAAGTTCATCTGATTTTTAAGGTCATTAATGGTTCATGTTTAGTGGGTTCGGCAGTGTCCTGTTTTGGTACTATTGATCCAGGAACATGCACTGCTTGGAAAATAAATAGGACAATTCTAGTTTGCCCTAGATTTTCTTAACATGTTCATGATTTAAGAATCAGTTGATCCAATTCACAAAATCATTCCCCCAAAGACATAAAATGTGTCTCTTGGACACTGTAGGTGCCATTCACAGAAAGAGTTCCCCATGTCTAGGGATTTTAGGCCATCGCATACAGTGCAATCCAATTAAAGCAGTGATTAGGGTATTCTGAGTAATCTGCACAAAGGGCCAATTAAGAAGAGCAGGACCCTTCTATTCCCCTCTGCCCATAAACACAGCAAGCTGCTGTTGGTCTTGTGCTGCTATACTTGAAAATAGCTGGCCTAAGGGTTCAAGTCTCCAGGGTGTATGTCATATCTGAAAGTATAAATGTAGTGTGATATATTCATAAAGACATAGTAAATGAATTAGCATCATATGCTTTAAATATGGCCTTTACACTTTTAAACTCATACTTTATTTCCATCCCCAGGAATATGATCCCCTCCAATCTCATTGAAGCCACATTTCAGCAGGTGAGTAGACAGACACCGATCAGCTGATAAGTGAGCTTATAAATGTACAGTGTTTGTACTAACAGCATGAATAATACCCGTCAAAGTTTGATGCTGATTTAAAGTATGTTTATTTAAATGTGAGTTTTACAAGAAGTTTTTGAAATTTCTGTATTGGCTCGTTCATCATGTAGGTCTTGAAAGCACAAAATAGCTACCTGGAGACAATCCCTTAAATGTGGTTTATTATTCTCAAATAGTGTTGAAAAGCAAGGTGGGTCCAGCTAGTGTGCTTGCCAGTCCTAAACGTGCGTGTCAGGACACTGACTTTTTCTATGGATCCGTCAGTTGTAGTGATGCTCATTGCCATCACATTGACAAATGGCTCTTTATTTAGAAAACGGGACTTATTCCATCATAGTGCATTAGTGGCCGCCCACTTTTTCAGCAGCATTGGTTTTGTATTTCTCCCATGAAGCATTGCGAATTAGTTAAATTAGAAAAAAAGATGAAGAAATTATGAATTTTAAGAATTTAAAGCTGTTGATTGTATCTATAGAACCTATAAGTTTTTGCCAAATATGCATAATATATATTTATACACACACACACACACACACACACACACACACAAATATTTAAGTATTCTCATAGCGTGTGGACACTGACTCTATTACGCGGTGGAATTTTCTGTACAGCATCATGGGTAATAAAGCTTTAATTCTGCTATTAAACATGATTATTGTAAGCAATGGCTTCCCCAAAAGCATATGCAAGCAATTAATAATCACAAGGCTCGTGACAGGTCTGTCCTTAATTGTGTTGGGTAAAGTTACTATTAATAGTAATGCATTACAATATTGCGTTACTCAATAAAAAAGTAGTAGTATTTGCATTCAAGGAAAGTAATGAATTATGTTAATTTTGCATTAATTTTTGTCACCTGGTCTAGACTTGCTTATTTGTTTTTTTTTATTACAATAAACTGAAAAGTTATATTTTTGGCCCTTTCACACCAAAAGTGAAATTAATAAATCTCAGGCTGAAGGACGTGACTCACAGAAAATTTCTCTCAGCACCAGGAGAGGAATGGTGTCAGTGATTAAATAGGGAAACAAAGTAACTTATTTCATTGTAAATTGAAAAGTAATGCATTACTTTACCAGTTACTAGAAAAAATGATTTGATTATGTAATTAGTATTACTTGTAATGCTTTACCCCCAACACTGCTCCTTGAACATTTATCAGTTATTGTAAAAAAAAAAAAAAATCAATCAATCAATCAATCAATATCTCTAAGGAGATTTTTTTTTTTTTTTTTTTACTTCTGGAACCCAAATATTGCACTCTATTGCATTGCACTTTCTCCCATTCATAGTAATGTGAATAAACCATTTTATGTATAAATATATGCATCCTTTAATGATACCTCAAATCACGTGGCTTATTGGCGACTTTCACCTGGTGGACAATAAAATCTATTAGACTTGCCTCGTAGGATCAGGATAGAATACTTAGAAAATTGTTATAACCAATTTTATACAAGCAAAAACCACACAATTTCCTAAGAAAAAGTAAAACCTAGTTTTGCATTATCAACACACGTTTCCCCATTTAACACTGTAAAGCTGCTTAAAGTGGCATACACATAAAGTTGTATTTATTTGACTTTTATATTTTGTTGTTTCAGTATAAGACGGACATTATTCCAATCATAAAAACACCGGTGAACACAGGACGCCCAAACTCTGTCTACTTGATGCCTGATGAAGACAACCCAAAGGGTCGGACGGTGCAGCTGGAACTAACACCACCTCCAGACATCGAGTATAAGACGCGTCCAAGCAGCAGTCAGCAGATGAATGTACTCGGCATTGTTATTTTCTCAGCCACAATGGGTAAAACATCTGCCTTCGCCTAATGAAGCATCTTTACGAAGTAAAACCATGATCAAATGCATAACCGTAAAAATGACTTTTCATTTAGGTCTCTTACTTGGTAAAATGGGTGAACGGGGAGCTCCTCTGGTGAACGTTTGCCAGTGTATCAATGAGTGCGTGATGAAGATCATTAATGCAGCTGTATGGTAAGAGAAGAAGTACTGGTGTGAACACTGTCATACTAAAAAGTATGGCGATCAAAATACGCATCAATTCGGCACACACAGGATTTACAGATCACCTGCGTTTAAGAGCTGTCACACACTACAACATGCTGCTATAGTGTGGGGTAACAACGATGTCACCCCATGTGTTACACTCTAAAAAATATTTAGGCCTAAATTTAAAATGTATCCATTTGAATTGCTTAAAAAAAATCGCATAAACTATTAAATGAAACCGATTTCTAGACTCAAAATGAAATTAAAATTAATAAATCACTTTGTAAGTAACATTTCTTTTGTTCAGTTCTCAGTAGACAAAAAAGTACCTTCCTGCATTTTTTTTCCACTGAATTTCCAGTTTTACTTGAAATGCATCACATTAATGGAGTACAATAGAATTGCAACTTTCATAGTTAAACATCGTTTATCCAAAAATGTCATTTCTGTCAGACTGAAGAATTTGAACAGCAACGTTCTTGAGAATTATATAATTCATTAATAATTCCTTCTCTGTATTTTTCAACAGGTATTTTCCTTTTGGGATCATTTTCCTTGTAGCTGGCAAAATCCTGGACATGAGTGATCCCTCCACACTTGGGAAGAAGTTGGGCTGGTACGGGTTGACGGTCATGGCAGGCCTGTTTGTGCACGGCCTCATCCTGCTCCCATTCTTTTATTTCATTCTGACATGGAAAAATCCTTTCACATATATCAGAGGGCTTCTGCAAGCCATGGTCATCGCCCTCGCCACGTCATCCAGGTAAGATGAACTCCTCAAAAAAATCTGTCAATGTCCCATCTCAATTAAAATAAGTAGATATGTATTGACTTCATGACCTTGTAAGTGTGAGAGATTCTCTCTGTTTGACAGTTCTGCAACGCTGCCCATTACAATGAAATGTTTGCTGGAGAACTGCCGAGTGGACAGGCAGATTGCCCGGTTTGTGCTGCCAGTGGGAGCCACCATTAACATGGATGGAACGGCGCTTTATGAAGCAGTCGCTGCCATTTTCATTGCCCAGGTCAATGACTACGAACTGGATTTTGGACAGTTGGTCACCATCAGGTACTTACAGAAAGACAAAGATGTAACCAAATATAATCAGGTTTAGTGGTCGACCGATATATCGGGACTTTTATTTTGACAGAGCTCAGAATTCCAACACCTGAAAGCAAAGGGCTCCTGTTCTCTGTCTTCATTAGTTTACTGTCTCTGTTTAACAGTTCTAATAAATTATTACACGGAACAAAGTTAGTAAAGGGCATGCGAAAAAAAAATATAGCCTTTTCTTTTCTATTAAAGTAAAATCATAATAATCATACTATTCTGATTTCCTCCAGTATAACAGCAACCGCTGCCAGCATCGGAGCCGCTGGAATCCCTCAGGCAGGCCTTGTAACCATGGTGATAGTGCTGTCATCTGTCGGATTGCCAGCGGATGACATCACGCTGATTGTGGCCATTGATTGGATCTTGTAAGTTGACATAACTGCCATTTCATCTGCTGGAAACAAAAAATAGATAAAAAATAAAATAAATACAGTTCATGATAGATGTAATCAATGTATCAACAAAATTAAATTTAAATAGTAAATATTATAAAAGGAAATATTAAGAGTAAATTAAATCATAAAACAATGCATGAGGGAAATAATAATAATCGAATCAAAAATAAAGTCTTCTACCCTTTCTGGTTTAAAGAGATCGCTTTCGAACAATGATCAACGTGCTAGGAGACGCTCTGGCAGCTGGAATCATTGCCCACTTGTGTCGAAAAGACTTCCCACCTGACAAAGCTGTAAGCTAACATTTGTTTCCTGTTTTCTTTTTCTTTTTTTTCGGTCAGTGACATGACAAATTATTTTTTTTCCTCATCTGCATCTGTGAATTTATTTAAAAATACATTCAAACTAAAATGTATGCGTATAACCTTTCTGTAGAACAAGAAAGTATAGCATGGAGCTAAAATGTATACCTTGAATGCATTGTAAGTTGCTTTCGGATAAAAAGGGTCTCTCAGATGTATAAATGTGATGACTAGCTAAGCATGCTTGTAATGATGCATGCTTTTAATTTCTAAATTAGTATTTTTAAACTTTATGACAAGGCAAGGAATTTTAAGGTTTTACATGCAAATGTCCTGAAAGCCTTAATGGTATTTATTATTCTCAATGTGTATATAAAATATACCCTTAACCTTGAAAATATATTAAAAATATTTGTTTCTTTTTTAAATAATGATTAAGATTAAACTCAGTTCTGAACTGAGTTCTTTTTTTTTTTTAACGCTTTTTTCATCTTTTTTTTTTTTTTTTTTACTCTTTTCTCATCTTTGTTGTGGACAGTCTTACATGACATTGACCCATTTACAAACCTTTGTGGTGGAAGGCTTTTGTAGCATCATGCTTAAACTTGAGTTAATCTCAAAATACCACAAGCTTATTGATGATGTGACCACCTTGTTTTTCAGGCGAAAGCAAATGGAGCTGCACAGGACAGCCAGACTGCTCAAAACATGGAGAATGTGCCTTTAACTGAAGTACCACTGCTGGGTGGCAAAGACTGTATACTGGAGGTGGTCGGGGACACAGTTTTTGAACGACCCACTGTCTACTACAATATATGTCAGGTCTGAGTCACCAGACGGATGCCTTATACATATCCAAGAACCTCCTTTCTACCACTGTGCCACAGAGAAAGACAGAAAGAACACATTCTCTAGTTCTTCCATCTCTGCTTTTTAAAACAGTAATGTTTTGTACAGCTGAATACATTTAGGCAGTGTTCCTTTCCCTATTCAAAAGGAAATACTTCTATTCACAAGAACAACCCCACATTTTTATTTATTTATATTTTTATTCCTCTGCTTTTATGGCCTCTTTTGCTAAAGGTACAAAAGTTATTGCATGCTGGCATGCATTCGGGGATTTTGTCCTTCAGATTCAGGCTGATGTTACAGTCAAAACACGATCCAGAACTGCGATGACATCATTCAACATCTTGAAGGTGATTGGGAAGGAAACTGAGTGACATTTCAAAATGCAGTCAAAAGCCAATTATCCAGGATCACGTGCAACAACACGTGTATTTAATTTTTTTTACATCAGCATTGTTGTGTAATGAATTTGCAAAACGTTTGTGATAATAAAAATATATATATATACTGAGATAGAAAAATGGATGTAATATTTGCGCAGTGATGTTGTGAGAATCGGAAAGCACCTGTGGACAGATGGTTCGAGCGGTGACATCGGATTTAGTTTCGGAGAAAACAAGCAGAGCTTACGTCTAATTAGACAGAGCTGCTTGCTTCAGGTTTAAAAGCTCAGGATGATCAGTCCAAAGAACATTAATGACAAATTAGCCATTCAGAGGTTATGACCACTTAAACTTATTCAGCTGGGACAAAACAGACGTACAACCATGTTCCAAAGCACAGCTGACCCAATTATTACAGCCTTAATCCTAATCGTATTCGATTTACAACTTTTTTTACAGAGTATTTCAGGGTTTCTGCAGTTTTTTTAAGGGTTCGTTTAAGATCATTTCAATACCTTTTTAAATCCAAATAAAGTAAATTAAAGGGGACATACATCAATACGTTCTGTAAGTGTAAATGTCTACGGAGCAGAGAAGGCACATTAGCAAAACTTTAAATCTTGAAAATACACATTCCAACAGAGCTCCATGGAAATAACTTCTATTGTACCTTCTGATCACACTGCAAAAAGCGATGAGCATCCTTAGTATTTCTGTCTTGTTTTCCAGTGTAAATGTCTAAAGAATCTTAAATCATGATATACTAACAAGCAAAACATTTTTTGATTAAATTAAGTGAGTTTGATTAAAACAAGAACCAATATCTGCCAATAGGCTCAGAAAAATGTACTTAATTCCAAAGAAAACTACTTTTCTTCCCCAGTTGACATTTATTTCTTTAATATAAACTAGAAGAAAACGAGACTTAATATACTTAGTTTGAATTTCACATAAATATAAGTTGATTCAAGGATGTTTAGATATTTGCACTGAAAAACAAGACAAAAGATATTGATGCAAAGCAAAAACATTTAATGCCATAACTTCATGAATTTAATACCTTTTGCTTTGAGACTTAATTTGTGAAAGGGTGATTTAGGATTGTTGCGAACCACATAAGCCCTGTATTTGCACATGCAAAAAAAAAGGGGATATTAATATAATTATAATTTTAAAGCAAGACATTAAAATACTTCACATAAATAGACAGCGAACAACTGAACAGTAAACACGAAGTATGCAGTGGTAAAAATGATTGCTGCAGTCAAACTGGAGCAGCAAGGGGCTCTGAATTTGGAATAACTTTGATACTATTGCTTCCAAAATTTTTCTCTGGTAAAACTTTGAGAATTTGTCTGCATACAGTAGGTCTGGCAGACTGAACCAGTTTAACCTCATGACTGCATGAATGCTAGTGTAACTTTAACTCTTTTTTTTACCCAACAGCTTTGACAAAGTTATACTGTAATCATAATTTCACAGGACTCCTAAAAAGAAACATTCTTATACTCCACAAGTCGAATCAAATCGTTTTTTCCAAATCTGCTCATCTATAGTTAAACATGACAGAACTCAAAACAATATAAATCAGATAACGTAGTAAAGTAGGTTAGGTGAAGATAATCAGCAAATGAAAGGAGAATTAGTTATCCAAAATTGGCCCATTATAAACACTTAACCATTAAGCTAATTTGAAGTCCTTTTTTAACTGTTAACTCTAGAAATACATTTTAAATAATGAAAAGTAATGCATGAAAGTAACAGTACATTTTTACAACAAAATGGCATTTATTTGAATGAAAGACATGGAACATCTTGCTACAAGTCTTTAGGACACACTACCAGTAAAGACCCAAAGCATGACGTGTACAATTACTGACGTCAAACTTACCGACAAATGAACATGCACACAAAGTACAGTGCTGATCTGCAAACTGGATGTTTACTAGTACCATGTGATATCTTCAGAACAATAAAACACAATTCTTCACCTTTGTGTGGCTTTACATGACAAGGTCTCAAATAGAGATTTCAAATTTCACATTAAAACGTACCAAGCTGCATTTAGGATTGACTAAGTACAGAATAAAACACTACATTAAAATGCACTATTAATGTAAATTTCGCAAGCAAATGTGTAATTCTAGACTTAAACTTCCAGCCATGTGCCTACAACTCTGCTCCTATCAGCCTCAAATGTATACAGAATTTGTCCCAGACCTTAAACACGATTTAGGGAGTGAATTCAATGCTGCTTAAAAAGAGAATTAAAACAACTAAAATTTTAAAATGCTCCTTTCAACCACCTTTCAAAAAAAACAAGACAGACAAAACACAAAAAGAAACATGCTGTTAAATGCAAAAAAAAAAACCTTTAATATCAAACAAAATAACTATTTTGCTATTATAAGCAATGCTAACTGCAGTGGAGAAAAAGAAAAAGAGAAATCCTAGATTTAAAGAAGACAATACTTGCGGTTTTAGATTTAACTTCCAAACAGGAAAACTAAAACACTTAAAAGGCATTTGCTTTACACTCCAAGTTCTTTGGTCCTTCAAACGTTCTTTTACCTTACAGATGGGTGAGCGAGAGCACTGAAGAATGGGACTGGTTACTATTTACAAATGTCTAGAAGAGTCTGGGATGTGTAGTTTGTTTTGACAATAAAGCTTAAAGCTTTCATTATATAATATAAGGAACAAAACAGGACCAAGAAGTCCAGAGGGAATAAGGGAAGAGGGATTAGAAGGAAAGAGCAACAATGCCATGATATCTTTAAGGCATCATAAGTTATCAAAAAAAACAAAAAAAACACTAGATATATATATAGATATATAGCTTAAACTTTTCAAATGTCCAGGTTTTTTCCTCAACCTCCAGAGTAAAACACTAGCACTTATTTCACCCCAACACAATGTATGAGTATGTTTATGTAGACAGTCAACAATGAAATCTTCAGACAAACCTTCTTTCAGGTTCTCTTATATGACAAAAAAACCACCAGTCCCTTTACTTGTGAGACTTGCTGGTTTTGAACGACACCTGTAGGACTTTGTCTCCCATGCGGTATCCATTCAGGCTGGCGATGGCCATTGCTGCTTCCTCGTAATTTGTCATGGAAACAAACCCAAACCCTTTGCATTTGTTGGTGTTAAAGTCACGGATGACCTTGACATTGGTGACAGCGCCAAATGGACCAAACATCTGCCATAGGATGCCTTCGTCTACATCCTGACCCAAATTGTAGATGAAGATACACCATCCAGAAGAAGAGCTGCTTGACGCATTCATACCAGAGGCTGTGCCGCCGCTCATGTGGTCAACACTCATGGGTGAAAACCTGCCAGAGCAACAGATGAATCACCTTTATTTATATGCAAAGCTTTATTACAAAAGCTTTTCTCACAACCAGCCAATAATCTAAAATATCTGATGCAAAAACTACAACTTACAGAATGATTAACATTAAAGGGTTAGTTCATCCAAAAAAGAAAATTATGTCATTAATAACTCACCCTCATGTCGTTCCAAACCAGTAAGACTTCCGTTTATCTTCGGAACATAGTTTAAGATTTTAGATTTAGTCCGAGAGCTTTCTGACCCTACATTGAAAATATATGTACGGTATACTGTCCATGTCTAGAAAGTAACAAAAATTACGGCTTTACTCAGCATTGTCTTCTCTTCCGGGTTCACAACAAACCCGAAAGAGAAGACAATGCTGAATAAAGTCGTAGTTTTTGTTATTTTTGGACAAAAATGTATTTTTGATGCTTCAACAAATTCTAACTGACCCTCTGATGTCACATTGACTACTTTGATGATGTTTTTCTTACCTTTCTGGACATGGACAGTAGACCGTACACACAGCTTCAATGGAGGGACTGAGAGCTCTCGAACTAAATCTAAAATATCTTAAACTGTGTCCCGAAGATGAACGGAGGTCTTACGGGTTTGGATTGAGGGTGAGTTATTAATTCATTAACAATTTTAATTTTGGGGTGAACTAACCCTTTAAAACTACAGGACGCGTGTTTGGCTGTCTCACCTGAAGCGCTGTGCCTGGTGATGAACAGGTCCACCGAACCGACGGGATTGAGTGTGGTACAGCTGAGAGAGCAGCTGGGAATTCTTGGTCTGGTTTGGATTGGCAGCAAACTTTACTGTGATTGGTTCAGAGGCACCAGCTGGTTTGGAACCATTAAGATCTTTGATGGCTTCCTCTGCTTCAGACCTCTTATCAAAACGAATGAATGCAACTCCACGCGACAATCCTGAAAAGTAAGAAAAGCCCCCAAAATGAGTTGAGACCTAGAATACATTCAAAATGGAAAATTGCAGAGTGAAGGACAGAATTATTACCAGAGGCCTGATCAACCAGTATGCGGGAGTTTATGATATGCCCATACTGGGTAAACATGTCCTCTACATCCTTCTGTGTCATGGTCTTGGGTAAACCGCTGATGTACAGATTGGCATCTTTGATGCTGTCAGAGCTTGGCCGGGCATACGAGACCTAATTTAATGAAAGAAAATAACTGCATAAGAAACTAATTTATTAATCCATCGTAAAAGAAAATGTAAGTGATCATGTTTGCCCCCATTACTGATAAAACTATGTAGTTCCATTGTGTATCCAAAACATAACCTCAGATCTGAGTTTCACATATGAAATAAAAATTAAAAACAAACCCAGAAAAATAAAATGACTACAATGTGACTACTATTGTGCACTTCATATAGGGTATGAAGTAGCTTTTATCTGTGTCTAAAAAGAAAAACAAAAGTTCCAATTTGAACTAAACTACAATGCTCAAAAGTAAAAAACAAAAACGATAATAAATGAAATAAAAAGAAGTGTCTGGGACTTCAGCACAGGGGTTTTTGTTCGGCACAATGTCATACTCAAGCAAATGACTACAACAACCACACAAGCGAAATGAAAATGGCAGATTTCGATCTTGAACTCCAAAATAAAAAGATCACTGACTTCAGTATAATTCTGTACCGAAATTAAACCATGCTAAGTCAAAGACAGCCAATCATACAGATCATAAGAGCAAAAGTCTTGAGACAACAAATGTCAGGAAAAAGAAAACTAAACTGAAAGCAAAGAAAAGAAAAATAAAGGAACAATTGTTGAAACTCATGAAGTTGTTCATTCCTTACAGAAAGCAGGCAGGACTGGAACACTGTCCTAACTGCTTTGAGTCTAGTGTACCAACATGGCATCTACAATTTAACACATGGATACAAAAACACCTCGTTGCACGTTACCTTGATAGTTTTAGACTGTAGTCTCAGGCCATTGAGTGTATTGATTGCCCTTTCTGCATCATTAGGGTTAACATAGTTAACAAATCCGTACCCTAAACTGTGGCCTAGAGAAAACAAAAGGGAAAAAAAACAAAATAAAATAACAAACGTTCGTCCACATACTGCAGACTATTCTTTGTGCACAAAAGAAACAATGCAAGCTATTCTTGTGAATGACAATTATAAAATAAAAACAGTTACATGTGCATCAAAAACAAAGTTTTGACATCGGGCAAAGAAAACTGTTAGGATACAGAAATAAAAACCAAACACCAAAGAGTCTTCATAGAATATTTTCTAGAAAACAAACAAACACATATACCTTCCTTCACCTCCTTAAAAATAAAAACAAAAAAACATTAGTAGGCATTTATAAACTTTTAAGTAAATAAAATAATGTACACTAGAACATCAATTATACGTCATATTTCTATGTATATTAAATTCCACATAGATAGTGGGATGCTGTGGGCAAAGAAAAAAAAAAAAAAGTAAAATAAAGTCAATGGCAGATGCATGAAGATGGCACCAGGCTGACATCATAAGCCGCGTTTCCACTGTCGGGTCAAAATCGGGTTTGCTAGTGTTAGGGGTACTCTGATTGATCGGCTACCATGCACAACCAGCTGATAATCGCTTGTTTGTTTGACGGTCTCTAAAAAAGCTGATCTCAAGCTGATGACGCACCTGCCTTGAGAGGTTTGTCTCAACATGCAGTGGCTCCTTCTCAGTCTCTGTCCGGCATGGGTGAAATAATTATAATGCTTTGGATGAAGAACAATTTATATTTCTTCATTAAATAACTGCTAAAGTAATTTGAAAAGGTTGCACTATAAGTAAGCTTTCACATTGCACACTGGACACACACTATCGAGGCAGTGTCACACTGTTACTTAAGTTTATACAATGCATTTTTTATTTTTTATTAATGCCAGTGTTTAAACCAATGCTTGAGCGCTCTCCTGGAAACCATGCACTCATTAACACGATACAGTCAGGTTCACATTACTCAGTTTGCAGTGCATATGTGGTGTGTATTTTTTACACGCTCATGTTAATGGATTAAAGAATTCACTGCAGACACTGTTGTGGTCAGGCAGTGAGCTCAGGAGCGGTGCATCTGTGGCAGGGCAAAGATAGTTTTTGCACACAGTGGCTGCACTGCACATGCTGAATTAACGTAACAGCGCATTGTTTGCGGTAAATATGAAAATGCATTGACACAAATGTAGTAATTACACCATAAATGCATATCATTCAATTCTACTCTTTCAAAGTCAACAGTTGTTTTAGCTAGGTTTAAAGGAAAAGAGCATTTTTAGATTTAAAGATTTAATTTGAAAAAGTTAACGTTATTTATGAACAGCAGGATTGCTTGTATTAGTTTTAATTTAGAATGTTTGTGATAACATAAGAAAAGTAGTTTCAATGTTTTGCTTTAGCAACTTAATATATCAATCTACAAGTAAATGCAAAAGTAAAAAGCATTGAATAATTGATGAAATATTACTGTACGGTGTAAAAGAGAATCACAACGTTAAAAAAAGCATTAAGTAACAATGGATTTAACATTTTAATAATGGATAAATGTTGTGTTTGTGTTAAACAGCCTCGGATTAGGAGCAGACTCCTGTGTGAAATGACAGTTCGTGCTGCTTCTGTACCACACATTAGTGTTGCATGGTGCAGGATACTTCAAAAGTATCGTCATTCTCGGAAATTAAAAACGCCACGATTTTATAAATTTATTAGTATCGATTAGGTACTGTAGCGGTACGTGTATTCGTACCGGACCGTTTCAGTACAGGGCTTTCGGTACGGTGCACGTGTGTACCGAATGACAATGCAGTATTTTGTTTGGGGAACATAGGTACATTTTCGTGTTTCAAAACGAACATATTAAGTGGCGGAAGTCTCCATGTTCAGCGCAAATCCCGCCCTGCAGCTGATTCTAAAGCCGGTGACACACTGGCTGCATGGCGTGTGTGTGCGTTTCTGCTGCGTGTCAGTTGCTTCGCGTTTTCTGTGTCTTTACACACCAGAATCGTGCCTGATGCGGCGCTGGTGCACTGCTGCTGCTGTAGGTGACATAGAGGGCGGCCGCTGACAGACCAGGAACTTGTCTTCACGACAACAATATTTATACTTCATGTCGAGCATAAATATAAAGCCTACTGATAAAGGACACCGTCAACAGTATTGACGGCAAAATAGAGGTTTTCAAAAGGCATCACGCGAGTGTGAACATCACTACAACTAGGGAAAAACAACCGTAATTCAAACGCAGCTCCCGTCGCTATAACGAAATCTGAGCAGGTCTAAAAACTGAAACTGCTGATGCTGCACTTTACACTTTGGAAAAGTTATATATATTTTAAAAACACTACAGTGAGATGGCTGCATTAGTGGCTTTACTAAACTGATTTGGCTTTACTAAAATGTGTGCGTAATCGCATTAAATAGTTTAAATAAGTTGTTCAGATGAACAAAGCATGATTTTTTTCTTGCATTATTAACATTTTAATTGTTTGGTCAGACAGTTCATATATAATATTCACATTAATCGGGGATTAAACGTGGAGTAATGTTTTGTATGTTAAATATGAAAACGAGAATATCTGCACAGCACCTATAACTGTGCTTTGTATCTGCTGATTGAGATTTACATGCTTGGCTCACTGACCCTGTATACTCATTCATTTAGTTCATTAACAAGATGTATCAGTTCATTCAACTCGTTCTTGAATGAGATGATATCTCCATCTCGTTCAGTGAAGGGCGTATGGGTTCACTACATTCAACAAATCACATGCTCCGTCACATCTTGAGTAACTATTTGACAAAAGAAACCGTTCACAGAGCTGTTCACGAGCTGTGCATGCACAGCTAATAGCACAGAGCTCACGCACTGCTGTGGAGGGAGGAACTTCAGTGAACGAGAAATTTGAAAATAAATTTTACTTTACTTGCGGGCTGGGGCGGGCCAAATAATTTTGTAAAAGCGGGACCAACGGGGTGAAAAAAAAACCTGACCCGCGCACCACTAGGCTGCATGTGTGAGCACAAGTGATACTGTGGCCGCCGGTCCACGACTGGTAGAAAAAGATGACGCTCATTAAAGCTCACTGGCTGTGTTTTCTCCTCGAAGAAAAGGTTGCACAACTGACAGAATAAGTTACAATATCTGAGATATTGCTGCTAAATTTGATTTACTTTTTTTTTTTTTTACTTGAATGCCATTGCTTACATTGATATTATTTATCTTTTGACATTTAATCTTCAGAAAAAGAGTTCAGAAACATTGTTTAATATAAATCACTGTTCATATTTTTATTCAAAGTTCAGAATCAAGATAAATTACTCTTTTTGTGTCTTATAACTGAGATAATGCTGCTAAATCTATTGAATGTCATTGCTCTAATTAATTTTTTATATTTTGATATTTCATATTTTGTTTAAATTTTTAATACATCTGCTGTTCATATGTTCATTTATTAGTGTGTTATATGATTAGAATGTTGTCCCGGTTTTAAAATAAAGCACAGCGATGATATTTGAGAGTGTATTTTCCCTTTTCAGGAAAAGTATCGAAATCATAATTCTTGACTAGGTATCGAAACAGTACTTTTGGTATCCTGACAACACTACCACACATACTACATATGCACTGCAAACAGAGTATGTGTGAACCTCACATACAGCTCACAAAATCAGGCTTGCACTGTGCAAGCTATTGTACAACAATTACACAATTGTAAAAACAAAAATACAGTGCATGATCAAACATTTTGTTGAGAAATATATATTTTATAAAAATGTCTTAAGATTGCCCCCTCCACCGCATACAAAAAAAAAAATCCTCACAAGAATCACCTAAGAGGAATTCATTTTCAAAAATGAAATTCAGGCCCTGAATAAAAGTCAAAAAATTTTGATTGGATCATAAATATAAATAATTCTATATAATAAAAAGGCAGCTTTAAAAAGATTTGTGTCAGTAACAGGCTGTGATCGGCCTCAAAATTTATGATAGGAGCAACCCTAGCTAGTGTGTGGCAGGGCCAGTCGCATTTCCACTGTCACACCCGGGGCTTGATCGTGCCTTGTCTGCGATTCCTCTGGGACAACGGGCCAGGTTTTTAAGCACGACGAAAACCTTAGGCCAAAGCGGGCGAGTTAGGGCTAGAGGAGCGTGAACAAAGGCGGAGTTTCTCAGAATCTGGAAAGCATAGTTCACGGATCATTTCATAAAGTTAACAGTAATAACACCAGTATTAAAGACTTGTAAAATAAGTTAAGCTCAGAACTAGGGATGTCAACGATTAATGTTCGATTAATTGATTAAAGCTATCGATGGTCAGTTAACTGATTGAATGTTGAGCTGCGTGCAGCTCATGCGCACGTAACACGTGCGAGCGGCTGTGACTGACGGTGACCGTACATAAATGCATCATCATTTATTTATAAATGTACAAATTAGGCTTTTAAAGTTTCATTTGCATTAAAAATACATTTAAAATAGAAAAAACACAAAGTTCTTCAACATGGAAAGCAATAGAAATGTAGTAACCGATTAATTTCACCAGATAATTATTTAATATTGTGCGCTTTGCAGTGCTGCGGGAAACAGGACATATATAGCTAGGCTATTCATTCCGACAACTTATTAATTTGTGGCAAATGTTCACGTTTCATTAATTTTATTCCTTAACCCAGGTTTTAACTGAATTGAGGAAACAAATTAATAAATCAAACAAATTCTTAATTCATGAAGAAATGGGGACACTTTAAGGAATTTATTAAAAATGGGATGCTTTAAAGAAAATGCACACCCTATGTAAGTAATAGGCCTAAAATAAAAATATGCTGGTTTATGACATGCAATAAGCAGGTAGGCTATGTTCATATTGCTTTATTTCTAAGGGACATATTTTTCAATCCTGATAAATTATGATCAATGCATCACTTATTATTGTAAAACATTGATGCTTTTGGATTTAAATATTTAACAAAGCATGCAAACAAACGGCCACTTTTATCATGTTTGTTTTGTTCGTGCTAGTTCCAGTGACTTATTTCTTATTCGTTTTCTGCTAACTTCTCTTTGATGGTGAAATGATTGTGTTGCATGACGTTGTTCCTGAGAGGCGTGTAAAGGGCAGGCTTTAGTGAAGAGCAGCGGAGCTTCTGGCCCGCTGGAGGAAATGCAGCGTGATACAGGTCCATGCTATTAGCCCCGCCCGGCCCATTTAAAGCACTGTCCCGACAGTGGAAAAGCAGCTATTAGAACTCTTCCAGGTACTCCACACTTCAACTGGAAATTGACAATTGTCCTCGAAAACAATAGGAAAAAACAACAACAGCCAAAAGAACAAAAACACAACAAGAAAAAATAAAGCACATTTGCTTATACACTTTGCACAGGACAAGACAGGATTCCCACACCATTGAAAAAAAAGAAAAAGAAAAAAAAAAGTTGTTTTTTCAAAATGTGCCAAATTAATTTTTGCAATCTCCACACCAGAGTATGTGAGTGGGAGCGGCGTGATTCTTGACTGGAGCAAGGAGTGGATAAGTTGTGGTTTTCACTCTCTCTGAGATCGCTCCATCATGAACACAATTAATACCAACAGTGCATATTATAACTGCATTAAATCAAGAATTCACACATTAGCTAGCTTAACATATGTGGATCTCAAATAAGAAAGAAGGTGATGGTTATATGGGGTGCTTTCACACTTCGATTGCTGGTCCGAACTAGGGATGGGCGTTTTCCGCAAATATCACATTTGAATATTTGAGCTCACAAAAAACTAATATTCTAATATTTGTTCATTTATTTTTCTATTGTTTTACATGTTCTTGTTAAGAAATACGGGCATGTAAACATGATCGGGTGAAAGTCGGCTCCTTAGTCTGTTAACAATAAGGCCGGCCACAGAGAAAACACGCTCTGAAGGCACAGACGTTGTCGGGACTCACAAATAACGGTGTGCTCAGCGAATAAGTTTTTTGAAGTGCTTCGTGTTTTCGTTTCACCACTGAATGGGACCCTCATCTGGTGGAATACATGGCTCCAGCAAGAACTGTTCCCACTCGTCTCAGCTGGACTCTCTGTAATCATCGCTGAAGAACTGGCTCAACCTTTTCCGACGAGTGGGCATTGCATCCTCTTCATCTTTGGTGGCTGCGGCTGCATCCGCACCACTCGCATCAAGGAAAATGTTCTGATAATGTTCAAAAAATATTTTTTTTCTTACTTCCCTCATGTTTTCATCGAGAAACCTGAGATGGTTGTGCCGAGGGTCTAGTGCAGACGAGAGAAGAAGAGTTTTCACTGCATTCTCCAAGTTAGCAGTGTTTTTTCATTGCTTGAGAAATGCCGCAACAATGTTTTTGAATTCGGTCACTTTCTGTGATTCTCCACGGCATATTTGAAGTACTGTAGAAGACTGCAGTTCTTAGGGGCCGTTCACATATTGTGTGTTTTGCGCGCTCAAGCTCGTTTTTTTTTTTTCAATTTAGGCGCGCGGTATGCACACTCATAATGGAAACGACGTGGTCCAGTGCACACGCGGTGCGACGCGCCCGTTTTAGAGTTAAAAACATCTCAACTTTTCAGAATGCCACAAGCGCACCGCAGGTCATGTGACAAGAACTAACATTCAGCTTCATCCTTTCCCGTAACAACGTTGAAAGCTCAGCCAAGATGAAGGAACAGCTGATCATAGCTGTATATGGATTGCCATTTTGAAATAAATTTAGTAGCAGAGCTAATGAATGCGATTTTTTTTGTGCTGCAAATCCATTTATCCTTTGCTGAAATTTCTGGGTCTTCATGGAGAGAGCGCTTCATTGTTGCTTAGCAACGGCAGGCACCTCAGGATCACTTCTGCCCAAGCGATTTTGGAAAGGAGAAAGCGGCGCGCCTAGCGTTTTCAGGCGCGATTTGTGAATGGCCCCTTATTTATTCATTAATTATTTTTTTCTTGCATACATCTTCAAATATGCCGTGAAGAATCACAGAAAGTGACCAAATAAGGTTTTATTGTGAACTTTTTTTTTTTTTGTTGCAAAATTCAAATATAATTTTTATTTATCGAATAGAGGAGAATTAATATTCGACTAGCTGTGCACACCCCTAGTCCGAACCAGAGCACAACCATCTCTTTTAAGTGGACTCAGGTACGGTTCACACCTGAGTTCGGATGACAGCTTTCAAATCATCCAAACGTATCAAACTGTGACATCAAATTAACCCAGTTGAGCAACAAAAGTGCTAGTGTGAAAGCACCCTTAATGACAGCAAGGATGTGCAGGAGGTCATATCTTAAGCATGTTTATATGTAGCATATGGACACTCAAAACTGATTGGGTGAATTCACATTTTAAACAGTACAGGTACACTGCTGCACATGCACACAATACACAAGCTCGCACATTAACGTACAGATTGCATGCACACAGGAACATTGAGTGCAGAATATTATTGTCAATGTGGTCCTGTGATTTAGGAGCTTAAAAACTGAAAAGTTACATGATGTTATTTCTGTTTATAAAGTAAATCCCTCAGCTTCGACATAGTAGAGAGACGCTGCACAGACAAGCAAGTTAAAAAGTCATTTAATTCATATACTTTAGCTAATTGTAGTGTTCCAATAAACCACATTAAAACTATTCTTCTAGTATCGTGTATTCATTTTTTGTTTTATAGAATTTCTGAACAGAACTTTGATATATTTCAAAACGTACTAAAATACTTTAGCCGCAAACTTAGTCATGGAGCTGAGGGGTGTTTCTGATCAGTTGAGCGAGGAGTGGAAAATGGTGAACTCTGAGCAGAGCTGGAACGGAGTGATTATTGAACGCTTGGGAGTGTGAAGGGGAAACTGTTGCCGCTCCACTCTGTTCACATACTCTGATCCACATCAAGAAAACATTTACAGAAAAACAAATGTGCTTGACTTCAAAGTCAAATCAAAACTCAGCACATTGTGGGAGGACTCCAAATCTAATCAAAAGCTCATTATTAAATCGGACCAGTACCATCTTTACACCTTTTTATATAGAGGTGAAAAAAAAAGAACATTTGTGACCAAAATGTTTACTGGAGCATAAAACATACCACAGTGGACAGTGAAAACCTGCCACAATCCTGACCCAAGTTTCAATAAACTGGTCAAAAGAAGATCAAAGATTTGCCTTATATATATATCTATAAATAAAATAAATAAAACTTCAAAATACTGAAAAAAATAAAGCGCAATCCCAATAGAACTTATAATTGTGAAAATACAATATTCCTCACCAATAAAAAAAACGCTGGTAATATAAACAAGAACTTATGAAAACAAACGACCTCTCTCTTCATGTATCACTATCACATTGTGTGGAGACGTACCTGCCATCTTGTCTCTTATGAGTTTGGCTGACTCCACCTCGCCAATGCTGCTGAAGAGACTCCGAAGCTCCTCCTGACTCATGTTCTGGGGCAGGTAGTTGATAATCAGGTTGGTTTTCGCATCGCTCGGCTCATCGCCCATGTGGTCCTCGTAACCATTCGGCATGTCGTATACTTCCTGCTTCAGAAAAAGTAATGCATTGTGACCAATCCATCAAATTTACACTGGCAGACTAAACCTAAAAAAAAGAAAAAAGAAATGCAAGTAGAATGACCAACAATATCTGACATTAGTCTACACATAAAAATAATGGCCAATTTTACCTTTACTGAGCTGGCACCCTTGTGTGAGTCTCTGTCATTACCCTGGTTCTGAACCTCACAAACCTGCAGCAACAAATCAGTTGCAACATGATGTAAATATAGACCTAAATAACACCATGCAATATATAGCTATTTGCTAACTTTAATTCCTGGCCTTTATACTTATACAGGGCTCCAGACTGTGAACAAATAGTTGCATTTTACGACCATTTTTCCTGCTGGTTCAACAAATTCTTTTAGAGGTTGCACTGGTGCAACTGCAAAATTGTAATATAATTATATGTAAAATTAATGCACAGGCGATTTCGTTAATGGGGCATCCAGTCAGTCTCTGTTTTTATGAGAAACATCAAACGGCGAACAAAACAAAGCTTAATGAAGCCATGCTACCTGTTTGAATGGAGCAGCGCTTAGAGTGTAGAGCCTAGTTTATACTCACTGCATCGGCATTAGTGCGAAAGTGCACACAGCAAAAATGACAAGAATATTGAGAAAACGACGGATGGTTTTCAAGCTAAAGTAAAGTAAAAGACCACTTCTTAAACCAGCGAAGGTCAACATGTTTATTCCCCCCACAAAAATACCAACACGCAAGCACCATCACCGACAAAGTTTAGTTTTACTTCGTTTTCATTTTGAAAAACTCTTTATCTTTGCGGTTTAAGTCGCGTTACGCCATGGAGGCTCTCCTTTATTTTATTTATTTATTTTTTATTTGATTCCTCAGAGTTTGTTTAACGTTCTGTAATGTATTAGTCAGTATATAATACAGCATGTGGTGTATGCCATGCCTCATTTTATTCGTTTTTGTTAATAAACATTTTGTAAGCTAGTTTGTCATTCTATCTTACTGTTTTATTGTTGGTATGCTTTTTAATTAAGAATAACAATAAATCCATCTTTTGTTTTAGTCTTTAAAAGTGAAGTGTGTAAATGTATACAAGCAAAACAGACAGTTATCTTTTCTTATAAAATGTGACAAGATCTTGAATTCGAAGTGAAAGCACCCGAAGTGCAGCTTATAAAAAAGCCAAAGAGGAACTCTGCTAACTACTTTAGTTTCCATAAATTTGATTAATAGTCCACCTGCCATCAGTGGTTCAATCTGAATACTTTTTGTACACAGGAGTTGAATTGTTGAATAAAGTCATCATTTATGTTTTCTTAGTGTACAGAAAGTATTCTCGTCACTTCATAAAATTCATATTGAACGACTGATGACAGATGGACTATTCTGACAACGCCTTTCATACTTTTCTGGACCTTGACAGTGTAATTTACTTGACAGTCAATGGGACAGTCACAAGCCTCCCGGTTTTCATCCAAAATATCTTAAATTGTGTCCCGTAGATTAACAAAACTTATATGGGTTTGTAAGAACATGGGGGTAAGTGATTAATAACAACATTTTCATTTTGGAGTAAAGTACCCCTTTAATGTTTTCTTCTTTTTTTTTTTGTGGCTCTTTTGTTTTTAATTTTTTTTTAAAGTACCGGTTCAGGCACTGGTACCATTTAAAAAGTATCGATTTAGCACTGATATCGTAAAAGCTAATGAATATACAAACCCTAGCAACCAACTGAGAAAGTTAGACCAGTGGGAAGAATGAGTCTGGAGCCCTGTTATACTACACACATAACCAATAAAGTTAAAATATAATAAAAAATTACAATTTTGTGATTTTTTTTTAACCAAAACTTAAGTTTTCATTTAGCTGTAAACTGATTAAGTTCTTATAATTATATTTGCCCTGTTCAAACTTGGTCTGCTGTTCAGGTGTTGTGTCCAAACTGATAAATGAAACCTATAATAGTAAAGTTCCTCGGCAACAAGCCAATGTTTTATATTTTTGATGAACATTTTTCTACTCTTGTTCATGGTGAAGTGCATCTTCACTGTTAATGTTTGGTTGATATCGTTGTTGCATGGATAAAACAGATGCTTTAACTGTCAAAACCTATCAGAAAAGTGCTAATTAAATATCACTGTTTTGGTCAGTAACTTCAGCCCTAAAAAACTAGTTTTGGCCATAACCAAAATGTATTATTTTACTATAATTCCGGTGTACAACCACTTGCAATTCTTTCAAATTATCAATCAAATAAATGAATAAACAACCCAATAAACCAAAACAACGACCGTTCAGGGAAACATAAATTATTAATATATTAATATTTAATTGTTATAAGGTAACTCACCATTTCACTGAAGAATTGGAAATAAAAGTGGATTATAAATACTTACTTTTAAATATCTAATGTGTCCTCTTCTGACGGCCATGTAGACACTTTACAGCTTTAGTCTGAAAAAGAAAAGAGTAAACAGTAAAAGGCCTTGCAGTAAATAGCACATTCTCTATTAAACGATGGCTCGTTACGAGCCGCAACGTTACATCAATCGGTTCATAGCAATATTTCCCACAATGTTTTCACTAACTTAGGAAAACACACACACACACACACACTTAAGCCTACTCTATACAATGAAACAAACACTTACTTATCGATTTATTTCTCCTACAAACAAATACAAGCGCAATGCTAAATGTTAAACGCTTTGCTAAACGTACGCATGGATGCTAGGCTAGGCTAACCACAATAAGCTAGGCTGCAGACGGACAGCGCGAACAGTTATAAATAAATAAAAAATAATAACAACAACATTGCAATAGCACCACAGCCCACATATAGATTGGTTTCATTATTAGCTAAACTCATTTTACAGATTATAATGATACTTTCAACGCTTCAGGCCGCTCTATTGCTCTATTGAGGCCCGCGAGTCTTGGCGCTTACAGCGCGCGCAGTCCGCACATTTGAAAAAAAAAATGATAAAAAATAAAAAACACAGACTATAACATAAGAATTGCATAATTTTAAAAAAACAAATATACATACCTTCCTTTCCTTTGTCGTCGACCGCCGTTGCAGTAGAGCGAGTCACAAACCTCGTACAGAACAAAGCGGAGATCTGCTCTAGTACTTCGGGAGTCGAGCGCTGAAGCGGAAGTGAAGCCACGCCCCCTCCCGTCTGGAGAAGAGATGCTTGCTGCGGAAAGTCACAGCCCATCTGAGCTTCAACGAAACATCACACCACCTTTTTACAGCATTTCCACATTTGCCAGTTTATTTATTTATAATGATCTATTATGTTAGATAATTATTAGATAATTATTATTATGTAACATAGGTTATTATTATGTAACATAGGTTATATAAATGAATACAGAAATGTAGGAAAACATTTAACGTCTGTAGCTATCATTCTGTACCCCATTCCTCCTAAATTGCGATGGTATTAACAAACTACCAAAATGAGACATTTACATTTTGTGTCTGACAATTATTTACAATTATCAACAAAAAAATTTGAATATCATGGAAAATTAAAAAGCAAACTTTCTTATATTCTAGTTTCATTGCACACAAACTGAAATATTTCAATAAGAGTTTTGTTTTTGTTTTGTTTAAAAAAAAACTAGTGGAAACTAATCCCGTATTTTCTAATAATATAAAAAATATTTTCAAATAATATAAAAAATATTTTCAAAAAAATTTGAATATTCCATTTTGAGCTTGATTAGTTTGATTAATTTTGAGTATAAATACGGTGTATCTCTTGGGCTAGTTTAGAACATACAACCACAATTATGGGAAAGACTACTGACTTGACAGTTGTCCAGAAGACAATCATCAACACCCTCCACAAGGAGGGTAAGCCACAGAAGGTCATTGCTGAAAGGGCTGGCTGTTCACAGAGTGCTGTATCAAAATATATTCATAGAAAGTTGACTAGAAGAAAAAAGTGTGGTAGGAAAAGGTGCACACGCAACAGGGATGACAACAACCTTGGGAAGATTGTCAGGAAAAGCCGATTCAAGAACTTGGGAGAGCTTCACAAGGAGTGGACTGAAGCCAGAGTCAGCGCATCAAGAGTCATCACACTCAGACGTCTTCAGGAAAAGGGCAATAAAAATCATTGCAAAACAACTTTACAGACAATTAAGTATCTACAATATTTAGTAGTAGCTTAAAAAAAGTGTCATGACATACAGCCAAGTATGGTGACCCATACTCAGAATTCGTGCTCTGCATTTAACCCATCCAAAGTGCACAAACACACACACACCCGGAGCAGTAGGCAGCCATTTATGCTGCAGCACCCAGGGAGCAGTTGGGGGTTTCAGTGACTTGCTCAAGGGCACCTCAGTCGTGGTATTGCCAGTGCAAGACTCAAACCCACAACCTTAGTGTTAGGAGTCAAGCTCTCTAGCCACTAGGCCACGACTTCCCCTAGTAGTGGTGACTGTCAGTTTATGTGCATATGATAGGAATTTTCTGAAAAATTGATAAAAGACATAGTCAACCAGACGATGAACACATAGTAAGAAGCAATATTTGTTGGTTCTGTATGTTGTTTCAGGTTTGGCATCATCTGAGGTCCTCTGAGGGGCTGGCTTCATCTCTTCTCAGGTGTTCTGGATCCAGACTGGAGCTTGAGGATATCCTAGTTACCACGGGATGTAAATCCTCTGTCAAAACAGAGAAACAAACAGAGACATAATAAGCGTAGCTGCTGTTCCAACCCAAGCTAAAGAATAAGATTGCGCATTTGATCAGATACAACTGCAGTCACAAATTATGAGATGCATTATTTGAATGCTTGGCGAAAGAAATGTGTTTTTAGTCTAAATTTAAACAGAGAGCAGCATTTTGTGTCGAGCGTTTTGTGTCCTTAGGGAGCGTTATGGGTTGCAGTGTGCTATAAGGCTAGTTAGTTACACAGGAGCTAAACCATTTAGTTCCTTATAGGTAAGTAATAATAATTTGTATCTGACGGAACCTAATAGGTAGCCAGTGCAGAGACTCTAGGATTGGTGGAAAATGATCATATTTTCTTGACCTGGCAAGGACTCTAGCCGCTGCATATTGGACTACCTGTGGCTTGTTTATTGAAGATGCTAGACAACCACAAAGAAGTGCATTATAGTCCAGTCTAGAGGTCATAAATGCATGACCTAGCTTTTCTGCATCAGAAACAGATAACAATTTTCGTAGCTTGGCAATGTTTCTAAGATGGAAGAATGCTGTTTTTGTAATATGGGAAACATAGTTTTCAAAAGACAAATTGGTGTCTAATATAACACCCATGCATTGACTGCATGTAGAGGAAGTAACAGTACATCCGTTTAGTTGCAAATTGTAGTCTACTAGATTCTGTGGACTGTTTTTCTTAGTCCAATAAGTAATATCTCTGGCTTATCTGAATTTAATAGGAGAAAATTATTGGTCATCCAATCTTTTACATTTTTAACACACTCTGTTAGCTTAGATAATTTAGAAGTTTCATCTGGTCTCGTTGAGATATATAGTTGAGTATCATCAGCATAAGAGTGGAAACTAATCTCGTATTTTCTAATAATATTACAAAGGGGCAACATGTATATTGAAAATAGAAGAGGACCTAGGACACATCCTTGTGGCACTCCATATTTTACTGGTGATAAATGAGATGAATCCCCATTTAAATATAAAAATAAATAAAGATTCCTAGAACCAAGGCACTCCTGAACCAGAAAAAAACGGCAGAAGCATTTCATCTGGGTAAGGAGAAAAATAATTTGACTGTTGCTCAGTGGTCCACAGTCCTCTTTTCAGATGATGAGTAAATTTAGGATTTCATTTGGAAAGCAAGGTCTGAAGTCTGGAGGAAGAATGGTCAAAAGACCAAAGTCAATGCAGCCATCTACTTGGAGATAGTATTTTCGAGCACTTTATGCTTCCATCTGCTGACAAGCTTTATGGAGATGCTGATTTCATTTTGCAGCAGGACTTTAGCACCTGCCCACAGTCCCAAAACCACTTCCAAGTGGTTTGCTTACCATGATATTACTGTATTGATTGGCCAGCCAACTCCTGACCTGAACCTCACAGATAATCTACGGGTATTGTGAAGAAGATAAGTAACATCTGACAAACAATACAGAGGAGCTGAAGGCCGCTATCAAAGCCACCTGGGCTTCAGTAAAGCCTCAGCAGTGCCACAGGATGATCGCTCCCATGCCATGCCACACTAGCAGTAATTCATACAAAAGGAGCCCCAACCAAGTATTGAGTGCATAATTAAACCTACTTTGGAGATCCTGAACATTTCTGTCTTGTAAGTCTTTTTATTATTATTATTGATTGATCTTTGAGAAAATATTCACATTTTTTAAGATACTGAATTTTTTTATTTTCCTAAGCTGTAAGTCATAACCATCAGGATTAAAAAAACCTCTTGAAATATTTTAGTTTGTGTGCAATGAATCTAGAATTTAAAAAAGTTTCCTTTTTTTAATTAAATTACAAAAAAATTGAGAACATTCTCATGATTTTCAAATGTTTTGAGATGCACCTGTATTTGTTATTTGTTAAAAAAGTATTATTATTAAAACGTATGCATATAAGCCTATGCATAAATTACACATATTATGCATAACATGGTGAGGTGGGAGAGTTGTAATCGTTCTATACATTCTTTTTTGATAATGATGTAATACATTTTATGTAAATTTGTCATTTTATGTAATCAGTTTGACATATTCAGATTATTACACTCTGACTTAAAATTCAGTTCATATTTTGTATCATTAACTTTTAATGATAAAAAAAAAATCTAAATTAACATCAGTAGAAGCATTTTTATTATTATTTATATACATATATATATATTTATCAGGAAAAAAAATCCATTCCATTTTTTTTTACACTGGCCTACAGATTTAGTGTCTTACAATATTGTGCTGCCAGTTAGGGACAAAATATTAGAAACACTGAGGTCAATAAATAGCCTTTCTTAGACTCCTATTAAAGCATCTGATAGTATGATTTATTAATCTGCAACAGAATATACACCGGCTTGCAGGTGAACACAGAATCAAGTGCAAAATATTAATACTATTCATACACAGTGTTGGAAAGTTTACTTTGGAAATGTAATAGGTTATAGATTACAAATTACCCAAGGAACATAAGTATCTACTTTATGAAAGTAATTTAACTGATTACATTTGATTACTTTTTTCTAAATTTCTATGTTTTCAGCTTTTAATAATTTTTCAAACATTTAACCTAAAAAAAAAAAACACATATTTAGTTATATTCAAGCGAAAAACACAATTCTAGATAATTTTACAGTAGTAAAAAACATGTTTTTCTTCTTATTGATATAAAAATAGTAAACATCTACATACTATTCGTTTTACCACTATGTGTGTGTGAAGGGACACCATTTTCACATTTCTCAATATCAGAAGCAAGAATAAATTCTAGTTTCATATTCACTGGCAACTGAAACAGACTCCACCAATGAATCTGTAACACCCATTGTATTGTTTTTTTTTTAATAGTTATATTTAATGGTCAATCATTGTTTAGTTAAATAGCTCTATTTTGCAAGTCAAAACTAGAGAGATTTGTCCACTAGGTTGCGATTAAGGTTAAAATTCATCATACAAGAGGCATTCTCACATATTTTGCAATGAACTGTTATATTTCTGCCCATTTCGAATTTCTGGATGAACTGACTTTTACATTTCCAGCACTGGAACACATTTTTATCACTTGCGCTGGTGGCAACTCTCAGACAGTTTGTATCCTGGAGCTTTCAGCTGCAATGTGGATCGATGGAATTGGCAGATGTGTTTCACTGTGAATTCAAACAAGAGAACCAGTTGAAAGCAGCAGAATAGCATTGCTTTACTAAACGGCCTTTAAATGGCTGGAGACACAATGCACATCAAAAACAGGCAAAGCAATAAATTAATGTTATTCAACTGACATTTCCTAGCTTTTTACAGAAATTAATCAGATGTTTTAACATTTTCATAAGTACCTGTAATTTGATTTTTTTTCTCAGTAACTGTTACATGTAACTAGTTACTCCCCAACACATTTCATACATAACCGTAGTGTTCCAGTGATGTCTAATTAGGCTACAGTTAATGTCAGCACAAAGCATTCTTGTTTAGCAAAGATCAAAATAAAGTAGAATGAGAGAAGCAACTGTATAATATATACTTTCTGCAATGCAGTTACATAGAGGCAGATCAATTTAGCCTACATTAAGTTCACCAAAAACAGCCCTTCAACATTGAAAAATTTTCTTCCATGCCTTCGATCCCAAGAGTAGATCTCTGCAGAATTTCCAGTACAGTAGAAGAGGTAGACAGTGTGGCTGAAGCATACTGCGGAAGTTGTTTTAATTCCACCTCATATAGAAGATTTCTCATAGTACAGCGGCAGGTTAGGTGCGATTTCAATAAAACATTCCCAGATGTTTAAGAGAGACTGAATTTGACATCAGTGTGGTAACCCTGAATGACATCAATTCGATTTGATGGGCGATAAACTGCCAAAGATGAGCCGAGAAAAACATAATCCTTGACTGCGGCATTCTGTCATATCCTTCCATTAGTCTGAGCTTTTAGAAACCATTGAAGCATTTTTTTGAAATGTGCTAATACAAAAAGGTTGAATTAAGTTGGGGGGAAAAGACATAAAGATACACTTTATACATATATTTATCTATATATATTAATTTCATGAATAGTGTATGCAATACAAATTTAAGGGTCTTTTAGCAGTCATTCCTAACCAAACATATATTATCACAACATCAAAGATACATGATCCTCATTAAATTTAGAGAGAGAATAAGACTGTATGAACAGTTGCATATGATAGCAAATGAAGAAAGAGCAACATGGATTTCAGTTCAGATGAGAGACAATCTTATCCACACTGCTTGTGCAAAGAGAAAACAGCTATGTTTGCTGTGTCGCTAACCTACAGTTGCCTTTAAAGCCGCATGCCTCTATACGAAGAGCTTTAAGAAACAGTCAGTCCAGTATCAAAATATCACATGGCAAAAGTGGAAGAGGAGAAGAAGAAATTCTCAGTGTATTTTAAAGCATTGTCTTTATCCTCCTTTGTCTTCCGTGAGAATCCTAATCTATAGATCATCCAGGCTACTGACATTCTGCCGTACTGCCGCCTGCCTCCACACTCATGGAGAAACCATTACTGAGGTTCTTGGGACTGGGTGGGCTGGTGCTCACCGGCGAAGGCTCGTGTTTGCCTCCCGGATCCACTGAGCAGCTCTTCTTGGGCACCCTGGGCCGAACCACTGGAGCCTTTGGAAGGACGGAGGTCTGTCTGTGACCCTCTGCTATGAGGGGTGGGCGAGTGGGCATGGGCCCAGATAGGACAGAAGGTTTAGATTTATGGGTGAGGTGGAGGGGGGGACATGAGGGACTCAGGGCACCATCTTCAGCCTGCTCAGGTCCCTCTTTAATGGGAATGGGCTCTCTTTGAGAATCCACTGTGTTGTCCTTCTGTATGCTGCTCTGACGCGAGGTCTTGTCTGCATTAGGCATTTCGCAGCTGTCCGTCCGCCGCCGTGAGCCCTCGTGCATCCGGCTTGTGGCGACCACAGCTTTCATAGCAGCCTATAGATGGAGAAACTCCTGAGTAATGTGCACTGGTTCAGTAAAATACTCCTGATTCTGCTCGTAAAAAGCACAGAAATCATATTCTTGAACAGCATAGCATCCTACATTTAACAAAATTTTATTATAAGGGACTCAAGAATGTAAATCCTGTCATCTCACCATCAAGTTGTTCCAAATCTGTATGAATTATGTTGAACAGAAAATTAAGTTATTTTTAGAAATGTGGGTAACCAAACAGTTGCTGGGATCCATTGACTTCCACAGTATTTTCTCCCATACAATGGAAGTCAATGGGGACCAACAACTCTTTGGTTACCAACATTCTTCAAAATATCCTATTTAATGTTACACAAAATAAACTAATACAATTTTGGAACAACTCAAGGGTGAGTACATGATGACAGAATTTTCATTTCTGGGTGAAATTCCCCACTAAAGTCAATGACATAATTGTTTTTCCCTAAAGTTATCTGCCAAAATGCAAAAAAATAAATAAAAAAAAATAAAGGTAACTTATTATACTTATTAATGATTTAATAATTCCTGATGAAAATACCATATACCTTGAAAAAGATATTTAATGATTTACACTTAAATATACACATAAATGCATGCAAGGTACAAATCATTTAAACATTTCTTAAGAAAAGGTATAAAAGTTAATAAAATATTGAAATATGAATTTATTAAAATTAAAATTAAAAAGCAACTTCAATACAAAGAGGACATTTCTAAAAAAAGATTTTATTTTTCTTTATTGTGGACACTCTTTTCATCATAGCCAAAGGAGCTATTGGTTGCTGACCTTTAATTTGCGTCGAGCATTAAATTCCTGTAGTTTTCTTTGTGTTGTGTCCATGTGGGAGAACCGTGCTACTTTTCCAAGCACCCATGGGTGCTCCAGAGCCTGTTTGACTGTGAGACGTTTATGAGGGTCCAGCACTATGAGCTTACTAACCTACAGACGACATCAAACAAACATAACCAACAGCTAACAGTGAATAAACAAAGAGCCAGAAAGCTCAGATGACTGAATAATCAAATCAGCATATGATGTGGTTCCTGTTGATATTTGATGGAGATACTGTTCTCTCTCATCTCATTTAAAATAAATCATCAGTCCATGAACATCATCAGCATTACAAACAGGACAATAATGGTGTGTGAGCACGTGGTACTCACCAGATCCTTTGCATTGAGAGACACTTCATCCCACCAGGGGGAGACAAACTCGTAATCACAGTTCAGAATGCGACTGTACATGTACTGATCCCCCCTTGGATCGAAAAATGGTTCAAACCCACACAGCCTGAGGGTGGAGAAACCAAGAACAGAAGCAGATGGCATAGAAAAATCAATTTATAATTTGAATAAATGAAGTGAAGTGGAAACACAAGAGTGAAAATAATACAGGAGATCAAAAAATACATTAATATGGTATATGGCATATTACAGAGAAATACCAGAATATTATGCATTTGCAAGTCAGATAAAACCGTCCACTAAATGAATATACATTAATGTATTACTCACAAAATATAAAGGATGACTCCCACCGACCACATGTCAACCTCAGGACCATAAGCATTTCCTCTGAGGATCTCAGGAGCTGAGTGGATGTGAGAACAGAGCCAAATGATTGCAAATGAATTGGCTGATGAAACTTTATTAGTCATTCACTGGAATGTGCTTGCTTGTGGAGATCTAAATGACTTTTATATTAGTAGTGCGTGTAAAAATAAGGAAATCAGTAAGAGGGTGCTTAAAACGCAACACAAATAATGTCTTTTATAAAATTTTGACTCACCACAGTAGCCGGGGGTCCCACATACTGTCTTCATCGTCACTTGCTCATCGATTATTTTAGAAAGACCAAAGTCAGCTGTGGACATAACAGAAAAGATTGAATCAATAAAACCCATTCATCAATGAAAGAGTTCACAGTTCAAGTGTAAAAAGATACAGTTTGTTACCTATCTTAAGAGGTGCATCTATTGACAAGTCAGCATAAAGGAGATTTTCTGGTTTGAGGTCTCTGTGAACAACTCCATTCTCATGTAAGTACTGCAACAGAGACCAAACAGAGGTATCACGACCAGGAGGTCCAAAACAACATTTGACTCACTGACTTTCATTATATAGACAAATGCGTTCAAAACATTCCTTAAATGATCTTCTTTTTTATTCCACATGAAGAAAAAAGTAAGTCATACAGGTTTTGAACATAAGGCATAAGGGTGAGTAAATGAGGACACAATTTTCCATTTTATGTGAACTATCCCTTTAAGACAAAGTTTCCTTGGTGAATTTCAATGGAATCTGCGGGATTTCGCTAAATCATGAAAGGAGCATCATGGATTAACTGGGTCAAAAGTAAAAACCTGCCAAATGCGATTGTAGCACCATTGAAAAATTTTGATTTTTCTTCATCTCAGAGAGTAATCAGCATTTCTGCAAAGCCTCCACCATCCCCCATTTAGTAAAGCTGCTCTAATAGGTAATTTGTTATGTTTAATGAATTGATTAAGACTTATTATGCAGCTCTAAGAGCATGTGTGTGTGTCTGATTGCGTGTGACTGCTGATGACATCCTCTGTTCTCTGAAGTCCTGATGGAGTGTAGGTGGGGAAGATGAGTTCACTGAGACGGTCTGGAACAGTTCTCTGTTAACACAGCTGTCATGAAGGCAAAGACAAACATAAGAGGGATAGTTCTCTGTTCTCATCAATTCACCAAACCTTCATGATTTCATTCTTCTGTGGAACATAAAAGGAAACATTTTTAAGAATGTCCTGGTTGCTCTTTTCTTGCATTTACAATAAATGGTCTAGCTTTGAATGAAACAGCACTGTGGTTCAGTCTTTTCTTCTGTATTGTAAAGTAAATCTGAGTCAAAAAGATTTTTGAAAAAGAAAAAAATTTTTTGGCAGGAATGTGGTACTATCCATTGGTTGTTAATTGGATTGAGGCAGATCTGTATGTGAGCTTGCAGTTGATTGAAAGAAAGGGACTAGTTTCACCAGAAAACGGAGTTATTACACATGATGAAAGTATATATCATTCACAATAAGATCAATAACATGTATTTAGAAAACAGACAGGGTGAAATTTCATTTAGATTTGAATGGAAAATTAGTGAGTTGAACTCAACAAATAGATGAGTTTTTACTAAACTTTTAGACTTTTTTCCACATTTCTAAAAGCATATATTTTAAAGACATTTTTATCGACAGTGACAATACATTATATTCACGACAGTGTTATTATTATCAATGAGATTCTATTTCAATTTTTATTTCAATTTTTATTTAATTTAAAGTTTTAGTGATTGTGTATTGTGTTTTTGTATTTTTTTAATTATTGTTTTAAATATTGCTTTAGTTTTATTTCTCAATGTGAACTAGTTAAATTAAAATGTTTACGTTTGTTTATATGTGATTTAATTTCAATTTACAAAAATTACAATAATCATAATTTTATCAATTATGAATTTTTATAAATTATATATGTTAATGATTCAAAATATGCATTTGTATCAGTTAATGCATTCCCTGGGAACTGAACACATTACCTAAGGTTCAATTAAACTCAAGGTCAAGTGATTCTTTAAATAGATCTAGATTGACCTTATAGGAATAATAATGTAAATTTTCAGTCTGTTCCTCATATATTTCAGAGAAATTTGGGAACATAGTGCAAAAGATTTATGGATCATAGCTCTTGTCTTGTAAAAGACAGAATTGTACATTCTTCAAAACTTCTCCACCTGTGTTCCACAGAAGAAAGAAAGTCATGCGAGTTTGGAAAGGCTTGAAAGAATAATGACAGAATTGTAATTTTTGGCTGAACTACTTCTTTAACAAATCATCTCTTGGCTCCAGACAGTGATGCAGAACATACAGACATATTAGCGCTGTGAATTGCAGACTGTCTCTGGGATGAGAGATGCCTGAACCTTTCAAACCTCCTTTCTTCCCTGAAGTGGTTTTTCTAGCACTCTGTTGAGATCATGGGGTCGTTCTCCATTATCAGGGCATGGGCGTCTGTGATCTGCAGTCTGATTAGAGCGGGGATGACTCATACGGTGTCAGGCCGTGTTAATTAATTTTGTGTTCATATGCACAAGACAGATGTTGTTCCTTTAACACAATTCCAAAAATAGGAGACAATGATTTCCTGCTAAATGTGAGCCCAGCAGAACTCGACGAAGTACAGAAAGTGTTTGGCAGATGACAAAGTGTAAATTGAAGGCGGCAGGAGTCACTGTGTTTTAACACATGACTAGTGTGAAAACCGGAGATGAGTCAGTCCTACTACAGACTCATATGTTCGAAATAAGCTTCTGGAGTTCTTTAAACATTTAATTAAATGCTCTGTTTGATGGTCTGAACAGGGCTAAGACGGTTTATTTTTATTTGATGTTTAAGTTTCAATCATAAATGATTTAGCAAATTAAAAACAAAGCCAGACGTTTACATTTTCTAAAGAAAATATGAGTCGAAAATTCTAAAGAAAATATGAGTTCACGCTCACACTAAGTGTTTGCCAGAGTGCTGCTTTGTGATTGCCAAAGTGATGTGACTATTAAGCAGGTTGCTATGCAGTTGTTAGGGTACTCAGTGGTTGCTAGGTGGTTTATCAAGTCAATATAGGATTTATGAGCTAGCTGAGCTGAGCTGAGCTAGAGCTGGGTGATACACGATCTCAGGCTGCAATTGTGATACAATATGTCAATCAGAATGATAATGATTGTCAAGAAAAATTATCATTTTTACTTGATATGGATTAATCTAACAGCTGATCACACAGCAGAAATGAATGGTCAGTCAGTGCATGTGGTTTATATGTCTGCATGTTCTGTGTGTCTCTCTGTGAAGGAGTGGTGTAGTTGTTTCTACTACACAAGCTCAAACACATGATGCTCACGTTGTTTTCAACACCTGCTTTCTCAATATACGTGAAATTAAATTCATCTCCAAAGCTGCTCCGAGAGTCACTTCATCAGCTTTACACCATTACATATCAGAAAACTACCATCAAACATTCAGAGGGGCTTCACAACAAACCAACACAATAAGTTTGGCTTACCCTGAAGAAATTATGACAGAAATACATTACTATTTTATACTATAATTTCTTACCGTATTTTTTGGACTATAAGTCGGACCTAAGTATAAGTCGCATCAGTCCAAAAATACGTCATGATGAGGAAAAAAACACATATAAGTCGGCACTGGACTATTAGTCGCATTTATTTAGAACCAAGAACCAAGAGAAAACATTACCATCTTATTTGACAAAAAAAAAAAAAAATGACATTAATTGTTATATTTTCATTTGATTACATTTCAAAAGATTACCTAAACTGTTAGCATTGTAATAATTTATTTCATTAGCCACCATTTTTTATGATACATTTAATAGTTAAATATTAATAAATAAAATTTAATATTTAATAATAAAGCTGTAATGTTATGGTGCTGTAAAGAGCACACAACAAAGGATTCCAGAAAAGTCTTTTAATCATAAATCCAAGCGCAAACAAGGCAGGGGTAGCACAAACACAAATGTAGGCATAACAAATAACCGGCAAAAGAACTGAATAAAGCACGGAGTATAAATGATGAAACACATGAGAGTAAAAGGTTACCATTGATGATGAGCTAATCAGAACTAAACAAGGCAGGAGAACAGGAACCGAAATGAACACAACAGAAAAGTTTGTAACCCTGAGAGTAGCACAGAATCCAGAAAATAAAATAAAATGAAAAACACATTATTTAGAAAAAAAGAGAAAAACAGATTTCAAATTAAATTATAAAGGTAGCTTAGCTACTCTGTGGAGTTTAATTGTGGACAAACAAGTTATGTTTACATTAATTTTCAAGGTCTAAAAAACATGTTGAAAGCGCTCCATACCCAATTATTGGTAAATAAATACTGTGATCAGTAGTGACATTGTACGATATGGAAAATAAATTACTGTGATAATATTTTTGGTCATATCACCCAGCCCTGAGCTACTGAGGCCCTGATGAAAACAAGTCAGATACAAATACGAAGATTTGCCAAAATCGTTATATATGCACAATTGCACATACATAAACCTCATGGTCACAATCAACTCCTACAGATTATGTCATAGACAATGAGGATTAAACAGATCCGGTCAGGACACATCGAAACGACATTCCACACATAAATGTGGCCTCCACATTGTTGCTTCATTGTCAGATTGCTGAGCTGTTATGTAACGCCAGCCCACATTCCTCCTGCTCAGGAAGATTAAAAGCTGAGGGAAAAAAATGCAATATTTTTTATTTTTTTGTTCTGAGAAGATTATTTTTCACTAGCAGCTCTGCACACATATCCGCTTACTCTACCGTTCGCTTTTGAGTGACGACAAGACTGACCCACATATCCAAACCCCTCCACGTTCAGCCCATCGCTGGACATGTGTTCAGCCACGCCAACACACACACAATAATCCTTCAGCTGAGAACGCATTAAAATAACTGCTGTCCCTCATGACACACATCATCATATCATACTATTTGGTCATATTATCTACATATTATTCACCACAGATTAAAGGCTCCGTATTATGCACTATTTGTAGCATTAATTTTTCCCTGAGGTCTTGTAATGTTGCTCACGATTGTTTTACACTACATTTTCTAATCTCTCTCTGATCCTCATGAATAAACTTTTTTTTTTTTTTGGCTATTGTACTTTAAGACTTTTATAGCATAGTTAAAGGGTTCGTTCACCCAAAAAATTTAATTTGTCCGTAAATTACTCACCCAGTCAGAGTTATTGAAAAAGTTTTCTTTGATCTTTCAAGCTGTTGGATGCAACTCAGCGGGTGTTGCACTGCATCGGTCCATGAGAAGTTTGATAGAAAGTTTAATAAAAACACGGCTCCAGGGGGTAAACACAGGCCTCCTGTAGCAAATCGATGAGGTTTTGGAAGAAAAATATCCATATTCAAAACGTAATAATCACTTTAATCTAGCTTGTGTTCCCTGATGTAAAACAGAAGCAGTCTTGTGAAGTCTCGTGAAAACCAATGTTTGTTAACAGGAGCGAAGGAAGCAAAGTTTCATTACTTTAGCAAAGGAAAACCAGTCTCCTCTTTGCTTATATCGAAATCCTCCGACATTTTTCATTTTGTACTTCTTATTAGTGACCGTTATTTTGTTTTGATCTCTTGTTTTGATCTCTTTTTTTAATGGATGAGCTTTTTATTAAACTTCTCATGAACCGATGCAGTGCAACACCCGCTGAGCTGCATCCAACAGCTTGAAAGATCAAAGGCCATTTTTAAAATAACTCCAACTGAATTTGTCTGAAAGAAGGAAGTCATATGCACATATGATTTTGAACAATATAGACCTCTAAAGACAGACCTGTTGTGAGTTCTGAGGCTTTTAATCGACTGTATATGCTTTTTATTAACACATCTGCTCGCATTCATTGAACTGTTTTTGTAAATATTAATGTTTAAAAGTGGAATTTGCAGTGTGAAACTACACTAACTATGATGCTGTACAGAAAATTCCACCAATCAGAGTCACAGCAAGCAAACCATGTAAAAGAGATGATCCCCCATCTCACATGAGGCACCATAAATGAAGGATCGAGTCAGTCTCCTTACGCTCTTAAAATACTTAAAGGTGACGTATGTAGGATTGACACCGAGTGGTTGAACTAGGTTTTGCAGTCTAAATTCAAAATATTGGAGATGCTTTTTTTTTTACACCTGATCCCTCTTTCTCAGAATTAACGCACATGCAGTTTGCCATTGCCATGATTGACGCTCTGACCCCACAACGACACCGCAAAGTGTAATATTTCATGTAAAATGTAATGTATTTCATGTAAAAACTACTTTTTAAAATGTTAATTTCAGTTTTATTCATATTGAATAACCACAGTGCTTTTACTTAGTTTATTTGCATATTGTTTTCAGAGTCTGTGATGTTCAGGCCCTGTGATAAAAGACATCAGCCAATTATAACAGTGGGCAGATACACTGAACTCTCAAAGGGGAAAACCCCCAAAACTGACTGTCTGAGTCAGATGGGGTGAGAAGCGGGGTGAAAAAAGGTAATAAATCACATAAAATTCTTACGTTTTTCGTCCAAAACTATAGTAATATTATAATTGCACTAATGGGAACATAATAAAACAAACCAAAAACTTCATGTTATGACCCCTTTAAAGAATTTAAGTGATATATTCAAAGTATTTGAATAAATTGACACCAAAATAAAATGTTAAATTGACAAAAGAATGTGGTGCAAATGACTTGATTTTGTTTTTTAGGAATATCACGATTCACAATTTTTTCATGATTCTTTGTCATGTTGGTTTTACTATTTCGCATGTTGTCTGAACATTATAGCCAAACTAATTTCCCTATTATAAAGAAAAAGCCTTTCAAGGTAACAAAAAGACAAAAAGGGCGAAGATAAAAATGACAAAAAGACAAAGATACACATTACAGCTACAAAAAACATATAAATAAAACAAACAGTGCTTTCAAGAAATTTAATGAACAAATATACAAATAAAATACTATGTGAACTGATTCCAAACCCAACTGTATTAAATTTCTTTAGTCAAGAGCAGTGAGCGATTTTTCTCTTTGTGTTTTGTTGTTTTATTAGGGTTAAATAGTTCACCCAAAAATAACAGTTCTGTCAGCTGTCTGTCAATTCTGTCATAGTGTTTTATTTTTATACCACTATTTACTAACTAAAAAGTGTTTTTAAACCTGAATGAGTTTCTTTCTTTTTCTGAACATAAATGCTTTTTTAAAGAACGTGGAAAACATGATCTTTTTTATGATTATCAAACTTCAACATGTATAATTCATGCTGTTACTCTTTAATGTGGACTAAGGATTTTTCACTGATGATTCAAACCTGAGTTTTGAGCAGTGTAGAGTAGCGCTTGTCGTTTGTCTTTTTTCTCCGATCACAAATGCAGACATGGTTTTATATTTATTATGCGGTGCAGTGCAACGCAACATGTAAAAAAAAACGTATAAGTAATTATAATCCGCAATTATGTCCTCACTGGATGCAACAAATAATGGGTTAATATCATTTTCAATGGGTTTTATTGTCTTTGTCTTATGTTCTGACTGGGACAAGGCATGACAGTATGATGAGGGGTGTTACATTTCCGTCACACGCTTGAGGTATTCGGCCAATCACAATGCACTGGATAGCTGACCAATCAGCAAACACCTCGGTTTTCAGAATGATGAGCTTTGTGAAAATCGACGCGTTTCAGAAGGCGGGGCATAGAGCAGAAACAATAATGTACAGTATGTGGAAAATAATGTTTTTTGAACCTTAAACCTCATAAACACAATTCATTACACCAAATACACAAAATAATGTTCTTTTTAGCAACATCATATGACCCTGTTTAACAAGGCATTGGCATTTGAGCTTGGGTAGTAATATGTAAATGAGTTATAACATCAAAACCATGGCAATTTCTGAAAGCAGCATTTTTGCATCTTTTGTATTTTGAATAGTGGGCCGTGTGTCCACCAAAGCACCAAAGTCCAGCAATATTAACTGCTCCATTGTTGATTAATTGTCATTCAAGCAGGACGGTTGGTCGGAGTGGTATATGTTCCGCCCCTCCTACACTATGATTGGCTGGCTGAATTAAACGTGACAGTGATGAGCACTGAGATTTCCTAAGGTTGAACATTCTTCAGCTCTCGGCAGTGAGAAAAATAAAAAAACGCACCTCGTCATGCTCCTGGCAAAATAATAGAAAAAATACACTAGCCATGAGAAAAAATGCTTTAATGGACACGCGGCCTTAAAAGTATGTCTACCCAGTACATCAGACTCTTTTACTTCAAAAGAGCCAGGAAAAGCTGTGTTCCTCTTTAAGGGCTAAATATGCACATTGCCTTTCTAGCCTTTCAAACATGAATAGAAAATCTCTGTGAGGGTGAAAAGCACAATTTTTATATCCCTTGATTTATTTGGTCTTACCGCCACAGCCTCCAGGATCTGTTTGATAACGTGAGCTGCATCTCTCTCACTGTAGTAGCCCCTCTCCACAATCCTGAAACAACATACAATCATTTCAGAGACAAAATCATCATTAAAAAACAATCCACAGCATGTATATATACTATCATATGTTTTAAGACATGAGCAGCTGATGTTTAGACTTCTGTGTGTGGATCTGGCAACATTTAATGCTCTGTTTAGCAGTGTGTAGGCACACACATCCTGCTCCTGCTCTGCACCAAACCCACTTAAACCAATTATCGGGAACTTGTTTCATTCAATTACATCTCACTGCTGGGTAGAAGAACAGATAGAAAGCCTACTGAGCTGTAAGAACTTGAGCCAGGAGATGTTGACAGTAAAGAATAAATTAGATTCCTGTGCTGGAGACCACTGTAGGATCTAAGGAGAAACATTTGGCTCTCATCGTATGAATACATGGTGGAAGATCATCGCTTGATAGTCTTTAAGTAGCAAGATCATTATATATTATCTTATTTAATGAGTTTTCCATGCCATCATTTCCTGACCTCCGTGTTGTTCCAAATCTGGATTGTCTTTCTTCTGTGCAGTGTTGTTATTGTTAATTAAAACTAAAACAGTTAAGGCTGAATTTAATTTTATATATATATATATATATATATATATATATATATATATATATATATATATATATATATATATATATATATACACTGTAAAAAATAAGTGTAATTTTAACTGTAAAATTTTGTAAAAACGCTACGGAAAAAAACTGATAATAGGTTAACAGTAAGTTCCCGTACTATATACAGGGAAAAACTGTAAAAGATCTAACAAAGCATTTAATGTAAATTTACAGTAAAATTCTGTTAATTATACAGCTTTTAGAAGTAAAAAAAAGAACAAATCGATGTATAATTTACAGTCTAAAACTGTAAACTGATATTCCCGGAATTCCCTGCGTGACACTACACGTTTGAAAGTATTTTGTTTAAATAATCATGTTTTTAAATAGTTCTTGTTATCAGTTATGTACATTTGAGCTTTATGTTACATCTTCTGTTGCTTAATGAAAGTTTTTTGCATTATTTAAGTATCACGTGTGTTACCATGATGGTGTTTTGTGTTTCCATAAATGTGCACCTTCTATATGTTAATATATATATACTTCTGCTTGTGGTGAAGCTACTTGTGATGAGCTTTGATACTTCATGTGGCTTTCTCTTATACAGTACCATCTTTATTATTATGGTGGTTGTCAGTATTTTCAAGGTACAAAACAGATTTAATTTTGTGTGTTGTTGAATTTACTGGTTTATATTCACATTTTCTTGTTTGTAAATTACAGCTTTATATTGTAAAATTAACAGTTTTTGACGTAAATGTGTTTACAGTTTTCTGTGTGACGTAAATGTGTTTACAAATTATTCTGGCAACCACAGCTGCCAAAAAGTTTTTGTAAAAACAACAAGAATTTTTTTACAGTGTATATATATATATATATATATATATATATATATATATATATATATATATATATTAAGATGGAGTACTACAACTACTAAAACTAAAACTGAAATACAAAATAAATCTGAAAACAGACAAAATATGAAAACAAAATTAGAAAAAAAGTCATAATCGAGATATTAAGAAATTTTGTGATTGCATAAAAATAATGTCAAAATAACATTGCTTCTGTGGAACACAACATAAGGTATTCAGATATTTTGTATATACAGTGGAAGTAGATTTTTTTTGCCTCTCATTAATGAAGCTCATCATACCTGTCAAAAAGCTCTCCACCTGTGACCAACTCTAGGATAAGAAAGATCTCTGTCTCCGTTTCAAAAATTTCCTTCAAACGAATCTGAATGAAAACATAGTGAGAACAGTAACATCAGAACAAGCCCATCTATATTCCCACAGAACACAATGAACATTGAATATTTCATAACAACGTGATGTTGCCAGGAACATAAATATCTTACAATATTTGGATGAGAGAGACGCAGCAAGACTCCGATCTCTGTCCTCACAATTTTCTTGTCAATCTGAATTGACGACACAACCAACATAACAATCATTCTGGGATTTTAAGAAGAATGAAAACATCTTTATGATCACAGCTCAACTCACGGTTTTCTTCAAGACCTTCACAGCGTAAGGTTTCTCAGTTTGCTTCTCTTCACAGCGAAACACAACAGATGTGGCACCCCTGGTGGTTAACACAAAAGCAATCTTTATATAGTAATACAATTTGATAATCATGTATCATAGCAATTACCATACACAAACACATTGCATAAAGAGACAGATTGGAAGGTGCTAATAAGACCAAGACATTCAAAGAAAAAAAAGGTTTGGCATTTCACTACTGTGACCTCCACCGCTCATTTAGTCATGGAGGTTCTTACCTATATTCTATCTCTCCATCACCATTTATATGTTCATGGCAACTGAGTCTAATAATAATAACAGTGTAAATAATGACAGAAAATACTGAAAAAAATAACTATATAGAAGAGAAGGCCATCATTTCTCTATGTGCTAGCTTGTTATCCAACACTTCAACAAATCAGTGTCTGACAAGCAGTCCTCAACATAATCAGCGATAGACTTCAAAGTACTCACAGTCACACGATGCAACTAGATACATTAAAAAAACTGTTCTGTGAAAATAAGTCTCATAGAAGTCCTTCTCTCTGCTGAATTTCACATGACCATGATGCCAGACTGAAATCAGGTAACAGCATCAACAGCTCAACATTTTGCATCCCATATCCTGGGAGGTAATGATGACATTTTAGAGCCCTTTTGCAAAGACTTTGACATTTGCAAAGACTGGGTGCTTCCTTAATGTGCGCAATTAAGTGCATTATAATTAGTTTACTAAAGGGAGATTACATTTTAGCTCAATTAGTTTAGACGCCACCTATCCCTAACTGCGACAATTACATGCAACAAAGACTCTTAATTAGCAGTCAATAAATAAATAAATAAATAAATAAACACTTGATTACCACACAAATCCTGAACACTTGCTCACATATAGACAGACATGTTAGTATTTGACACTAGAGCATCCATGTTACATGTAAATACAGGTAAATACAAATTAAGTATAAAAACAGACCAATAATCGATGTAACCGATAATGTTTTATCAATATTAATTTTTTATTTTTTTGTGGCCATGGGGTGGATCTCTAAAGTATATCTCTCAGCATCACCATTGCATCACGTTCACCAGGAAACAGCTTACCTGTTCACAGGTAAAATAACTTGCATGTTTATTTCTGCCACAACAGGGATGAAAAGCAATTATATTGTATTTATATTTCATAAGAAACGTAATATATGTATTATGAATATTTGACATTTTTATTTGACTTATGGTGTACAAATATTTCACTGACGTTTTCGCAGAACTGATTAAGTACAAAAGTTAAAATAAAAAAAAAGGTATATCGGTCAAACCGATTTTATCGGTCAACCTCTAAAAAAATAGGCTACAATTATGTTTTAATTGTTGCAATCTTTATGATCATTTGTGCCAAAAACAATTAAATTAGACAATTAAATATTGGTTCTAGTTTACATATCAGGTATCAGTATAGAATAACCGTGTCAAACAATATAGGGTGACCTGCAATAATCACATTTACAGTGCATGTACGCATGCATTTACACAATAACATAAAAACCAATGCAAAGTGGATAAAGTAATGTACTTACCTGCCTAATTCTGGGCCCATGTTATAGAAATCCTCCACTGTCGCATCTCGGCGCGAGCCATCGACCCAGTATTCCACCGAGCACGCGCCGGACCGAGAGGTGGGCATGATGGACCCTCCGAAGACTGTTCTGTTGTTATGACGAATAAGTAATCCCTCAGATCAGGGAAGCCCAGGAAACGCTATCACTTTCACATCTGGGTGTCAGCTTGAGCTGGGATATGGTTGCTAGTCTATGTTTATGAATCTGTTCCAAGTGATCAATGATTTAAAATGTCCAGGTTTCCTTTTCCGTCTGAGTGCGCATATTAAAAGTCAGTCCAGACACTGAAGCATCACTGCGGGCTTGAGTTGATGTCCAAAATCAGTATATTTTCAATTGATCTATCGATATCCTACCCTAACGCGAATATATGTCTTTAATATTATGATTTTTACTCGGTTTGTTGAAATGATCTTGATCGAAACAATAAACAAAGGCTGTTTTCAAAGTGGGTCTTCAGCTTCCTAAGGGCGTCACATATACCATCCCGAAACCTCCCACGAGACACAACATTCAAGAAAACATCATAATCCTGCGATTCCCAATGTCACAAGCGACATGACGATGCCAGACTCCTTGCTTTGGTCCTCGCCGGAATGAAAAACATCAGATCAGCGTCTCATTTCTCTGATGCTTCTCTAAAAGATGAATATTGTTAGCAGGGTGAAGATGAAGTAAATGTCGTTTGAAATGTAAATATTTGTGCTGGTAAGAGGTGGAGAATGGGAGGGGTCTGTCACACACACACGCAAACGCGCGCGCGCGCCCGCACACGCCCTCTCAGCCTCTCCTCCTATCCCTGGCTTTCTCTGCGGACTGCAACGAAATGCTTCTGCTTTATCGCTAGGGTTGAGAACCAAGAATCGGTTCACATTCAGAAATACTGGTTGACGAACGTGCAGTTTATCACCTGACAGTGTTTCCTGCACTAATCAGCGACACCACAACACCGCTACTGAATCTACAGTGTGACCGGTATCTACTGACGAACGAATGAAAAAATGAACCGGTTCTTTTTAATGAATCAGCGTGATTAAATAAGTCAGATGTAGGAGCAGCTCTTGAACCGGTTATTTTTGGTAAATCAAAACACTCAGCTCGAATAGTTTAATCAGTCTCCCGAACTAATAGCTTTACAAGGGACTATTCTCTTCAGTAACTACAAATACACAATGCGGCATATAGTCAAATTCCCGTGCCTTATGAGGTGACTCTTTAAAATGAATCGAAAACACTGAATTTCTCGGAGTTAGTAACTCGATAAAATCAAATTCACTTTGTTAAGGTTCGTAAGACTAAATTGTAGTTATTTGTTGTTCTTACGAGAATGTATAATAAAAGCGAAAAAAAATGAATTTTGTTTAATATAACTGCATGCATTTTTTCACAAATGTTCCTCAGCTTTTGAACCGTTAATGTAATCATTAGGACCCCGAATCGTTAAGGAATCCTGTACTATCTTGTCCTTAGGTATTACGTTTGAATCATCTTTAAAAAATCTGAAAAATCGTATAAAATCGTTTCATGTAATCAAATATAAGTGCATTTGCTCACAGTCGCTTGTGCCCAGTTATTTCAGCACCTCGGACAGCTCAGTTCTTTTCAGTTTCGTTTTAGCAAAAGTTTAGGCGCGGATGAAAACGGGACTGGGAGGGATAGACAATGACACGCACCGTATAAAGGTCCTATATCATTCACCATACATCATTTTCATATTTCTATGAAGTTTGTGTGTATACTGAAAGCATTTTTATTTTTTTTTATTTTTTTTAGAAAAGACGTTCATTGTATTTTTCATTAAAAAAATGTAAGATGGTCACTAAAAATATAGTGTAGATTGTATTAAATAAATTGTTGTTCAGTTTGATAGAAAATATTGAGAACTTTTCATTAACAAAACAAGACATACATTTAAAAAAAAAAAAAATTAAGAAAAGTTTGAGGTTTTTGAATTGAGGAACTGATTTAATTGAAAAAAAAAAATAAGAAAAAAAGGCTACCTATTTATTTTAATAGAATTAGCTCAGTTGTACAGTTTTATTTTGGCATTGACTGTTAGTTCCCATCATGCTTTGCATATGGCTGGATATGGAAAGTACATATTGAAATCGTCATGATCCAGTCACTGAACTTCCGTTATTTCACCACCAGAGGTCAACATCCACAACACAGACTCTCACACTACACAGTACACCCTGGACTACATTTCCCATGCTCCATTGCACCAATCACATTCACCTGAAAACAATCACACACAGCTACCACCAATTACACACACACACACAGCACAATCATCAGACATGCTTTATAAGCATTGGACTTCCTTTCACACTTGCCATGTATTGTTCATCTGCACATATCCCTCCCCTAGCGATAGCTGCGATGCCAAGCCATTCCGTGATTGTTCTCTTAGTCTTGTTTAGGTCCCTTGTTTTCATAGTCTTGTCTCTGTTTCTAGTTTTAATTGGTTTTCATAGTCTTGTTTAAGTTCATATAGTTTTCATAGACTTGTTTCAGTTTATAGTTTTCAAAGTTTAGTCTTTTTCTTGCTTTGCCCTGTTACTCGAGTTTTGACCTTTGCGCTGGATTCTGGATTACCCCTCTTGCTTAGCCCTCTGGATATTGTTCGCTGATTGGAGATCCTTGCTTGCCCTTGGATTATTCTTGTGTCTTGCCCATACCATACTTTGCTCCTTTTTCCACCCTGTCTGTGTTTAGACCATACCAAGGAATAAAAGCTAGCAAATGGATCTGCACGTCTCACGTCTCTGTCACTCCATTACAGAAATTAAGTGCTACTTCATATGTTTTTGAGTAAAGGAAAACATCTATGAATGTTTAATGGTTAGTTACATTTGACATTTGAAAGAGTTTGTTACGTTGAAGTTTCTATCATTACCATTGTGCAGAAGAGTGGAGCTTATGGTTGTGGATAACTGCATGTACTACCACTATGAGGCATGATGCTTTGTTCATTGAGCAGTGGCCTTGCTATAGTGCAGTAAAGGTTTTTTTTTTTTTTTTTTTTTTTTTTCCTATTAGGGCGGTCTCACTGTATACAGTCTTTTAATTGTACAAAAAAAAAAAAAAAAAATAATAATAATAAATAAAAAAAGCCTATAGTCTATCATGTGTAATATTGTTACCATATTTTTTTTTAAGTAGATAGCTTATACTATTTTTTACAGTGTTTCGTCAGCTGAACAATGTTAAATTGTTGAACAACAGTACAATCCATTGAACGCACTGTTCTTCTAAAACAAATCATAGCTACTGACTATGTCAAAGGAGAGGAAGAGAAAAGTTCTGAGTGAGGAAAAGAAGGATTAAATTCTGGCTTTACTGACAGAGAGATACAGAAAGCATCAAGTTGCCAACCGCCAACTGTTTCAAATGTCACTCAACAACCCTAGGAAAACATCAAGTGCCCTACTAAAAAATGGTAAACAACAGGTGGGATAAAGTATATACGGTGAAGACGGTTTGAAACAGATTCCTAGGGGCAGGACAAAGTTAGAAAAAAAGTCCTTCATCAATGAGAGGCACAGAAGAGACAGGCTGTGGTTTACAAAAGTTCATAAGGATTGGACCGTGGAGGACTGGAATAAGGTCATCTTCTCTGATGAGTCCAACTTTTTCAGCTTTGTGAAATTTGGAGGATGATCTGGCTGGATCCTCAGCAAGGCTGGAATTGGGCACATTGATCTTTGTGAAGGGTGCATGTCATGTGCTTCCTTCTGCTCTGACAATGTTCTCCAACTTTGAGGACTGTTCTTTTCCAGTAGCTCAATGCTCCATGTCACACAGCCAGCCAAGGTGTGGATGGAGGACCACCAGATCAAGACCCTGTCATGGCCAGCCCAATATCTAGACCCGAACCCCACTGAAAACCTCTGTGATGTGATCAAGAGGAAGATGGACTGTCACAAACAAAGCCCAACTGCTTTAAAACTTGAATAGTGCAGTTAAAGGGGCAGATGTGTCTATCTGGATCTATCTGGATACTCATGTACCTTCAAACTCCTTTGTTCAGCTGAAACCTGACAAAAGAAATAATTATCTTCAAGACATAAAATATGAATTCAAATGTACCTGGGATCAGTTCCAGTTTTAATTTTGGATTGAACCTTCACTGTTCATTGCCTCCATGTATCTTTAACCTCATGTGCAATGTATACTTCAACCACTAGATGGAAGCAAACACTAAGAGATGCAGAATGGTTTTAACCTCCCCAAACCGGGTTCAGCTTCTGGATTGCTGTGTGAAATGCTCATGCGAGTTAACAGCCAAATGCAGGGGATTTTATGTGTTTACGAGGTGCCATAAATCATAAAGCAAAAATGCCACAAATGCCACATTATCTTTTGAACCCACCAAACCACTGACCCTCTCACAGTTAAAAACTGAAATTTATACAACTATGTTTGGTACAGACAGAAGCCTATAAAATAAAAGTGGCAGCTGCTGAGGATTTTGCTGTAAACTGCGTGACTGTTGCACACAGAGCCGGAGAGAGAGTGAGATATGGCCTTAATTATGGCACATGCTCCTCCTGTACTTCCAAATATGCTTTGCGTAACAGGATTTTTGCTTGCTGAAGCCAGACTGGAAAAACTAAGACCTTTAAATGACTGCAGTGTGCTATTAAAGACATTACCCACTGTAAGTTCACTGGCTCTAAAGGCCTATCACCCTTGGTGATTCATCTGTTTGGGATTCGGCGAAGTAAATGACCACATTTTCAGACCACTGTAAGTGCCTCAAATTGCGCGAGCTAATTTGATGCAGAAAATCCCTCCAGAGGTTTTACAAGCTTTGCAAATGAGTGTGAGGTCCATTAGAGGCAATTCATGTGTGCTTTGAAGAGAGCCAAAGTTGTTTTTTTGAGCTTTCAAAATGGGGCTGTTTTGATGTCGGCCTGTTTGCCATGATGGAACTGGAATGGGAGAATAAAGTATGATAAAACAGAATGCACAAAGCACAATAGGATTTTACTTTAATTAGGGGCTTTATCAAAGTAAACAAAATATTTCACGTTATTTTAATACCTAAAAAAACGCAACATGATCACTCATGTGGAAGGAGTCATCACAGCTTTATATGGGAGTCACATGGGTTTTAATGTTTGTTGCTAGAGGTAATTCACAGGACGGTTTAAAGGCAACTGGAAATATTGGCAAGAAATCATGTCAAACAGAGTGACCTGGTAAACAGCTTTATTTAATTTACATCGCAATGACATATTTGAAGCTGATCCAAGATAAACATACACAATAATTCAAATTCAATGTCACATTTGGACACTTAAAAATACTATAATAAATATACTATACTATAATATAACTCTAATTATAATTGTAAATACACATAAATATACATATATAATATTTATATTCAATAATGAATCATAATCGATAATTGTTTGATATATTTCATTCACTTACTATAATAACATATATTATCATTGTTGTTATTGTTTCTTTTGTCATTATGACTATTAATATTAATATTCTCTCTATGCAATATATCTATAAATTATAATTGTATAATACAAAATAAATACCACTTTTCTATTTCTGACATGAGTAAGAGTAAGAATAATATTAGCAACTACAATAAATATTTAAATGTAATTAACAGAAATACATTTTTATTACAGTAAATAATTGTATTTATTGATTAATATAACAAATTAATATAACAACATTTTTAGATAGATAGTAGTCTTTTGTATTGTGTATCGCAAAATCTAAGAGTAATAATAATAATAATAATAATAATAATAATAATAATAATAATATCAACACATGCATATTGTTAGAGTAAATAAATAAATAAAAAAAACATTTATAAATATCAAGTAACATAATAATACCCATACACAGACAAACAAACACACATTAATTCATATGTATATATTAATTCATAATATAATATTTACTAATATTTATATTAAATAGATTTACTATATTATTATTATTATTTGTAGTAGTAGTAATAATATTAATACTATTACATTAATTAATTAATAATGATCAGTACAGAAATAAACTTCAAGTGTGCCTGAAGTGTTTAGATACTTTTGGGATCAGTGTATATTATCATAATATGACATATAAAAACAACAACAACAACAATGTTTGTGTTCAAATGATGTCAAATGTGTGCTCAAATGACAAATGCCGATTTGAATGCTTTGTTTTTATTGCTATTAGTTATTTGTATCTTCTCAAACTTTTGTAGTACCATAGAAATTATGTACATTTCAAACAATGTTCTCGTAACTTATTTTCTTACATTACACATCATTATGCCAATGATGTCACTGAGACCAGTTCAGATCAGGCTCCTCTCCTCTCGAAAAGTCTGTCAATTTTTACAGGAAGGTAAGTGCAAAGAGAGCTAATTAAACTCCACAAGTGTTTCATGTTTTACTTTAGCACATTTAGACTGATTGGCTGGTGAATAATGAACAGTGCAAAGCAAGGAAATCAATTTTCCAGCTACGGGAGCAGAATAAATAGAAATAGAGTGGTAAACTAAATTAAACACTGGCACCTGAGGCTCACTGCAAACAGAAACTGGGGCTGTAATAGAAATGCACTGCCATTTCATATCACCAAAGGAGATGCAAATGAGGGGATGTATTTCATTGTCAAGTCCACTGAAAAACAAGTACCAACTGATGCATAAAACAGTGACTGAAATATTCCGTCACAATATATTTAAAACTATATTTACATAACATGATATTTATAGCACTGTTTATTCTACTTCATTTTAGGAGACTTTTATAGCTAATGGTCAAATAAGTTACAGTCTGCCCTCCAGAGGAGGATGTGTGTAGTGCCAAAGATTTATTTATTTATTTTTAAACCTATACTAACAGGCTCTCTTTAGCTCTTATATTTCATAAACAAGTTAATACATGACAATTTAGCTGGGCAGGTGTAGACAATTTTCTTGCTGCTTGGACTAATTCCCCAAAGGCCATTAAAATATAGAAAACTTCTGAGAACAAAAATATCAGACTTTTCTTGTTCTGGAAAAGTAGCTGGCTGCCATTTGAAAGGCAAAGGGAATTAAATAATTAATTTGGTTATTCAAATTGTTTACAAATCTGAGTGCGACAGTCAGGCACACTGAAAGGTGATGTTCAGGGAGAGGAAACACCCATCAGGCCCTGCTCCCATTTGCATTTATATAGTTTCAGCATCAAAATCACACAACACATTTTCATTTTCATTTTCATTTGGACACTAATATGGATGTGCCATCAGTGCATATTTTGAATATGAAAACACTTACACTCAAATGGCTCCCTGGATAGTGTGCTCACTGGTGATCTTGTAACTTTAATGAAGCAACATAGGTTTGGGAATCTTTCAGTCAATCTTTTCCATTAAACTTACAGAAACCAGGGTCTGAAATTAACGGGGGACTGGGGCAAAAAGGCCACGTGGGAAAAAAAAGGATATTACGACCGATCATGGCACATTTACAATAGATTTGCTCACGTTTGCATCAGATTTCTGTTTACGTATGATTTGCAGCATTAGATTGCAGTGTAAGATTTATCACTGTGGAAAAGGCCTGAGTTGTTCAGTGCACGCGCTCACTGAATTCACATATCTGCATTCGCAAATTCTCTCATCATCAGAAACAACAAAGATTTCCGAAAGAAATGTATTTTGTAGTGTACACAGCTTCAGCTATTATAAGGGGGGGGGGGGCTTTTGCGAAGGTGCATAGCTCACATTAGACTGAAGTCATGGACCACGTCTGTGTTCTTTTCATATCAGATTTCAATGATGATGTTAAATGTATTTTATTTAAGCAAAAGACAAGAAAGAATGAAAATATAAATGCATGAAGAATATGGTTAGTTGCTTTATTAGACTGTATTTGAATTCAGCTGTATAGTTTCAAAACCTGAAACAAAAACAGAATGATCTGACTTTAGCTTTGGGAAATGATGCTACATAAAACATACCAAGCAGCAGATGGGCTGAATCAAAATGCTTATTCACACTCTTTCAGCAGGTGGCGCTTAAGGAACAGCAGAGGTGCATTGTTTCCTTGATTAAAAATGCCATCTAAACTTTTTCTTGAGACAGTCAGTTCCCCTCAGAGATATATTAATTCTTTGCACATTGTGAACAGTGAGCTCGCTCTGCCTGCTAGTGTATTTTCTCCCCTTTGCATCTCTGGGCTCTGTTAATGCCATTTACAGACTCTGAAATTAAAACAAAAAGGACATCCGGTTCCGATTTATGGCAGATGGTCAATGGTTGCATCTCTGCTCAAATTCAAATATTTATGGTTTGCCAGCAAATAAGTAAAACCGGTTTAAGTTTCCTTGATTAACAATTTTCATAGTTCATACAATTTTCATAGTCATGAAAATAAAGAAAACTCTTTGAATGAGAAGGTTTGTCCAAACTTTTGGTCTGTACTGTATATAAATTGGTGGATAATTTAAGCATTTTACATGCATTTACATACAAATACAAATTCCAGTTCCAGGGGGTAAATATTGCTCCTAAATGTAAAAGTTAATTTCTGACCCTGACAGTAACCATTCGAGTGTGGGATATTATTTAATTTATGCATAATTTTTTTGTCTATTCTTCATCTGGAACAATTAGTGTTAATCATGTGGGCCCTGCAACATCTGTTTGCCAATGAACCACAAACCTTCAACAAATAGAGTACATTTTAAATAGCCAGGGTGCTTGGCTGTGCTTAAAAGGGTTTCATAATTACTGTCCTAAAATTAGTACCAGGGAGAACCTCCCTGGGAACTGTTTGTATAAATTCCTCCACCATTGCACTCACGTGGAGATCATAGGTCTATCATACAGCCAGTTGCTGTACAGTTGCTAAACACATTTCCCTATATATGAATAACATAATGTTGTAAAATATTTTATTTGAGTGATATGTCACTCTCAATAAAAGAGCCTGCTAAATGATGTGGCAGATTAAAAAAATAATGACTTATATGTATTGAAGCTGTTTACTGTTTGGAAAAAAAAATAACATTTGAAAATATTCAGATGTGTATCAAAACAAATTAGAGTTTATCCCGAAGGCAAAATAAGCAAGCAGGCACAGATTGATGAAACAATGAAAATGTTATATTACTAGATTGAAAAGTTGGCCATCATCATTGGCTAGGAGAATTTTATCAGCACCCATGTCTGGAATACTAATTCATTGAGGATACATAAGTGCATACGCAGCTCTCTTTGAGGGCCTCTTGGTATTTTTTTGACAGCTCCTGTATCTCATTGTCTTGACCCCCAGAGGCCCACCACAGGCAAGAACTTCACTAATAGTTTTGGCAGCACAGAGTCAGGAAAAACAGTTACAGCAGCCTATTTTGATCCAACACCTCTCTGACCACAAGTATAAATAATATAAATCATATAAAAATGCCACATTTGTCTGAAAGGGATAGTGGATCCATTCTTATTACAATACAATTCAACTCTATAGGGTTGCTTAAATTTTATGAAATGGATAGTTTGGATATAGCGTTCCAGTCATGATAAAATGCACAATATGGTATCAGCTATGATGCAAAACACGTTTATTATATTAAGGACAACTGTTAACCTTGCTTAAAGATGTCAAAGACTATATATTCTAGTGGAAGAACCATACTTGAATTTAATATTAAAATATAATTTTAATGAGAAGCTGTTTCTATTTTACTGTAGTTAACATTTTATAAAAGCAATACAGCACTTGAGCCTGTGCTATATTTTGTATGTATTAATAAAATTCTTATAATAAATTGATAGATTGGTTTTATGTCGTTTAGTCATAACACTTAATTTTTTTTGTCTAGATTGGTTTATTCAAAAACAAATGTGTAAAGAAATTTATGTATATAATAATGACCTGATACTTATTTTATGATAAACATGTTTGAATTAAAATTCATTTCGATTTTTTTTGGCATAAATGTATAAGTTCCCCTTTGAATGGTCTCTCCCGTTGCGTTGACACGCTTATAGAAAACTCCTGTTTACTCTGATACTGAAGTCTGATTTATTCACATTCATGTAGCTGCACAAACCAATGGTGCTTCAACGCACCAAAAGGGGAGGAGTCAACCTCTATATAAGTTGGCCCTGAGCAGCATTTTGTCTGAATTTTGCATCGCCTGTCTGGGCAGCACCTGCACATGGGCTCCACTCACTGAGATGGCATGCTCTCACTGCGAGAGCATGAGTCTCACCCTTCTCCGCTTGGTGATCATCTTCTTTAATGAAGATGGTCCTCCCCATTTCCTCTATCCCCCAGGAAAAAAAACAGCGAAGTGTTAAAGGTATAGTTCACCTTCAGTTGCTGGTCCCCATTGACTTGCATAGTGTTTTTTTCATATTGTGGAATTCAGTGGGGATCAGAAACTTAAGGTGAACTATCCTTTTAACACTGGGCTTGAGTGAACTCATGCTGGTGCAGCTCCCATGTGCTTCACTCTCCCCTCAGCGCCTTCTGTGCTACACATGAGAGGATCAGCCCCCCTCCCCATCTGTGATCAGCTTGATTTCCTTTGGCACATCTGATTAGGAAGTCGTCGTTGATGACTCCATGTCATCAACAGCTTTTGGATGCTAAACAGTGGGAATGTTCCGGCAAGGAGCCCAAAACCCCACCTCTGATGCAGACAATAGCATCATAGTTTCCAGAGGATTCTTCCAAGGCTTTCCATGTGTCCGGCTCCTGGTCAAACCTAGAGCAGTGCTCACACATCAAATACCTAGAGATGATGGCAGATTTACTGGCCCCAAAAACCTTCCTGCAGGCCTTAAAGGGGCAACATGGTTTGGACAACATGACTGAAAGCCTATATCAATGATTGATTTATCAATCACCAAGATGGTCTCAGGTCATGTTCCCTTTACAGGCACTGGGCAAACTCTTCTCACTGAGAGCAGTTAATGTGCTGGGCAGACATGCATCCCCAAATGGCTCAAATGATTAGGTCTGTCTACAGGAGGGTATAGGTGGGCCTCTTTGTCTCAGAAGACAACTTTCACTGCTCAATCTACTTTAAGACAGTGAGATGTCCTGGGCAACAATTAGCACAGTGCTAGCCTGTACACCTTCTCCCCGGTGGCCCTGCTTCCTCAGGTCATCATACAGGTCAAGGAAGTCAGAAGGTCCTCCTGGTGGCCTCACTCTGGAGGAATCAAATGTGCTTCACCTAGCTGATTCAGCTGCTATTTGCAGCCCTTTTGCTGATATCACTGAGAGAAGCCCTTGTCTTGCAAGTGAAGGGCATGATTTGGCATAAAATGGTTTGAGTGAGACCTTAATCACTCTAATAACCCAAACTCAAAGATTGGCAGCCAAGCAAACCCAACAGCATTACATTCCCTTGGGGCTTCACAGAGGCAGAGTTGTGGAAACTTTCATGTTTGCCCCTTTAATGGGGGTCTTTGCAGCTCCTCGTGAATGTTAACTAATACCATTTTGGAGGCTAGAGCTCTAACTATAAGATGTCTTTATGCCCTTAAATGGTCAGTTTTCTTGACTGATGTGTAGCATGGAACAATGACCCGTCCTCCTGTGAAGTGTACCACATGGTAAGCTTTCTACAAGAGCTGCTGGATAAGGGGCACACCCCTTCCACACTCAAAGTTTATGTGACAGCCATTGCAGCAAATCATTCTCTCGTGACTGGCCCGAGAGTCGGCAGCAACGAAAGTTTCTGAGGGGAATTTGGAGATTGATACTGTGATTGATACCCATACTGTGTTGACTTATCTTTACTCATCAGGGCCCTCCCTTTAAGAAACTCCGGTCAGTTGACTCACGGCCCCTGTCGCTTAAAACTGCCCTCTTTTTGGCTTTAGCGTCGGTCAAGTGAGTGGGTGATCTGCAAGCACTGTCAGTTAGTGCTTCCTGTCTTGAGTTTGTGCCTAATGACTGCTGAGTCCTCCTCAAGCTGAAAGTGCTTCATACTCCATTAAGAGCACAAGTCATTACCCTTCTAGCGCTCCCTTATCCAGATGGTGAGCAGTATCCCAATCCACTTTGTTCAGTTTGGGCTGTTAGAGTGTATGTAGAGCCCTCTGGCCTGTTTAGACACTCAGAGCAGTTCTCTAGTGGATCTAGTGGATGCTATTCCTGTGTTGTGATTCGACAGCAGCTGAGAGCATGCTGCCCTCCTGGAAATGCGCGATTGGACTAGTTTTGAGAAGCAAGTGGGCAAGAGCATGTGCTGGAGATGTACTTATAATCTCAGGAAAGTTTTTACTGACGAGATGCACATGAAAATCACATTCGTTTTTTTGCACAGCCCTAATATCTAGTTAACAAAGCTAAACCGCGTTGCCCTTTGTGTAATAAGTTACAGAAACTATTAAACGCACCAACTTAAATAATAAAATACACTTACCAGTTGTGGTCTATAAACAACGCCTTCTCCAGACAAAGAGGTAACTGCTCCATCTTTCAAGAATAATCTTTGTGCAAATCCGGCATTAAACTGATTGAGATTGAAGAAGTTGTCCTCAGCAAGCCGTCCTCAGCAAAATGTGCTGCACATAGTTTAACATGTGGATTATAATTTTCGGGAACCAAGTTAAACATAAATTGTAACCATTAATCTCCAAGTACAGCGTCCCTGGGAAGGCCAAGCAAAGATGACTCCGAGATGAAAATAACAGAATTTCCCTATCTGTCGGTCACTATGAGTTATGTCGAACGACATATGGGGTCTCAACTTGGGAGGCCAATCATCTCTGAGTTTAAGAGAAAACGCCAATGAAAATTGGCTAGTGGATTTAACATACCTGAGCCACTCCCCGTGCCAAAGGGTATAAATAGGGTGACAGGTGCATCCACTCATTAGATATTTGCTTCGGAGCTGAGTGGTTGTATGAAAGCTGTTATACTCCACAAAGCCATTCATCTGCTGTGTCGGGAAGCTGTTCTGGTTGGCGGTACGGCGCAAACAGTGGTGTCCCTTTCAGCGATTCCCCAGGGCGCTTCAACTAAGAGAGCTTTCCTAAAAGAGCAAATCACGGACGATTCGCGTCTTTTTAAGACTTCTTTTTAAGTTTCGTCTGTGTCCTTCTGAATGCGGTTGTTACCTGTTCTCGGACAATGGCTACGATCGTTGTCTTCCGTGTCTGGGTATTCAGCAAGCTGAAGGCACGTTCATGGATGGTCCATGCACGCACAGCGTGTGTGACCATGGCAACATTGTGATCACTTCTTCCCTTTCTTAAAGGGAAAGGAGCAGACCCCTCTGACACTACCCGTTCCAGTTTCTCTGCCAAGAGCAGAAGACCGCCGGCTAGTGCTCTGGGAGATTTGAAGGTGACAGTGAGAGCTTCTCCGCCGGGCCACGCCCCACGGACCTCTTACCCCTTCTGCAGTGTTTGTCCTGTGCGGCTGCTGGGTGATTTTGCTGGGCTGCCTTATGGCAGTCCCAACGGGTCATTCAGTTTGCTGCCAGGGATCAGATGTAGATTGCAGCATCGGGGATGGGCTGTTGACCTCTGTGGATGAAGATTCGGCGGGGCTGCCCCCCTCGGGTGTTGTCGCCACAAGGGCTGTGAACAGCAGTTCCTGACAGAGCAACAGCAGAGTGAGGCCATACAACACATCTCGCCACGACGTGATCCTCCTGTTGCCACCATTCCGTCGTGGGCAGTGCATCAGCCTGCTCATCACCGTGGGCGCCCCCCTGCGTCCTCAACACCAGCTCCGCCCCGTGCTGAGAGTTCTTCGAGGCCGGCGCATTGAGCCCCGCGCAAAAGAGCGGCGCCCCCCGTTTCACTTCCGGCTGCGAAGTCCTCTAGGAAGACGACTAAGTTATGTTACGTTATGTCCCCATGTCACAACCTTGAACCAGTTGCTGTTGCCAGGACACGTTCTTGGCTCCTCAGCGTAAAACCTAATGAGTGGATGCACCTGTCGCCCTATTTACACACGTTGGCACAGGGAGTGGCTCAGGTATGTTAAATCCACTAGCCAATTTTCATTGGCGTTTTCTCTTAAACTCAGAGATGATTGGCCCCCCAAGTGAGACCCCATATGTCGTTCGACATAACGTCTCCATTCCCTCCATTAGGGAACGAGGGTTAGGTATGTAACCGAGACGTTCAACTCTTCCTCCTTCTCCGTCGGAGCGCAACAAGACCACGCCCCCCCCTTTTTATGAATTCATGTGGGCGGAGGTTAGTAAAAAAACTGTTTTAGTGACGTCATTACTGCAGGAACTAGAGGGATGTAGTTCAAACGGGTCATTTTTTGTAGGTGAATTCAGTTAAATAAAATATCTCGCTAGGCATTGAACTTTGAGCTTTAGAATTGTACAGATATTATTTATACTCTAACAACAACATTACACACTTACTAAAGTTTAAAATATGGAATCACGAAGAAGGGGACCTTTAAATATATATGTATAATTAGATTTTTTTTTTTTTTATCATGTCATGAAAACACAATAGATGTAGTCTTATGTATGCTTCTTTAAGTTTAGAGCGACTCAATGGTAAACTGTAGAAATTAATCATAGTTACACCATTGTTCATTATTCAACTTTAGGCAATATAGAATTCCTTATAAGGGTGCATCCTGTAAAAATGGCCTTTATTTTCTAACTATATATAGGTAATTTGGTAAAATTTTATAGTGACAATTTGGAGATCGGACACTGTCAATAGCTCATCAAGCTCTTTTGCAGCTAAGCCAATTGATTTGAACTCCGAGTTCCTTACAGCGCACACATACTCAAGTGCACAATATATCGAACGATCTGGATCATGAGTGGTTGTGAAATCTGTCACTGCTTTGGTGTTAACCGGATTTGTGTAACACGAGGTTTGAGGATGTTACCCACCTTTTAGACAACCATATTAAGCTTTTGACAGTTTACCCACCTGTTCATTTATAATTTCATGAACTGTAAGTGCCATCTCATTCGCCACTCCAGGAGCGGGCAGGTAGATGTGGGACAGCGCATATGTGTGTAACTTCAGTGGAAATGAACCGCTACCAAATTATTCTCCATAACGTGTCATGGCTTCAACTTAAATTCATGCATTTAGTAGTTCAACTGACAGAGAATACTGCCTACAACACCACCAGGGTTTGATTCCTGGGAATGTATGTCCTAAATATAAAGTTATTTGTTTTCGGTTAAAGTGTCTGCCAAACGTAAATGATACTCAATTTCTAGACTCTGAAAACAAGTTGTCAATATCATCAAAAATAACAAAATGATTGAGTCATTATTTATAAAAGCCAAAAAACACCCTTTCATTTCGATAAACAAGAAACCCACACAGAAAGAACCACAAGAACTTTTGTATCACACTGGACAGTGATTTGTTATATATGGCCTCAACAATCAAGACAATTTCTGCAGAACACCTTCTGATCTTTTTTTACCAGAGAAACTGCTCAAATTCTGGTGCAGATTCTGGTCTGGTGATCATAAGAGATAAAAAAAAAAAAAACATTCACTATTTGATCTCAAATTTATATACACAGAATAATTAGTGATTTATATTTCCATTAGTTTAATGAAAATGTATTTTTACTTAATTTTATTTAATCAACATCATATAATTGATGTTAATAATATTAACTAATATAATTAATTAAAATTAAAATAATTAAAATAACAATAATAATAATAATATTTAACCTCAAAATAAACCTCATTAGAGTCAAGATGAAAAATTCACAAAACAATATTTTTATGTTGAAAAATGTACATCTACATTTATTCATTTAACAGACATTAAATGAATATATATTTTAATTGAATAAATATGTGTATGATAAAAATATGCTTTTTACCTTATGGCTTCACCTCAACTTTACACTGAGCCATTAACTCCAAACATTTGTTATAAATGGTAAAATAATTTTCTTTTTGACATCATGCACATCTTGCCATTGACCCAAATAAAATGTCCCCTGCCTGATTCTCACCAACTGTTGACCAAAGAAATAAAAGTGATATTCTCAGCAGAAAAGGTTGGAGGTAATTTACCTCTCCAGCTGAAGAATTTATGAGGAGCAGTGAGAAGATTGTTTTTGTACACATTAAGTCAGATGTGCCTTTGTAATGCAATCAGTAGACATATAATCATTCCTGCTCCACATGAGCACTTTTGGGAAAACAGTGAATCAAAGGAAGAGCTCTGGACTATAGAGCAGTTAGGTCACGTCCCTCTTTTCCACTCTCTCTCTCTCTCTCTCTCTCTCTCTCCATGTATAGCGCTGTATTGATTGCTGCATTTAGCTGAGTTTTAGCATGCTTTTAAAATCACTCCAACTCTCAGGCCCAAGAGATGCTTTACTCTTCTGAACACGTCACACTTATTCCTACCACATCCGTCTGTATTTACAGGCATACCGATTTTGACTAGAAGTATTCTTTTCTTATTGAATCGATTAACTGGAATTGAACCGGCTTCGGCATTTTTCTAAATGTGAGCAATCTAAATTATTTCCCTTTCTTTATAGGAATATATTTGATTAAATTGCAGCCAAATGGATGTAAATTGTTAAACTGTGGTCTTCTTTGTAGCTTATTCTAGCCATAAAAAGGAAGACAGGAAAGAGACTGTCTGGCTGAAATGTAAAGCAAACAACCTGAGTTTGTTTTGTTTTTATTTTGTTCAGGGATGTGGTTAAATGTAATACATATTGCATTCACTGTACACTGTAAAAAATATATGTAATTTTGACAGGAATTAAAAAAAAAAATGCTCAGTTACTTAACCATATATAGTGAAAAACTATAAATGGTTTAACATTGCATTACATGTAATTTTACGGTAAAATACTATCAAATTTGAATTAACATAAAAATTCAGCTAAAGGACATAACCAGAAGTCCATGTGTAACATGGTTAAGTACGTTTTACATAAATAATTTTGTTTCTGCTCAATTTTGTATTTAGCAATGTACTTTAGGGTATTCTGTGTTTATTTTAAAACAGTAATTAAAATGTTGAAGAAAACATTAGAGGAAACATTAATTTAACAAGTTGCAACATAAAACATTAATGACAATAAAAACAATTGCTATTTACAAAAACAATTAATAAACAATTATTTATTTGAAGGGAATTCTGGATATGCCAGTTTATATTTTTCACTGCAAATTATACAATGACTTGTCCTTTAGACTTCCAAAAACAGTACATTTCAGAGTATTTTACTGATAAATTATTTAAAATTATGTAAAATGTAAGGTTAGAGTTTTTACAGTTTTTCATATAGTAAGGTATAGTTTTATATAGTAAGGAAACTTACCATTGACCAATGAACCGATTTTTTTTTTTTTTTTTTTTTTTTTTTTTTTTTTTACAGTAGATTTATTTTGTCTATCACAGATCAAATAAAAAATTGTACAGTGCAGGAATGGCAATAACACATAGAAATCAAATGATAGCCCAGCATAAACCCTCAAAAATTAAAATATTTAATAAATGAACCTGCAAAGATCAGAGGGAAAGTAAACAAGGATAGTTTATCCCAAATTAAAAATAAGTTGTTCCAAACTTACATAAAAATTTTTTTTTTCTGCTTCTTCACAGAAGAAGATATTTTGAAGAATTTTAGTAACTTAGGTTGTTGGACTTCATACAATAGAAATCAAAGGCGACTTGTAGTCTTCAAAATATCTTCTTTTATGTTCAACATAAAAAAGAAACTTATACAGGTTTGGAACGACTTAAATATGAGAAAACCATGACAGAATTTAAATTTTTAGGTGAACTATCCCTTTAAGTAAAATCTAATTTTGCGGCCTAATGTGGGCCTGGCAATGATGGTGAGTATCTAATAATATGATCTCATCACCTGTCAGGACTGACATTCACCATTGTCCTGTTGTTCTTTTTTCTTCACCTAACTTTATTTACAACATCTGTTCTCAATGTGTTTTCTTGGAAAATCTCTGCATTGTTGCTGGGCAGTGTCTCAGCTAAATGATCTCTAACTACCTGAGCTGCAGCCAGGACATTATCATCACCTTAATAATCATGACAAATAGTGCTAAAAGAGGAGAGATAAAATAAAAACGATCTGACTGTGGCTTCAGCTATTGTGGGAAAATGGTCTCTAGAATGTCTTAGGCTTGGCAGTAAAATTTATGTTAAAGGCACAACTTCCTCCTAAAGCCTTATGCATTCATTAGACAGTCTGCCATCCCACAATGATCTGAGCCAAGTGTATAAAGCAAAGTAGAAAAGGGAATCCGTTATGGCGAGGGTAAGGTGACTTAGAACAAGAGCTGAGTGTCACTTACGCACAGTGGGAATCTTCTGTCAGAGCGAGAGCGCAGCAGGACGCTAGGACACATACTTTGAGGATCAATGATAGCATGGCACCATGATAACCGATTCTCAGGTGTCTTGAAAACATTCTGAAATGTCAACCAAGAGTCTTTGTGCTACAACAATATCAGTGTAAATCATTACTCACAGCTAAATGGATGTACTGACCCAGAGGAGGATTTTATTGCTTAGAAGTTGCTCTTTCATTGCACAGGAGATGTTTAGTACCTCGGCTAATATTTTCCCTTATATAAACTGAAACAAATGAGAACTTTTGGCATACAGTAAGCATATAGAGCTATGAAACAAATGCAGATATAGTAACTTCATTTTAGGAAATTAAGAAAAGAAACATTTGAATTCATATTGATGTGACAGTTCTGTATGAGAGTTTTGATACATTGCATATATAATATAGTTATTGGATAGTTATTAAATGGGTATTGTTATTTTGTATTTGGATGTTGTTTAAAAACATTTATTCAAATGTAATCACAAAATGCGATTCACAAAATGTATAATTATTCATAATGTACATTATAATACTGCAATGCCTAAATTCACTTGTAGCATTTCAAAAACAATTCGTTTTTTAGTATAATTGAGATACTATTATACTAGTAATTTTGTTGAGTTTTTGTGTTTGCATTAGTTTTTGTTGTTTTTAAATGTTTTCAAATATTTCATTTTAGTTAGCTATAATAAACACAGTAAAAATATCAGTCATTTATAAGTTACCATCCACAATTTCTGTTGTCACACACTGCAGGAAACTGAATTGGAATTATAGGAAGTGTAATTTACTAAATTACAATGAAGTGAAACCGTGTCTGCACACTTTTTCAGCAGTCTTTGTTGTGGAACTATTTTTTCCATATATTTTTCACATACGTAGATAGCTTTTGTTGATAAGTCGTACACAAAACCAGCAACGAGGTAATGATTTTGTTCAAATTTGTAGTATATAGTACAATATAATATACTGTATATATACACCGTATAGTAGTTTGAGAGTTAACAACCTTGTTGCTCAAAGTAGGCCTATATTTAAAGCTTTTTAAGTTTTTGTTAAAAATCAATTCCCCTATGGAAAAAAGCTAAACTCTTGCATTGTGTTGTGAAATACAACATGTAAAGGCATTTTGGGGAATAAAGTGCTCTTCTATCTTGGTTTTAGCCAAATTAACCAAATTTATTATTAATGACATTATCAGTGACAAAACACACCACATTCTGTAGGAATATCTGCCATCTGTATGTAGGTTATAGCAGTAAGAATGTGCATTTCTACATGTGGTGAGATGAAGTGAGTGAGTTTTTCCATAGAATTCCAGTCTAAAGCCTGAGCTTATGTGAGATATGTGGCAAAGGTGCTACATCAGGATAATCGTGAAACAAAGCTGAGGTTTCGATTGCAAAAACATTCCACCAGCTGTTAAAGGGCACACGTGCAGAGCTTGTGTAGGTTGTGGGTTGAATTTGAACAACAGATATTTTTTACTTGAGTGTTACTGTTTATCCTCCTGCCGTTAACTAATGTCTGTAGCAAACGCCATTGCAGGCAGTCTGCATCGGAAAAGGGTTGTATGAGAAAAAATGACTTCTCTCCACACTCATAATTTCTCTGAACTTTGCTGCCAGGCGACCGGCACATTTATAAGGTTCTGCTTTTGTTTGAGTAACTTTTTCACCTCTGTTCTATCTGCTGCCGTCCATCTGATATCCTCTTCCAGTATCAACATGCTCTGAATTAAAAGCTTCACATCAAAATGTGTAATGGTGCAGATTGTCTTTCAGTTTTTTTATGTTCTCAACTTATTTTTCAGAAGCCGGGAGGAACTGGTTCTCAAGGTTTTGCTTGAGGACTCAGCTTTTACACTGAAGACCAAGAGACGATTCAACACAATATCAGAACTCTTTAGCAATAAAATGTCCTTAAAATTGGACAATGTAAATTATTAATATCACCATGAAACACATAAACCCTATGAGTACAATTATTAACTCTTTCTACGCCAGGATTTTTTTTTAGTTGCCAGCCACTGCCAGTGATTTTGATGATTTTCACTCAGATTTGATGGACTCCGGCATATTGTGCTGTATAAATATATGAATATCAAATAAACCAAATAAATAAATAAATAAAGAAAGAAAGAAAGAAAGAAAGAAAGAAAGACAGAAAGAAAGAAAGAAAAAAATCTGTTTTATTCTAGATTAAAGCATTATTTTTTAATCAACTACAATTGGATAATATTCAGTACGATTATCAAAGAATAAATTCAGTAAATTTCTTCCGTCGATACCTCCAAAGCTTGCACAGACATACAGTATACTAATTCCTGGATCAACATTTTACTCTTTAAAATTATGCAGTTTTAATTTATATGCTGTCTATTGCTGATGACCACATAATTTTTAATATGCATCTAAGATATTGCTCGTTTCTCTGTCCTGTTCACGTGTGTTTTTGTTCGGGAGGTTTTGTACTCATTCAGAAGATGTATAAATGCATGAAAAGCCATAAAAACTCGTCAATGGTGGGGAAGCGTTGTCTTCTAAATGACGAGATAACTTGTCATTGGCAGGGAAAGAGTTAACAGGCTAAATAGGTTTCTTTACACCCCTTGAATTTCAGTGGGTTTAAGGTCTCAGCAGTCAGTAATTCACGGCACAAAACACAGTGTGATCGACACAAATCATTTTTGTGCACATTAACCCATATTTAATCAAATTATTATTATTATTGTTTCTTGTGTACAATCTGAAAAATAAGGGTTCTTTTTTTGGCATCAGTGGTTCCATGAAGGACACTTTAACATCCACGGAAACTTTCCATTCCACATTAGTTTCTTTATAATGAAAAATTGGGTTATTCAAAACAGTTCTTTGACCTGAGAAATAATTCTTCTTTTAGGAACTGATCAGTGAAAGGTTCTTTGGGAAACAAAAAATGGTTCTTGTGTGGCATCTCTGTGAAACACCCCTAGTTACATCTGAAGTTTTTGTGTTTAGCATTATTTTTTCTCTGCTGTTCATGACAGACCTGCAGCCTCTGACCCAGAGGTCCTGCTGCACAAGAGGGCGACAGATTTAAATGATCGTTCTGCCCTTTCTAGCAGAGTCAGGAGAGCGTTGAGTCTGACGACCAGGATGTCACCTGCTCAGGTATCCTGTCAGAGCTCTGACGATTCCAGCACTGGAGTTGTTCCACAGGCGTTGGCATTCTCTTCTATTGTGGCATCCAGGGATGCTCAGAAAATGCAGGAGCTAAAATTGTATTCCATCGTAATATGTTCCATCAACCGAAACGGGACACTCACTCGCTGGAACATATCGACCAGCAGGGCTTGTTTTTCCCCCGCAGACATCATCTTTTTTTATTACATTCTGTCCCTAATGAGAGCATTGCTCTCTGCTGCCGTATGCCATTCCTGTCCCACAATTCAATATGGCTGTATGGTTGTTCAGATCATATCGGGGAGACAAATGAAGGAACTTTTCTTCATTTTTCTTCAGCTGAATCCGGAAAAACACACACACACACACACACAAAAAAAAACAACTTTCCTCGTTTTTATATTTCCCGTTCAACACAACTCGCAAAAAGTGGTATTACATCTTGTAATTTTAGAAGGGTGATTAATAATGTCTATGGGAAAGATATGATTCTTGGATCATTTGCTTATTGTATGTTCAATAGTTTGCATTGCTTAACTTTAAAATGCATTGAAATAAAGACTAAGATGTTTAAATTCAGTACATTCAATTTTAATGTGGTATATTTTCAGAAAAAAGTACCAAAGCAGTTTACCTCAGGATTTTTTGTTTTGTTTTTTGGTAACACTTTAAAATAACTTTCATTTATAAATCATTAACAAACATTATATAATGCTTAACAGATCATTAGTTTATATATATATATATATATATATATATATATATATATATATATATATATATATATATATATATATATATATATATATATATATATATATATATGCATACATATATACATTGCTAGAAATATGAGATACTGTGCTTGTTAATGTTTACTAAAGAACTTAGAAAAAATGTTCTAATGATTAACATATAATTATTTAATGTAAATTGAAATGCCTACAGATGTCAGTAGACAAAGTTTCAAATAATCTTTTATTTGTTGGTCTTTGTTGGCATTTGTAAGCATATGAACGTACATGAAATAATGATTTGTTTGAACATTATAAAATTATCGAATAGGTTAATTAGAAAACATTAACAAGCATATTATCTCATGTTTGACACTCTTTGAATATATATAAACTAATGATCCATTAAGCATTATATAATTTTTTATATGTTTGTTAAGGATTTATTAATGAAAGATATTTTAAAGTGTTAGCATTTTATTAATATATGGTTCTCAAATGACTTGAGAGGAACAATTAGAATATTTGAGTGTCAATATGAGTCAATAGTGAATTGGTTCAATTCACAGAACAAATTAAATATGATATTATGAATTTGATTAAGTGATGTTTCAAAATGCATTAATATTAATCTTAAAAAAAAAATGCATTTTTGTCCAGGATCATTGGACAGTTCTTATTCTTAACACATCTCACATGCATCTTATACAAAGTAATTTTCTATGTATATCTAAATCGATAAATATGACTTAATAGATTCCTTTAAGCTTCTTCAATAAATATCTTAGGTTTGAAGTGAAACGCCCCATGGTAAGATAAACTATTGGATATGGAGATTGGACCCTTATGCATTGTTATTCTGACCTTGGTCATGTCTTTATAAGGTATATATATATATATATACATATATATATATATATATATATATATATATATATATATATATATATATATTTGCTTTCATGATGTGCAATCAAAGCACTGGCTTCTGGCAGAAGAGAGGGAGGGAAGAGAAGGGAAGGGAGATGGTTTTGTTGTCTTTGTGTGCATTTAAATGGAGAGGGTCAAAGAAAGTTCATAGACAATTGTGGGGTGGATTTAATATTGTCTGCATGTGCGTCTGCTCCCTTTGCGCTTGACATCAATTAGTGTTTGAATATCAATGGCCTCTAGCTTTCGGCTGTTTTCTTACCCAATCATGATTAGAACCCGTGTTTTTTCTATTCTTGTTGTTGCAAATTATGAATAAGAGAATGTTTAACAGAAGCGTGCTTTTAAAAAGACAATGGCACACATAACAAGGAAATTCTGAACATTTATTTAATAACAAAGTTAAACAAAACACTTTAGAAATTTCATTTTGAATCCAACTCGCAAAGGCAACAAACTCAGCACAAGAATCTAATAAGTTACATTGCAGTTTTTTATTTCAGTTTTAGTTATTTTAGTAAGAACTCTGACTTGATGTACAAAATAAGTAAAAGCATAATAAAATATATTTAAACTGTATACAAAAACTAATAAAAATAGCAAAAACAACTAAATTACTCAAATTAAAATGAGAACTGAAAATATAAAAGTAAAAATTAATTCAAAATATTATTAAAACAATAGTATCTCAATGATACTACAATAACAGTTACAGATCACAAAACCAGCTTCAGGGTGTCAGCTTCAGTCAGATCATTTTTGGATTATCTGACTGTTTTGTAGCATGTTGCTATGTGATTTTTAGGGCTTTCTGGGTGGTTGCCAACCACAGTCAAATCATCCCACCTGCAAATTCCCAATTTTAGCATCTGCTTAGCTAAGAAAGTGAAGTCCAATCTTTTTCTTTTCTTTTTTTTTCCCTTTTTAACAAGGTCTGTCAAATCCCTAAACTTAAATGTAAGCAACATCATGCAAACGCTTGAATGATTTACAGTTTGGATTAAAAAAAGATTTGCCCAACAGACTCTATAATAAAATAAAGCAGCTAATGACAAACTAAATGTTGTGAAAGGAACAAATGGAGTAGAATTGCCTGTTAAATGATTCCTGTCCAAGAGCTAAGTCACTTGTTGAAATATTAATTTGTTCAGATTTGCTTCACAAAACCCATATTCTTACAGTAGCAAAAAAAAGTCAACTATAGAAATGATCTGATGGTCAGAATCATTACATAAATGTATGCTATGCTATATCTATTGGCTGGAGTGTAACGCTGTATGGTGGGCGTAAAACCTGTACACAGCACAATGAGCTGTACTCACTTTAGAGCTGCAGGTCCTGTCAGGTGAGGCTTCTAAACTGGGATCTAGTGCCCATTTTGGCTGCGCTGAATACAGCCTGCCTGCTTGCCTCCAAAGCATTGCCCCAGGTCTCCCCAGCACATGTATTTTGCATTATGCATAGTCTACATTGCATCAATAATTCAGAAAGTACATCCAGATTTCCCCAAGCCTTGGGGACCAGAGCTCCTGCTTCCATACCTGTCTGAACATCCAAGGCTGAACCTTGATCACACTTTTGCAGTGTGTGTGTGTGCTTTATGAGCTGTCTGTCAGCATGTGTTAGCGTGTCACTGTCTGTGAAGATTTGGCTCAAAACACATCGAGAAGGACCTTTTACAATCCCTGTGTCCGAATAAGTTCACCTCCCTCCTAAGCAGAGCAAACAGCAGAATGTCAAATGAGAAGGATGTCTGAAAGCTCAGTATTCATGATGAACAATATAGGATGACTTACTGGGTATGATGAGATTCTGAAGCTCACAACCAGTGAACACTTTGATATCCTAAAAATCGGTGATGCTTTTTTGTCCTTTAACTTATTTAGTGCATTAATTCATCTAATAGTACACTGAAATGCAGTTCATGCATCCAATGATTTTAATACATCTCTTCTTTGATGGTCATGTTTTTCATTTTTTTGTTTTTTAATTAATTTATAGAATTTTTTGAGGCCAGCAGGAGGTGCTCACCCTGTGGTCTGTGTGGATCCTAACACCCCAGTGTGGTAATGGGACACTTTACGGTCAAAAAGCACTGTTTTTTGGATGACATGTTAAACCGAGGTCTTGACTCTCTGGGGTCATTAAAAATCCCAGGGTGTCCTTTGAAAAAGAGTTGGGTGTAACCTCACGTTCCTGTCCAAATTCGCCCATTGGCCTCTGACCACCATGGCCTTCCAACCATCCCCATACACTGATTGGCTTCATCACTCTGTCTCCTCTCCACCAGTAAGCTACCACCTTCTATGTAAAGCGCTTTGAGTGCCCAGAAAAGTGCTATATAAATGTAAGATATTATTATTATTATTAACTGAAACAGGTGTGGAGCTAATTAAATAACAAAAAAAAAAAAAAAACCCATGTGAACAAACAAACAAGGCAGGAGAACAGAAAAACAAAACTAAACCAATGGGAAATGGGCATAGTTCATAGGGCAGAGTAGATGGAGGGAGAAGCCAGGGAGGAGACCAGGAGGTGCTAGGTGGAGATCCAGAGGCCAGCCAGGACAGCGGCCCACGGTGGAGTCGACAGCGGGAGGAGCCATGGTGGATATAGGGCCAACAACACCAGAGGACCGACTGATGGAGATGACGCCAGTAGAGTAGGAGCCCAAGATGATCGAAAGGGCCAAGCCAGAGCAGAAGGTGATCGAGGCAGTGGTGGGGCTCCGGGAAGACCACAGCAGAGACTGAACGACTGAGGGTGGAGGTGGAGCCTGAGGGAAAGAAGGAGCCTGACAGAGCCAGAGCCAGGACTGAGAGACGAGGTGAAGCCTGAGGAGTGGAGTCCTGAGGAGCCAGATGGTCAACGACTGACCAAGGTGGAGCCAGAGGGATGGAGGAGCTCTGGTATTTGCTCCGTGCAGCAGGCTGCCTGGTCTCTGGTTCGGGAGTGGGGCTGGAGATATCCTCCTCAGCTGGGCAAATGTGAATGGAGATCCATTATTCTCCAGCACCCACTCCTTGGGACCGTTCACTGACAGGGATGCCTTCACACCACTTGCCCAGGCTGGTGATGTAGAATACTGTATGCAGAGAGAGCGGTCTGGAAAGTGTGTGTAAGGCACACCAGATCTGAAAAGTCCCTGGGATGGTCCTTTAGCGAATGGCCCTGTTGCTCCAGGCAAAGGAGTAAAAAGCCTTGTAAATCCGTAACGTAACAAAACAAAAAGAAAAAAGAAAACCGCCACCAAACTATACTCACTTTTGATGGTTAGCTATTTTGTCATGTGTTGTTGTGCAAAATAAAGCACACAACAAAGGAGTATAATCAAAAGAGTTGTTTTAATAATCCACAGGGAAAAATAGGCACAAACAAACACAAATCCAAACGATAGCAGACAAAGGAACATAGGGGAACCCAGACTTAATTAAGTAATAGAAACTTGATTGGGAGAACTGAAACAGGTGTGGAGCTATTTAAATAAAAAAAAACATGGAAACAAACAAACAAACAATCAAGGCAGGAGAATGGAAACACAGAAACTAAACCAAAACTGATCAAATTAAATTAAGGTCAATCTCAAGGTCACATTTCAGGTTATTTAGTACATTTATTACAATGCAAGTTTAGCTTAAAATGTCAAAAGGTGTTACTACTAAAAATAATTAATGTTATTTATGAATTATTAATTTATGATCTTTCTGAAAAGTACTGCACACATTGTATTTCAGAAACATAGTTTCATAAAACTTTCATAAGATTCACTATATTCTGTAAGAAAGTACATGAATCAGAACATGTTATTGTATTATAAAACACAAACAATAATAATAAAAAAAAATCATTATAGGTAATCTAAATACATCTGAAAACTTTTTTTTAGCCTATTCAAAACATCTGGAAAATTGAAGTACTACAATTACTGAAACTACGAAAAAGACAAAACCACATAACATACTAAAACTTCACTCTAAAAACTGCTGGTTTGGCGGGTTAAAAATTTAATTTTAAAATGTAACCTAAAAGTTGGGTTAGTCCATATTTGACCCTAAATTTGATTGAAACAACCCAACATTTTTTAGAAAGTTAAATTAAAGAGGACACAGAAAATATCAAAATAAAAGTGAATTCAAATATATTTATAAAAACTACAAATATAAATAACACTGAAATCAGACACTTACCCACAGAACCTATCAGCAAGCTCACAAAGTAAATTTGGTACACATCATCTTGGATTTTATAATTCTAAGTTGTCTCGCTTGGCTTTGCCTTTCTGTGAGTCATGCATTTTAATAATCAGCAATGTCATAATCAAAGTTTCTATCTGGATGCAGGCCTACATAAATCAGATCTTCTCCTAATTAGTGGAACAAAGAAAACTGAAGAAAACGGCTCGGTGCGATGAGATAAAATGTGAGTCCATTAAAATGGCGAAGACAAACAAGAACCTCACCATCCGCAAGAGTGCCATTCTCCAAAAATGCTAATGCACTTTTGCAAACAGATAAACCAATTAAACAGAGCAGCAGACATAACAGACTGGTTTGCGTGTACGTGTTTCTGGCACGCATTACCAAGGCAGGTGTAACACCCGCGCGTAACCTCGTGATGCTGGCTGTTCTGTTTGACCGTTGCTCAGGGGACGAGACCTGATTATCAATGAGCATAGCGCTACTCCTCCCCTGCCCTGCAGGCCTGCTCCTGTGCTCAGCGCTGCATGTCAGAGCTTGTTAGGGTAGCCGGAGCCCAGAGAGCAGAGCGGGATGGGTCCGAAGAGTGGGTTTCAATCACAGTCAGTTCCTCCCAGGGCAGAAAGAGCCCCCACCCCCACCTCTCCCACGTGTGCGTTTACCAGCGCTGATATTTGGGCTGCCCTGGAGCTGAGCTCTAATTGACAGGTTAATGGAGGGAGGAAACGCTCTGGCAGAAAAAAAAAAGAGAATCATTAGTAGGTTTGTGCAGTAACTGTGCAATGCGACAGGCCTTGGCAGTTGGCACCTGGGTTAGTGCAGAGTCAGTCTTAAAAAATACCATATTGGTGGGGTGTCGGACGGGTGGGGGGTTGCTGCCTCCGCTGACAGGGTTTATGGGGTATCAGAAACAGAGCCGGCAGGAAAATCCAGGCAGGTTTGACACATGAGCACACTGATACACTTAGGGATACATACTGGAGCACAAACACATTTAGTTTAAAACTTTTAGAAGAAGTTTTTTTTTCTTTCTTTTTTTTCAGCATGCATGGGAATTGCTAACACTAACAGAAAATAGCATAGTTTTATTTTAGACATGTAGCATAATAATTCCATAGTGCTCTTTGAGGTACTTTGGGGTTTCATATAAATACTACAGTGCATAGTATATAAATATTTGGTACCATAGTGTTCCTGTCTGATACTGCCACAGTACTTTTTTGTAAGGGAAGCAACCCAGCTGAAAGGGAACATTCCCGGAATTTTGGCTTATATTTTGATACGTTTCTCCCCTAATTTATGAACAAACATTCTTGCAGTATGTTAAAGAGACAGTTCACCCATAAATGAAAATTCTGTCGTCCTGTGCTTGTCCCCGACAACTATTTGGAACAAGAGGAGGGTGAGTAAATGATGACAGGATCTTATTTTATTTCAGCTAATTGCCAAGAAAACATTTCACAATTTTTAATAGTTTTAAATTGATGTACAAAAACAAAAACTAATAATAATAAAATGATATAGTCTTATACATGGTCTTTTTTAATTTAGTTTGAGTTATTTTAGTACAGCAGGTTAAACTACATTAAAGGAAAGTTTTAAAAGTTCTTTATATATGTGGATAACCTAAAAAAATGGGTGTTTTTCACTTTACATAAGCTCAAATCATTCAGAGTTTAAGACACTGAACACTTGAACAACAGATAGAACATCTTTCAAGACATCCTTAAAGACACAGCCTTGAGCAGTTCAAACTAAACAACAACCGATGAGAAGAAAAGGTGAGAGAGATGGATAACTAGCTATGTAAGCATGAGGGAGGTAGGTGGACTTTAGAAACTTCCTCAAATTTAGCTCTACCGGCACATTGGTTTCTTTTGGGGAGAGTAATGCTGCAGAGAGAATAGTCGATGGTGTGCTCGTCGAGTGTGAAGACATGAAAAGCAGAAGGAGGAGTCCTGCATTCCAATAATGACACACACGACTGCCTACACCTCACGCGATCAATGACTGCGGAGTGCTCTGCTGCTCACCAGAGCTGTCCGAGGCTTCCACTGTTGAGGAGAAAGTAGAGAGGTGACAGAGGCCACGAGGAGCACTGGGATCAGGCCTCACACCTGCGAGACAGGCTGCAGATGCTGGACCGGCCTTTATTGCTTCAGAATCTGCTTTACTTAAACTAAAACTGTACTCTTTGTTAATGCATCCTAATGAGAGGTGAGAGTCGGTGTAATTGGAAGCCACTGGAGTGTCCCACTGAGGTAAAGTTATCAGTGTATGTGTGTGTGTGATAAGAGATTCAGAGAGATTTCCTTACATGATCCATATTAGTTTCTGCATGAAAAGGGAACAGTGATTGACAGCAGTGGTTTAATGCTCTTGAGGAGAGTAACAGAATTACGTACATCCAGTTTTAGCCGAATGAGTTGTACAGTAGATATAGAATATGCTGCATTAGCAACTGTTGCTAATTATCGTGGTACGTCACAGCATGTGCCACGTTGAAAAGGTCGCATACTGACAGATGCGGCCTGCAACAAGTGTCATGCCTACTTCAGCATTCTCAAAAGTGTCTCGAGTCTATGGCTCTTTTTCAAAATCTAGTGAACTGCTGCACTGACTATATCACCCTATAGTCGGAGAGTGATTTGGAATGCTCTGTGTCGACAGCACTGCACAAAGAGCCACAATCCACACAAGAAACTTCAAGTGACAAATCACCCAAAAATGAAAATTATTGTCTCCAGCTCATATTACTTTTAAACTCTATGACTTGCTTATATATATATATATATATATATATATATATATATATATATATATATATATATAATATGAAATGTTTGTGAGTTCCCTGCATGCATTGCAACATGCATAAATTATGCAGTAACTGTTAAAGGATTATTGTTTTGCTGTTTGCTGACTTCATTTAAACTTGTTGTTGTTTTGTCATTATTGTTAGTTATTTGTTGTGCTGTGATTTAAAGACCTCAACTTTTTAACATTTGGTGAATGCCACCATTCTTGAGGTTTTGTGTGTCAAGTTTTGAGGCATAGAGTATGTTTAATAATTTAATAATTTTTTTTTTTAATCAAAGCCGTGTTCTTGTTTTTTTTAACTCATGGATGATAACTTGCATTTCAGTTTTGAAATACTTTGAAAAAGATATCATGAATATCATTCATTTTTGATTAAATAAATATGTGTATTTATCATAGACCTTCTGCTTTCAGAGGTCACAAAAATATTGGCACATACAGACTCTTTGTTGGCTACACTTTGCTGAAAATAAGAAGCCAATAGGCTGCCTTTGTTTTAACATTAGCATTAACATTAGCACTACACACAAATCCTAGGAGACAGGAAGCAACTTGTGGGGCAAAAAGGACAGCTGATTGACAGCTTGAAGCATCTGAAAACGAAGGGGCCCTACCAGCTGTCAGTCAAATTTGGGGGAGAGACAGCAGTGGAGAACTGGCACATTCCACAGCCTGTTTTAATAGGATCACTTCCCAATGCCTGAGGATCTAATATTCAGCTGGTAGAAGCCAAGCCACTGTTCACCTGAACAAGCAGCAACAGTACTGTTTGAAGGACAGCAGCAGAGAGAGAATTTAAAAATAAAAAATCACCACACACATTTATGCACTGTGCTGTGAGCGCTTGTGTCTTTACGAACACAAACTCCATGCTTAACAAGCGAATCATGTGGATTCATTGATAATGTTTGGAACAGCGTAGCACCATACTACTCCCAGTATGCAGTATGTATATTGTGCCCAGTATGCAAATGTTCTGTATGCACAGAATACCCACATGACCTAAACAGCCAAACCTCCTCAAACTAGCACATACACACCTGAAAGTATGCAACCTGCATGCAAACGTTCACCTCATGGGGGTTTGGTTTATAATACCTGGAGAAAAGTATTGATAAATAATAATAAATAAATAAATAAATAAATAACAGCTAAGCCCAACAACAATAATAAAATAATAAATAAATAAATAAATAATAATAATTTTTTTTAAAGTTAGTATAAACATTGTTATTTTAGCGTACATAACTGCTTTTGAATTATTAAAGGAAAAAGTGCTTGTTGTAAGTTACCCAGCTTGATAAATAAATACATAAATAAAAAATTTTACCATACACAAATGCTTCTGAACCATCAAAGGAATACTATGTCGTAGAGTTGGGTCCGAGTCCACCTTTGTCGAGTACGAGTCAAGACCAAGTCCACAAACATCGAGTCCAAGTCCGAGTCCGAGTCCAAAAGGGGCCGAGTTGGACTCAAGTCCGAGTTCTTAAAGGCCGAGTCCGAGTCGAGTCCGCCCGAGTCCAGAAAGTAATTAAATTTAAAAAGATTATAAATTGGTATTGTACATTTTACATTCTATTAATATTTTAACCTTTCAACCCATTAAACCAATGGCAATATAAAAATGTAATAAAAAAAAATACCACTGTTACGTCATTGCCATTGAACATTTTTATTTTATGTCAACAGAACTAGTTTCCTATCAAAAAAGTTTTCAAAGGTTTTATTGTATTACAAGTGCATGAAAATACAAATGAACCTATTTTATTATTGTATCACACTATATTGTCCTCCAGTTAAAGATGACATTTCAGTTATTTAATGCCTCTCCCCCACATTTGACAGAGGTAAAGTGCAGCCAATGAGGAGATCCTTAATGATGACATTATGAATTTCTTGTTGTCTTGGAGAACTTGCATCATAAAGTAGCACTGCTTGTTTGGTCAGTTCTGGTCTTGCAAACCCTGCAATGCTGAGCTGTGCAGCATCTGTTGGTTGCTGCTGCTGTCTCTGGTCGGTTGCATTGGTTTTCGGATCACCAGTACACTGAACCGAAAACCGTTTCTTTCGGAGGCGTCCGATTTGAGAACAGATGAACTGATGATACTGCGCATGCGTGTAATTTTTCAAGTATTTTGTTAAACATCGGAAAGTGTGATAAAACTATAAGAAAATATGTATATATATATATATATATAGGGTTTTTTTTTTTAAGATAGGGGCTACATGTTTCTAATCTGTATATTGTAGATTATGTATGGGCCAAAGGGGTTTTCAGAGAAGTTGGACAATAATTAAGACTCTAAAGACTGCATGTTTAATATGAATAAGGGATGATTTATGAAATATCTGTACTGTATTTATAGTTAATGATGACAGATTCACAAACTGAGTTTGTAGTAAACAGAACATGAACACGAGTAGAGCAGCTGATGATACTGAACTGCAGCATGTGCCGGTGTCCTGACATTTTATCCTACCCTGTCAGATTTTCCTACCCGGGTTTTGAGCGATTCTCGTTCTCGAGTCAAGAACCGGTTGTATCAGTTTTCAGATCATCAGTACACTGAACCGAAAACCGTTTCTTTCGGACGCGTCCGATTCGAGAACCGAGGAGCTGATGATACTGCGCATTCGTGATTCAGCATAAAGCCGAATGACTCACAGCGCGTCTGAACCGAACTGATTCTTTTGGTGATTGATTCTGAACTGATTTTGTGCTAATGTAATGAGTGCGGGTAAACCGAGGGTTTGAATGAAGGGCAATCTGACGAAACGTAAATTCATTTAATAACAAATACATCTCAATGGATTATGTATCCGGTGAACTGTTTTTTTTTTTCAACCGGTTTATTGAATCAAACCGTCCGAAAGAACCGGTTCGCGGAAAAGAATCGAACTTCCCATCACTAATCCACATTGATATCCAGTGAGTGGTGCGTGTGTTTCGTCTGCAAGCATGAGACTTCTGCCTGCCGGTGTGGTGCAGTAAAATGACAGAAGGGGAGACATTCATTAATTTATCATTTCAATTTTATGCTGGTTTTATTGTTACACATGACGTGGACTCGACTGTACTCGGAATATTTTCCGAGTCCAAAATGTTCAAGTCCGTGTCAAGTCCGAGTACAAATTCACCCGAGTGCGTGACAAGTCCAAGTTCATTCAAAATTGGACTCGAGTCCAGACTCGAGTCCGAGTCCAAGTTCGAGTACCCCAACTCTACTATGTCGGTTACCCAGCTTGCAGTTATGAGTCAAATTATTTAAAGAAATGGGTTTGCGAATGTGTTGTTCATTATTAAAAGATCCAGAATCGTGTGTTACCTTTGTTCAGTTGTTTAGTTACAGAAGTCTGGTGCCAGCTTGCAATGTTCTGTTTTGTTTATTACTATACCATTGATTTTATGTATTTTTTATGTAAATTTGACATCAATAATTTCTTTCACTTAAAATTTGGTGTCTGGGATTATAGTAGTTTAGTCTGTCTAGGGCCCAGGGTGTAGCCTTTTGTAATGTCAGATTTAATGTTCTAGCATTTAACGTGTGTTAAATGAAGCTTTCAAAACTCTGCATCAATTAGAGTAATTGCTTTGCAAAATGATTCTCACTTTTGAAGCACTCGAAGGCTGGCGGTGCCTGCTGGTTAAATTAGTGCAAATACAACTAAAACACAGCACAAGCATTTTACAACCAGTTGCAACTTTCTTTGCAAACTGTTTTTTTTTTTTTTTTTTTTTTTTTTTTTTTTTTTTTTACATTTGTAACAGTATGACAAGTTTGCTGAAATCACTCAACTTGAAGAGTTTGATACAACCCCTTAATTACTTATTAAAAAAAAAGAATAATAATAATAATAATAAAAAAGTTTTATAAACCTTTCTGAAGCTTTCTGAAGCAGAATGTGTATGGTAATGGGATAAGCTATAACAGCAGGCTAATCAATTTGTATGCTAAGCTAGAATGCAGAGAGGGTTGCTTTCAAAATAAAAGCTGATTAAAAACCAAATAAAAATATTTTTATTAATTTACCTGTCTATAGTTTCATTTGTACTACATGATTTTAAAAACATTAGGTTTTAATAGCATTATGAAATATAGGATTGCTAATCAGGCACTGAATAGAGTAACTATTAAAAGTTCCTACAAAAAAATGACTTCTTAATATGTTTTTAATTAGTCTTCTTTTTATTCTTTGCCCCAGTTAAAAAGCCATTTTTTTTTAAGACAAACACATTTAGCTACTTGAGAAGCAACGCTAAGATATTAAGACTTACTTTTTTAAAGATTGCATCTGTCAGTACAGTAAGACAAAATGCACTCATATTTCAGAGACAGTCTATGATATATGAACCTATTATAGTGTTAATATCTAAGGCAGTTTTGCTTCTCATGTAAATCTGTCTTGTTTTAGAGTTTTTTTTTTTTTAAATTGGAAAACAAGACAAAAATCTCTGATTAGTACTTGATCTGTATATGATTTTTTTTTTTTTGCACTTTGATGTCCTACACAGCCATGAAATATTTAGACACTTTTTATTATTAATAATAATTCCTTATATTATTCAATATTATTCAATATACTGGAAAATAGTAGCACAATGTATTATTCAGTGTATTTTCAATGCACAATAATATTATTAATATATTGATTGTTAATTTATAAGAAACAATATATCTTTGTGTTGGGGACAACCTGCTGCATTTGCCAAAAACATTAGTAGCAATACTTCGTTGACTCATTTAAAACTACACAATTATTTTTAACTGAAAATGCGACAAAAAAACTAGTTATTTGTGAGATATGAACTGGACACAACTCTCTGAATGAACAATATTTACATTAACATTTATTGCTGCATAATGTGTTCTATCCCGCATACTATTTTTAAAAAATCCATTATTCATTCTATGCAGTCCCAAACATAGTGATTATATGCAAGCTTTGCATTTTTTTAAAGCACAACAGGACAAAACATTGGATTATTTCTACATTAGGTTCTATATTAAGACCCCTGTACACCATATTAACTTCAGTAACCTAAGAAAAATAGTCCACCGAGAAAGAACATTGCTCGCTTCATCTTAAAAGAAAACTTTTGCTCGACAAAGTAATCAAACTACTGTTTTAACTGCTGCTTCATCAAGCCGAACCCAAGAGAAACCAAACTCGCTCCTCTGGATCACTTGATCACACCCCTTTATCTTCACCGTTTTCACCTTCTGTCTTTAATTTTTTCTCTAAACATTAAATATCCCTTTTCCCCACTGTTACACTGAGTTATTACAACACCTCTGGGAGAGCTCTCTGCACGTTTTAATATAAACACTTTCGCAGCTGGAAAGAAGAAAAGGGGTCAAAGGAAAAAAACTTGGATGAAAAGATAACATCTACAGAAGAACGCCTATCCACCCCCATCCCAAAGCAAAAGGAGATTCAGGGTGGAACAGTTAAAGCCGGGTCCGGTGGGAGACACTTGGTGGGAACGCCAGTAAATGCAACCCAAGGATCCTGCAGTGGAGGTCCAGCAGAGCTAATGGACAAAACAGGCTGGTAAGATTCACAATGGTGGTTCCAATAAGAGCCGTCCCTTCTGAGGCAACCCAACCCGGGTGTTCCTCTCATGTTCCCTCTAGACCCCTCAATAATTCTGAGCAAAAGACCTCTCTTGAGGTATTATAAAATCAAGAAAGCTCATTCCCAGATTACAAATGTGGTTAAGGATGATTGAATATTGCGTGTTCCAGTGAGTATTTCTATCCTACTGTTGTGTTCCCTGTGAAACTAATCGTGAAAAGGGTAAGTGAGTTTCTGACTACTTACCAGGTTGCTTGTTTGAAGAACTGGGTCAAACGGTGCAACGTTCTAAAGCGTCAACTTTGTATTCCAAAGAACTCAACTGACCTTGCTTTCAAAGCCATGTACAGATAGACAGATGTGTGCAGAAAATTTGGTTCAAAAGCAAGATCGGATGAATTGAGAGACCTTGACTATGATCTTTGGAAATGTGGAGACCTCCAACTCAGAACGTCATATGAGAATGAAGTCATGGCGCCCTGTCAGGTTTTAAGCCATTTAGATGACCACAAGAGTTGGTCTGATTTACTGTTACAGTTCCTGCTACATGGATTTAAGTGACATCTTTTATAGGAGTCTTTGTATTCAAGACAGAACTTTTTTAGGTGGTTTTAAAAGCCATTCCAGTGGACCATACGTGCCAAAAAAGAATCATTCATGGAGTTGTAGGTTGTTGAATACAGTTCAAATCATAAATTTTTATGAACACTTATCTGAATCCCACACAAATAGACTGTTTCTAATAGGAACCACATATAGATCAACCAAGGCATGATGTTTTCTCCATCTCAGCCCAAAACTTTAATTTAACCAATCAATTATTCTCAACAATCTGGCTTGAGACATTTGGACGCTCCACATGGGGTCGGGCTTGGATGTCCAGTCTCAACAAAAACAGGGCTGTGTGGGTTAAGAAACTAGGCCCAAAGGAAATGTCTTCACTCAGCACCTGGGCACCACAGGCGCGCCGGCCCATGCAGTGTTGGCCGATCAAAGTGCAGCCGTCATTGGAGACGTAATGAAAATAAATAAATAACGCCCTCAATGAATGGGTGTGGGGGGAAGCGTGGAGGTGTTTGGTTAGAGCTGAATAAATGGAGCTGGGTGGAGTTGGCGCAGGGCGTACGCACAGGAGAATCTTTTCCTGGTAGTTTGGAGCTACTGTGATGTGTTGTGGAACATGATAGCATGCAGGAATGTGCCACAGAGCCTTGCGGTCAGGACTCAAGGGTGTGGGGAGGGAAGCCCTAGAGACACTCATGCTCAGACGGCCAGACGCAGGGTCAAGGCTGGGTTTCAATGGGGGACAGGATGGAGATATCCAAAGAAACAGAATTTCACTTACTGAATATATATATAAATATATTATATATTATATATATAATATATTATATATATATATATTCAGTAATATATGGTAGGTTTAAGGTGATAGAAAAGGTAATATAAATGTTATGGAATAAATGTCTGTGCAAAGTTATATCATATCCTTATAAACCCCAAAATGATGAATTAGACCATTTTAAAGCTTATAATCATTTACATTTAAATTGACATTTATTAATTTACAAAAGCTTCTATCCACAACAACTTACCAATATATATATATATATATATATATATATATATATATATATATATATATATATATATATTATAAACACACACACACGCACACACACACACAAAGAAAACAAGTAGATACAATAGAATTTTTTCATTTTTAATAAAAAAGATAAATAAAGTAGAATTAAAATTGAATAGAAAGTGCTAGAGTTAGTGGGTTAAATAAAGATGGAACAGATGTGTTTTTAGTCATGTTTTTTAATCCTAAAACATGTTTTTACTTTTAAACCCTAGAATGTCTTGCCGCATAGGGTGTCTGTAAATGTGTTTTTTGCAAGCTCATGGATGAATCAAAATGATTTTCTGTAACAGATGCTGTCCATAGAGTCTAACTTTTCTTGAACCCAGAACATTCCTTTCACTTATTAAATGCTAGTTTTGGTGGGAATTTTTATGATGTTTTAGTTAAAGAAACTGCTGAAAAGTTTACAAGAAATCATTTAAGGATTTCATTATGTTAGACGTGTTCATTTAAGTGTCAAAACGTCTGAGAAAGATGGCAAATGAAATGTTTGACGATGCAATTATTTTAATTACTTTCAGAGCAGCAATTTACAGCCAAGTAAGTGACTAGCATATCCTGCCAACAACACTGTTTACAAAGTACATAACAGTCATATTCAAATGAAGTCTCAAAGACGGTCTGTGATTAGTGGGCCATGTTCAGTTCATATCAGATTTATGATTGCATATGCTCTGTATTGTTGGATAAAGGCATTAAGAATTTATCTTTCACAAATGTGCGCCTCATAATTTGCTGAGAAACGCTAAAATATTATTCATCAGTTATAGAGGTGTCACACACACAAAATAAGAGAATCCCTGATAGTGTTAATTGTGTTTATTGACAGAAATTCTGAATACAAGCAGATAAGTCTCTTAGCTTATATAAATATATTTTTAAATATATTTTGATTATCTTGGTAAGTACAGGGAAAGAACGGTCCACTGAGAAGAAGACAGAAGATGAATACAGTCTGAAGAAGGCTGAAGGTCCACATGTGAATAGTCAGGTAGGCAACGCACATAATTCATCAGCGAGACCAGACAGCCAGTGTTTGGGATGTGCAACTATTTATTGGTAGTCTTGATGAGGTACAGCAGGTATTTTGGATTAGAATTTGGGTGACTGAGATCGAATAGGTAGAGTGATGAGATCTGGTGCTGTATGAATCTCTCTGTATTCAAATCAAATTTTCTGTCGTCTAAACCATTGGTTTTCAACCTGTGGTCCGCGGTATTGCAGGTGGGCAGCCAGTTATTATTAAAATAAATAGACATATAAATAGACATAAATAATATTCTTAATATATGTAAAAATGTCTAAGTCATAATATAACATCATTTCATATATATAATTAAATAACAAAAAAAAAAAAAATATATATATATATTAAACTCCACTATTCGAGCTCGCTGATTGGTTTAAGAATAAACCACCAATTTATCTTAGATATTTTTGCTGCATATGCTACAGAACAACAAATTCAAACATGCATAAATGGCTGTTGTGTTTCCTCCTGACTGCTTGCTCCGCTGACTGTCTACCCACTGCCGAGCTCTGCCTGGATCTGGTTTTCCCGTTTCGTTCCCATTTCGTTTTCCCGTGCCAGCCCGAGTTATTTTCTGTTCATTTCCAGTCCATTCTAGGGCTGTGCGATTAATAGAAATCATCATAAAATCACGATTTGAGCGTGCGCAATTTCTAAATGGCTTTATAGCACTTTTTCCACGGTCCGGACCTCCCGCAGATTGCTATCCGATCCAATCAGAATGCAGCGACTAGCGCGAGAACAGAACAGACTGGGCATATGCCTAACTCCAGGTTCATACACTGTCTGTGATGCGTCTTTTTTCTAAGCCAATGTTGACGGATCAGAGCGTTCACACTGCACGTGGTAAAAGGCTAGTAATAAAAACGTGAGAAAATAATTAATATCTAACACATGAGCATAGAGAGAGTTGCGAGCGCACAGAACGCATTTTAAGTGAGAGGAGACACGTTTTAAGTGTGCGCACATTTTAAGTGCGCTTACTCTCTCCGAGATTCGCACTCGTGCATTATTTTAATGTGCTTTCGCGTTAGATTTATGCGCTCTCGCTGCTGACCGCATAAACATATGCAAACACCGCTACAATTAATGAGCTCTATGAACAATCAATGCATGACAAAAAAGAAAAAAATTTATTAATTTTTTTCTGTAAGTCTATAGCTACTTTTTGTTAAATCTTTACTATAGTGATAATTTTGACTTATGTCTGTTCTATAGACGTTACAATTTTTTATAAAGCTCTAATTGGTTTTTCTTTTGGAAATATGTTTCAAATTAATCCTGAATGCATTTATGAATGTAAAAGCATATCGGTGTGTGTCACAACAACAACAACAAAAAAAGTCAACATCGCACAGCCCTAATTCATTCAATAAATATAATTAACAATCTAGCTTCTGAGTACTTAGTTATTAACCCAACAAAAGCGGGGTCAGTAAATTTTTTGAAGTGGGCCGTGCAAACATATGTGTGTGGTTGTGTATGCCGCGAGCTGAAAAAGGTTGGGAACCTGGTCTAAACCAATGCAGCCAGCCACCAAATCAGGAATTTTCATTATTAAGCTATTTAATACATATATTTTATTACAAATAAGTAAATTAGTATTGCAAAATATTATTAAAATGTTAAAATAATTGTATTTATATTTTAAAATATTATATATATTTAAAAAAAATCCCTTTATGATCCAATATAAATAATGATAATATGCTGATTTGCTGCTTAAGAAACATTTATTATTAAAATGATCAATGCTGAAAACAATATTAAATATTTAATAAATATATATTTTTGTGAAAACAGTGATAATTTTTTTTTCAATATTATTTGGTGAATAGAAACATCAAAACAACAGTGTTTATATGAAACAGAAATGTTCTAACATTATAAATGTCTTAATCATTGTTGAATTAATTTAATCCATCATTGCTGAATAAAAGTATTAATTAAATGAATCCTTTTGATATCACACAAACACACACACACACAAATTTTTTTCTCAGCATCATAAAAGTTCCCATGATGTTCCCTTTTGCTTTAATAACACCAGCATTCAAACAGCTTGAACTCCACGTTTAAAACTTGATGATCATGTTTTCCAACCAGGATCATCTTGTGCAGAAGCAAGACCAAAGAAATGAATATGAACAATGTAATAAATTTGATTAAAGACTAAGTACAGCAGAGCTAAATATTTTTATCACATATCATAGTGTTTTCCATAGTGTACGGTCTTAAAAATAACAAAGAACCTTTCAGTGAATAGTTCCATGAACTCTTAAAAATAAAGGTTTCGAAACGATGGCAGCAATGCCATAAGAACAACCAATTTTGGTTCCTCCAATATCCTTTCAGTTGACAGATCTTAAAATAACCATTTATTCTTTTAATAAGTGTTCACTGAAAGGTTCTTTGGGGAAACAGAATTGTTCGGTATGACGTGAAACCCCCTTTTTTTTTTTTTTGAACAGAAGCAATCTAACACAAAATTTATTTAATATGAAATAAACCTCCAACCTTATACACAAACAAAATAGCTTTGAAAATAAAAATAGGCCTATACAAACCCAGACCTTCCTAGCAACCATTGTAATGCCAAAATGAAAACTCCAACAACAAATGTGCCCATATAAATATTAATCCCCTTTAAATATTAATTTTGTAGTGAAATTTGCATTTTACTTTGATCATATTTGCTTGACTTTCTTTTCTGGTATCTGAGCCTCTTGCCTTGAGCTGCTAAAGGTAATGAAAAATGTATGTGGCGTGTCTCTCTGCAGCAGCCTGGCCCACTGCCCTTCTTTGCTGGAGGATGACAGGGCTACAGCACATAATCTGGACATCACTGCTGCTTCATCAGCACCACCAGGACCGTTTTTAGCCATTTTGATGCCCAAGGCAAAATCCCTCTTTGTGTCCCCCATCCCGCTCCCAAACAAGATCATTTAAGCTTATACAAAATAACAAAAAACTGATAATGTAAACACTTGAATCTTAAATAGCAACATTGATACACTTTTTACACAATTTCACATGCTCACACACACACACACACACACACACACACACGCACGCACACACACAAACTGTTTTGGGCTAACTGAAAGGCTTTTTTATTATTACGTTGTCTCATATCTTACTTTTATACTCTTACCCAATAATTTTCCTAATGACAATTTTTTTTATTAAAAACTCCAAAAAAAAATTTTTTGCCTAAAAAAAAAAGGTGTGGTGGAAGAATTTATGTTTTATTACAAGTGTGTGTGGTGGGTGAGGGATGTCTTAGTCTACTCTACGCCCATGGTCCCACAGATCATGTTTTCACGCCATTTTAAGTCTCATTTTGACATAACAATGTGGTTACATCTAAGTGTGTTTACTTACTTTTTTAAATTAATCTTCCCATGATGTTGGTCATATTGTTTACTCAGACCAATTCACTAATTCACACATACATACGTCTACAAGATGTCTGTTAAAGATCGCTTAATCTGGAAAGCATCTGCTGTGTCCAAACATCTGATAGACGTCTTTAGGATGTAATTTATACATATGATTTCATAAACATCTTAAATAAAAGACATCTTCTAAATGTCTATTTGACATCTGATAGGAAATGTCCTATGGACGTATTGCAGATGAGCAAAAAATGTATTTTGAAAATGTAAATGCAGACATCAAGAGACATCTCTGAGATATACGTGTGCTATCAGGGAAGAGGCAGGATTTATTGCGTGAACCAATCACAGCAGAACATAACCAGTCATATCCAATCATATTGCGATGGAAGAATTGCCTCCTCTCACGTGACTTTTCCCCATTCATTCTAAATTAACTTCCCCTTTAATTAAAGTCATGCTCTTCCCTCTATGAGCCCTATTTTAACAATCTAAGTGCATGGTCTAAAGCGCATGGTGCAGGTGCACTCAGGGTGTGTCTGAATCCACTTTTTCTAGTTTAACGATGGGAAAATGGTCGGTGCGCCCGGGCGCATGGTCTTAATGGGTTGTCCCTATTCTCTTAATGAGTAATGGGTGTTTTTGGGGCATACTGTGCAAAAAACCAATCAGAGTCTCATCTCCAATTCCTTTTAAGAGCCAGTTGCGCCCGTGCCATGAGGGATTTGGTATTTACATGGCAGAATTTTCAAGCACAAAGAAAGAACGCGTCTCCAGAAAGGAAAATGAGCTAAAATAATGTAAATAATACGGACATTTTTTTTTTCAACCTTAATCCACATCAACACATTGCATTACACCAAATACACAAAATGATGTTCTTTTTAGCAACATCATATGACCCCTTCTGTCACGATCATCAGCTTGAGTGCCCATGAACTCCAATAGAGGGCACTCGACTCAGGACTCTGGCATTCTTGTATTTTCATTCCCAACTCCATTTCCCATAATCCCGTGCTCAGGGCTAATAACCACCAGGTGCGCCTCATTACCACTCCCCTATATAAACTGTGTTTGGACTCTCAATAAGTGAGAAGTCTTGTTTAGTTCTGTCTGGCATTTTCATGCATTTTCCTAATGTTTGTTCCTTACGTGTTTGACTTTGGATTGTTTATACCAACTGTGATTCTCTGCTGCCTGCCCCGACCTCTGCTTGTTAATGTTATTGATTCTGGATATCCCTTGACACACATGATGCTGTTACCTGAATTCTGTCTGTCTGACCATTCTCTTTAATAAATTACAGCATATGGATCCGAATGTTTCTGACTCCATGCTACACCTTTAATAAAGGATGTATTGATATTGTGAATTAGCAAATTTTACTATACCAGTATTTTTTTATTTGTCGTTAAAGTTTTATATGTAAATATTACACCACGATCCTTTAACAATGCATTGGTGGAAAAATGCACATACTGCTCTAACAAAATATTGATTTTGCGCACTTCTCACTTTGATTGCATGGCAAAAACAACAACAAAAAACAACCTTACCTTGCCAATGCATTGACAGAACCAATTGATCTCATGGTGTTGTTGAGCACTCCAAATGCAAACTTTGCATGCAGCAGTCAGGCTGCAATTTACAGTGCTCTGATCCAATGGCATAAAGGCATCGTCAGAATTGACATTGCTCTAGTCCAGTGTGTTGGGGCATCCAGTGGGGGCAGCAATCATATTTCAGGGTGGCTGTTCCACTCTCTATATCACAACTCTGCTAAAATGTAGTGCCAGTACGCATGTTTATTGGCGTCCCCCTCCTGCTGGTCGCGCTGTTATGACTATGCTTAGAAATGGACCTGACACGGCTAGGGTGGAAGAATCAGTGATTTCTCCTTAAGCCCCATGTTGCTCTGTAGGCGTGTTGGCGAATGCACTTATATGTGTAGTGAGCAGTGTGGTATAGAGCTGTCTCTGCTAGCTTTCCTGTCCTGTCAGGATTAACTGGAGATCTGCTCAGTGCTGAGCTGTTACGATTGAGACCCAGAAAACTGGAGTAATTTCTTCCTCTGGACTCATGTTCTGTGCCACAAACCTGTCAAACCAGCTAAACCCATTGTCCAGTCATCTGACCATAAAAATGAACAAACCAGCGACTAGGGAATGTTTATTTTGTTCTGGATAATGTGCTTGTCTGTCAGTCAGCAGAATAATTTTTTTCTCCCTCTTTGTTTTTACTGTGTCAACTGAGATGGTCAGCCAAGACTAAGACTTTACTCACAGTTTAAAGCAGTACAACTACAGCATGCTACCCTTTTGAAAAAGCAGTTAGCCACACAAGCTACTAATAAAAAACAAAAATTATGAAAACTCAGCTATGGAGCCAGTTCAGATTCTGCTTTAAATCAGCTCTAAAAAAACAATATTTAGCTATTCAGTTCAGTGTTGTTTTCTTCAGAGATGCAGGACTGTAATTATGGAGCCCCGCACATGACATGCAAGGTAAAATAAATAAATTGTGCAGACAATTTACTAATTCATTCCCTCAACTTACTAAAACATGCACACAATTACTATTGCGTTCGCTCGATTTGCTAAATCATGCTCATGATTTAGCAAATCGAGGGAACGAATTAGTAAATCATGTGCACAATTTATAAATCGAGTGAACACAATAGTAAATCGAGGGAACGCTACAGTAATCGTGTGCACGTTTTAGTACATTGAGGGAACGAATTTACGGGAAGTCGTGGCCTAATGGTTAGAGGGTTGGACTCCCAATCGAAGGGTTGTGAGTTCTAGTCTCGGGCCGGACGGAATTGTGGGTGGGGGGAGTGCATGTACAGTTCTCTCTCCACCTTCAATACCATGACTTAGGTGCCCTTGAGCAAGGCATCGAACCCCCAACTGCTCCCCGGGCGCTGCAGCATAAATGGCTGCCCACTGCTCCGGGTGTGTGCTCACAGTGTGTGTGTGTGTGTGTTCACTGCTCTGTGTGTGTGCATTTCGGATGGGTTAAATGCAGAGCACAAATTCTGAGTATGGGTCACCATACTTGGCTGAATGTCACTTCACTTCACTTAATTAGAAAATAGTGCACATGATTTAGTCTTATATCTTTTTTCCTGCATGTCATGTGCAGGGCTCTGTATGCAATATATATATCATATTTTAACCATGGAATGTTCCCAGTTTAGGGAATGAGACACTGCGTCCTCTAGGGTTCGCTATGAGGAACACCTTGTCGTGACCCGTGTCTGAAGCATACATTGAAAAAACATCAACTTGTTGAAAAAAAACCTGAAGTTAAAAATCCCTAAAGGGAACGAGCAGATACCTCGATATCACTCCGATTCAGATGAGAACGCTGCCTCGTCTGGATCACATCCCTTAGGTTCTGCTGACCTCCTCGTGACCCACGATTCCTCTTACCCCTACCCACAGGTGGGGGAGGAGCGTGAGTTGCGACACTAGCCCTCTGTGCTCGTCTTTGATCCTCAGATGGAGACAGGCCAGGACCCCTATGTTGTTCGGACTCAGACCTGGACCTTGGTGGAATGAAGGATCTGATAGCAGCGGAGTGCGCCTTCATCTGCCTGAACCTCTCGATCACCGTCTCAACGGAAATACTGAAAAGTTCAGATTCATCAACAGATAACTCTCCGCTACCACCATGGCCCCCATAGTCCTGCCCATGGCAGAAGCACCTGCTTGGTAGCCTGGAGAGAGATCTGTGGTGCGGTGCAGCTCGGCTACCTGATCAGATGAAAGGCCATCGCCTCTATCCAGGTCTCTTAGCAGATCAGTCTGATGTGTTTGAAGCACCACCATCGTGTGTAATAAAGCCACAGCCTGATCTGCTGCTGCCTATGCCTTGAAGGGGTTTACATGGCAAGGAGGGACATTAAAGGGGGGGGTGAAATGCTATTTCATGCATACTGAGTTTTTTACACTGTTAAAGAGTTGGATTACCACACTAAACATGGACAAAGTTTCAAAAATTAAGTTGTACATTTGAATGAGTATTTCTGTTCCAAAAATACTCCTTCCGGTTTGTCACAAGTTTCGGAAATTTTTTTTCGAGTATGGCTCTGTGTGACGTTAGATGGAGCGGAATTTCCTTATATGGGTCCTAAGGGCACGTCTGCTGGAAGAGCGTGCGCTCCCATATAGCAGAGCACTGGGAGCACAACAGACATTCGCTGATCAGAGCAAGAGCGTCGCGAAATGTCACAAAAGGAGTGTGTTTTTGGTTGCCAGGGCAAGCCAACCCTGCACAGATTACCAAAGAAAAAACAGCATTAAGGGACCAGTGGATGGAGTTTATTTTTACCGAGCATCAAAAGAGTTGTGCAAGTGTTTGTGTTTGTTCCCTGCATTTCGAAGATGCTTGTTTTACAAACAAGGCCCAGTTTGACGACGGATTTGTGTATCGTTTATTTCTTAAGGATGATGTAATCCCAACGAAAAAGGGTCACGATCGTGTGTTGGAACCGCAGGCGGTGAGTAAAACTGCTTCAAATATCTCTGCCTCCTTGTTTGTGCGTCCCCTCCCATGCCAGAGACCCGGGTTCGAGCCCCGCTCGGAGCGAGTCATTGCTGCTGCTGCTTTCATTCAGTTTCAGCCTCTGGATCTGATTCTGGATCATAAATAAACAGCTGAGTCTGACTGTTAGCCATGGTTTGTTTTGGTTGGTATTATCCTCACGGTATTGTCACAGCTTCCAAACACTCTCAACACAAAAGCCTACTGGCGCCTACACTTCACGCCTCCAGCCGGTCGTGTTTTTCCGGGAAAAATCGGTACAGACTATCTTTCTCCTATGAATATAATAAAACTAAAGACTTTTTGGAGTTATGAAGGATGCAGTACTACTCTATAGGTACTCAAGATTAACAGGATATTGAGTGAAAACGAGCATTTCACCCCAACCCCCCCCCCCCCCCCCCCCTTTAAGAGAGGAGTCTCCCCCGCAGAAAGTAAGCTCTTTCTACATACGCAGGGCAGGAGAATTGAGAAGGCTCAGCATCAGCTTCGTCACCATCCTCAAATATCTCCTGCTTTTCCTGGGTAAAAACCCAACAAAGCACTAACCTCATTATCGGAAAGTGTTAAAGATATAACATCATCCTCCCGAGGCTCTCTCTCGTCCGCCGCCATTACGAGCGTGAAAGGGAAAGTTCCTCTTTAAACCATTCAGACAGATCCACCTGTATTCTCATGAGCTCATTCTACCCCGTGTCTCTGCATCGGCGGGTCCTGATTCCGATGGCAGATGGCTGCCTTTTTTCCTTTTCTCTCCTCCTCAGAAAGAGAGATGAACGAGAAAGGAGCTTTATCATTTATCAACACTCACAATGCATGCAGATTGTATGCTTCAGACATGGGTCACAACGAGGTGTTTCCAATAGCGACCCCCAGAGGACGCAGTTTGAAGTTCCCTTGAAAGGGAACTGTGGACATGCAATGTCCTAATTGGGCCTATAGTGGCTCTGCCATGTTATTTCTGAAAAATACACCATATTGTAACAATAAACCATATAAGAAGTTCTACAAAGGGCAAAATTCTCATTTGTTATTCAGCTCAAGTCAGTTTAGTGATGACTGAATTCAGATGTTGCAAGATGTCTTGGTGCCAAATACCACAGGATATATTCAGAGGTTTTGTGGAGTCTCGACGTATCAAAGCTGTTTTGGGATTACAAAGGGGACCTACATGACAATGACCAAGTACACATTGCAGGTCATTTCGGTTGTCACTTTTTAGTGCTTAATCCTGTTCTGTAAACACACAGTTCAGTAATTTACAGGAGGGACAATCGTATAAATGTGTTATAAATCGTGTTTAAATGGGCATCAGAGGTGTGTCTTTTCTGTATGTGCAGTGCAAGAAATCACAGGGTACGTTTTGGATCATTAGTGTTGCGAGATCTTACAATCAAGAAAAAAACAACTAGTCCATAACAAACTGTTTGCGTATGTATCTCTAACCAGGACCACCAATTTGTTACAACTTGTTGCACTACAACTTCATTACAGTCTTGCTCACATTCCCTAAGTGGCCTTCCGGACAACATTAAGACTGTGACTGACAAGCCTATTTCTCTGTGCTGTAAACTTGCATCACCAAGAGAGTTCAAAGACATGACACTCTTGCTCAGAGAGAGAGGGAGGTGTTTGAATTTGATTTCCTTTGCCACCCCTGAACCCACACTAAAGCTGCACTAGCATTCATCTCTCAGTCAGAGAGGATTACGATGCCCCGCTGCTGTGCTCTCCTCCCAACATAAATTGGATATTTAGCATTTAACGTCAAGGTTAAACGACCTCGTCTTCCGAGACGTGCTGTCTCAGAAGTGGATATCTCATTGATTTGAGCCCTTTTACTGCATTTCTAAGAACACTTTATCTCCGCACGTTTAGCATCAGATATGATCTATGAGCTTCATTTTAAAGACGTGCCAATTTGTAAAATCTGTGGCACCTAAACGATAGACTGCTGATAAGGAGATCACATTTAAACTGTTCGAGAAAAGAAGCATGCCTGATACATTGACAAGCAAGAATTATAAAAAAAAAATACATATTTTTGTAATCTAATCCTTTAATTTAGTCCAGTAACCAATCAGTCTGTTCATATATTAATAACTCCTTTACTTGTGATCTTCAGTTGAGTCATTTTTCATTTTTCAGTTCTTTTTTTTTCTTACATTTTTTTCTTCATATATATAATAAGGTGCATTTTTTATTTCCTCATGTACTGACTGAATTCACAGAATATGTGTGCCTTTCTCATGCATGAAGTGTCACATTTGTAGAATTTATTTATTTATTTTATGTTTTTATTACACTTTTTTTTAAATATCCACCCCCCATGCATGTGTGCTGATATTTCATTCTGACATTCAAATTTAAAAAAATATAATTTTAGAATAATTTATAATTTTGAATGCTGAATAAAAGCACAAAGAATGCATCTCAAAACTCCCTAGATGGTGTTGTTTGCACGACAAAGTGTAATTGACCTTTTCATCTTTCCCTGTTGAGCAGGAATAATAACTAGGGAAGAGAGGTCTGAAGACTAATTGGTTTTCTTTAAACTCCAGGCTTGTCCTTGCTTAGAGCGGCTCTGTACAGCTGTGGGTCATTATTGCAGTGCAGGGTTTGACTATTTAAAACACAGCATCGCTCTACTGGCAGGACGTGTATCCTTGTTTTGTCCTCTAAGGGTATAAGTATGGAAGCCCAAAGAGACCATGCATTATTACTATTTTTGTTTGGTTTTCTCAAGCTAATGACTTAGATCAGGGGTTCCCAAACTTTTTAGCCCGCGACCCCATGATAAATGCGCTGCTGCCCCGCGACCCCCCCCCCCCCCCCAAAAAAAAACAACTCTCGTTGCGTGAAATGTACAGCAAATCGATTTTATGCCCAGTGTCAAAGCACACGAAGTTATATTTTATTGTTCTGCGTGCAAAATCAGTGTTACAATTCTGCATGAGCTGCTCGATATCCACCTGTTCTCTCTCGGAAAGTAACTGTGCAGCTATGTTGGGTTGAACTCGTTCATTATTCTGCCATCAGGAACCAGTCGAGTAAGTCTGAGCTGCTCACATGCGTGCTCACACCCGTGCGCGCACACACACACACACACACACACGCACACTCATGCTAATCCGCTAGATGTGTCACTTTATGCTTTCCATGGTGACGCGTCATTGCTTGTCACGTGACATACCGCAGCAACAACAGACCTGAATGAATGATCTGCTTTTGTCATTTTTCCTTTTTTATTCAAAATATTAACAAATTTGTTAGATATGGCATGAAATAGCTGATATTCCGATTGTCAAATATATGCAAGTGGAAGTGTTTTGTTGTTTAAACACCTTTATAACGATCGCGTTAGTTGAGCTGTATGCGCGATGGGCGCCGCCATCTTAGTTTGTGCCGCAGACGCAGTTCAGAGAATCAGATCTGTTGGATTTACAACACGTGAATTCATCCACTTCTCCCGAAATACATAAAAGTAAGTGGCTGGTGAACTGGGAGAATAATGGAGTAAACTTTAAAGTTACTTACACAATGTGTATCTGATATGAATAAAATGTGTCTAATTATAATGAAAAAGATTATTATTGCCTCTTCCTTTGACATCAGTGTGTATTTTACAAACTCTAAATGTATTGTTTTTTCTAGTACTTATATGTCTGAAACCTAAAATAAACATTATGTGGTTGAAAACACTGAAAAGTTGTGATGACAGCTCTGAGCGCACTTGTCTCTGGCTCAGCGCCAGCCAACTCGCGAGAGCACATTTGAATTTCACGTCATGCACTGACCGGTGTGGTCGTACACTCCAGGTACTAGCCTAGACTGATCACACCGGTGTGATCGTACGTGCGATGCGAAAGAGTTAAATTAATTGAAACAAAAATATATAAAGCCTATATCGAAATCATCTCGCGACCCCTGCGCCGGGGTCCCGCGACCCACCGTGGGGTATATATATATATATATATCTTACCACTCCAGACTTTTGAGCCTTAGTGTATATATTCATATATTTACATTTAATTTTAATTTTAATCACTTTTGTAAGAGAATAATATTTATTTATTTATATTTGTTATTATTATTAATATTCTCATATTTATTTATTTAACAATCTGTTAAAAAGTGGCTTGCAAAAACATTTTGTTTTTTGATATGGGCCATTGCCAGAAAACGGTGGCAAAATTATTTTGTATTATTATTATTATTATTATTATTATTATTATTATTATTATTATTATTATTATTATTATTATTATTATTATTACATGAATCATTAAAATAATAACAATTCAAAAGTTTTAATGGTTGAAGATTTTGAAGCTGCAAAACCGCTATCAATGCCTTTTAAATGCAAATGTCATTGTCTCACAACACACTGTTTACAATTCAAGTGTAACTGAAGTGTAAGCGTCCATATCTATAACCTGAAATATAAATGAATCAAATATGAACCCAAACATAATGCACGTTTTTAAAATCGTTTAGTGCTACTAGTGGCACAGAATGGACACACTTTTAAGCATTATTATTCGTACATGAAAGCCTGAATCCATTCCAGTCAAATCAAAGTGTATGATGAACTCATCAGCAGTAACTGCGCTGTGATTGGTTCAGAGCGCCGCAGATAAGACTCAAGCTCATGTGCTTCTGGACTGAATTTTGCTGCTAATCCCAAGTCATTTCTGCACCAGGTCCTTTTTATTCCATAATCCTCCAACCATACATATGTTTAAACCTTCTCTCAAAGACACATACTGCACACACCAAATAGGTCTTACAGAACCTATATCAGCAAGATTGCCCTTCACTGAGGCTTCCTATCACCTCCGCTCTGCATTGTCTCTTTACATTCAGTTCATCTCTACATCACCCCGAGGCAGCAATGAGCAGGAGGAAGTGTATATCTCCAGAGCTTTGCATCCATCTGTGAAACATGATGGATGCAAATGACTTCCACTGATGACCACCTGCCCCCTTTTGTTTGTGGGACGGGTGTTTCATGGGGATTTCAGTTCTGCTCACCTGAGCACCTGCGCAGACGGCGTGTGTGAGAGCGTCATCCCTTCACACCACTTCAGAATTCACAATCAGTGCTGTGAGTTCTTCTTTGCCCTCTTGAAGTGACAAAAGATCCAGTAAGTTTTTGAGGAGACGACTGAAAGTAATAAAAAAGATGAAAGGCAGATCGTTTTTTCTTTCTGGCCTAGGCCTCTCTCTTCTCAAGCTGGCTCTCATCTTCTCTCGTCCTTCTGTCTTCAATCTTTCCTCCATTGTGGTGTACTTGTCACCACTTCAAACAGTCAATCTGCGGGTACTTTAGTTCAGTGCTTCACAATCGGTTTTGCTTATGACACAACACTGGACATCAAGTGACCCAACAGTACTGAAAATGTTTGTAGTAGAAGAGTAAACAAAATATTACATAGATCACTCAAATATGAAGGTTCTATCATTCTGTTTAGTCAGCCTATTGGTGTTCTAAATCTGTATGAAATTCTTTCTTACTTGGAACACAAAAGGAGATGTTCTGAAGAATGTTCACGTTGCTCTGTTCCATACAATGAAAGTGGATGGGGACCAGGGGCTCCAGAACAGTTGTTACTGTTGACTAAATCTATTCAAATAGTTTTTGGTCATTTAAAACATGTCAAACTAAAAAAAAATGTTAGATGATAAACTTAATGTATTAGAAAATTATAAATACTGCCTTGACAAATAACTGAAATAAGTTTATGGTGAAGTACTAAAATTACTAAAACTAAAATAAATTGAAATGTTACAAATAATACTAAAAATAACATTACTCAAACTAACTAACTAAATAAATAAAACTAAAAATATAAAGATAAGCATGGGTTCAAAATTTTAATTAATACTATAATAGATTATATATATGATTATAATTATGATTATGATTATTTATTTATTTTAGTAAATTAAAAAAAAAGTTTAGTTTAATTGCATAAATGCTTATTTTCCCTATTTTTTTATATTAACTGCCATCTAACACTAACTTATTGTTCATATTTAGAATACTTAAATACTTATTTATGGAGAGAAGCAGACTGGACAAATGTTTTTGTTTGTTTTTGTTTGTCACACATTTGAAAAGATTAGAGGATGTATTTAGCATTTTTTTGGTTGTGACCCACCAGTAGAGAAGCTCTGCTTTAGATCACAGGAGACGAATGTCAAAACACTTGATATAAAAATTGAATCTCACTTGCATGTAATGCATTATTAACCCAACTTCCTGCTCATGGGGGAGTTCACTGCATCGAGGGAAAGAGAATTGAAGAGGGTAAAGGTCACCGTGTATCGCTTTGCATGTTTCAGCGAAAGACTTACCCAATCAAACTCTTGACCCTGTTTGTTATAATAAACACTGAAGGCTCACTCTGTGAGATGACTACACAAACTACGCAGAACAATTACAGAAAGAAGAAGGAAAAAAAAAAAAAAAAACTGAGTGAGTGCAATTACATCCACAAATTGGATTCTAAAGGGGAAATATGGGGCTGGCTAATGGACCATTTCTAGCAGCTGGAGAAAATGCACAGAGAGAGAATGAGCGAGAGAGTCATCAGAGTTCTGCTGAACAAGAGAAAGAATTCAGACATGAGGCAGAACAAAAGCTCATGCATGTTTCATCGTTCCACATTAGCAATTAGTGAGATTACAGAGTTGCGGCTCAGGCCACAGGCCCATTAGCAGACTGGGTTTGTGGTGGACCAGATCACAGAGCCACACAGAAAAACATCTCCTTAAAAAGAGCAAGCAAATGCAGCTGCGGTCATGAGGATTAAGTTTTAGTCTGGTTCCGGGTGTTAATGAGCCGCTAAATGACTGAAGCATTTTCAGATATAGAAATCATGCACAACATATGCATTTTATAAATCTAGTTTATGAGCCTTAGGCAGCCTGTTCATGAGCCTGTTAACTATTTATTAGGACTAGATGGGTAGTTTGGTCTTTCTTTCTTTCTCTTTCTTTATTTTAGGTGTCATATTGTACACTTTTAGGTAATTTCATTTAATGTTTATTATACATAAAAATTTAATGTACATTTATTTAATATACAATACAAATATTTCACTCTCTCTCTCTAGTCAAAACTACACCCTTGGGGTAGGATATCAATTTATTTTAAAAAATATATTCATTATCCATCATAACCTATAGATTAGTTGAGTTGAATACTTCAATCTGAATCAACTGCTATATGGCATAATTACAAATATATAAACATATCCCTCTATATAATTAATTGAATAATTCAAATGTAATTCAGATGTATGTCTTTGACTGAAAATATGTTATTTAATTTGTAATTTTTTTAATTATTCAACCACATAATGAGCAAATTTATAAATATTTATAAACAGTTCTTTCTGATCCTCGAATCCGACTGGATCAAAATAAAATAAAAAAACAGGGGTGTTGGCAGTTTGAAATTCTAACTACTGTTTTATTGTGAATATGAGATTGAATGAGAATAAAGAATGAATGTTGTATCAGATGCAGGTAATCACACTTGGTTACTCAATTTCTCTCACAAAACTCTACAAACATACAGGGAGCTTTTAATACAGTAATGCAATATAAGCTTTTAATGAAGCAACTTAACGTTCCTTCTAGTTCTAAAGTGACGTTTTAACATTTCAAACTGAGATTTGAATCTGAGGTGGAAGGAAGTAGTTCACAGAAAAGAATGTTTTAAAGACACTCCGTTGACGTCTCTTTGTCATCAGTACACTTGTACCATCAAACTGCTGTATAAACACAATATCACACTCATAGGCGTGTTATATAGCTGTATATCAGCACACTGTGATTACCTGCGGCCTCTGCCTATGGCCGAACCACAGCCGTGCTGATATACAGCCATATCGCACTGCAACTGGTGTGATATTGCTAAAATAAATTACATCAAATATTTAAATAAGCATTTTCATTGATCTAAAACAAAAAATCGATCTTATGTAAATTGAAAAATCCCTGCATTATTAAAAACAAAACGACAAATGGATGGATGAAAAAAAATGCATATGACAACTATAATGATTATTATGATTATTATGATTATTTTTTGTTTTTGTGATTTTCATTTATGTACATAGTGCATAATTAAAGTACCATAGTGCACCTGGCAATGTTAGTTAGGTTGTTGTCTCATTGGATCTCAGTTTGCTGTCCGTTCCTGTAAAGCACTATGTCTAGATGCGCATTTAATAAGTGTTTCATAAGTGTTTCCTTCAGTGTTTTGAACTGGGGAGCTCTTTACAAAAGAACCAAAATATCACTATGCAGATTACTTGCTTTACTCACACCAGTAGACCAGCAGTTTTGGTTTTTAAGAAAACCTAATCATCACAAAATTGGTTTTAGTCCTTTGTGTAAGCGGAGGCTGATAAACCTCCATCAGTGTGTTGTTCTCAGAGGTGACCTTGGTTAATTACAGCTCTTCAGATGTGTGTTTCGGCTTTCAGAGACACAAAATCTTCCTCCAGTCCTGTCCGAGCCCCCCGTAGCCTACAATGGTGACCCAGTGGTATGATATAATTACGTGTCCCGTGACTTTGATAGCACGGCCAGCTTGCCCTTTTCAAAAAACATAACATAATACTCTCCAAATATAATCAGAGCGAAAAAGGTAATTGGATTACTGCAAAAGACAATTACAGCATCTCTGGAGGACATTTCATGTTTTTCGCCCCAGCCTGTGCTTTGTGATTGAGGGTTGTGATCTTCAGTGTGTCATGTTTACGGCACGCTCACCGCCTCCCATGGGCGTACAAAGAATGTTTTTTTTTTTTGTTTTGTTTTTTTGCATTTGTGCTTTTTAGTTGTCCTTTCCTGAGATATTTTAGTATTACATGCACTCTTAAAAATTGTCCCGTTAAAAAACAGTAAGTAACTGGCAGCACAGTTGCCAGCAAGTTACTGTTAAATTAACAGTGTCTTGCTGTTGTTGAAATTTACAGTTTTTTACTGTTTTTGGAAATACAGCATAAAGCTGTTATTTTATAAATTAACAATAAATTACTGTCAAAAGCATTAACAGTTAGTTGATGTTTTTTTTTCTTTTAACTGTAAACTACAAACTACACACTGCTAAGGAAAAAAGGTGGAATTATTTTCCTAGATATTTCTTAAATTTTATGAATTAACCCTTTGAAGTCTTGCTATAAAACCATGTTTTAATACAACATACAGATATAGCTTTTGAAACATTAAAAATTCAACACAAAGTGTAACTTCAAATTTGTTTTATTAAAACTTGAAAAAAAAAGCCACTTTAAATCACAAAATATTCTCATAATTAGTGGCTGATGCAAGTGGAATGACTAAAACTTAAGCCTCAGAGTAAAATTTCGTTTAACAGAATAAACAAATAATTTACATAACATTAGAAAAAAATAAATGAGTGACTTTAGCGAACTGCTGAGAGAATAAGAATTACTAAATTATTAGTGAATAAGAGTTACTGAATGAAGAAATAATTCAATGATGAATGAAGTCAAAATGTAGGTATTCAAGAATGAACACCTGAAAAAATTGTGCGACTAAACACACTAAAAACATGTTTTTATCATGTGTGAAGAGTATGTGTACGGTGTGTGTGTGGTATGTCAGTGGATGAGTGAATTCACTTATATGAAGTCCCACTCAAAGTCCATTAGCTTCTTAAGTAGACTGGCAACCCGAGTGTTGACTGATTTCTTTTTGTGGCCGACCTTCCCTGTCCGCTTTGATATGACTTGTCCACACTTGGTGCCTTTTTCAGGATTTATTCCAATGAAGCACCTGAAAAACAAATGCATACATTCAGAATTAGTGTGGGTAAAATTTTACATAACGAGAATGTGAATAGAAATTATCATATGATTCTAAGCATCTAACCTCTGAATAAATTCCAACGTGGATGCAGCCTCAGCTTGGTACTCCACATTGAAATTGTAGAAAGTTGAAAACACAGCAGCAAGTCCAGACAGAAAACTTGGCTGGATGCCCTCACAGATTATTTGCCCCTCAAAACTAATCATCCATTTATGAATGCAGCTTCCTGGTTTTTCACCTAAAACATTTCAAAGAAAAAACAATGTCAGACAGTCATATAACACTAATTTTCTACTGCCAGATTGCAAACAAATGCAAGGGAAACTGAAATGATTTTACCTAGTCACAAAGCCCTGTTCTTTTAACATAACATATGCATTTCAAAATGCTGATTGTGGACTGGTCTGGACAGACACTGAAGTCAACATGTGCATTATACGGTGTATTGTGAAATAGTTGCTGCAATTTTTATGATGTATTTAACACAATATTTTTGCTCAGTACAGTTGAAGGGTTAAAAAAAAGTAATTAATTAGTCCCCCTCACTTTCAAAGAGTTTTCATTTTCAAAACAAAAATGAAACTATTTTTAATATTCTTTCATCATTTCTGTTCATTAAAAGTCCAGTCAAATCCAGGTTAAATGGAAACTCAAACGCGCTAGCCTGACAGACCAGAACAAACCTCACGTCAAGCAAGCATGTTTGAGCTTATTTGCTGTATGCTCAATGATGAATGTTTATACACGAATAAACAAATAAAATTCATACATTTACAAAAATTTATGAAACATTTTGAAGCATCAAAGTTTTTTTTTTTTTTTTTCAATTGATTTACAAAAATGCTGAAAGAATTGTATTAATATATTAATTTGTTTTCCAAAGATAAATAAAAGTCTTAAGGGCTTGGAATGACATGAGTGTTGGTAAAAGATAGCAGAATATTTATTTTGTGTGACCTGTCCCTTTCAGTGTTGTACAGAAGCATTTACCATGTTTTTTGAAATACAGAAAAAAACATTCTTAATGGCTTATGTAATAAAATAGACTATACATTCATACAGTTCTATACGTACATACCAAAGAGTATCAGTCGAGGAGTTGAAGGTAGTTCAAGTGTCCTTTCTACATCAGCTGCAGTGGAAGATGCCTAAGAAACAGTAACAATGATGAGGACACAGAGACAAAATACACTAACAATATTTTTGATGAAAAATATTTAAGGAATTATCTGCATATAGTGGACTTCAATGGTGCAATGATGTGGACTTTAAGATGGGAATAAAACTGAGTTAGTGTATCACATTTGGCATTGTGTTGTCTGTAAAGATGTGATTTTAAAGCTGCTAATTTAGCAAATTTCCTGTTAAAGTCTTGGATGCAACAATGAAGAAACAAGTTAGGGGTATTGCTGTGAATCCTCATGTGCTTCACATAGACCACTGGAGTACTGCATTGTTGCATGCATAACTGACACCCAAACATGCTGACAAGTCAAAATGGACAGTCTTTGGGAACGAAAAAACGTAACTCAAACAATCTCAACAATAACAAAAGAAAATCTCCACAAAAATAAAACTGCCATTGGCCTACTGTACTGGGTAAAGTAACATTGCAATACAAACCAACAATGCAAAATAAATCAACATGAATTATTCTTACTGATTATTATATCGCGTAACTTATTCTATCAAGCCAACTTGGATCGACGCAATCCAAAATACAGCCAACAATAAAGTAACAAAACGACAACACTATTAAGAAAAACTTCCCTCGGAATACAGTTATGTACAAATTAGAAGAACAAGCTTACCCAAATTCGCAAGCACAACGTTATTGAAATCAACGTTTTGTCTAATATACACTAGGCATTAAATGAAAAGATAGCAAGCTAAAATTAGCAAACGAGAAGACGATAATTTCAGCGTGTTACAGATACATCAATATTACTTCGTTGCTATTGTGTTAAAGGCTTACTTTGCAGAATTTATATCATGTTTGATTAAACTCACCTTGTAATCGGGGGATATCTGAATCTATCCAGCTCCAATCTATGATGCCGTTGGAACGTTGACGATTTTAGCACTGAAATGGACATATTAAACAGTTACAGCCTCAGCATCCACTTATCAAAGTTATTTGCACAGTTATTTGCAATTGCAAACGTGTATTTTGTGTGAAAGGAGCAAGGCAAAGGTGCACTCACCGGTTAAATCACAATATAAAGACGGATGAAAATCCACATGTGCTCGCTGCAGCTTTCTGTTCCCAAAATACTGTTAAGTACTGTTTTCTTTCCTTCGAGCAATAAATACGGTAAAATAACGTTAAATTTTATCTAGGTCATTTCACCGAACGTAAATAAACAGGTAAGCACTGCTTTTTAAAATAACGGGTTTATACTGTTAAAATTTTGACGTAAATTAACAGCAATTTTTAACAGTGTGTAACCATTAACATGTCACGTAAAAAGAGCTTTTCTTCTTAACAAATTCTGAAACCGATATCGGGTTGTTGGGTATTTCCCTGTGGATGCTCATAAATGCTCTTCGTGCATCTCTAAACTGAGCTCATTAACCAGTAAGCCGATGAGAAACCTCCGTGCCTGGAGTTGTGCTTCCTCCGAGAGCGTCCATTAGAATGGAAATCAGCTTATTTCCCTGCCCACTTATATCTGCAGGTTTTTCTATATTACTGTGGTGACAGTTAGTAGGATTTTGAGTTGGGCATGATTGTTATGCTGGATTTTTTTTTTTTTTTTTTAAGCTACATTGGTGGAAATACCTAATCTAAACATGCTTTTGCAACAATAAAACCACCACCATTATGCATTTATTTGCTGCTCAGCATATACATCCAACATTCAGAGAATGATCTGAAATTTCGAACAGAAAGCCATGATTTTTTACAGTGATTGTGGAGCTCTGTACATTTTAGAAGATTTTATTTGGTGCACAACAAAATGGATCTGCGAAAGCGTAACAAGGTTTCCATGGGGCCGGTAATTAGACTGAATATGTTTGCAGGGTGGAATTTATTATTCAGGCAGTCGGTGAGAGCTGTACTGTACTGAGTTTTCAGCTGATCCCGGCGTCCGCATATCTCAATTCAAAAGAATCATAGTCGGCATTAGCAAACTTCTTATCGACTTCTTATGAACCACTATGGATCTGTTTGGGTCAAACCTGCAGTTGGTTGTCTAATTAAGAGCTTGCCTTGGGTTCATTAACAATGATTAATTCCTCTACCTGCTGTGCATTGATTGTATAGGTGAATGATGAATGAATTTATGTTACATCAGCTAACTATTTCCATTTGAAAACCTCAGAGAGAAAGGAGCAAAGCAGCACTAATAAATAAACAAATTAAAGAAGAAAAGAGAATTGGGTAACAATTATTAACAGCTTTCCTTGATAACATAACATCATAGCAGTTCATTTAAATTCAGATATGAATGTTTAAAAATATAAAAGTTCCACAACATTAATAATTGTTGGAATTAAATTAATGATAGTTTGTGGATAATGCTATACAATATAATAAAATACAATGGGGTCCAAAAGTTACAAATCTTACTGTCTGCACAAAAACATTATCAAAAAGATTATCATGTTCTCCAGCATAATGCTCATTGCATATCATATTAGTGATCGGAGGTACAGAATTATTATTATTTTTTGTTTTTATTTTAATTGATTAATTTTAGTTTTAAATAAAAGAACAAATCCAGATTGTCAATGCGGTGGCAAGACTTTTGCCTCCCACTGTTTACTGATGTTCTTCACAAAACCATCAGTTTGAGCCAAAGTTAAGGTCTGCATTCAAGCCTTTAAATGAAAAAGCTAACAAAATAAGCTGTAACACCTGCTTAAGTTTCTTTTTTCAGTTTCTTATTTTATACAAAGTCTTAAAATATATGGGAACAATTGTTGAAGTGTTCAAGTGTTCATTTCTCCAATGAAAATGAAAGGCATTATTTACCCAGGCCTGTGATTTCAAAACCATATGCTGTTATTTTTATCAATGGAACACAAATTAGAGCAACATAAAACAATATTCAGAGTACCTTGGAGCTGTCAAGCTTAATATAAATATCATGAATGCATAAAAAATATAATGTAAGAACTCTGCATGACTGGTATGCTGTGTAACAAGTCTTCTGAAGGCTTTGTGAGGTAAAGACCAACATTTAAAATCTGCACAAAATCAAAATGACTGTTATTACAGTGAACAATGAAAAATGTGCAATTTATTTTTAGACACTATCTTCACACTCTTTAGTAAAATCTTAGAATTTGGGGCGATAATGAGAATGAGTGAACAATTGGTTGAACTATTCTTTTATCACGATGAGTTTAAGACATTAAAGGAAGAAAAGCAGTTGTCTCCTAGTCTTCCTACGGCCTTTTGAGACTTCACACTCACCCAGGACCTTGATCAGATTCAGTTCAGACCCCAAACTCCTCTGTTGAGCTCTCTCAGCTCCCTCTCAACACTCTCTATTTTCCTCTTCTCTCCCTCTCTGTTTTCTTTCCATCTATTCCCTCTCTTTCTCTCCTTCACTGTGCCTCTGCACAGATGGTCCTCATTAATAAAGCAAGGCAGACTTTCACCCTCTTTTGAGTGTGTGTTTCTGAGAGGAAGAGAGAAAGAAGAGGAATCAATGAGCGGCAGATTGGCTCACTCCTGTTAATTATGCTAAAATATTGTTAAGCGCAGGAAATTAATGTGGCAAACAGGATGCGATGTATCTGCTTACTGCTGGGGCTTAAGCCCTGATGCAGAGGAGAGAGAAACAGGCCGATGGAAATGTTTTGGAGTTCGTGTTCTTTCAAGCATATCTTGTAGAGCATGAGAAAACAAGAACAATAAAACTATCAAAGCAAATGGAAAAGTAGTTTATTTTCCGATTGCATGAATCCACTGTGCAGTGCAACAAGAAGTGGGATGTGTTTGCTCTTTAATGGATGTGATAGTACAAATCCACTCCCAATTTAGATTAAAGAATGATCTTATTTCATCCCTGAAACATCTCCTCACCTTTCTAAATTAAGGTAATAAATTTAAATAATGCATGATACATAATCAAATAAGTTATTTATTATAATTTTTTTAATAACAAGTTATGAATAGCTTTACTTGTTAAATCCACTTCCGATCCGGAGTTTGGGGGAAATGTTTGTGAGAAAACCAAAAGTAAAATACCTTCCATAGAAAATAACAGTGGGACACATACTTAAGTTTCCCAAAATATTAATTATGTAATAAAAAAGTAATGTAACTTTATTGTAACACAACATAACTTGCTGTTAAAATGCTACAATGTCACAGGAACCTAATTTTCACATAAAGTAACAATGTAACATAAATAACGTAAAAACATTCAAAAGCCTTATGTATAATTCCTAATCTTTGTTGAGTTTAAAACAAGGAATGTTTTTAGATAGGCTACAGTAGATTGTTTTTTCTACACTGTAAAAAAATAATCATAATAAATTGTAGTCATGATAACATGTTTTTCCCCCATTAATTGATAATGTCAACTTGATTAAACACCTTATTGAGTCAGTTTATTTTAATTGAATTAGAAATTGCACATAAAGCCACACTGACTAACAATTAAGGCAGCCAGGATTTTATTGTTTGCAGTAATTTGTTCAGCAATTTATTTACAGTAACACTTCACAATAACCCACCAACTATTTGGGATAAAAAACAAAACAAACAGTTATGCCTACTCTGTACATTGCCAACAAATACTCACAGACGAACACTTTAACACCACTTCAGTGCCTTTCCTGGTTTGGTATGGACAGGATTTAAGTTAAGTTTTTTTTTGGAAACATTAAAAATCCTCCAGTGTTTGCTATTTGACTTTAAATACAAACTTACATTTACTGAAGTATTTTGTAGTCAGCTCCCAACACAAGTCATTGTATGAGCGTTATCTGAACTCAGAAATGATCTACCCTGAAATGACGCTGATCGACAGAACAAGGCCCGGTTTATTTTTTGCATACATTACGATCCTGTCAAAATAGATGATGACAGCTAACATACAGTACCAACACAAAAGTAATTTAACATTCTATAAAAAGTAAAAATGTGACACAAAAGTAACTTAATTTTCTATTTAAAAAAACTTTCAATAGTCCCTTCAATATCACACATGAAATCTTTACGGATAAATTACCATTTAGCGATCATGTGTGAAGGTGGATGAAGAAAACAATGCCATGTTTTAAGCTCAGTTAAAAAGATGGAACAATTTTGCTTGGTGATTTTATGGTAATTTAACATGTTTTATGTGTGAAAAGTCCAGGGGCAATTTGATATAAATGTATCTTAACATTTTCTAAAAAGCAACAATGTAATATAATTACTGTAGTTACTTTTTATAATGAGTAAAACATATTTGTAACATGTTACATTTCAAAAAGAAATGAGATTCATCAAATGGCATTCTCGTGTTTATTTAAGACCTTCCTGAATCAAGAAAATACTTGGGACACCTGGGATGCAGCAATCCTGACCTCTGGATTCCTTGACATTTTCCACATTAGGAATCCTCCAGGATTTCGGAATCTGGATGAAGTGTTCTTTTGACATTCTGCAGGAGGCCCAGTAGTCTCTGCTGGGGTTGTTTTATGGTTGTACAGATCCAGCCGGAGGGACTTTAACTAGTTTTGTATCTTGTGTTATTTGTGCATTAGATTCATGCAGGGTGACAGGCAACAGGATTACTGTGTCGGCCATGAGATTGCTGGGCTTGATTTGTTAGGAGCAAGACATCTTAGTTGCCCCTTCTTTATCTTGTTAGGAGGTACATAGGGTGCAATCTACCAGCTCTGTCCTGAACCGAGCATTGGCATCTCACACTGAGAGTTTGATACAACATCAACTGTTGGGCTTTGATTGCTAAAAGGTCAAGCTGAGCTTTGTTATCGCAGGAGAGGATAGTGGAGTGGCAGCACACGGGAACGCGACAGGAACACAGTCACCCTTCACAGCAAATTTACCGGAGATGAGAGATGCTGGTGGACTCCAGAATACCAATCAGTTCATCTCGCTGAAGAGATACAGCACTCAATATGCTAATTACCAAAGTGCTTTCTAGGAGACTCCTCACTCTTCTGTCTGTTACACATGAGTTAGTGGGAGGTTTGGAAAATGATAGCAAAGGGCTGACGGTTGTGATTCTGATTCTTCATTGCGTCACCGTGTGCAACTTTGCCTTTGACTTTCTACCATTTTTTTAATAGCATGTGACATGGAAACCTAAATTTACTTCCAGAAATAGTAACAATGTAGCATAAACGTAACTTAATACATAAAAAGTAAGAATAGAATTTAAAAGTAACCTGAATTTCCATTAACAACCAAGTATGAATAACGTGAACATGGATAACAAAGTAATGTGAAAGTAACTTAACTTTTAGAAGTGAAACAAGAAGAAGAAAAAGTTACAATGTAATGCAAAAGTAACAATGTACTGAAAATAAATTATGTAACATTCTATAAAAAGTAACAATGTACTGTAATTTTTTTTTTTTAACATTCTATAAAAAGTAATAATGTAACACAAAAATAACATCACGCTCTCTATATAAAAAAGTATCAATAGCCCCTTGGATATCATACATGAAGTCCTGACTGATAAATTATCATTTGTGAAAAGGAGCTTGTCAAAAATCAGTTTTGTCAATTTACGATAAATTAGTACAGTAAGGAAACTAAAGTGCTTCTCCTCATCCATGCATTTTGTTTTACATCCGGATTGAAACAAACAATTCCAGCATACTTTGAGCATCAGAAACCTAAAATCTTTTACATACTTGGCTTAGCGATGTACTGTCACAGATAACCAAGTTCAGTCCTCACACACAATCCCATAGTGATGTCTTGCTTATCAGTTAATGATGAAGAAAGTTGACCCAAAAAAAGAGTTACTGACAAAATGATTCATTTGCACACTTTGTGTAGATTAATTAAATTATTAAAGGTGGATTTGGCCTGCTCACGGAGGAACACTGTTTTGGTAATTGCATGATTTGACCTTGGGATCAGCTCTTCAGCATGGATGAATATGATGGTTTGATGGAACTGTTTTACCTGTTTTGAAATAAACAAGGTTACAGAAGTTAGGCAAGGTTTCGGATGATTACTCCAATGGTTGCCTTATTGAATGATCCATTGTTGAAAATGTTGCTCAGTAGTTACCAAAATGGCTAAAAGCAGTCAGAACTATTAATGCATCTCCCAGCACACATGCACTGTAACAGTCAGACCTCATTTTCTTTAAGGATGTGATGTAACCATGCAAAGATGAATAATGTCAAACTGACACTTGCCGCAAAATCTGACCTGACAGCTTCAATTATAAATCATTATTGTGCACTGGGGCAAGCAGTTTGGAAAGGTTTTTTGTTTATGATCTTGCACAATAAATTATCTTAAATAAATAAATAATAAAGCTCAACAAGTCTGAATGAAACCACTAATTTTAACGTGTAACTAATTGGTTTTTACTAATTTAGTGATTTGGGTACATGCGCTTTAAGAATCACACAGCACATATTGGGACCGCTAGAACATTAAAACAAATTAAAATGTGTAAAATAAATGGCAAACGGTGCTAAATAAATGTGTTGCCGTTCAACACCTATTTATATCTATATCTATTTTTATTTTTTTCAAAAAACTATTTGCACTTTATATATTCCACAGAGTGCTCTCTAGTTGTTTACTGCTTTTTTCCTTTCTTTTTTTTGTACAAATGTGAACTCATCCATATATTCCATGCATAGAGAACATTCACATACTGTGCATAGTGTACATATATGCAATGCTAAGTGTGCTGTTTCAAACCAATCTCACGGTGTCTCACGCCAGTTTAACCTTTGACCCCTTGCAAATGATGCAGATAATTGAATGAAATAAACCATTAAAAAACAAAGAAACTTAGTGCACATGGTGCGAAATGTAAAACAATTTCCTTTCATTGTAGCTTACAATGTTTGTTTGAAAGCGTGTGTAAAGTCGGTCCCACACAAATAAACAAAATAAATGAACCTCATGTTTCAGCAATAGGAACTGAGTTGTTCTTTTGACATTATAAGGGAATGTAACTGTCAAACAGATTTACGTGATGTTATTGACATTTGACTGACACTAAATGTTTTCCATATGGTGAATTATAAGCCCTTCATACCGTATTTATCGATGTACGTATGGACGATATTCAAGATGCATAATTTCCAAGAGGCTCTGGTGTCATAGAAAGGGGTATTTTCTAGAATCTTCGATCATTTCCTGTTTCAGCCTTCTGGTAGGAAACAGATAATACCAAATTGGGGGAAAATTGTCCAAATCTGTCCACAATTACCCCCATCTCTCCTCAGTAAGACTCCCCTGGCACTGTGCTTTCCATCGCTGCATGAAACCAAGCTCAGCGCTCAGGCTATTAGCCTCCATTTTCTGACCCTCTCACAAACATTACTGCAAACTACAGCCGTTCAGGTGCATTTACTGCCATCCACTCCCAAATAGTAGAGTCTTTGGATGCAAGGTGTTCGCGTGTGTCCATGAGAGACAAATAGAGGAAGGGAAGGAGACATTTAGAAACAGCAAAAGTGTTGTCAGTGTGGAAGGAAATGTTCAGAGTCCTGGAGGGTCACAAGGGCAGCAGGGATTAAGTTATTGAATGACACGGATAAATTGGTGGATAATCTTTCTTTCTTTCTTAAAAACATAAAAACCAAAGAAGCACTTTCATGATGTCTGGTTTCTGTTTGATTGATGCATTACCTTATATTTGAAGACATCTCCGGAGCTCATTTGGCCTGGTTCGAGATCCTTTGCTTTCATCAGAATACAAGTAACCCTGATGAAAAACATCTATCATACAAAATGCTCATCAAATGCTGAAACAGATTAGTCTTGGAGGTTTTGAGATACCTCAATCTGTTCCAAACCTAGTGAGCAGCCTACAAAGGGAGCAATTCGAGACATGATAGATGCACTCTTGACATGAAAACTGTTTCAAAACTTTGATAACTGCCTTGTTTAAGGTGTGGATACTGCATACATTATACAAGGCAATAACAAACTTATATTTCATTTAGTACTGAAAGTATTAATAAACAATGGCATCCTTGCTGAATGAAAGTCCCAAAGTACTTTCAAAACATTTTGTCTTCAAACTCACATTTCCTGATCATTAAAAAGAGTTTATTTTAAACAAAAAAGCTTTATTTCCGTTTTTTTCCCCCTTTTTCTTGCAGTTGTCCTTTGCCAGAGCATTTGAACATTTTATAGGAACTCAAAATATGTTTTTTTCCACATGATTAACAAATAAAAATATTCTCATAGTAACACTTGGAGGAAAACAATAAAATAAACATAGCAGGACTACATGTACCAGAATGCATCATGATACAAGCAGGAAACACCAACAACAACAACAGCAACATCTGACTCGTCTAGACTCATGTAACTGCAGAACTGGTACCATCGTTGCTCTAATAATTCAAGGGTCTACATTATAATCTCATATCACATATGAATAATTTCTGCCGCTCTTTTGAAAAGTTAAAAATAACACGGGAATAAGTCAAATATAAAAGTTCCAACAAACATTTAAAAAAAAGCTGTTCTTTCTCTTAGATGATCCATGCCGATTTGCCTTGAAATCTTCATGACATATTTTGAGAGTCACAAAACAATTCCGACACACAAATATTCCCACATCTTTATAGTTTCTCCTTTTCTGTTAATTTTTTTTCTTCATGAAATTATCTCAAAAGCAGAAGTGCTCTGTGGATTTTTAGTCCCTCATATGGATTCTCTCATGTAGCGTTTCTATTTTTCTAGGCCTCGGTGCGTCAGTCTTTACGCCGAAGCCTGTGATGTCACAGCAATGTCACAGTGACCGGGCGCTCAGCGTCTCGAGGCCTCTCGTTCAGCGGCCCTCCTCAGCACGGATAAAGGGAGCAAGTGCAAGTGTGGGAGATCTATGCATGGCAGGGCAGCACATAGAACAGACCACATTCAAAAATGACAGCGAGAGAGAGAGAGAGAGAGAGAGAGAGAGAGAGAGAGAGAGAGAGAGAGAGAGAGAGAGAGAGGCAGATACAAAGAGAACAAGAGAGCGACACGGGCTGGGACGAAAGTTAGAAAGCTGACCTGACAACAAACACTTCTTCGACACAGACATCCTTCTTCCACTCGGCACTGTATACACTGCAGAAATATATTTTCTTAATCTGTATTTTTGTCTTTTTAAAGTTTGCGTAAGATATTAAGACCATTATTTTCTAGTAGGGTAAATAAAATTGTCACTAAATGTAAGAATATCATTAGAAAAAATTATTACTTTTTTTTCAATATTTCTCCTAATCTTATTATTAATCATCATCATCATCATCATCATCATCATCATCATCATCATCATCATCAAACAATCCTCGCCCAACACAAAAAAAGAGTGAGCGAGAGAGAGAATTATTTGCTATGGAGCCCCTCAAGTATTGGAGCATGTTTAGCAAGAAAATGCTATTTCAGTCTTTGAAAATATCTCATTTAAATTAATGCGTTGCTCAACTTTGCAACAAATTTTACTTAGAAATTGCTAGCAAAGGTAAATCCTACAATATTTTCTTCTGTGATACATGTGCAAAAGGAACTTTCTCATAGACAAAATGAATCTAATTCACAGTGGAATATAACTTTTTTTTCCCCCTCACAAAATATTAATGTGCACAAGTTAAATTTTCAAACAGGAACATTTTCAGAGAAAAGGTTCTTGAGCACATGCAATTCTTTTTTCCTGAAAATGTCACTTTAGGGGCTCCATAATTTACAGCAGGGTAAATAAAATGTCACTTAATGTAAGACAATGGATGCACCAAAATTTCAGCCACTGAAAAGTATTAAAAAAAAATTATTATATATATGGAATTGTTTACTGCGTGGTGTGACGCTCTGTTCAATATTCCACTCTATGAGTTGAGTTGCTCACGACCCATGCGAACACTCCACTCATGTATGAATGAATGAGGGATTTATTAAGCACTTTATTGTATATTGCTGTACTCAAAGCACTTTACAATCATGCACTGCTCATGCTCCACGTAAAGACAAAGTCTGCTCCAATAACATGCCTACAGTAAATTTCTATGTAGTATAGCCTACTTGTTCCTATTTGCAGCGGCGTTACTGTGCAGTAACATGGTGTAGTAAAGCTGTACTGGGCAACGCTGGTAAAACAGCACTCCGCTCTGCTCACATGCTCTGATAATAATAGCTTTGTAGGACTATACATAATTTGGATAATAATAATACAATAAAAAATTAGTTAAAGCAGATTTTGTTGCATAGAACTGAATACAATTTATATAATGATAGGTAATATTAATATATTTTCTGTCTAATTTTGTGTTACTTCAATAAAAGTGTGGTTATTTTATTGCTTTGTATTTTTTTAATTCAGTATCAATAAATTTATTGAGTTAAATTAAAAAGTCTTACAAAATTATTTGATATTATTTAATGAAATAAAACACATATTATTAAAAAGCATTTTCAGTTTTAGTTTTCGGGAAAGAGCATCCAGAATTTGGGTTTTCGGTATTCATTTCGGTGCATCCCACTGTAAGATTTAATCATTTGAAATCATAAATCTCATACAATCTCATACAGCTTTTAAATGTAAATGTAACTTGTTATACAATATTTTTGAAAAGTCAAAAATACCAACTAAGAAAATTATTTTCTTTGCAGTTCAAGACGGACAAACTCATTTCAGATTGAGCACCAGTGAAAAAAGGCCATTTTTTTGTATCTATTTAACATTCTTCTTTTTTTGTATGACAAAAAAAGATCATAATAGAAAAATCTACACTGTCGTCACTCCCCTCTCATGAATCTAAAAGCCTGAAATGTTCCATGTTTGCATGTAATCTCTTACCAAAGCCAGTATTGTTCCCACTCCCCTTATTAAAAAAGTTTAAGTAGATTCTTTGGCAGATCAACAGACAGAACTGTCTTCTTCTCTTAGTGAGTAATGGAACAAGTTTTTTCTAGTAATTTTGTAAGGGACTGTGACTGCTCTGTACATCTGTTCATATGCTAACATCAGCATACACGCTCCCATGAGCACAAACAAACATGCAAACACGAGCATAGACACTCACACACGCTCTCACAAAGTGAAAATTGAGCTCAGATGACAGTGAAGGCTCAGGTAGGTGGTTAACGCAGACAAACAGAGCCATTCGGTTAAATCTATCTCCTGACACGCAGATGATGGTTGGATGTTGGCAGAAAAGTAGATAGCTCACAAAAAAGTTGGCCAATTTACATCTTTTGTCGGTCGAGCAAGAGCGCCTATGCAGGAATGCCCAAATTTGGGAATTTGGGCGGAGCATAATTGTAAATGCAAATTACTGTTGGTTAGCAGATGTCCTGCAGGGCTGCAGCCTGCTATCAATGTCTGTTGGCTGGACTCCAGAACTGAAGGGGCGGGACTTGTCATTGTGATGCATGATGGGGCGGGGCAGGTGGGGTGGGTGTGGTCAGACTCAGAGGGTTATGATGCTATGAGGGGCACAGGAGCAGAAGCAGCGGAAGCATGAGCCACAGACTGGCCGTTAATGCCCAACCACCGCTGGAGTCGTCTGTCAGGAACGGCTCTGGAGACTCGTACAGAGAGTCATCTGACAAACAAAGAAAAAGAAACAATTGCACATTAATAATCATAATACATAATTAATTGTGTTACTGTTGACTCCTCCTGTATGTTTGACATTGCTTACAGTAGAAAACAAATAGAAAACAAAAGCATGGATTACGGGGTTTTTACTGGTAACAGAAAATATTAATTGCAGGGGCAGATCATATGATTTGGTCTGGTGCCATGTTTATATATATATATATATATATATATATATATATATATATATATATATATATATATATATATATATATATATATATATATATATATTGACTAATGTGTGTGCGTATCATTTCTGTTTCAAGTGAACACTGTTCTTTTGAACTTTCCATTAATCAAAGAATCCCAAAACAAAATACGCTTTTCACAATATTACTCATCAGCATTACTGTTAAACACTGATAATAATAATAAATGTTCCTTGAGCAACTAATCTAATCATATTCGAATGATTTCTGAAGGATCATGTGACACTGAAGACTGGAGTAATGATGCTGAAAATTCAGCTTTGGTCACAGGAATATTTTACTTTTTAAAAATAGTTGTTTTTTTTTTTATTGTAATTAACTATAGCCAGAGATATTGTCAAAAGCATCAAATATTGTAAATATTAAGAGGATTTGGCATTTCCAATTAATGTAGGCCTGTTACAATCTTATTATTATTAGGGCTGTTATTACTATTAGGTTACTTTTATTATTAAACTACTTTTGCCCCACAATAATTTCATAGCTCATCACCGCATAACTGATGCTCTGTGAGGATAATAAAAGATTAGGCTATTAGCTTACTCCTCATTGAAAATGTTTTTAAAAAGGTATTTTAAAGCAGGTCTATTAATTTATACACTGGATTATAGGCCTGTTATTAAAATTATTAACACTGCAGTCATCAATGAAAATTAAGAGCAGCTTTATTTCATTTCTCTCTTTTTTCACTATGCATGGGCCACAAGATAAATATTAAGGTATAATTCAAGACAGTTATATGCCGTATCAGCATATTTTGAAATAGATTTGTCTCCAGTCGTCTCTGAGAGAATATGCGCCATAAATGCAGCATCAGATGCCCTTTCCTCATCACACCTTTGATATACTATTTTCACTCAGATTTGGACATCTTCATCTCATTTACAGTATGTCCAAAGGATGAAGCTTCTGTGTAAAGGCTCTGCATATTTTAGTTTCTACTTGCAGCCTCTTATAGCCCCTGGCCCATGCTTGCACTTTTTCCCAGCCTGCTTTTCATTGTGCTTTTGTCTCAGGTCAAACAATTATCTTCTCTTGATCCCTAAAGACATTACAATGGAGTCTGGGGTTTAGAGTAGGATTCCACCCCGTCAGAGAGGAGGAAAATAAACAAAGACACAGAGGGGTCACGGCGGATGATGAAGCTTTTCACTGACAGGCATATGTTGTACTTTTCGTTACTTTCAATCCTGGACACGCACATAAATATTTCATGAAAACACCCCAATGAAACAACATTAAGGCCTTCGCAACAACTTACTCCACCTCTGAAGCCCAATGGTGGACAAAAGTTGAGAACCATGAATTGGAATTCAAATAGTCAACTAAAGTCAGTTTTTTGGCTCTCATACTCTCATGAGATCTAATCGCTGTGAGAGGCAGTGTACATCATCTCTGAGAAGCTGAATCCAGTCATGAGTGCTCTTGTAAGCAGATAAATGATAGAGGGAGAGGTGAATCTTTATTTCAATTTGCATGTTATTGTCTGAACTGCTCTCTGGAACACTTCTGTTTGCTAACAATTACATCACGCTAATGGGCTGTCATTTGAGCTGAGGTTTCTCCTCCAAACTGGCATGACCCCTAAATGAAGACTCTGGAAATTAGGGATGGGAATTGTAAGTAATTAAATGCGATTTTGTAATTCAGATTCACTTTCCTAAACGGTTTCATAAACATTAAGGAATCTCAAACTACACATTCTCTGATTCAAAGAAATATAGAATAGTCTGTATTCATGTTGGTTTCATGAGGTTTTGAAAATGTTAAGAAAAGTTTAGATTTAATAATTCTCCCAAAAATATAATTTACTCTCCCTCAATGCGTTCCAAACCTGTATGAGTAAATGATGACAGCATTTACACACTTTTTGGTGAATCTCTTTAAAGGGTTAGTACACCTGAGGGTCCGGAGGGGTCCGATCTATGACATAATTTCCTGGTTGATGTTTTTTTTTTCTACATGTTGGTTGCACAACACTTGGTTGACATGATTTGGTGGATGAAAGTTCATTATAAGTAACTTTGCAACTACTTGTAAACTAGCAGTCATTGGAGTATTAGTAGTCTGTCTTCTTAATATCTACTAACACATTAATTTGACAATTTTCAAACATATTCTACTGACAAGTTACTTTGCAAGCACATACCAACTTATTCTACTAACCCTAACCTAAAAGTCTACTGGCTGGTTGCACTTTATTTTACAGTACGTGTACTTAAATGTACTTATAATGTACTTACAGTGTATTTATATAAGAAAGTTCTGGTAATACAAGGTACAGTAACTACATGGGGTAGGGTTAGGTTTAGCGATAGGTTCAGGGTTAGTAACTAGTTATTACATAGTTATTTAAATTACTATAATAAGTACATAGTATGTACATGTACATGAGGAACAGGACTGTAAAATAAAGTTCTACCATCACTCTAGTTAGAGTAGTTGCCATGTACTGTACTTATTGTTAGAAGAATGCATAGAGTGGACTATTGAAATAAAGTGTAACTATTTTTTCTTTATAATATCAGGACATGTCAAGCCATGGACCTAATAATATACATTGTCTATTGCATACAAACTGGCTCTTAGTTCTCCACCTTACTGGGGAAACGTCCCTACTGAACCTTTAAAAAAAAAAAAAAAAAATCTCTCTTGACAATGTAGGAAAAATGTCATGAACATCCAAATCACTCTGCAACTTTTCACGTCTTGCAGCATACCTGTATTTTTACTTCCAACTATTTTCCAGGTTCTTGAGGATGAGCAGGTCTAGGTGAGATAAATGTGACGGCTGTATATTATAGCCTGGCTTAGTGAACATATTCTGGAAGTGTCTGACACAGCGCAGTCATGAGGGACAGTTATTTAAGCGTTGTTAACCATAGCTGGCATGGTTACCTGTGACGAAGGGTTAAACAAACCAAGACCTCTCTGTTTAACTGCAGGCTATCCTGGTGTCGGTGGCTCATGTGTGGGAACCCCTGCAGGTCTCTTAGTGTCCGGACCTGCTTGGCTTGATTAGTTGCATGTCAAAGTTTTTGATTGTTATCTGGCCTGTGTAAGATGTATAGCTTCCTACAGCAAGTGCCCTCAAGGGGCAACACTATCACTCCTGTTTCTGGTATCATGAATGATCGGCCCCATAAAACCTTCAGCCTCATAAAACAAGCTGTCTTAGTCATCAGTGCAGGCCTACAGCAATGGGAGCGAAGTTCCTGAACATAAATTTCACAAAGCTAAGCACTGGAGTTAATAAAGGTATCCCCAGAATTCCCAGGATTGACCTGCTGGGTTCAATCAAGCTGGAAACGAGGACTGGGATGTGATATTCCTGGTACTTATTTGCAAGTAACACCGTAAATAACATACACAAACAGAGAGCAGACACTGGGATACACTTACTCGTAGGCTTGACGTACACCTTCAGCTTTAAACATGGCTTCCCACCGAGGTTGGGGTGTGGTGAGGCTGTGGAGACACAGAAAATGTGACAATTACAGACTGATAAATCTGTGTGATTTGACATGATTTATTTAGAAATGGCTTTAAAGTATAATAATTTGAATGGTTGACCTAAATCACAGAGTAGCCAACCAACCCAAGAACTGAGTTCCACTAATAGAGCACAATGCTGACCACTTTGATTGTGAGGATTTTTTCCTATTCATTTTCATTTTCATTTTCACAAAAAAAAAGAAATTCAGTAAAGACTTCTGAGCACAGTGTTATAAACTATTTAACTACTGATACATAGTTATTAAAATCATACAATACACAAAGGTGTCTACTTCAATTATTTAAAAATTTATCTACTCATCATAAACTGCAAATGATGTAAGTGCAACATAAAAACTATTGACTAACAGTCTTTGATTAATAAAGGTTTGGGGTCAGTTTAATAGCACTGTAAGATAGAAAAAGTCAAGACAAAGGCCATGTGGTGCTTCTGACAGTAAACACACGTGAGATTCAGTCTCGATGGTAAGGCCATGTCTTCTGACACCATTGTAACCAGGAGCTGTTGTACTCTCTGAACCAGACACAACAGCTGCCTTGAGAGCAATGGACACATTTCCATTACTCTGTTATGTGAGTCTCTCTCGTTCTCAACCACACACACACACACAAACACACACACACACACACACACACACACACACACACACACACACACACACACACACACACACACACACACACACACACACACACACACACACACACACACACACACACACACACACACACACACACACACACAAGAGAAGCACTTTGAGTCAGTTCTCCATTGAAAGTGTAACTTCGTTCTGGCACTCGTTTCCCCTCATCTCCCTCTGAAGCACACAAATGGATTTTTGGCAATTTTTTTAAGATTGCAAATTGAAAACAAATCACTTTTTCTTTTTTTCTTTTTTTTTTTTTGCCATGAAATGGTTTTCTGACTGCTTTTCAGATACATAAAAATTCATTTAGCAATTACCACAAATCACTCAGCAGCTCAGCTAATGGAGAGCTGATGCAGTCTGCACAAAAAGCTTATTTTGGCTGAATTCTGCACTGACAGGTGTTCTCAAGTGTGTGGATGTGAAATTGGCACAAGTTGTCCACATGCTGTAAAAAAACCCCTCCCCAAAGGTTACATTTTACTGTTTTTGTACAGTTTTTTTTTTTTTAAGGTACTTTGACATACCATGTACACAATGGCACTTTAATAGCGCAAGTATACAGTGTCATTCAGTTGTAAAAGACTAATTAAATATTCTAAAATACTATATAAAAAGTATACAAAATTGTATGTAAAAACACATCAAAGCTAAAGAGTAGCACCACTACTATTTTCCAGTTGGATTCTTAAACACACAGGAATATTTTATTGGTCAGAAAAAAACAACAACAATCAGATCTGCCCCAAAGAAATTACATTTGGTTAAGCCAAAAATGCATCAAAATGAAAGTAAAGACATTTGTGATGTTACAAAATGTTTCTATTTGATTGCTGTTTATTAACATTTTACAAATGACATTTCATCATTAAAATTTATTTAGGTGTAATTAAAATGATCAAACTGAATAAACACACAGAAATGAACATCATTATGCATGCATGAAGAAAAGTGACAACAAAAGAGATTTTTTTTTCTGTGGGCTATCAGACATCTGATGTACCGTGTATGTGTGTGTGTGTGTGTGTGTGTGTGTGTGTTTGAAATTCCCATTAGCTGTATTCAAGCACAGAGGCCTGTGAGAATGTCACAGTTGCCATTCACTCAGTCACCCACTCCTGTGGGTCGAGGCGGGGTTCACCCAAAGGTGATGGACATCCTCTATTGTTGTGGGATAACCAAACTAAGCCTCGGTGACCCCCACCCAGTAACCCCATGGCAGAGCCCTTTGCCTCATAACCCCAGGGGCCATGACAGCAACAATATTGATAGTAGCCAAACAGTTCTCTGGAGGAGGAGATGGCCTCGTCTGATGAATAGACAGACTAAGTACTCTCAGCCCAGGCTGCTGTCTGAAACAAAATGTGCACAATAGCGGGTCTCGCACCAAGCGAAAGGGCGGACTACATTAAAAACAGCTCAGGACAGGAATAAGAAACACCCAGCCTCGAGTGCAAACTTTGAACCCTGGGTTCTTTCTTTCCATTCTTTTTTCTGTGATTGACCCGCTTCTGTGTCTCTGTTTTCCCCTCGCAACTGGGATGACAACGTCCCATGGCTGGAAGGAAGGTCTTGGACGCCCCACTGGTTTAGCGACATTTCTGTGACGCCCACCACCTCAAGTTCCTGGACAGCCATGATATTTGAAGCGATACCCATTTGAGAAACCCTGTGCCTGTTTTGGGTCAGACTAGCAGCACATTTCCGAATTACAGTAACCTGAAAGGGATGGTTTACTCAAATATGAAAATTCTGTCTGTTTACTCATCCTCGTGCTGTTCCAAAACCTTTTCTTTTTCAGTAGTGAGCTGCTCTTTTCTTTTCAGTGAAAGTGCAACTGAAGTTACAGTCTCGAGCTTTTAAAATATCCAAAAGTACCATAAAATTAAGACTTGTGCGCTATATTCAAAGTGTTCTAAAGCCACACAATAACTTTGTGTAAAGGAAAATATAAATTTATGTCTACATTAATGTCTGCTACAGCTATAAATCTCATTTTGACTTTTGCACACTCAAACTTGCATTGATGTGGTCGGTTACAAGACATCTTAAATGTAAATGAGATTTATACTTTATGGTGCTTTTTGTTGGTCTCTTTGGAGCTTGTCTGTCCTGCTTTATACATTCACTGTAAAGAAAAGAGCAGAATGAACATTCTTCTATTGTAATTCTTTTTTTTTCAGATTCTTGTTCTACTGAAGAAAAATGTCAGAAAGGTTTGTACAAAAAAAACATCACAGCAATTCAGAACAATTCTATATTTTGGTGAACTGTTAACAAATCTGTATCACATTCGTACCTTTTTGTATAATCTGCTTATAGCCAAGTCAGAGTTAGGTTTATAAGTAGGGCATGGGTCAGAACACCCCCAGACTTTTTTTTTTTAATTTGTTCTAAAAATCATATTCTTTCGCACAACTTAAATTGTATGAATTTACCACCAATTTGCAAAGTAGTTGTTTCTTTATGATACTTACTTGGGCTTAGAATAACATTTTAATTTTTAGGTGAGCTGTCTCATTAAAGGGTTAATTCATCCAAAATTCTGTCATTTATGACTCACCCTCATGTCGTTCCAAAATGTAAGACCTCCGTTCATCTTCAGAACACACTTTAAGACAGTATACCGTACACACAGTTTCAATGGAGGGACTGAGAGCTCTCAGACTAAATCTAAAATATCTTAAACTGTGTTCCGAAGATAAACAGAGGTCTTAATATACATTTTAGGATGAACGAACCCTTTAAGATCATGAGGTGTTGATAAAAGTTACCATTATCAACAATACGTTTTTAGAATAGTAAAGGTAATACTACTGTACTTCTTTATTTACAGAAAGCTTTTCATACCTAACCTTAAAATCTGTTTAGTATTTCTGGCCTCTAAATCTTTGACTGTTATATAGAACAGATGGCCATGAACCATTAGAAATGACTCTTCAGCGATTATTAGGACAAATGTGCTTTTAGCTTTCAAAAGAGCAATTTGTGGGACTATGCTTTTAGGATCAGGTGTCCCGACACACAATGGGAGGTTTATAGTCATAAGCAGAGCTACAGCTTGGGTCCCCTTGAGCCCCAAACCTCTGAACTGCCGAGCTCTTGAGGGCACAGTGCCATTTCTAAGGCAACCCGTACATTGCAAGCATGTCGAGTGGTAAAAATCATGCTGTTCTACTTAATGAGCTGCATTCATTTAGGATAAAAAGCTGCATTCTTTTATCACACGAAAACTTTGCTCTCAAAGTCCCTTCTTTCTTCTTAAAGCTGGAATAAACACACACACACATAAATACAGAAAAAAAGCATAAGTGAGAATAAAAAAGGGGGGAAAAACAAAAAGAGGAGATATTGCCTCATTAATGCATCCTGCGTTGCTGCCCTGAGCCTTTTCCTTTTGCCTGTGCCCAGCGGGAGCCCTTTTTATCAGGCCAAAAGGACACCTTTCACAAGACCATTAGTGAAACAGGACCAGATGCACACCGGCAAATTCCCCCCTGTCATGCAAGAGAGAGCAAAAGAAGAGTTTAAAGCAGAACCCCGCTCGATTCGTCCGGCAAGGTGATGGTGTGACCTTGAGGCAGTGGGCGGGTTGCCTCCGGAAGACGAGGTGTCAGGCATGCCATCCGGGCACAATCCCGAGCCAAAAACTCCCCCTCCAGGTTAATGGCTTTTACCTGTTGTTGTTTGAAAAATGGTAATTGCTGGCACCCCAGAAGCTTTGGATGCAATTACCCCCTTCAGGATCCTTCTGTTAAATATGATTTGACCAATCAGCATAATTTAGACAGTTACGCATGATGGCCTTGGTAACTGGTTTTGCACCGATCTCATCCAGAGCGGCAAAGTGCACAGCTAATAGTGCACAAGTCATTCAACAAATTGACATTTTCATCAGGCGGACGCATCAGGACACTGCCAAACTCTGCTCCCAAGGGAGTTCAGGAGAACTGGCCTTTCTGCCTCGACAACTCTGATTAAACTCCTAGACATTCAAATCGCTATAATAAATGTCTCCAGCTCTAACTGCACCACATGCGAATCCAACTAACGCCATAGACAGTCCCTCCAGAAAAACGCAGATTTTTTGTTGTGATTGTTGCGGGCAAAAATCCTTGATTTTGCGGCACGTATTCTTAAAAAATGCGATGGAATATGCGGGAAATTTTTGCAATTTTATGCGATGAAATCGCGTGAACTTGCAAAAACTGCGGATTGATGAAAAAGAGAAAAAAAGGTGATTCCCCCAACACCTTTTTCTCACTATGCTACTACCTTAATGTAAAGAGTAATTTCTTATTACTTCCTATGATAAACTAGCATACTAAATCACAGAATATTTAAGTTGCAATCTCTTACAGGAACGTAAATTATTTTACATACTTCTAATATAATTACAACTGTATGTTTTTGGTACTGTTCTGTAACAAAAAAAAAAAAAAACAATCTTACAACTGTAAAGATGCATCAACTTCTGAATGAAACTACAACAGTGTTAGTAGCCTAGTGAGAAGGGGGTGTTGGGGGAATTACCTTTTTTTCCTCTATTTCATCAAACCGCAGTTTTCGCAAGTTCTCGCAATATAATTTGGCTCCACTGTCATGTAACAAATCGGGAAACTGCTTCACGCATTCTTTTGCATTTATTTTTGTTGGCAAATAAGAATGATTTGCGCGCTTCAAGTTTCCCCCTGGTTTCATCGCAGGGTTTGCAGATGATGTTCACGTCACGTAATTACGTCACTTCATAAGGTTCCCATGGCATTAGGGGGGAAATGGGGCTTTACTTGTGTGAAGTAAACGGAACATTTTTAAACTTTCTGCTAATATATATTTGAGTTTTTTGCAATGAAAATACAGGGATTATGAAATCATGCTAGCCCCGCATATTTCGCTTTCTGAAATCGGCAATTTATGCAGCAAAAGAGCGGCGTATTTGAAAAAATGCGACCACGCATAAATATGCGGCCTTTGGCTATTTATGCATTAAATCAGGCGATCGCATTAACGTGTTTTTCTGGAGGGACTGCAGAGAGCACGACAGACATTTAAATTATGGTAATAACTGATTTTTAACTCATTTTGATATGTTTACAGTGGCTGCCACAGAAAAAGATTGGTCCACCTGCCATGCCATAACAAATGGCAAAAGTTTTCTAAAGAACATACTTTTACTCTGCAGAAATTTTGTACTGTATATGTCAACATGGACACATAAACAAGAGTTTGAGTCAAAAAAAAAGAGGAGAAGCAATGCATACATATATATATATATATATATTAAAGTCATATCTGGGAAATTTCAGGAGACATACATGTATGTTACTCTTTGTGTACTCTGGTAAAACCCAGCCACTCTAGATGAGTCACTGTATACAACATTGTGCATAACAAATTTGATTTATCTAAATTCATGATGTGTACCCTGTAATTTTCAGTTTCAGTTACACTTTGCATTCAGTGCCCTAAACCATATTGTTATAGCATTAACCAAAGACTGACTGGCACGTATTTTATTTGTTCATTCAGCCGTATGTCTCTAGACACCACATAACAGGATTCAGCAGACTGAACCATGTGGCACATGTTATTGATCAGATGTTGTTGTGAAGTCTGCACATCCTTATCAAGTCTGCCTTTGCCCTCTACACCCCAATTCTTGTAACCCAAGAACCATCAGTTCAGTGAATGATTGCACCCTGGGGCCATACTGACACCTGGTCACAAAAAAACGCAGACAAGGGGTTCGAAATTGAGGATTGAGTGTAAGAAAGGAAAAGGTTACTCACAGATGTAGTAGTATTCATGGCCTGGGCGGAACTCGAAGCCCAGAGAGAAGGGTGTGAACAGCTGGAACTTCTCTGAGAACTTGAGGGGCCCATTCGGACTCATTGGGCGGTTGCATTCCCAGCGCTTGAAGCCTTTCATGTGGTGGTTGCATGTGGTGTAGCCATCATAGTTGACCATGTAAAGGATGTAACGTTCCATGCGCTCCTGAGGAAGATGGTCCTCATAGTGTGGACAGTAGATGTCCAGGTAATCGTTGATGGCCACCTCCACTGTGTATTCACCATGCAAGAATCTGAAAAAATAAACACAAACAACTTACTTGAGATCCACAAAACTGCAAAATATATCACAATGACAGGCAGAAGATTGAGAATGTAACATCTTTTAACACAAAACTCGAAAAAGAAATTGCTAGTAGCTCCTGTCACTCATAGTGGAGATATTTTCCATGTTGTATGTGACAGGACGGGATTGGTTGAGGGGGACTTGGAGCCAAGGGCTGAACTGACTGGAATGACCAAGTGGAAGTGGATGAGCAGAGATTGACAGGGCTTCACAGAGAAAAAGCCACTTCATTAAGGGGTTTCACATGGTCTGGCTTCAGCCCAGCTCTTCTGAAATGAGTTTGCTGGCTGGGGCAATTTAAGACACAAATTGAGCACCTGCAGGAAGGTATGACTCGAGACGCAAAAAAACTGCACTTACTTCAGAGGGTCTGTGACACATACACTGGTACTAAAACGCATTTGGATACTTAAAAGGAGAGTTCACCCGAAAATAATAATTATGTCATCATTTACTCACCCCAAGCCAATTTATTCACCCTGAAGTGACATGTATGTCTTTCTTCTGTGAAACACAGTAGTTTTGCTTGAAAAGTGAGATAGTTTTTGTTTTATTTTTCTGATATTAAATATGGCTTTTTATTGACTAATCTGATAGGATCCAGCCATAGCTAAATACTGTATGTGGTTTTCACCTTTCAAGAAAACAAGAAGTATTGTAGAGAGAAACAGCAAGACACACATGTGTGAGTTCTTCAGATCCTCTTTTTTTATCCTCACTATGAAGATTACATGACTAAGATCTAACGGCTCCAGCCGAGAGACTCTAATGGTTTGTCACCAGTGCAGTTGACACACCTGCTCCATCCTCCATTCTCTATGCCATCAAAGCAGCCCCCTTCACTACAGACAGTACAGAACATAAGACAGCAAACTCAAATCAAGTGTTCACACTAAAAGAAGACATACCAGGGTGCTTCATCCAATTTAGAAGATTGTCAAAGTCAACAAAACCCTATACACATAAAGGTCTGTGCCAACTGGCCTACATTCATACTAAAATAGAATCTCATAAAAGACAGATTTGAATCGTTCCACACAGTCAGTGACTCATGCTTTATAAAAACACAGATGATGCAAGAATGACACAAAATATTAAAAAGCATGTCATGTAGTGTAACCATCAAATAAAAAGTAATAATGTATTTTCCTTATATATGTCTTGAATACATGAGTCTATACACATTTGTTTTCAAAAATGTGTTTGTTTTTCACAAATATCATGAATTATTTACTCATAAATCTACACACGTTTTTGGGGAGTTGCACCACATGACGTTTTACAACCTGAACCTTTACATATTATAAAAAGGTCAAATTTAGTATTTTAAGAGACTAATTGATCCAAATGTTTCTGAATGTTAGTTCATAATACATTACTTGGATTTTGCAGAAAAAGGTTTCTCTAGAGATAATAAAAGAACACTGACTTTTAAAATATTTTTTTCTTAATTAAATTAATTCATATTACTGATCCTGACTTAGTAAAAATATTCTACAAGGAAGGTCTTTGATCCAACAAGCCTAACAGTGTTAACCTTACAAAAAACAGGATGCACTGTAGACACAGACATAATAAAAGACACACACATGTATGCGAACTTGAGATATTAAAACCCTTTAATTTTGTCCACAGTGTGAAAATTACATTCATAAGATCCAAAAGCTCCAGCTGAGAGACTGTTATGCAGAAAAGTGCAGGCCACACCCCTGCTTTTTTTGTTTTTTTTGCAAGAGATAATATATTACACCACCCTGACATTTTCGTCAAGTTAATTTTGTGTGGCTTTTGAATTTGTCCAAATTTGTCCGAAAAAGGTTTCTTAGCAGTAAGCATAAAACTGCCTACCTAGAAAAGTCTTTGCATTTGGACCACGTCTATGATCTGGAGGCAGGTTTTTGGAATGAAACTATAGACTTTTACAAACTATAAAACGCCCTCCCCCAAAAATCAAATCACATGATACACAAAGAAAACTCAAAAGCTGCTTCGCTTTGCAGACTGTGAGTGAAGTCTACATTAATCAGAACATCACATGGCTCTGTTTTCTGGAAGTCTTTGAGGGGATAGAGGGCAGGGACAGGGCCAGGGGGTGAGGGGGCAGTAGGCGGGGGTTTGAAGTGAGATTTGGCATCAGATGACAGCTAATCTAGGTCTGGAATTACTGCCAAAGGGCCAAGCCAGGCCAAACACCAGCTGTAGCAGCACAAGCTAAAACTGAAGCTCCTCCAGACGTCTCCTTGCCTTATCACCGAGGCTCAGAGAACAACCCCCTTCACACTGCATGACTTTATCCCTTTCTCCAATTTTGTGTGTCACTTTCTTCTTTGGCCATCAGCAATATTTGAAACCCCCATGTCATATGATCGATGACCTAGACTACATCACTGATGCTGTCTTAGTTCGCCTTGTATCCAACAAGCTCAATAAAACATCTTGGAAAAACAACCCATGTTCATCTCACACCGCCTCAGCAAAAAGCACCTCGATATTTCTCTCCCTGGCAGGGGAAAACGTTTCGTTCTCCCCAGAGATGCATGTACTCTGTCTTATTTTCTTGTTATGAGTTTTTGTGTCAGTTTGCCTTTAATCACGGCTTTCCAGTAAACGATATCGAGAGCTGAGCGCAGAGTAATGGGAGCAGAACTCTGCCATAGGACCCTCCTGATGTTTACGGAACTCTAAATTTAATCACCCTGCCATAAAAACATGTGTTAGCGGTCCTTTAATGCAAAGTGCGTTATCATTACTACACATTCCGCGGGTCAGGCATATCTCTTTCAGATTCATATGGTGCATTAAGCCTTAACAAATCAATATCAATGCCCCGTCCCCTCTTTCACTCCCAGATGTCATTAAATCCGGAGGAGTAGGCCAAATGATCCGACACACTGAGGCAACACGTCATTCCATTTGATTCAAAAGTATCTTGGTATAAAAAATGACCTTACAGCCGATGGCTGGTGGGTACGGTGGTGGGGGTGGGATGTGACAGATGGAAATATCAATAAGTAAGCTCAGAATGTTTAGAGAGAGCTAATGCGTGCAGTTAGGTGAGCTCGCTTCATCAATCACACTGTAGGCACTGGTCTACTTCCTCCTCGAGTCCTCAGAGCATAGTCCCGATCAGACCTCCCTGAACTCTTTCTCCACTGCTACATCAACATCTGATCTCACATCAGCTCTAAATGAGCTGTATAGTCTCCCTTTCACAGTCGGATATTTTCATCATGTCTACAATCCAGTTAGAACCAAAGAAAGGTTTTACAGCCTGGTGCCAAAAAGAACCTTATTAGGTTAACAAATATCGTTTTCTTTCACCTTTTTCTCTCAAGCAAGAAAAATCACACGGGAGATATATTGATTTAAGGACAACAATGAAACTTAATGGAGAACAAAATGGACTTTTGCTGAAGTTTTCTGCTACTCAAAACTTTACTATAAAAATAAGGCCCTCAATATCAAACTCTTCATAGGAAATCGCCAAGATTTGTCAAGATAAACTGCCAAGCTTGTCAAAACTTGTCAAGATAAACTGTGTAATCAAATGGCAAAAAGCATGAACTCTTGTGAACCAAATGATCTGAGCTATGTACCTACTTCCCTTAGATTTTTTCAATTTATTTTATTTTTTTATGTCAGTTTCTTCTGTTTTATTTTAGGAGTAAATTCTGGGCAACGTCCCGCAAGTTCATTTAAAAGAGATCCAGAAAGAGATCTGAAGAACCTATAATTTAACATCAATATTTTTAACCTCTAAAGAGTACAAAAATTCTGGAATTATGGCGAAGCAAAGAACTATGTATGCCTTTAATGCTAAACGTGTGATAAGATTCTTTCTCGTCCCGTCTGGAGGATTTTATGTGTGCAGAAAATCCATCTTTGGATTTCTGGGGCTCTTTGGGTCTTTGGTTTATTCTTCAGCCACTATCATTCCAACAGGACTTCAATTAATTAGACCAAACCACTCTAGTTTGGCATGTTTAGAAGAAGGGTGACTCTCAGGCCGAACTATCCTGGTGTTGCGGTCAAAGTCGGTGTTTGAAGTGCAGTGATTTACGGCAGTGTCTGGAGGACAGAGAGCCTCAGATCCAAATTTCAGAACTTCCTTTAACAAATGTTTGCACGTAGAAGAGTCTTGTTTTCCAGGCCATAGTAGGAAGCATTTTTAATGGAAGAGGTTAAAACCAAGCAACTAGATTAGATAAGACAGAATCCATGATTTATCATGGTATTTAGAGGCTTCTGGCTGGTATACACAAAGTAATTTGACTATTAAAGTCTTTAATGTGTCTCTCTCAAGCAATGTTGTGAATTTCAGAATTGGACTAATGAAGTGGAAAAGTGGTTCTGAGGGTTTTATAAATGAAACATTTATGGATTGTATTACTACAACCACTGAAGGTTGGGGTCGGGTGGGGGGTTTACAGTTGTATAAAGACAGTCCAGCTGTCCGGAAGGAGAGAGAAATAAGACAATGTTATTCATCTTTAGAAAGCCCTGCACTTTGAGCCAAGTCATTCATTATATTTTACATTGCTTTTTGCCACAGAGCAGATGCTAAAGTTTGTCTAACTCTGCCAGGTCAAACAGAAACAGTGTCTGAAAGTCTTGTGGAGTTTTGCCCTCATTTAGAAGTTCTTGTTGGTTTTCTCTGTCCTGAACCTTTAGTTGAGTTGCAGCCAAAGCAAATATGTGTGTTTATTCTGCAATTAACCAATGACCTGGCTATAATAGTTTAGGGCAAACATAGCCAGTTAATAACCTGGCACAAGCCTCAGACACATCAGGTGTAATTCTCCCTCAAACGCATCACCACCTCAGGCATGCTGCAAGGCTATGTGCTGGGCCCACATGAGTTTTGAGGTTTTGATGGCAGGTTAGTTCTGGTGTCAGGGGCTTAGCAGCACATTCCATGCTGATGTTTATGCCTAAATGAGGGGGAGGGTAGACAGTTTAGCATGTGTGTGTTTGTAAGCATGTGTGTGAGAATGGTCCTTTGTGCCGACGGCTCTGGGTCTGGAACCCATTTCCACACGCTCAGCTTGGGCTTGGTCTGTGGACCACCTCTCCCCATGTGGAACATGTTTATTGTTCTTTGTGTCAGGCAGACGCCGAGACCTCCATGGCCCCCTCCTCCTCCCACAACTACCCGCAATCTCTCTTGTTATTTCAACTCTGTTTGAGCAATTTTTCTATCACAGCATTTATGCAAACGTTATCCCAGCTGACATTTGGCCAGGGCTAAAAAAACGCTGTCAAGGTATGTGGGTGTGAGTGTGTGTATGTGGGGGTTCAGAAAAATAAAGCAAACAAAAAAGATGAAGAATAGGACAGAGTACCCGGGGGACAAAACACATGTGCCCTGTGTGAGAGGAAAAATAATAGCTGTTTTAGCTCCTCTTTTAACACAAATGTCTAGTTATATGTTTAGGGAAGTAGGTCTGTGTGTCTGCAATTATCCAGGTGCTGTGTATTCACATGTTCACATTGACCTTCTCTTTACACGGTGTCCTCATTTACTTTGGACCGCTGTTAGATAAAAGTTCCCGTCCTTGCTGTGACATAACACCTTCCTGTTTAATTACTTTTTTATGCTTCAGCCTGCTTTGTGAGACCTTTCAGTCACTGAAAGAATGTGGGAGAATATAGAAGTGACCATTACAGTCCGACAAATGAAAGGACAGCAGACAAATCTGTGTTCTATCATCAAAAGCATGTTCAGATAGCAGCTGTGCTGGGATGCTTTCTGTCATTGTACTGCGGCTCTAATGGGCTACTAATGGAGGATGTTTACACACACACACAATGGCTTCACTCCTCAGTTCAGGTACTCTGCATGTTTACATCCTTGTATGTACTAACTGCTTATGCATATTCATCTTTTGAATATACTTATTGGGCTTTTTGCCTGTAATCAACCAGAACAGGACGGAAGAAATTATGAAAATTGGGGTCAGAAATTACTTTATTTTATTATATTTAAAAATTACAGTAGCAGTGATATTAAAGAGTCTGTTTGATACAGTTTATTTTTACGGATTACAGTTATTGATTATTTTGAATTATTACATGGCAAATAACTAATAAATGATATTACAATTCTATATTTTTATAATTCAGGTATCAATTTAGAGATTAGCAAAATATTACCAACCTTGTCTCATAAAAGTACGTACCTCTGTGGACATTTTGTGCAACACCATTTTTATACGTACATTACTTTACGTTTCACCGCAGTTTCAAAGAAAAATGTCCACTGAGTGGCACTAAAACACTGGTTTGTGAACCCTGGCACAATTTTATTTAGTTGAAATAGCTACTTATTGCTGTGTTTTTATTATGCTGTTTCTGGTACATATTACGGTAGTTCAGAATTAAGATATCCAGGGACTGTTGCTAAAAGTTAATGCTCTATCGCGTTAGAAATAATGCCCTAAACCAAACCCAACCCCAACCCTGAAACTACCCGATAGTGTTAATAAATGCAAAACTGATGATATAAAAATACATTTGCTGATGCAACCGTGCCATTTCAACTTCCTTATGTGCAGATTTGAACTGCTTTGTAGAACCATGGTTACATGGGATTCGAACCAGAGTTCCTCAACTCTCCAGGCTGTCTCCATGAGCTACTACAAACAACCTACCACAGCTGTAAACCCATACATGTATGCAGCTGGATATGTGCAACTATAACGTTCAAAAGCATCAGTTTTCAAATCTCCCAGCATATTAATATTGCCATAACACGATTATCTTCAAGTAATTGTGCGAAAATTATCCTTTATTAATCGAAACTCTTTAAATTTGTGTGAAAAGGAATGAAAGACGTCAGAGTTTTACTGCCTCTAGTGTTCCTTTATTTTAGAAACTGCATTGATGTATTTATTGGTATATATTTCGCATCTTGCTAAAAAGTTCACCCAGGTACATTTATGCCATGAGATTACATAGAATATTGCAGTTAAAAGTGTTATTAAATTATTAGTGTTTTAGAGATCAAGTGAGCGTTAAATGGCTGAAAAAAATCGAAGTGTAAAAAATAGGGGAAATTAGCAACCACACTTAAATGTCAATAACAACTATACTGGATGATACCAAATAATAAGAAGAAAAAGAAAAATCGCATTTTGTCCAGTAACCAATATATTATGCGTTCTTAAAATATTTCTAATCTCCAAAAAAAAAAAAAAAAAACATTCACAGAAAAAAATGACAATACAAACATTTTTTTACAAGACTTTTCAGATTTTGAATCCCAGATTGTCAGTGTAGTCTCAGACACTTGGCCAGCACTGTATTTATGACTTTTTCCTTTTAAATGAACTTTTCTCTAACTTTACGATAAATACAGTTATTATAAGCTGAGGATATCTGGCATTTATCTCAAATCTGCTCGTTTGGATCTCATCGTCACCACGAGCTCTGACGGCGAGTGTAATGAGGCTTCTAGGATTTAATGGCTCAGCTAAGAAACTTCTCTCTCGTACCTGCAGATGCCTGTTGAGAAGACATTCTGCATCCTGTCTTTATCCCTCACCTCCCCCAAAACACCCACTGCCTAAAACACACACCGTACCGTCTTTAACAACACACACAACACTTAAAACAATGCAAACCACAGACGACACACAGACTTCCTACAACACACACAATATCTCATCCAAAATACATACTCCTCTGAGTAAAAAAACTATTTATTTCCTCCCAAATCCAACATAAAATAACAATCTATCTGCAAGGTTGTGGAAGCAGGGGAAAAACAACACATTTGCATACTCGTGTGTTTATGTGTGTGTGAGGGAAAAAGAAGGGAACAGCAGTAGTTTTATGGGTGGTAATGGCAGATGAGAGAGATTAACAAGGATTTTTCAAGCACAAACACCTTCAAAACGCACCTGCACTTCGACATAACTTTTTAAAATGATATCACTAGCACAATCCTTATGGTATAATATTTACTTCTATAAAAGTTTAGGTATACACACACACACACACACACACATACACACGCACACACATACTGTATTTAATTATAATTATTACGATTTTTATAATAATAAAACAATTATAAAATATTCAATTATATTTATTAATGTATTACACTTCAGCTTACACACCTATGGCTAATCACAGAGACTTTAACATTTAGTTTAACATCTTTTAAACAGCATCCTAAATTCGAGCCACTTTGGAGAAAGTTTCCATAAAAATCAATACTGTGCAAAAAAACGTAGACCAACTGGCATTAAATCCTAAATCATCACTACTTTCTAAAGTATCCAAAGAGCAGCAACATTTTAATCAAATCTGTTCACCCCTTCAGCTTGACTGTATGCAAAAATAAAACGTTTGGGGTCGCGATCCAGTAAAACATCTCTGGGGTTCTCGGCTCTCTAATCGGTGTTAAAAAGATGTGAAAGCTAAGACCGGCTTTCTCTACTTATTTGAGCAATCATAATTTTAACATCTGAGCAGCAAATCAGCATATTAGTATGACTTCTGAATAATTATGTGACACTGAAAACTGAAGTATTGAAACTGAAAATTCAGCTTTGCTATCACAGGAATAAATTGTAATAATAGTTCATAATAGTACTGTTTTTTCTTAATTTATGACTGAATAACTGCTCAACTTGTTGAGCATAAGAGACTTCTGTCAAAACATTAACCACAAAATATTAAATAGTGTTTAAATAAATTCTGAAAACATCTGGGCCAGTGATGCATGGAAAATATACAGAGAGGTTGAGTGCAAACGTTAACCCTTTTTACCTTGCCATGTGCCATATATAATCACTTTCAGGCTGCATGAAGTGTGAATTTTATGGCATGGTACCAGATTACTCCGATTAAAGGGAATGAAATCCACTCTGTGCACGTCTCGTCCTCTAGGGGCTGCTGGGATCCGCGCTGTGCGATTGTGAGTGCTTTTCTCCACAGTGTGATAACATGCTGTTTTTCTCATCATGGGGTGAGTAAACACCTGTCTTAGAAAATACACCATCGCAAACAAACAAGCAAAAGCGCAGCGAGAAGCTCGTGCGTGCTGACGTGTGTGTACACATCCATGTAAAATTAAACACATGCATATGCAGGAAAACTTGTAAACACCTTTCTCGACTCGCACACACACACACACACACAAACACACACACTCTAATGCCCTCAGCCTAATTGTCACTACCATAACAAACACACAAAAGAGTTGCTCTCGGGTTTCTGTCTCTAGGCGTAAAAGTGACTGGGTTTGTCAGAGGGCATCAAACAGAAAATGATGGTAATGCCGTGCACTCTAAAGCTAAGTGTATCACCCGTCCCACTCTCCCTGACCTGCCCTCTTTGTCTTTTTTAACACCATTAGTAAAGTGCAGTGTAATAGCGTTATAAGCCCGCCCCGGTCCGCAGGAGAAGGATTGGGTGACAGACTCTCATCCACTCGGCTGCTCTCATCTTGTCCGGCCTCTTTTAAAAGGGCTTGATGTATTCTTTTCTTTCTCGTCATGTGTACCATCATTTCCTTAGCATCACCCCACTGTGTCAAACATCTTACGCTGAATTCTTCCCCGTAAAAGCACTAATCACTGTTCTCTGTGCTTTTCTTGAAGTTTGGACATAGTGCTAACCCAAAGTGTACCTGTGGCTGTCTATTTTTGTTGAGAAAGGGGAATCATGTGTAATCCGTGGCTTCTTAGCAGAATGTCTGCTTTCTCTAACAAAAAGGAATAAGAAAAACACCAGGGAATATGATAAAACTTAAAAAAAGTTACAAAACTGTTACTAAGTTTGTACCCATTTACTTCAGGTACAGGTGTGTACTTCTAAATTTAAATGTACATTTAATGTATTAATAAGTACCATTTAGGGGTAAGTGAGGCACAAATAGAGAGTGTAATCATTGTGTTTATGCATGTGTGTATGAGTGAAATGATCCCAAAACATCCTTTAATGTAAGTTACATAGCATTTTTGTTATATGAATGCCACAAGCAATTCGTAATTTTGCCATTTTTGCCAAAAAACGTCTGCCATTTTGCAAACTACAGCCCAAAACATCGGCCCTAAAAATATATTCCTCCATTCCAAATTATTTAATTATACATTTTTTTTTTTTTTACTAAACATTATAGATTGTTTGGATAGGCTTACATTTTCTACTCTCTCTCTGCTGCCTATGATGTCTAAGCTCAGGATAGTTGCTGCTGATTAGCCTGTTAGCATCATGTCAAAACTTTCCTTCCGCTGCAGAGTAAATAGTCACACAGCATTCATGGCTCAGGTGATTAGCTCAAAAACAAGTCTCCAAAATGCACACACCACCTGAGCAACAGCCTTTGATGAATGGAAAAGGTAAAGGTTAGCTTTCTTCAGGTATTATCAGGGAATTCGCGTTCCGCAGTGGCCACCACAATCGCATGGTGCCTAAACAAGCTATACACCTCCTTGACCCAAACATGCAAAATAATTCAAATTAGGATTTCATTATGATTAACTAGTTGATCTGATAAACAGTTTTAGTCATCCCCCTGACACTTTTGGGGATTGTCATAGTTAAATCTGTCAAGTAAAATAGACAATTGATGCTTCATATTGCCATAAAAAAATGCTTACAATGCCTACCAATATCACATACTACCACTTTCTCACTCAGAATTATCAAAGACACAACTTTGTTGACGCAGATACTCAGATTAAAAAAAGAAAAGAAAACCAAACTGGAATCATGGAGTTGTAATGCAGAAGTGAAGATCTGATAATTGGTTAACTCTAAGTTACCCTACAACATACGGTGAAAAACTGTAAACTGAGTAAAACTGCATGTAAAAACTACCATAAAATGTAAAAAAAAAAAATTACAGTAGAACAGGGTTTTTAAACAACCATATAATATACATAGCTAATATAGGGAGGTGGAGTGAAATCCACCCCAACGTTCAGGCAACATTCTTTCATAGCAATTACATAGGGATAATTTCTAAGTAACCACCAGAACTTGCCAAGTCATCAAGACCTGTGTGTTTTTCCTTACTTTTTTCCGTTTTCCTTTTCCTTACTTTAACCTGCTCCAGGTAGGCCACACCCCAATCCCCCCCACAAAAAACCCAACGGCCGAGCATCTTTGGGAGTGCGCGTGATGGGATGGCTCCTGAGCTCAGGTGGAGGTCCACCAGCTCCACCCGCAACCTGAGCCTTGTAATGACAAGAGCCAAGACAAAGCAGGCACTGTAGTCACCATCCAGCTCCCAGGCAAGCCTCCCAGATGTGAGATAAAAGATACAAGCATGGAGACAAAGTTATCTGCGGCCTGCATCGGCCAGCGGGAAACGGGAAACCCGAGCCTATTGAGGCGACTGGATCAGTGTGTCTGAAACGCCCACAGGAGTAGAAGACGGTGGCAGTGCGGTGCAGCCCCCTGGGCGGAGAGGGCCAAAACACAAGTAACCCAAGCCATAACTACTGCCCGTTTCCCAGGATCCATTTTCCTTCGCACCCCCCACCACCATCCCAACAGGGTCTGTCTATAGGTTTTCTTTTCCAAACACTCTTCTACAGTGCTGAGATGACAGACTTGGCTAGGAGATACGTCTGTTGTCACCGGACTCGTCCTCCTCTTCTCCCCCTTTCATGTAGTAGTCATGCATTAGCTGTGTTTTTCTTTGTGAAAGGTGACAGAGTGAGAATGGATCCCTGTGGAGTCCCCTCGGTTTTTGTTTGCGGTCAGATCACAGGGCACAACCTTTTCATGAAAAGTAATGAAGCGAGATCAGAGGTTTATCATGTCAGTTTAAAAAAAAAAGGAATATGCATAGAAAGGATATGCAAACTATCTAAAATTCATCCTAATGCTTCTATCTGAGCCAGAGAAAATAGGGCCTCTCTCTTTTAAGGTCTATTTTATATTTCTTACAAAGTGCTGAGGCGGCCAAGACTGATGAAAAGGGCGAGTGCTTAGCCGACAGTGGTAATGCATTTTTCATGATCTTGTACATGACACGTCTACATTTACATTTATGTTCTTAGCAGATGCTTTCTTACAAAACTGGCTTTCAATAAAGTGCACAAATCATGTTAATGGCTGTTCCTGGGATAGGATGGGAACTGCTGTATGCTAAGCTATGTCTTACAGCAAAAATGAAACATAATACAATGTAATAATTTCAAATTACTTATTCAATTTAAATTAAATTACAATATCACATTACTGCTAAAATAATAGATGTCCAAGATATTTTATACATGGGTCAATGGTATATAATAGTTTTCATTAATTTTGAGGGCAATTAGTAGAATGACGTGTTTGTGGGCAGGGTCAAGTTGTTCGCGGCCGGCCAAAGAAGGACATAGGAGCACATTATGCAAATATGTAATTGGGATTCAAATTAGTGGCAACTCGTTTAGGCTGTACAGAGTCGATTCTTTATTTTGGGAGACAATAACTTTATTTATTGTGCACTTCAGCTTTAAAACTTTGCAGATTGTATACATTAACTTATATCGACATTACACATTGCATGAAAGGCAATATTGGAAATGGCATAATAATGGTACTTTAACCCTCTGAAGTCGATTAACGCGGATACGCGTTATGAGGCATTTTCTCCTGATAACCCCGAAAAGAAATTAAATAGCACTTTCAGTTTTGATCATACAGATAAGAGCAATACATCATTCGAATCTGTAAAGGGCCTACTTTTTTTGTATATAGACATAATAACAACAAAAACTTTGTGCACTTATAACTATAATTAACTATAACTATAATATAATTAACTCAGTGAATACTCAACAAAGAGACATGAGAGAGATATCTATAGAAAGCCTGACATGTTTACTTTTAAACTAAACAAGTGCTGCTGAAAACAAATATTCTGTGATAATCCATATGAAAACAACGCAATGTCCGTTTTTCACGTCTCTCTTCATTATCTTCTAATGTGAAATCGCCCCCACGCTGAACGCGCTATTCAGATTCAAACTGAAGCGCGCGGCTTGAATATGCCTACACAGAAGAAAAAGCAGCGAGACTGTTCTTCAAGTTTTTTTTATTTTACAGTTTGCTTCGCTCTGAGAGGAATAAGACATAATTCACCCCGAAAAGATCTGATGTGGTTGAGGATTAGAGAAATGGATTTCCTCAGAAAAAAAAAGAACGAAGCACTTTATCCAGTAGAGATCATAAACATGAGTTAAGCCTCTTTTTATTTATTTATATACTTGTACTAGTTTTCACATAACGTGTAAACATTTTACTAGTTAGACTTTTTCCAAAGACTTTTTCAAAGCTATAATTCCTGACTAAATGTATAATCAAGGGAAATATTATGAAGTTTCAATAACATTATACAATATTATACCATTCAAAAGCTTGATTCAAGCCGGCCGGTGTGTGACGCTGTTTCGTTGAGAAAGCCAAACTACTTTGTTATTGCCTTCCAAAAGAAAACACGACTAGTAATCATGTTTATATCACATTTATAATGGGTTTTATGTTTTTGTTTTTGAATGTTTTTCACAATATGTTAAGAGATGCAACATTTCCATCACATGCTTGAGGCATTCGGCCAATCACAATGTGCTGGATAGCTGGCCAATCACAGCACACCTCGCTTTTCAGAGAGATGAGCCTTTTGGAAATCTATGCGTTTCAGAAGGCAGGGCATAGAGGAGAAACAATAATGTACAGAATGTGGAAAATAATGTTTTTTGTTTTGTTTTACCTTATTCCGCATAAACACATTTCATTACACCAAATACACAAATTAATGTTCTTTTTAGCAGCATCATATCACCCGCCAATATATATTTCTTCAAATATCAGGCAGGTATTTTGACCTTTCAAGAGGTGTGGAATATTTTATATTAATTTATTTAATTTTTTTTCGCACTAGATTTTTTTAAGGATTTCTTTATCGTGTACACTCATATATGTCATTGACCCATCCATCAACTTAGCACTGCATTAAGATTATTGCACATTACATTATCCTTAAGTACATTTAATCTAAAATCAAATCTTTTTACCCTTCCAAACTCCTCAGGGCTCGATGTGCAGCAGCTGTCAGCTGTTATTGGTTGAACTAAGTGTTGGATGTCAGGGAAATAAAGACAGCCAGATCAGCTCCAGTGTAACAGGCTACAGCTCAGTGCCACATGCTACATGAAACCCAACCACAAAGTCGCACAATGTCTACATCTAGTCCAACCTTTCTGAACTCCTCCTGAACCCTTCTGGGCGGAGCACCAACATGCTAAAGCAATGCGCTCTATGGCTTGAGCATGATACCACATGATAGTGATTCTGACACACCTTTGGCACGCTGACAACAACTGTTTGCGAGAACAAAATTGTGTTTTGCTGATAAAAAAATGTGTTTAGAAGCCTAAAGCAGCTAAACACAGAGGAAGCCTAAAGCAGCTAAACACAAGCTGGGAAAGTTGCTTGCTAGGGACAAATCTCTCTCTAAGAAGCCTGCGGTGGTCATCCAAGCCGGGGGGAACGAATCCATCAGCCAGCCAGACGGCAACCAGGCTGACGGATCGATGGGGGCCATGACCTCCAGCTCTGCAGCCTGTGAAGCCAGTTGAGAGAGTGACAATCGAGATTTAGCCATCGATTCGGGATGACAGAACTAAGGAGCACACGGAAGAATGAATGGAAGGAAGCGATACACTGTTAGTCAAGACTCCTTTATGAATTTCAGCTTTCTTGTTAATCATAGCAAGGTGATCCCAGTGGCATTCACAAGGTCTGGGGTCAGGACATCGAGGAGCATCATTTCCCTGCTGTGTGGTTATTATGGAGCAGTTATAATTCCCAGAGCTCCACCAGCTTTCCTCAGCATCAACAACAGACAACAAATTAACGACAAGGGCTTCTGCCGCCTGACAGCAGGACTTGAATGAAACCATTTATCCAACCTAGGGGTGTGCCCGAACTTGTCTATATCCCAAAGGAAAGTGCTAATCACAGTCAGGGAGAAGAGGTGTCCTTCTCAAGCAGAGGGTCACCCTGAACTGCAGTATTTAACAGCTTTGCCATTCTGCGTAAATAATGTGCTGTCAAAAAAAATGGCAGTTCTTTTTGCATGAAGCTCAGTGATCTCTCAGGCTGGCCCTTGTTTGGCTGGAACCCTGTAATCGTAAAAGGTTGGGGCTGGCTGTCCGCAACAGAGAGCTGCAGTGGGACTGAAATGTGCGCTAATTGAGCCAACAGCATCCAAACCCTCCATCTGTCCAATTTCTCATCTCTAAGGAAACGTCATTCTGAGCTCACTGCAAGCTGCTCTTGGCCACGGAAATACTCAATAATAATGGAGAGGTACAACAGTCCATTAACACAAAGAAACTCAAGGTTGTGCTTGTTGAATATGATTGAAAACTAACTATGTTTGTTTGGTTTTTTTTAATGGCATCCACTAAAAATCTATGTTTTTTGAAGAATTTCAATCTCTAATCAATCCCTGCTGATTTTGTGTCAATGACAAACAACAGTGTCCATGATAATATAATAACAATTTGTTTAACAAGCTAACCTTAAAACATGTGACAAGCTCTTATAAATATGCTAATTGCTTTCATGATGATTTCATATGGTTTAAAAAACTATTCAGACTATCAGAATTTTAAAAACATGCTCATCATGGATGTGCATTCAAGTTATTTCATATTCATTTGTAATATATTAATACATCCAGGTAAAATATGAGCAATAAATATATGCTTATTGGCCTTTGACATGTCAGTGATGTGAAACAGCTATGATCGCTTGTGCCAAAACTTGGGGCAGTGAACTGGAAGGGAAAATCCCAGAAAGATGGGCGACATCACACACTGTCCAGGTTCACACCTCTTTCCGGCATCCTGCAGAAACCATGTCTTTGTCTCTCAGTGGTCATTAAGCCAACTGTAGGGCTAATTGAGCATGGTGTTGTGTGTCATCAGTGCATGGAGAGAGCCTGCTGCCCACTGTGCACTTTCCAAGAATATGTCTCAATCTGCCCAACTCAACGAGACAATTTTAGCACCACAACAAATATAAGTGAGGTGAGAAAACATGTCCTTGGAGCAGTAGTTCTAGAACAAATTAGCAAAAACAATATTATGATCACTTTTAACCAAATCTAGGACTCAGATCACAAGCAAGAAGGTATCTCAAATCTGATCAAACTGTCATAAGCAATCCAGACTCATTGGAAAAGCCTGTCTGTGGAGACATTTCTGCAAGACGATATTGTACCGCTACTTGCATGATTCCCAACATTTTAAAAGTGAAATGTCCAGTAAGTGGCATTAAAATTAACATTAACACAAAAAATTGTGTTCAATTTTCCCCAAAACAGATGAAATTGAATCCTACAACATTTGATTACATTGGTTGTTGTACGTATCACAGCAGTCCAGAAATGAAATGTTCCGTGAATGGTGCTAAAAGATTAATGCTCTATTGAATTTGAAAATGTACACTAAACTCTACCCTAAACCTAACCGAGTGTTAACAAAACCAAACATGAGATTAAACACATTTGCCATGCCATGCCATTTCACCTTGATTCTACTTGAGTCTTTGAGTCTGCCATAATATGTAGTATGTTAAAGCAATTAGTAAATGACCTAGGGCAAACCATCCCTTTAAGAATCCAATGGGACTTCAGTGGGCATTGTGGGAGATTAAAAAGTGCTATTACTTACCAAATAACTGTATGAAAGTGTCAGAACTGTTAAACCGCTATTAGAGGCTAAACATATGATGTCTAAAAGTTCTCCAGCACACACACACACACACCAGAGAGGCTGTTCTGCTGGGTATGCAGCAAATAAATATGCTCTCACACAGGAAGACACTCATTTCTGAAACAAGGACGCCTTTTCTCCTTCCCTGCATGAATCGCGACCCCTCCGAAAGATCTGGAAATAAGTATCTGCTCAGGGGAAACAGCAGAACCCTAATATTATCTCCCACATTATTCCCCACAGCCAGACAATGAGGGAGGGAACAGAACGAAGGAGATAGAGGATGAAACATTACTCATGGACTCTTTAGCATTGAGAAAATCAGTTTGAGGTGAGGGGAGGTCCGTCCATGCTACGCCATTCAAGGACAAACACCTGCCACCACAGGGCCCTTTAAACCCCCGGCCAATGGATTTATTGAAGGGCGCTGAGAGAGAGCATGAGATGAGCATCTACTGACATATCAGTGCTGTTCTCAAACAGGTACAGCTGGGGGGTTGTTGACCTCAGCAGTGTCTTTCACCAACTCGCACCTGGCTCTCATGAGAAGGTTCTTTTTTAGTAAATCAAAAACACACAGCGCAACCAGTGTAGATGGATTTCCAAACAAATTAGTCTTATGAACCAGTTATTTTTAGTCTAAAAAATACTGTGCAATGTAACCATGGTACTCCAGTTACCGTACAAATGACTCTTGTGAAACTTGTGAATCAAAAACACACAGCACAACAAGTGTATTTAAATTAAAGTACAAATGACTCCTATCAGGCAATTCATTTTAGTGAATCAAAATCATACAGCACAACCTGTACAGATGGATTCCCAAACAAATGACTCTAATGAGATGGTTCTTTTTGGTGAATCAAACGGATACAGTGCAAAAAAGTGTAAAGTCTGTACTTTTTAGAGACTCAAACAAATGTTAAAGAATCAGAATTGTTCAAAGAAATCAGAACCTGAACTGGAAATAGCTTTATTCGAAATTCTGTCTCTAAATCATTTCATTCATGAAAGTTTTCACGAGTGAGAATTTAATAAGAGGCATCCAGATGTGGTGACAGTATTCAGACGGTGTGTGTGTTGCTGCTGTTTGGCAGGAAGGGTAATGAGGCAGAGACAAAAGTAGCAGAGAGACTGATTACAGATGAGCATTTTATTGATTTTTTATTGACCAAGTAAAGTTATGGAGCCACGCAGGCTAGGCTGGCCAGATTATGTAATTAGCCCCAGCTGTCAATCACAGTTCTGGATGGGGTTGGGAGGATGGATGCAACTGGAAACTGTTTAAGTTCTGGATCTATTGCAAAAAGGCCAAAAGACATGTGGTGTTGATGGTAAAGCAGGGGATATAACAGCTTTGAGTGAATTAAACAAGCTTCTCAAGTAGGTTGGAAAGATGAACTTCAAATGAAAAACACACATGTTGACTAGGTTGCTTTGTGAACGTATCATTCATTTGACATGATTATTTTCATAGAACTGTTTGAACTGAGTCTGAACATATTGCTTGAGAATAAGAATGAATCATTTGGAGTGAATTCTTCTTCTGTATTTGTTATGTACACTACTGGAAAAAAAAAATTGGGGCTAATATATTTTTTTGTTTGTTTTTGAAAGGAGTCTCTTAACGCTCCACAAGGCTGCATTTATTTGATCAATAATACAGTAAAAACTGTAATAAAAATAATATAAAATATTACTAAATTTAAAACAACCATTTCTATTTCAATATATTTTATAATGTAATTCAGTTCTATGATGTTAAAGTTGCCTTTTTACCCGTCATCACTTCAGTCACTCCTTGAATAGAAAGTTCAAAAGAACAGCATTTATTTGAAACAGAACAGAACATCTATAGATGGTTTCGACGGGATTTTTTTTTTTTTATCATAATTTATTTTAAATAAATAAATAATAAAATAAATCTTACTGACTTTAAACTTTTAAACACCAGTAGATGGTCAGAGGGAACAAATAATATTTTTTTTTTTTACATAAAGTCTATGCTAATGTCAAATAACCCACCCCACTGAAAAGAACTGATCAGTTTGTTTCTCCAGATAAAACACTCGAGCATCACATGACATCTCATTACGACATCCCTCCTTCTCCTGCCTCCCCATCCACTCTCTCCCATTTCCTGCTGGTTACACATGCCTCTCTTTCTTTCTCCATCTCTTGAGGATAAGTCTTTTTTCTAGCACTGCCTTGCTCTATTTGCATCTTCTCCTTCAAAACCCCATCTCTCGTCCTCTCTGCCATTTCTCTCTCATCAGTATCCAGAGGGAAAGAGCAGAAGTCTTTGATCTGGTCTTGCTTTTTTTCAGAGGTTGAGGAGTCCTGAAATGGGAAGTGCTCTCCAATTAGCTCAGGTTAAATATTTCAGAGGCTACACAGCTATTTTTTTGTATCCCCCCACCATATACCCCATATATATAGCAGCTCTTATTCGATGCTACATAGTAAACCTGTACGCAACCTGAGACGCAAACCTCCTCGCATTTCTGCTTCAGGCTCCATGAAAAATATACTGTATTTGAGGGAAAAAACATCAGGCTTTGAAACAAGAAAAGGGTAAACCCAGGGTAGAGGAAACTGGTTTTGGTTCTTTAGTGTGACCATTTCTCATGGTTTAAGTCCTGAACGTAGCTTCCAGTGCTGCACGTCTTCCTATGTTATGATTGCTAATCTAATTTTGTAGTCCAAAAACCATAAAAAGTAAAACAGGACTATAAAAACATGACATGGAAATCCTGAGTTACTCAAAGAGACAACGGCCTGGCTGGATGCATTACATTCGTGTCCAACTCGATTACCCAGCGAGTGTCGTGACGAGGAGCTTTGAGACACCAAACGAAATCATTTCCACGAAGGAAAGAATTAGATGCTCAGATCACGAGCCACATCTGGAGAAAATCGCCTTTGAACTTTCTGTCAGCAATGGACAAAGTCCTGATGGGACGAAGGTCAAAGTTCCGGGGGGTCAGAGCGGGCTACCCTCTCCAGTCTCTTAAAACAGCTCAGCTCAGTTCTCATCACCCATCTGACCAGGATTTAAGATGACAAAGTACCAATCCCATACTGAAGATCCGTCCTGCCTATGTTATCCCTCTTTACAATAGATGAAATCAATTAAAACACGCAGCCAACATTAAATATGATATTCTATATTTTGTAAATGGCCACAAGCCCATAAGCAGAATGTAATGTGACTGCATAAAACTCCATCTGTGGTTTTCCTGCATCTACAATAAACATGCTTGGTGCTCAAGGTCCCAGATGATCTGTGAGTTAATACCACACCATTCACACATTCTCTGCGCTCGGCTCCTGCTTGACGTATTACATGAAGAACCATCACAGCGTTCCTACGCAGAACTACCACGCATTAAAATACAATACCCATGAAGCCAAATAAAGAAATGATTTTCTCTTAGGTGCCTCTACTCTTCCTAATGAAATCCTGGGGAATTACGGATAAGCACCACAACTGAATTATTAAATTTTCACAAACTGTTGCTCACTTATTAATTTTTCTTTTCTTTTTTTTATTTGAAGTGTGTCAATGAGGTTGGTGAGCCTTGGCCTTCTTTTCCCAGATGTAATAGAAAAGGAAGGTGAAAATAATGTAATACCAAATTAGCCAATAAATGGAAAAGAGATAATATGACTAGAGGGAGTTCGGCCTGTGTTTTGATACAGATGCAACAACAATTTAATAATTTTGTATGTCATTGCATTCCAAAACTGTAATTCATAATGCAATTCAAACGCCACTGCCACAAAGGGCACTAGTAGGCATTAGTAGGATATAAAAAATAATTTACGTATGATTGCATATACTATGTACTTGTATACTAAGTTTCTGGACTATTATTGGAATCTGCAATCTTTTATGTTTTTATAGTGGCTTTTGTTGGATTCAGAAAGATCAGCAGCAAATCAGCATACACGAAAGATTTCTGAAAATTCAACTTTTTAAATGTAAAAAAAAATATTTTAAAAATAGAACAGTGTTTTACAGTGTTTATTTTTATAAAAAAATGCAAAACTTTTTAATTGTAATGTTCAATATTGGCTTTAAATTTTTTTTGTATATACTGTAGGTATAATAATGGCTATAAAAATAATTATTTACAGCTACTGTATAAACACAAATTTCAACTTTTGTGGAGATTAAGAATAAATGAAAATCATGATCTTATCATCATGCCATCAAGGTCCATGAATTAGAGAAAGAGAGAGAGAGGGAGGGAGAGCTGCCAATCCTTCAGTAATAAACAGTTCAGAAAGTGAAGTAAAGTGATTTATCAATATGAGAGAGAGGGAGAGGAATTTCTAAAGGAGCGAAGCAGTGGGCGGCCGCAGAGTGCAGCAATGCTGACCAATTGAGCAGGTTTGATCCTGTTCAAGTGCTGCTCTTGGTTAATGGCTATATTGATTGTCTCAGCGCTGCTCTAATGAGTTGCTGTTTCTGAAGGAGCCATTGGCCTGGATTGAGTAGCCGCTCCACTTACAGTATCTGATGTAAAGCTCCACCCAGACCTTTTATTCACATTAGAAGCCAGTGTACAGTAAATGACTGACACCCTCAGACCATGACCAACATCTTCACACAAATTCATAAGCAACTTAAAAAAAAATGCTGCACACAAACTTTGGGTTAAAAGTTTGCTTTTTGTTAATTAATTATTATTGATTGTTTGATATATTTTTTTTAATCAATACTTTTATGTCATGAATTAGTTTAAGTGGCACATCTTGGGTTAAATAGTAAGTTTTTAATAATGATCAATTATTGCATTCATTATTATTCACTTTAATTTATTATTATTATAGCAATACTTAAGTAATAATTCTCAGTCTTAAGTAATAAATTATATTTAACCATCCCAAGCATAAACATACATGACACAATTTTTTTGGATTAGATAGTCAGTTTTGAATAATTATCAACTATCGTTTTCCTTATTATACATTCTAATTCATTATTATTCTATCAATACTTCTTCTTGAATAATACATTTTGAGTATATTTTATCAAAAATATACATGGCACACAAATATGGGTCTAAATAGTCAGTTTGTAATAATGATAAATCAAAGAATTATTATTTATTTCAACTCATTTTACTCATTCTTTTCAGTGTTGAATGAATTAGATGTATATTTATAATTCCCATTTCTCTTGCTTTCTCCTCCATCTTGGATTTCTTTTTTTCCCACTGAGTTTGTTGCGGTGCATTCAGAGATTGGTGTTGCTGTAAAAAAATAAAAATTAATTGTAATGTAAATAGCACAGCTATGAACTCGCTATAGGTTTGTGAACGGAACAATGTTGTTGCATGTGTTCATACACATAAAAAATACATTAAATATGTAATACTGAAGCGTTGCTGTCATTAATCACATGCACGGACAAATGAAAAGTGCTGTCTTGTGCAGAAAATAATGTTCAAGTTTATTGTAGCTAAGTGCACAGACTAAAAGGGTGTTCATACACTGATAGTGCAAAGCAACTGGAATTCATTTATTTTGAATGAGATTTAACAGTTTTCACATAACCGACAGAGACCATGATGAAACAAACTTTATGCAAATACGCAGAGACATTATGCGGCAACTATATTAGACTGCATTTTTCTAAAAACCATCTAGTCGAGCATGAACGCCTACTGTACCACCAACAGTACAGTGACATGATGACCTCCAGTGATCTGATTGCTGTCATTGTGAACACCATTTAATGTCTCTCTTCCAAAAACAAGAATTTTATGATTGTAAATTCATGTCAAAAATACATGCACTACCACACTCAGCACCACCCACCCGAAAAAACTGGGTGCATGTGCAATCAGAAAATCTCAAAAGTGAAAAGAAAAATCTTTCCGAATGGTATCAAACATGGTAACGGCAATGGGCTCGCCTGACAAATAAACAGCTCTGTGGCTCTGGAGCAGGGCAGCATTCTGGTTTAAATTCTCCCAAAGCTACAAACATGTTCCAGCTCTGGCTGTTTATTGGTAGTGAGAATGAAGGCTTTTTAATGACATGCCACATCAGCGATCGCAAGCAAACAGTCCGCACATCTAGATTGTGATGTGGCTGGACTGGACTGAAAATATACATAAGCATACATACAGTTTAACAGCCTTATTTAGAAAAGGAGGCAACTAATGCTGCAAATCCTCAGACGCCCCTCTTAAATTATGTGGTAGACCAAATGATCCGCTCCTAATAATCACTGCTGTCATTTAAGCTAAATACACATTTAAACACACTTATTATGCAAGTGAGGTGAGGGTAGAAGGTTTTATAATAGGTCTTATATAAAATATTAAATATTTGGGTCAATGACAAATTAAGAGTCTACACAATAAAATAAAAACTCTTTCAAAAATGTAGTTTAAAACACATGCGCCAAGTTCTTAGAAATGTACTCTGTATTCATGCAGGTTTCAAACAAAAGCTTCAAATGAATGACTTAAATATCATAATTTTTTTATTTTTTTAACTACACATTAGTATTAATTCATGAATATACATTACTGAGGGGTCAATTTTAGAAGAGTGTCACCACACACAATTTTACAACCTAATCTGAAGTTTATTTAAAAAAAAAAAATTAAAGTTATTCTAAATTGTTTTGTTGGTAAGACCATATGACTTTTGGTTTGGATGACAAAAGCTGTTTGGATATTAATAAAAGTGTGTTTTTAGATTTATTTTTTACCTATTTTTTATTCATCACAATAATTTCATGAAAATGTATCTGGCAGATATGTGAATAGGTTTGAGACATCCAGTCAAGCACTGGGGAAAAACAGTGCAGGATTTAGTGCTAGTGAATATCACAGAATTCAGTCTTTTATAAAGAGATACATGTGAGATGCTAAGCGAGTAAACTAAGTGACCTGAGGTGCTTGAGTCGCTCTGTCAATCCTTATTTCAGTCTGACAGGCTAATGCTCGGCTAGCCACCACTGACAGCTGTCCAATGAAATGAAATGTACATCCAGAGATGGGCGAGCGACTCAAGGGTCAATCTTCTCAGAGGTGTAGTGGATGGGGAATCGCTGGGGTTAATTACTTTATCAGCTCTGAAAGGCTTTCCGTGCGTTTCGTAGGTGAAAAGTAATGCGGGTATGAGGATGTGAGTGTAGGGGTCCATTACGTCCTGGTTTGTCCATCAGCGTGAGCTCGTTTCCACATGCACGTGGCCGAGCGTTCACCTAATAGCATCTCCTGTGGAATTAGCGTGGATCAATGAGGCCCGCGTGTCTGGTTTCACTCTGAAGATGCTCTCTTGTGGCAGATGGTCAGTAGTTTATCACTTCAATTAGCTTTCGTGCACAGAAGCACTCGGTCGAGTCGGATTTTGGCTTCTCCGAGTCCACCGTGACCGCAAGACCTGCTAAATTCTTTCTCTCCCACCTGCGGCACCGAGCCACATCTTGAATCGCATTTCCACCACCTAACAGATAAATGAAAGCATTAGGCTTTCACTTCTGCTTCAAATCAGGAGATAGCCAGGAATTTGAGAAATGGCCAACAGGATGGACTTTAATAGTGCTGAATGATGGATTGGTTCCGCTAGAGTTTCACATAAACAGATTATTCAATTAAAGTCTTTAATTGGTAATAGATTGTATTGATCAAGGCTTTTGTGTTTTAGCCAGAGCGCCAATGACTTTTCCGGCTTTCCTCATTGGCTGGAGCTGTCAGGGTGACACCGTGAGGAGCTTCTTACCTGCATCAGATGATTGGTTCAGCCTTCACATCTCATTTGACTAATGCGGCACACCAGCCTGTCAGGCACTGTGCGCTCTCACTCTTCTGGAGAGCTGCCAAGCATTTCTTCCACATTTGCAATTCAACACTGTCACGAAATTAAATTCGTCCTGTTCCTCGGTGTGAAGAGGGATGTGGTAGTATTCAGCGCCATCATCACTTTGCATGGGTATTTCCAGATTTCATTTCACTTGTCTGTCAGTGACAAGACTCTGAGAATGAGGCATGTGCGCATTTCTGTAGTAAAAAACTTTTTAAGAAAAATTAAGAAATGATAAATCACCTTTTCTGAAGATTTGTTAAAATATACATATTTTTTAATACATCCATTAAAAGTCTGACGGCAGTAAAGTTGTTGAAGAAATACCTTTATTTAGTAACGATGCATTCAATTAATCAAGTGATATTAAAGTCATTTATAAGGTTGCAAAAGACTTCCATTTCAAATTAATTCCAGTTCTTCAAAGAATCAAATCTATCATTGTTTCCACAAAAATATTATGCAGCACAACTGTTTTCTTAATTTATAATAATAAACGTTTATTGAGCTACAAATCAGCATATTAGAATGATTTCTGAAGCATCATGTGACACTGAAGTAATGCATCACAGGAATAAATTACTTAAATATATATATTTGTATTTATTTATATATATTTTATTTTAAATGGTTATAATATTACCCTGTTTATTGCAGCTTTGGTGAGCAGAATAATAAAAAAAAATCTTACTGTTTCCAAACTTCTGACAGCATTTTTTAAATAAATAATATAAGATTATATCAAATTAGTACGGTTTTCTTTTCAAGAACTTCACTGTTTTAAAAAGTATTTTTTTCTTTGTTATGAAAAATATGCCTAAAAAATATCAGAATTAATTTGAATTCATAAAACATGTCCATTCAAGTCACTAAATGCATAGTACGATTTGCATTTTTAATGTGCTTTCAAATAAAATAATCCATTATCCTGTCATTGACCCACTAGCTATAGACAGTGGTCATAGCAAACACAACTAAAAGTAAAACTATATGCTAGGAAAACTAGAAAATGTTAAACACAGTCAACATCATTGTACAAAGCAAATGAATTAATCAGGAATATGATCTGAGCGCAGTATTGGTAAGTCATCTTAGAAAGGTCTATCTGTATGGAAGACAGCTTTCAAGGTTGCATCCTTTCCTTCTCTCTTCTCTCTTTCTATGAGTGATCATGTATTCCTGGGCCGGATCTCCTCTAGTGTCTGAGTGCCAGTGGGTAAATGTGGATCAAACATAGACATCTATCGAGGTCTCTACCTACGGCACCCGCCAACTGCCACTGTCACAGGCCACCGAGAACACCCGCTACACCTCGTCAAGAAATGTAAAAATAAATCTATTCATTTCCACATCAAAGCCAGCACTGTCATCTGTCCTCACTAGCAGAGCTTGGCGGGTTGAACTTGCCTCTTGGCAAGGTACTCGGGGTTCATTTTTTCCAGTAGGCTTTCACTCAAAGACAGGTAAACCCTGCACTTTTTTTGTTTGAATTATTATTTTGGCTTGAGGTTTTAAACGTATGCAGGGACAACTTTGTAAATAGAGTTTCCTGACCTTTTAAACTTTCTTGATTAAATCCTTGGGGTTGCAGTTTAATTAGTAGTGTTTGCTAAGGCAATTATCACTAATAATATTGCATATCATTATGGTAAGGGATCAGAACAAACTTGTAACCCTGAATATTACTCATCCCACGCTATTTGTGCTCCAGGGAATTTTCTTAACCTCACAGTACACTCTTTGTTGTGGAAAACTGTGCTTTTACATTGCTTTAAGCCATATTTTTATTCTTACCTAATGGACAACAAAATGGTAGAAAAAAATTTGACAGACTTACAGTATATCGAAAATGTTACCTAACCATATGTAAACACTAGAAAATAAATAAATAAACAAACAAACCTCCAGACTAAAAAAACAAACCAACAAAAAAACAACTTTAGAATGCCACAATGTATGGATATCTAGGTTGTGCAAAATTCTGAATTAAAAAACGTACTCAAATTTGAATCAAGTTGGCTACATCCAACAGGAAGTTAGGTGTTCATGTAAATTAGACTGCCAGGAAGAGGATTTTACTGAATTATAATAGTACATTTTACACAGGTTATGCATTTTGGAAAGTAAGTGTTCCTCTACCCAAACCACAATGTATAAATTAATATATTTGTTTAATAATAAAAAAAAAAAAAAAACCTTGGTGAATTGAATGTTAAAATTTGTGTGTATGTGTCTGTCTTTGTGTCTGTCTTTAACTTCTTTCCAAAGAGTATTGTAAAGCCAGTCCTTGAATTTCAATGAATTTTGTCCCTCTACAGTCAAATTCAAATCACAATTTGACATCCTGTGCAGTACCTCAATACGAAATGTGGTTTTTGAGTCATGGATCGGATGATTTTTCAGTTAATAAGCAGGAAAAATATATAAGCACGGAGAATGAGAATGCTGAGAAGGTTTTTTTTTTTTTTTTGACAATTTAATGTACATGTATCTCAAAAGCAAGGAGAAGTGAAAGCGGAATCAACTCGATATTCTCCTCTCCTTGTGGTTTAAAATCACATGTGTGCCGAACTATGGGGCCTGGTCCATACGTAACATCAACTGTGACCCTTTTAAACCCTAATATATGACAGATCAGAACTATCATTCGTTTACTTTTACATTAAATAGTCAAATTGCTACTCCATATCAATCGCATACAACAAACAAAAATATAGAATAATTAAACTGTATACATACAATAACAGACTGTCATACACACTTTTCCCAGAATGATCTTGTGACCTGGTAGCAACACAACTGTTTGTGACTCGGTGGTTGGGGACCTCTGGAATAGAACACAAACCCCAACACCCAGATAACCACCAGAACCACTGTAGCATCATGGTGACTTCTGCACATGCAAGCACCATCCACATTTTCAGAAAATGTTGCAATCCCAGTCACTGAATGTTCATTCCTCATTGGTAACATCGGTACTGACAGCCTGCTGCGCCGAAAACCTAAATCTGAACAGCAGTGATCATGTATTAATTCCCAGGGCCTCTTGGGTTGTTGATCCCTGAGGCAGTAGACTGCCATGATCCATCAAGTATTAAACTCGCTGACGGCCTGCTCTGAACCAAAGCACCCAACAGCAAAAGGCTAAAGTTTAGCATGTAGCTAAAATACACAAACACATCTTTCACACAGCAGACAAAACATTTTTCTGGACCGCCCAAACTTTCTAAAACAGTAGCAAAGCTTGTGTAAACAGTTGCTGCGGACTTGCCGACGTTGAGAATGTGCATGTGGAAGTGTGTCCCACAAAGCTTTAAAACATGGGTCCTCCCACCGTGTGGCAGCAGGGACTGTGGTTAGCCATGTGCAGAGAGGCGCTGATGGCAGAGTGGGGAGGTGCAGCCGTGATGGACGCGGCCTCTGCGTGTGACGGACTGTCAGTGGGAAGGTGGTTCTTGTTCTGCTGGGTCGGTTGGTGGCAGGATGGACCCCGCCAGTTGAGACTGATTGATGTGGCGGGGGGTGATGAAGCGTTGGGGGCTGCCAGATTTGGTGGGTATCCAAGAGTGGCACACCTATCAAGGTGTGTAGGGGGTGGCCACCTCCAACAGTCCTGAGGTTCAACTGCCTATCAAGGCGAAGCAGGTGTACATGTCACAGTGGCTGACTGAGATTGGCCAACGATCCCAGTCTGGACTGGAGTGTGCATATGTGGGAATGGAAGGAAGTCTGTCAGAACACAGTGTGGCTCACTCACCCTCTTTCCAGCTGTCACCTCAAATCTAGATCTGTCATACCTGTTTACACACTTGACACCTTATTACTGGGTAGCAATCAAAGCCCATGGGTCCAGCTCTGTTGGTTTAAAATCGCTCGTACTTTATTTAACTTTGATTTATCGACTAAACACTATTCACACTGAAACTTTACTACATTTGCTTGAACGACTCGGTGCAGAGTCAAGATTTTTCCTGGTTGTTGTTTGTTTGTTTGTTTTATTGGACACTCTTAAAAATAAAGCTTCTAAAAGGTTTTTGTTTTTTTCTTAGTGTGAAAAATTTTTCCACTATAAAGAACTTTAAAGGTTCCGTAGATGTTAAAAGTATATATATATATATAGTACAGACCAAAAGTTTGGACACACCATCTCATTCAAAGATTTTTCTTTAACTATGAAAATTGTAGAGTCACACTGAAGGCATCAAAACTATGAATTAACACATGTGGAATTATATCTTTTGGTCTGTACTGTATATATATATTAGGGGTGGAACGGTTCCCAGATATTACAACAACAGTGATGTAAAAAAATAAAATAAAAAAATAAAACCTGGACAAACCATTCACTCTTGTTCAATGCGAATGCCGTATGCTGTGAATATGAGCGGACATTTATTCCGTCGTCACCCAGGTGCTGATGGCGTGCATGCACAGGAGAGACCTGAGCAGCACACGTTGATACCTGAGTTGTGTAAATGGACAAATTCACACAAAAAGTATGTCAAAATGCCCGTCTTTGTAAGTATCCTACAGCAAACATACTGTAGCCGGCTGAACGTAGGCCTACTGTATCAGTGCACTGGATCACTGCATTCTCTTAAAGTGACAGTCTTTATATTAATCAAACAGCAGCAGTAAAGAAATCACTCATTGCTCTTGATTGGAAACGGTGAACTACTTTATAACTTTTCACTACTGAATATATTTCTTGGCTCCACTGAAATAAACATATTTGCTCGGCTCATCCGCCATCTACGATAAGTTTTTGGACAGTGCTCATCACAATGCATTCTGGGATTTCCCTCTCCACAAAGGATGCTGCAATGCTGCCAAAACAAGTCATCTTGGAAGTTAGCAATTGTGTCAAGCGCACATCTATGATGCTGTTTAAGTAGAAAGCAAGGGACTGTAATGGAACTAATGTGCATGACGACAATGTCATTATCATTAGATTTAAATATTAATGAGCAGATGTGGAGTTTAACATCAAGCTTTACACTTCTGATTTATTTTTTAATCTAATATGCTACTAAAGCCTGCAGGTGAGTTAGTCGAGACATTCAGAGAGAGAGAGAGTTGATCTCTCTGGAGTGTTTGTGGACAAAACATGTGAGCCCATGACAGGAAGCACCTTGCGGGCAGAGTTGACTGACAGTACAGGTCACCCTATGTCTGGATCAATCAGAGTAGCTGAGGAGAAAGGGAGGAGTAAGACACAGGGGGAGAAAGTGGGGTGCTCTGCTCCCCAATCTGAGGGTCTGTCTGTCGGCCCTGGACGAGGCCGTTGCCTGCTGCTCACCAGCTCGCGGGAAACACATGGTCGAGTCAGCAGCCATTAATGCCAGTCATCTCGCATTAGCAATCTCTCTCGCCTTAGACGGCTGCAAATATGGGAAGCCGAGAAGATTTTACACCCCATGCTGAGTCCAAAATTAACATTTTGCCACACCTACTAATGGTGGGTGGATTTGGGAAGATGTCAGAATAGTATTTATATTAAAATATTTTTTATGTCCTCATGAGAATGGGATTATTTTAGTTGTTTTCCCCCTGCATATTAATGACAAATTGTGAGGGGATTGTGTAACTTTCAGCATCATTTTCAGCAAGTCTCTGTCTCTTGGCGAAACTGCACCTGTCACGAAAATGTAGAGAATACCTGTCATGATTTACTCTTAGTTTATTTGTTTTAGCAGCTAAATGCGAGGAATATTTGACACATGTGTCACCGCAAGGAGTTCTGGAGGAAAAAAAAATCTTCAGAGAGCTTACATTGAGGTAAAAGAAAATGTCCAAGCTGGCTAACATGGCTTGTACGTCATCAATTTGATATATGCATATATTTTGTATTATTGTTATATTATTATTATAGTTTTTGTTAATATTTAGAATTTAGTTTTTTAAATCTCTATATACCGGTAGTTTTTGTTACATTTACATTTTTCATTTTTATTTATTTAGTTTTATTTATTTTAGTATTTAACAAATTAATGAGAAAATTAGAAATGTTGCCTTGCCAAGTATGTGAAATTAAATAAGTTGCATTTGATGTATTTTATTTTATTTAAATCATGTTTATTTCAGCTTTTATTTTTCTACGGTTTAGTTCCCTATAACAATTTTAGTCCATTAGGGGGAAAAAAAAATTCATGAATGAATTAATAGCATGTTTTAGCATTCAGTGGTAGTTCTCAACAACAAATTACACAACTGAAATGATAAATAGTTGATTTATACTTGATAACATGATACTATCTCTGGTCTCTGGCTTTTATTGCAACACTGTGTGTGTGTGAATCACAACCACAGAATACTCCTTTCTCCCTGTGCGAGGACAGAAACACAACAAAGCCAAGGCAAGGCATCAAAAGAGGCACGTCTTTAACAATCCTTGAGACGCTGTCAGCCTTAAGCACATCTAAAGAAACCCTGCCTTCAAAAGCCATTCACGTGAATCCACTGATTCAACGGAGAGCGTCATGATAACCAGTATGAATATTAAACAAACCAAATAAACCAGTACATGAAACACAGGTCTTCGACTGTTTTCGTCGAAAGGGCTAAAAGACATGGCGAACGAGAGATAAAACAACAAAAACCAAAACCTTTTGAGTGATGTCCTCACCCTGACACATTTCGGACAGAATGAAGGACGAGGAAGGGGGGTCTCTCTTGCATTTCTTATTCATCAATTTCCATTTCATTAAAAAGGCTTATGAAAATATATTCTAATCTTCCAAGAACACACAAAAAGCTGTGAGGTTCATGGACCCATTTTTGTCTTTAAGCATATGGGGAGGGGTGGGAAGCCTTTTGTCAAGTTTCTAAAGAGCCCCGAAGCCCTTGTGCTCAGTAATGGATGCTGTTCCACAGGTAAGAGTTTCCATTAAGCATCGAAAATAATTTAATTAAATCCTACCGATGGCTTTCACGCAAAACCTGTTTTGGGTAATAAGACGGGATGTGTTCTGCTTTAATATCTGCTCGTCTCTGATGCCTCGGAGCCCTGCCAGCAGACTCACCCCGCTCACCCGTGGCCAATTAGTGGAACATCAGGTGTCCGCGGAGGCCCTGTCCCAATCAGAGGTTCGGTTTCCTCTGGAGTCGCACGTGAGGTCTCAACACAACACAGGCCGGCTGTTCAAACATCTCCGCTCACTCCCACAATGCACCGCAGGACCATCGCCCTGTACACTAAAGATGTTACCCAAGGGTCTCATAAAGAGAGATGTTTGAGAAAGAAAAGATCCCTGTTGGAACCAACGTTCTGCCACCTCTCTGAAAGTCACAGTTAGATAACACAAATGGATACATTACGATAATTAGAGACGTCTCATGCTTAGAGTCTCTGGAGGCGACGCGAGTGTGAGTGTGTTTTGCTGTAGGTTGTTGTTGTGCGGCGAGGGGCGTGGGTGTATTAAAATCAAACTACAAAAGCCAAATCAAATCAATCTGCACGGTTCATGAGATATACACAAAAATAACATGCACTCAAATTAAAGTCAATATCAAATGGCTGTAATGGAGGGTAATTTCGGTTTGGAGATAGAATGCAAGAAGCCCTGAATAATGAATCAAACGTAAACAGCTAAAATTACCTGAGCAACAATTTGGCCACCCAGCTTCAAACCGCTGCTCTCTGATGACTCGTGCAGATTCACTCCAGTGGAAAAAAAGAATACATTTTCCCATTATTGTAATATGTTTACAGGGAGTAAACAAAATGGAAATGGCACTGAGTACAACGTTAATCACCGCTGGTTATGATGTAATGAAAAGATGCACACGCAGGGCAAAAGCATGCGGGCCAAAATCTGCTGTCCTTTATTTCTTAAACAAAAGAAAATGGGCCTATAAAACAGATTCTTAATTATTTCTTGCCTGTTTATTTCACGGATTGCATAATATAAACAACTGTTTATTTAAACATTGCAAACAGATGGAGATTTTTAAATGAAAACAAAATGTATACATTTTCTTATGACTAAACAACATTCAATTTATGCTGATAACTATGATAAGCTTTGGAAATTTTTACTCGACAGTCTCAAACACATGTGATGCTCGTGGTGTTTACAGCGTCTGCCGTCATAATTAAAAAAAAAATTATAAACTTGGTCTATTGTTGTTTACTTTATACATACAATTATGTTTACATTATAACATTATTTTACTTAAAATTTGAAATGATTTTCGCAGAAAAAAAAAATAAAAATCTGCCGACATTTAGACTGCCAACCAATCCGCAAACAGCCACGGACTGTGACGTGTGGCCCCAGCATCTTGGGAGATGTTCTAAACATTGCAAGGCTAGTAATATGTCGCAGAGCTCCCTGCATAATTTCTTGAGTAAAAACCTTGGCTTGATGTACAACCGGACACAAGGCCTAACATTACACCTGATGAGGATGTTTCTCCCTCCCCTGGCCTTGCATCAACAGGTAGAGTTGCCAACCATTCCGTATAATACTGAATTGTGCCATTTTTAAGGCATCAAAGAGCAATTCCGTATGAAATCTATACGGAACACAGTTTGTTCTGTCACTCTTGAAAATTAAATACAGAATGTTAAATAAAGAGAAAAAAATTAATAAATTACTTCTAGCGTATTCTTAAACTAAGACCTCATTATTGAAGCACAAATTCAAGCACCAAAAGCAGCCCACACTCTTTAAGTTCTCTTTAATTAAAAATATGCATTTTCATTCATTCACTGAATGACTGTATGGTTACAGGCACTATTAAAGGTAGGGAAGATGTTTTTGGCGATCCTGAGTGTAATGATTAGTTATGTTTTATATTTGTAATCACCTGCAATCTAGCTAAACCAGGCATTTTATGAACTAAAATAGCATAAAGTGCATATTTTCCATATTGTCCAGTGTTGTTTGGACCCCACTGACTTCCTGTGTGGACAAAAAAAAGTTCCATCAAGAAACATTCTTCAAACAATGTTTGTGATCCACAGAAGATGTTTTACCAACAAAAAGTATCTTAAAAAATGTAATCAATATATTGTTTTCTGTAAGTGAGTAAACAAGATGTTTTTCACATAATTTAGAAAGAAAAATTCCAGGCTACAAGCTCCAGTTCTCAAAAGTCCCAGGATCATAGAAAATTCTCCAGGCCCCCCCCAAAAAACCTTAGACTCCAGAGGGTTAAAGTCATACAGGGTTGTAGCAAAATGAGGGTGAGTAAATACTGAGAGAATTTTCATTTTTGGCTGAACTATGCCTTTAAAGAATCAAACTCCACCTATACCAGGCCTGTGTGTGTCTGGATCTGTGAGATCTGACAACATTTGATTATCAGGGCTGAGAGTTTGCAGGCGTATTTCACACAACAGAGTGGCGTCCATCCTGTAATCTGTGCTGTGTCCACGTGCCACCTGTATCTGCACACACATCATCCTTCCTCTGCTGGAACTCATTCCATCAGGGCACACATGGGCTGTGGGACACTGGCACTCAGACAGCAATATGCTGCCCTGTTCTCCATCCATCCAGTCTGTTGATATATTAGTCACAATACCACTGATGAAGCCTTCTCTATTCTATTTTGTTCTGCTCCGCTTGACTATAACATGGTCTATATCATTCAGTTTGCTTCTATTCAAGACTGATCTATTATATTCTATCTGTTATGTTGTCTTGTTCTAGCCTTACCTATTCCATTAAATTCTATTAATTTCAGTTTAGTTTTAATGTCAATTCAGTTCTGTTTTACTCTATTAATATAATGTATTCTGTTCTAGGTTATTGTCTTATGTTACATTTGTTCTATTTTTCGATCCGAATCCGTTTTATTTCTATTTATTGTATTATATCTATTGTATTCCATTCAGTTGTTTTTTTAGACTGAACTATTATATTCTATTCTGTTCTAGACAGATGTATTCTATTTTATTTATTTATTCTATTCTAATGTAACAAAGTCTATTCTTTTCAGTACAATTTGCTTCCCATCTATTCTATTTAGTTCAGCTCAATTCTGTTCTAGAATTTAGGTCTAGACTGATATGTTCCATTTTCCGTTTGTTATCTTATAGAGTGAGTGATTCTATGAAGTTCTGATCTATTCGCAACTATTCAGCTGTGTTTAGTTCTGTTCTTGATTCTAATTGAATTCTATTTGATCCATTTTCTAACCTATTCTATTCCATTCTATTCTATTTTAATGGCACTGGCAAAATCTGTATCAGAGAGATAAACTCTGAATCTGAATGTACGTTCACATCACCGTCACACACTGTTCGTCCCAAATAATTGGTAGGATCTACTGGGGTAGTGAATATTAATACTATTCAAATCCCCATTCACAGAAATCTCACGTCTACACGTGCCGTTGCACTGCATCTATAATTGGATCATACAAAGGAAGCTTATAGCGTTTATTTACTCTTTATCTTGTGTAGACCTTTGTGATGAATTACAACTGAGCTCTATACAGGAGCGCGTATCTCATCAACGGGACACTGTTAGAATTCCACACAGCAGGAAGTTCTCCTGCAGCTGGAGCAGTTCCCTGAGACAAAATTAGGCCACTATGTTTGCCTGATCCACGTTCTCCTCTGCACAAGAGGACAGAGACGAAAACATGAAGAAAAAAAGTCTGGAGCCCAGGGCAATCATGGAAACATACAGCCGTCCCATACACACACACCACATGAGGATGACAGGCTCCTTTGCTCAATTCTGTTTGTGAGTTCTCTCTCGCCGCGTTTCTCCACGAGCAGCAGATGAAAGAGCAGGATGCTTCAGTGTGTGCCTCCCACGGGCTCCTGAAAACGTCAATACACTCTCCTGCAACACATCTGAAGCAAGATACATACACACATGCTTACACACACAAACAACGGGGAGAGATCTCCAGTAACCACATACCACAAACATGAGACATTTTCATACGTTTTTTATTTTATTTTATATATATATATATATATATATATATCAATAAACAACGACAAGTTTGGATTTCCAAGGGAGGGGTCATTCTAGTACAGATATGGTTAATTTTCGTTATGGTTAATTGGTACCTGATCTAGATGGCAATGTGTAATATAAAGTCTGTGACGTGTAGGGTTTAAATAATAATGATAATTTAATTATTTATCTTTATGTGTTATTTATTAATATTACATACAATTATGTAGGTAAACAGTAGAATTATTATTATTATTATATTCATTTTCATTAAAATAGTCAACTACAAGACTACAAAGGTCTTGGGACATGTGGGCTCTAAATAATGAATATTTTTATTAGTATTAAATAATTATATTTGTATTGGTAAAGTATTTTAAATGTTATAAAAATAAATAATAATTTAACATATTTGAATTTGAATATTTTCGGCCAGAAGGACTAGAGCCAAGACCTAACAAAGATTTTTTTTTTTCTTCTTTTTGTAATTATTTGTAGCATAAAGTATAAATGGGGAGGTATCCAAGGCTGGTATCATACCAAAGCTAAAATGTTGGTCTTGCTTCAGCCCAACTGTCTACTGGCTCTAGATTTGATGGTTGAGTCTCAGCCTGCATTGCCGTTTAGACTCTGAAGATCAGGGTTGCTAATGTAGAGCATGACAGATCTAGTGATCTGGTGCTACTGGGGTAATGAGCTTGGCTAATGAGACGAGGCTGTCTGCTTGGCCCTCTCTGAAGAGAACTTCCATCTGCCCGCTGGAGACTCGGGCTCCCACAGCTCTTGTATCTGGCGTTTCCTCAAGTGGATGGTGACACATTGCCTCCTGCCATCTGCCCTGTGTGCCACAGTCTCCTTTCTCCACACCTTCACACCAGAGTGTGTGTGTGTGTGTGTGTATGTGAGCATGATTTCTTAATGTGTATGTTATTAAAGCCAAGCGCATACCACAAGACAAAAGCCTGCCATCCTCCTTACATTTAAAAACTTTTTTAGAGCAAAACCCTGCATATTATTCACTAAATGCTATCCAATTGAACCAGAAGCAATCTTTGCTGGTATAGTACAGGGCTTGACGCTGCTATATATTGAATTATGCATTCAATAATAAGTTATATAATATTTTTATGTTCAAAATACCAATATTAACAAGGAAAAAAAAAAGGATGGGGTGATATTTAAACTGTTTTTATTGCAGGACTTAGATTATATTCAAACCCAATACAGACCCTTATTTAGATATTTCTACTCTTACTATCTCTGGCTTTTTATTCAACCTGATGAGGGAGATAAAATATGCACTCCTACAACTGTTTACAACATATTACAATAAAAACACTGTTCATCGACAGTTAATCATAAGCACTAGCTTTGCACAAACGCACAAACCGTTTATTGATTCAACGGTTCTGAAACTGTGAATCTGTAGAACACAAAACAGCTCGCATTTTGACTTTGGAAAGCGCATCGCTCAGGTTTATTTAATGAAATCATTGCCATTTGAACTGTTCTAATAACATAAGGCTGTTTTGTGGTTACCGTTTTTCCATCCACAAACTTAAAGTCCCTTTCTTCGTGATCCCATGTTTTAAACTTTAGTTAGAGTGTAATGTTGTTGTTAGAGTATAAATAATATCTGTAAAATTCTAAAGCTCAAAGTTCAATGCCAAGCGAGATTTTATTTAACAGAATTCGCCTACAAAAAAACGACCCGTTTGGACTACACCCCTCTAGTTCCTGCTGTTATGACGTCACTAAAAGAGTTTTTTGACTAACCTCCTCCCACATGAATTCACAAAAAGGGGGCGTGGTCTTGGTCTTGAAAGATGGAGCAGTTCCCTCTTTGTCTGGAGAAGGCGTTGTTTATGGACCACAACCAGTAAGTGTATTTTATTATTTAAGTTGCTGCGTTTAACAGTTTCTGTTACTTATTACACAAGGGCAACGCTGTTTAGCTTTGTTAACTAGATGTTAGGGCTGTGCAAAAAACAAAACAATGCGATTTTTATGTGCATCTCGTCAGTAAAAACACTCCTGTGATTATAAGTACATCTCCAGCACGTGCATTCTAGTCCAATTGCGTTACCAGGAGGGCCGTGTGCTCTCAGCTGCTGTCGAATCACAGCACAGATACCGCTGGCCCAATCAGAAGTCGTTATGTATTTCTGAAGAAGGGACTTTATAGAACAAAGAAGTCATCAGCCCGTTTTTATGACAGTGAAAACAATGGTATACAGATAAAATACTGTGTTTTTTTACACACGAAACATGAACGCATGTTATATTGCCCACTGTAAACACAATCAAAGCTTCAAAAAAGCTTGAGTCATTATCTGGCTCGGCTCGGTGTTCATCTTCAGTTCTCTCTTCACAGCAGTTCAGTCAGTGTACTGTTTGAGTACATGCATTACTCCGGGATATTGGTTTGTTTTAACTCAGAGGGAGTGTCAGCCACATTAAAAAAGTTAACAGCTTAAGTCATTTGCTGATTAATGTGTATTGGAGACGCGAACAGTTTAAAACGATTCAAAAAGATCTGGTTACATCGAATGATTCGTTCGTGAACCGGATATGACAAACTGCTTTGTTTGGAACTGTCTTACAACAGACACGAAAGAGAAGACAATGCTGAATAAAGTCGTCGCATTTGCTATTTTTGGACTAAAATGTATTTTTGATGCTTCAAAAAATTCCAACGGACCCTCTGATGTCACATGGACTACTTTGAAGATGTTTTTCTTACCTTTCTGGACATGGACAGTATACCGTACACACTGCTTCAATGGAGGGACTGAGAGCTCTCGGACTAAATCGAAAATATCTTAAACTGTGTTGTGAAGATGAGCGGAGGTCTTACGGGTTTGGAATAACATGAGAGTGAGTTATTAATGACATAATTTTGCAAATTGGGCGAACTAACCCTTTAAGACCTCTCAAAATTATAATTAAGATGTTTGTTATACAATTTAAGATACCTTAAATTACATAAAACATATTTGCACACATGCTAAATATATTTTAGAGTTCACACACATCTATTTTTTGTCACAAATGTGAGTGAAACGCCTAAACTGTTGAGCCCTGTAGTACTGAGCAGAGAGCAATTCAATTATTTAACTATTATTACAAATTCACTCACACAAGCAATGAAAAAAAGTGTTCATGATAAAAAAAAAAAAAAAAACTAGTTAAAACAAGGCCATAACCACCAAAGCTCAGCATATTTTGCATGTCTCTCTTTCTTTACACGTTTGATTCAGATAACCAGCTCATTAGAAGAGAGCTCCATGCATGAACTGTGTTCTGATTGACATGGTCCCTACTCCCTACACAGTGGTCATTCCTCCCTACTTCCTGCACACAGTAAAGTTTACTTCACTTCAGAACATTCAATCATTAATTAAATTAAATTAATCTAAAACTGTCATATAACCATGAAGTCAAATCGTTTTCCTTAGGCCTACATCATGACTACATGTGTTTTTTTGTTTTTTGTTTTCCCACAGTATTTTTTAATAATTAATGATTAACTCCTAAATATAATTAAGTCTTTGGGGTATCTCACCACATGACACTTTTTGAGCTGAACTAACCTTGCCTTGTCTTAAGAAGGTCAAAATATCAGATATTTGAAGAGATTTATTGACCCTGACACAGTCATTTTACTACATTTCTGGACGTTGGTTGCACCACATGACTTCTTAAATTGTTTTTGACAATCTGTCCTGTTTCTTGTACTCCATTGCTCCAATGGGAGACTCCCATTTGCAGGTTTTGGCCACAGATGTACTAAAGGCTGCATGTGTAATTACACTTATCTAGAAGATTCTATCCACAGCACCCAGGTTCTCGCTCAAGGCCACTGCGACATTCAGGTCTTTCATTGTAAAAAAAAAAAAAAAAATTGTATCTTATCTGATTTTGAGGGACTCAAGACAGCAAGCAAGACACTTTATAAAATATATTACCTGCTGTTGAGAGAGGCTTTTCTTCACATGAATCAAGCCTTAGTGTTGCACTGGAGACTGTACAAGGAAAGGACCGCCGGGCTGACCCTAGAAGCCTGTGTGATTTACAAGCTTCCAGTGGACAAGAGCTCCTTAAGGGGTCCCGAAAGGGCCAGGACCTGCCTTTTGTGTGCCTGACAATTAATTATCCCACTGCTAATAATGCTTTCTCACCTGCTGGGAAAGGTCCAGGCTGGGCAGCGGGGCCTGAAAAAAGGTCAGCAACATTTCAGACACCAAACAGGTGTCATGGCAACTGCCTAAAACCCTACATTTTAAAAAGAAAAATCCCAGCCTCCAAGCTAAACTAGAATCTGGTTTGAGACTATAGCTAAAAATGGACTTTTGGCGATATAGCCAAAAAGGTTATCGCAATATTTCTTGCCATATCATACACTGTCGATTTTGATCACAATATTCATTTACCATTAAGGGGAAGGGAATTCTTTCTACATGTTTGTTAGACTTTGAGAATGAGTGTAAACTAACTTGTCTGTTCAAAGTTAAACTCTACAGAACAGCTACCTTTGAATTTAGGGTTTCCCCGACTTTAAATAATGTGTTTCCCATTTTATTTTTTTATGAATTCTGTTTATCATTCATCATCAAAAATGGTGGCTAATGAAATTCATCATTAAACTTCAACAATTTGATCAATCTTTTAAAATATAATCAAATGAATATAATTTACAAAAAAAACATTGCAGAAAAAAACCCAAAAAGCTGCATAACAAACCTGTGTAAATTAAAACATGGATACATGTTTTACATATACAGGAGCAGATATGATATTGCTATCACCCATCACTATATCCACATCATTTTGCAACTGAATTTATGATTAGTTTGATTACCGTCCGATTTTAGACTCTGGAACAAAAGCTGAAAGAATACAGCTTAGTGCCAATGGTTGGAAAAAAATGATAAGTTTAACTGGCGTGGCTAGCGTGAGACTGTAGGTTAAATTTAAACCCTTTGCATTTTTTGTTCCCAGACACTCTCTCACCAAAGCTTCAGGTTTCATGAAGCACACACTCTACATAGCACATACCACAATTGCTGGAAATTACATGCCTGTTTGATTTGGATGATTTGGAAGCTCTGAGGGGCTGTTGGAGATTGTGGGTGCAGGCGAGGAGGTGCTGTCGAGCCATTAACCACAGCCAGATTTTCCCAATTACAAGTCTCCATCAAAGACTTGTTGTATGCCAGCATAGTGCAAGCTAAATGGATGATTTACACTTTTCCCTGTCACTTCACATCGGTTGACAATTAGGCCTTGTCTATGCCCATGCCCATGTTTGAGATCTACAAACGCACACATCAATTTAAAACCATTTTTACCAAAAACAAACCCTTGAGAGCTGCTGAAAAAGCTCCAGCCTTAAGAAGAAGTTTTACGATGGACTGACAGCGAGTTTTTTCCTCGAATGCTAATAAGTGTTTGAGCTCTCAGCTGCCTTGGATGGAAATAAGAGGAGCCATGGCCAGAGTATCTGACCTGTGGGGAAGCGAAAAACAAACATGTTTGCAACAAAAGAGGTATACTGTATCATTGCCAGTTTCTTCAATTTGCCTATTGCAAATTCAAAAGATATCCAAAAGAGCCTCCAGCTCCAAGAAAACAAAGTTATTTCAAAGGTCCTTTCAGCCTTTACAGCTAAATAACAACTGACCACATAAATAAACGCAACGAACAACAAGATAAAAACAACTAATTATTTCTGTTTTTGCCACAAAATTATGTTTTATTACAGTATGTATGGAAAAAAAACACTTTTTTATCTGCATGTAAATTTTATTGTGTTCCACACACTGGCTTTTCGATTTCAAAATGCAACATTTTTAAATTATAATATTAATAGAAATGTATTACTTTAAATTAATACTGTTATTTCATCGTTTATTGAATGAATTCCATCACAACAAATAATTTTACTCCTAACCATTTGAAGTTAGCATTTGTTTATGTACGTGTCAGTATAGAGACTGAGATGAAATAAGACATATGATGCAATGAAATGTGTGAGGGAACATAGAAAAATCAAGATAAATATCACTTGTTTTCCAGAATATTGCATGTCATTTCAGAAATTCTGTCATTTTGTCATATATCGGAAAAAGTGTAGACAGAGTAATTGTGTGTATTCGGGATACATGAAATGCTTGCGGTGAAATCAGCCTAAGACAGCCATTTCAGTAATCTGAGACGTAAATGACTTTGTGGTGGAAATGTTGTGTAGTTGAAGAAACACCTAAATTTGACTAAAATAGCGTAAAATAAAAATTTGAAAAAAATAGAAATGAACAACAGGACTTTCGGAAGCTTTCCCAAAAAGAGTGATGGCAAATGTTTGGACGGCATCACAGATCTCTTGTCAGGCAGTTTGATAACAAAAGCAGAGAAGATTTTAATTAGAAAAATAAAATAAGCGGAACTGCCTAAGAAAACACAGTCAAAGGAACTCGACAGGGGTCTGACATCTTTATTTTAGACTGGACCCGTTCCTGCATACGCAACCTGGGGTGTGATAAAATAACTGTGCTTATTTCACTTTGCAAGCAACAAAGCCTGAAGTGAACATGAACCCCTTCCAGCCCACTGTCCCTAATAACGCCTGACATAGCCATACAAACTCGTTCTCTCATTAAGTAGTGCAGCATTTCTGTGCAGTCGAATTACTGGCCCTGCACCTCTGCTGTCAGTCTTTGTTTAATGATGTTTTGTGTTCTTGTTTCACACAGACGGCAGGAGATATGCAACTGAGAGAGTCCTCGTTAAGGAAATGAGCAACTCAATTAGCGCAGTCAGAGTGCGTGGCCCGATAACCGCAACCCAAAAGAACCCTTGACCCTCAACTCAGCTTTGAGCCAGTCCGAGGCCTCACAAGGCTTCTAGCACCCCAAAAAATTTATCTAAGCTATGCCATCCCTAACTTATCACAGCCATACATCTGTACCTTAGCGGCCACCTCCATTCCCAAGATTCCCAGACATCTGCCAAGGGGGAGACGGGCACCGCGTGAGCCCCACAAGCTGTTTAACCCGCCCTACAGCCATGACCAATCGATTGCACGAAGCAGGCTGGGACACCTCCTCCTCTTTCACATGTAGGCAGAGTTTAGAAAGGGGGTGGGCAAATGCCTTTCGAGGATCCCAGCATGGAGCCAGGTCAGCCCTATTTTAACCCCCCTCAGGTTTTCACTTTGGATACGTCGTAGAGGTTCACTGCTGTACCGCTTTCTTATCCGTTTCCACCAGTCCTGCCCCCTTTTCCCAATCCATTTGTTTGCGAAAATAAATGAACGGCCAACAAGCGGGACAATCCGGTTTACATTCTCTCCTACTTTTCTTGTGTGTTGGTGAATGTGAGGCAGGTCTGAATGGGGCAGAAGCCCCCCCCCCAAAAAAAAATCACAGAATGCCGTGGGTTGAGTCTAGAGGTCTGACTCTTTTAGAGAGGAGCTTGGCCATTGAGTTCTTCAAAAAACGGCCCACATACAGACAGCATCTGTCAATTCTGAAGCGGGGATAACCGATCCAAGCTACAGAAAGGAGCAGGTTAAGAAAATGGAGCTTGGTTCGGATTTAGGGACAGATACAAACACACATTTTTCTTGCAAATACCTCTTTTTTTCACCCTGGGAAAGAACTTGTGGAGTTTGGCCATAAAACAGCTTGAGAAATTCGTCTCCCATGATTGGTCATGACATTTAAATACATAAAATATTCCACATGGGCCCTCTTCAATGGTGAATGTGATGGGCCATCGATGAGAATGTTTCATGCATAAGAAAATACTATGAAGCCTCAAAAGTCACATTTATGAGAAATAAAGTCACAAGTGTCAGAACTAGTCACAATTACTATAAATAATGTCAGAACTTTGAAATATATAGTCACACTGTGAGATATAAAGTCACAGCTGATAATTACACGGAAGTCGCGTTCATAAAAATAAAAGATGGACTTGTGAAATCTAAATTTACGGGGCAAGATATTAAGTCACAACTGAATGATAAGCTGTTGCAATAAAGCCAAAACAATGATAATTACATCACAATTGCGAGACAAAGTAAAAAAAACGAAAAAAAAAAAAACTGTGAAATATTAGGTTTAATTGCAAAATATACACTCACAGTTGGGAGATACTTTATTAATTAGGGAATTCATTAATTACGAGGAAATTACAAAACTATAAATCTGAAGTTACAATTATGAAAAAAAGACAACTGTGAGATTTAAAATCACAATTACCTTTAAAAAATGTTCCCACTTTTAGACGGAAGCTAGCTTTGATACAAATGCCATTTTCAAATGTTTCTTTTTTTTTCAGTACTGTTACTTTAGAAAGGAAAGAAATATGAGCCGCAGATGGTCTTGAATTTTTGAATTGTTTCTTTCTTTTTTTTTTTTTTTTTTTTTTTTTTTTAGGTGCGAGAAGCAGCAACCAGTAAGAAAGAAATACACCAGCCTTTATTCCACAGACTTCTGCAACAGGGAAAAAACAACAGTAAAACTAAACCACTTAAGCCAAGGGAGAAATGGGAGAAAAGCTCACAGAACAGGCCGAAGAGAGACAGGAACGAATGGTGAGACCAATGGCCTGCCAACGCCTGATCAAACGAGACACTCTGTAAAGACTTGTCCATCAGTTCAGCTCAGCAGGTAATAAAAGTCACAGGTCAATTCCATTGATTTGTAGCCCTTCAGACGCTGAAATCCAATGCCTATAACACCTCTCTACTAAATGACATACAGGGAGTATTTACCAGACACCCAAACACAGACAAGGCTCTTGTTTTAGCCTATTCACAATAGTAAAAAGACACCTAATGACATACCAGTTGTGCTACTTTCCTGTCTTTGGTGGTAAACATCCCATGAAACAGTTATTAGAATTATAAATACTATTGGCATTTTAAAACTTCAAATAATAAATGACAACATTCATAATAAATATAAAAGGATAACAAAAAATAACACTTACTGAACTAGAAATACCCCTGGTATTCATTTCAGAAATCTGGTCACCTCAGCTAAAAGCCTCTGCGTAAGACAGACTGTAATTTTCCAATGATCCCTGAAGAGACACTTGGCCACAAATCAAAAATCTTTAAGATAAAGATGATATCCGAGATTTTTTTTTTCTTTTTACAAATACGGTTTGGATTTCAGCGATGTAGCTCTTAAAAGCCCTGGATAACAGCCTAATCTGAAAATAGGCCTCGATCATTTTGCCAATGGACTGGAGGATTTTCCAGGCTCAGTGAACTCCATCAGTCCATATATTTGCTCTCTCTCTCAGTCACTCATTTGGAATGCATGAATATTATATCCTGAAACACACCGCAGTGCAAAGGCTCTTGATGTTCTAAAGAGCACGTTCCCTCCACCGTGAGCAGAAAAAGCTCTTTAAAAATCAACAAACTACAATGCTGCCCAAAAGATTTGTCTGTACTCCATGTGATCCTTCTTATATCGACCCCCATTGTTCAAACTAAACCTTTCCTGTGACAGTAGTCCACCACTGAGGTCTGCAGGACGCTAGTGATAGTGTGAAGCAACATGGTCAGGTTAACCTGTCTGTTCTTAGTGTTTATTGGGAAATTCACAGTAGGGATCATTTATAACAGGAACAAGTCTTATAGAGCTGAAAAAAGTTACATATTTGTGCCCGATTTTCATGGGTAATTCAATATCATCTGGGTTTTAGAGGCAGAAACATGAGGAACGGAGAGAAATGCCCTTTCAAATCCAGAGCGCTGAACACATGCCGTGAACTTTATTACATTTCAGGCTTGGAGACGGAAGTATTTAACAGCATTGGGCTCTGGAAATAACATGGTTGTGTTTTATTTTTCTATCTGTAGTTCACCCTGGCTCTTATAACCAGGAAGAACAAAGGCCGGCTGTAACCACTGCTCTAGGAAACATTAACTTATAGCAGCGAAAGTGATTTTTAATACTCGAGTTCTGCTGAGGAGACAGGATTTCTGTAGCCACTTTTCTATTTAGTTCAGCGATGAGCTCGGCCTCAAAACTGTAGAAAATTCAAATAAAGGGTCCATTTTCAGTGCGAGTGCCATGTCCTTTCTTTCCTCTCTTACTGAATTTTTTTTTTTCAGCTTATTGTGAATGTGTGTAGTGGTCAGGTTACTTTTGAAGTGTCCTGAGGTACAGTACTATGAGGGGGACGGAGGGAGGGAAGATTTGTTCTGCTTGGGTGCATGTCTGCTGTATTCACACAACCCCTGAGGTGGCTGCCTGTCAGTCCTGGATATGGAAGGAAAATCAAAGGGGCTGGACAACAATAAACCTTCTCTGAGATTCTTTATTGTGAAAAGGGCAAGGACTTTCCCCAAGTAGTATTTGCATACTATAGCAGACACCAGGTGTTGGGAGAAATGTTGCAAAAATAAGATGACTGAAAATCGTAAAGTTTAAAGTAATATTTCTATTTGCTTGTCTCATGTAGCCCTAAAATTGGATAACAACAAAAACAAAACTGAAACTTTGGTGGATTCCTGCTTGTCCCGTAGATTACCTGCTTGCGCGCTTTAACTTCGCGCATGAGCAGATTGGTTTCTTCGCTTGAGAAGCGTTCAGCTTTTCCACCAACAAATTCAGCCATGTAAATAGCAATCCGCTCTGGCGCAAGCACATGGGAGATGACACTCTGATTGGTTTATTGAGCTTTACGCCCATTACTCATTAAGATAATAGAGACAACCCATTCCAAAAATGCGCCCCAGCAGACAGACCATTTTTCCTTCGTTAAAATAGCAAAAGTGGATTTGGACAGGCCCTGAGTGCACCTGTGCCATGCACTTTACACTTTGCACTTAGATCGTTAAAATAGGGCCCTAAGTATTATATTTATAATATATATATATATATTTACATAAGTACTGCATTACTTAAATTCATTTATCAGACACTTTTATCCAAATAAGCTTTAAAAAGAGGGAAAACATTTTTTTAAGAAGCCAAAAATATTCATAAAATACAATCACTGTAATATTTATATTTTGTGCAATATTTATACAATTTTAAATTTGTATTTGTTATATATATATATATATATATATATATATATATATATATATATATATATATATATATATATATATATATATATATATAGTTACAGTTTATACACACACACACAGACACACACACACACACACATACACACACACACTCTCTTTCACACACACACACCGATACACACACACACACACACACACACACACACACACACACACACACACACACACACACACACACACACACACACACACACACACACACACATATATATATATATATATATATATATATATATTAACAGTACAATGAAGAGTACAATTGTTATTCTGGAACAGTCAGTTTTAAAAGTTGCCTTTGATGATTAATGGTGAATGATTTTCACTTCCCATTTATCTGTGATCTGAAAGTGGGTCAATTAGCAGAATTTTATCATTTTAAGAAATTCTAAGGAGTAATGGGCACTCAATAAAAGAAGCCCTGATATAAAGAAAAACAAATGTGGATTTCTTTTATTCTTTTACTTTATTACTTCCCTTTTCTTCTCCAATCAGAAGGAAATTTGACTTCTTCTTGTTACATATTATTCAGAGACTGAATGGCACTCTACCACTGAACCACTCAAGTGATTTTCAAATGGTTTCTAATGAGCCAATGAAAAAGCTGCAAACTCTAGGCATGGCCAATCAGAGAAGGATTTGTGCATCCTTGTATCTGGGCGTCTGCACTGCTGCTCTTGGCCGTTCTGGGGTTTTGCTCACACTGGGCCAGTATGTGCCCTTATCGCTAGCCTGCCACGGCAGGGATTACATGCTACAGGCTGCTGGGAGCACGGCCCTAGCCATTTTAATCCAATCATTCATTAAAATTTCATGCAAATCCCACAGACAAACAGTGTCACGGCCAGTGACTGGGACGATTAACCCACCTACAGAGAGAGTGGATGAAGGATGCCCTGAAGAGGGGATGAAAGGTGATCTGTGATGAGCCAATGACAGATCAGGTGGTTCCATGGTCAGCGCTTCGATGTCCTTTAAGACATTCAGAAACACCCAGAGACCCACTGTGGGACTCAGGTTATCAGCACTTAACTGTGTCCTCCAATCCACACATCCAGTGTAACACTGACAGAGTGATGCACATGGACGCACTCACACTCTGTTCCAAACCTACTGAGCTTCCTCTGCAGGCAGCATTCACGGGCGTCAACGGCTGCTCCAAAAGACAGATGCCTGATTTTGGCAGACAGCATTGCGTGCATTCTCTTGGTAAGGGCAATACCAGAATGCATTGCCCAGTGAAACTCAGAAGGAAAAAAAGGAATGCCGATAACGTAGTTTATTAACTACAGGAAAGTATTGAAAAAATGTAATTCAAATTATCTTATTTAAACTACTAAACCGATTTGGGATTGTTGGCTGCATTTATTTGATACAATTAAAACAGCAATTCCGTCTAATATTATTACAATTTAACAGAACTCTTTTGAATTGTAATTGAAAATGTAATGTATTCCTCTGATGCAAAACTGAATTTTCTGCACCATTTGACAACCATTTGTTTTTAAGATGGTGGGAACTACCACTGACTTTGATTAAAGTTAATGCTATTTTCTATCTCCTACCTCTAAACCAACCACTCAAACAGTCTACATTTCTAGATTTTATATTAATTAATAATATTTTTGTAATATATATTAAGCCGTTTCCACACACAGCAAATGTTCCCTGGCAAAAACCGTCTTCTCAACATAGAGATAGCATTCAGTGCCAACATTATGTTCAAACCATGCACAAAACCTTGAAACTGAAGTGCTATCTCAGGTGTCCTCCGCTTGTGCTTGTCAACAGTCTATTTCAATAAGTGGATTTACCACAAAACCAGCTCAAAGGGGCCCACACCAGATGATGAATCTGGTTAAACAATTAACCAAGCCCAGACTGAGTTCCAAACAGAAGCGAGGAAATGAGAGACACTGCCTCTCCAACAGCTGGGTTCCACTTGAAAACAGCTATGAATGGCCTTCAGCAGACCACTGTTGTGTATGTGTGTGTCACAGCAGAGGAAACCATGGTATCAGCAAAGGCATCTGTGATGGCTGCTGGTTCCAGATGAGTGGCCACACAGCTTGACCTTTGACTCCTGAGATGACAGAGGGTCTCCTAAACAGGGAGGTGCCCTTTAACCTCACTGACTCAAAACCTCTTTTCATTGCCATATGTAAATAAATACATGAATAAAATATATTTGTAAAAACACAAATTACAAATAAAATTTTCATTGTAAATGTAGATATTGAGATATTCAATTTCTAAAGCATATAATAATAGTTGGTTCTAAACTATCAGATATTCTGAACAAAAAACCAAACAGTGCTGCGTTTCCCAAAAGCATCGTTAGCCAACTATGGTCGCAAGTTCCGTCGTTACATAGTTCATTGTTCAAAGATTCTGTGTTTCCCGAAAGCACAGTTCAAACGAACATTCGCAAACAGAGTCGCAAATATACTTGGTAGGAACTTCAGCTCTCGATCTGTGGTTAGAAGCTTAGTTTTTTGTTAGCAAGGAATATAGACTTAAATAAATTATGCTTTTGGGCACAATAAGCAAGCTAATATGCAGTGCAATCTACATCTTACATTCTATTTAATCTATAAATCTTAGCCCATCTTCAATAAGCGCCGTTTTTGAAAACCCGCTAGGAATCAAACATCAAATAAAGCAAAATGACAGGGAACAAAACATAGAACGTTATTCATCAGGTGCCATGTTCAATACAGCAGCATCTCATAGATCTCGAATCAATTAATTTGCAGAAGTTATTACAAAACGTCATTAAAAACGGCCCTAAATTGTTGAACTAATGTGGTTCAAACGATGGATATGCGACCGTGATCGGGAAACAGGATCATGACTGGCTAGTTAGTTTCCACAACAATGCACGGTTAATCAGTCAGTTACGTCATTGTATGGAAAACGTCCCCCAGGACAAATTTCACTTTCCACTAAAGTACAAACTAATCATGAACATCTGAAGGTTGTGAAGACACATCTCTTTTACTTTTAGACTTGAGAAGCTGTAAAAAAAAAAAAAACAATATTGGTGTCTAGGAATGTTCCGGATTTAAAAGTCACGCTCAATCAACAGTGCTTGCTGATTAATGTTGATTACCACAGAAAATTATGATTCGTTCCACAGTTATTCAAAGAAATAAATCACAAATAAAACCTACATTTTCAATTTATATATTCAGATAAAATATAGGTAATTCTTAAATTATGCATCTTAACATATGCATAACATTATAATATAAAATAATATAAAGTAAAATAAAACAAGATAAAAAAGGAAGAAAGAAAGAAAGAAAGAAAGAAAGAAATAAATAGAGAAAGAGAGAAAGAGAGAAAGAGAGAAAGAGAAAATCACTAATTTATGTCCAAGAGTCCAAGATAATACATAGTGGTTTATAAAGTGGCCCACCGTCCCAAAAAAATGAATGGTTCTACTCCTACAGCCAAGAGCAAGCGGTACAGACAGCAGACATCTGTAAGAATAGCCGTGAAGCTCTCTCAAAGCTCAGAGCAGGCCTGTCTGCAGAGAAAACACTCACTAGCTGCTCTCCTCTGTCAAACGAGACAAACTGAGGACTGGCTTGAAGAAATCTAATCGTCTGGCAGGAGACTAACCTGTTCAGAGGCAGCGAGGAAGCGTGCGGTCCACCTCAGAGGGGCCTTCAGTCTGCGTCTCTCTATTAACCCAAAACCATTTCCTTCTAAGAAAAGATTCCAAATCTCCAGACTTTTAGTGACATCAGTTTAGTCATCCATTCTTTAGAAGAACAGCACTCTGAGCAAAAAGCATAATAGGCTAAATTATGTTTTTACAATTAACGTGCTGTTTTTCAGACTGAATAACTACTCAACTAATCAGAATAAAAAACATATTTCAGGTTCATGGGCGTCAGAACCACTGTATGTGGGTGGGACAAGTCCCACCCACCTTTTTAAGACCAATGATATTGGACCCACTCACTTTTACCATCTCGTATTCAGCGCATAGCCTATATTTGATTACTTTTCAGTGCTTTAAAACGTATTTATAACTTCATGCATCACTTCAAATATTCAAAAACAGTGCGAGATGCCAAGGTCAAGGACTGTTTAGATCAATGGTTCTCAACAAAGGAGCCGGGGCTCACTAGGGGCCCTCAAAATCACTTTATTTATTAAATATTTATTTTAATCTTGCCCCCTCAGCATTTATTTCTTTACAGAATTAAACCTATACAATTGTGATTTCTAATAAGTGTTATAAGATTTTATAAGATTAAACATTTGTATTATATTTTTCTAGTTATGTTTTCAAATATTACTATTTTTAAAAAGGAAGACATTTTGAGTAAAAAAAAACAAAAAAAACAATAAATCCTTAATCCTTATCCAATAAATCACGAACAACTGAAAAATGAATGGAGCGTTTGAATAATGTTGTGGACAATCCTTGGAGTGAAAAAGGTGGTGAACTACTGATAGAGTAAATATGGCTGTATTTTAAGTGGTTAAATTTAAAGCACAACACACCTTCAACATGCTAATTAAAACACTGCTGCATCAATAAAAATAGCGATAAATGTATTATAATGTAAAAAAATAACTACTGCTTAAAGAATTGGAAGAAATAAAACAAGAGAAAACTGCAACTGGTCTCATTTTTTGTTTATCACACCATTTGAGACATTGCGTTACGGGTAGCTACACAGAAACAATACAACGTCTTTGCACATTCTCATATTACGTTAACAAGAGCAGTGACTACATCCTTGTCCAAATTGTGTTTGCACATGCGACTGTGACTCCAAACAGCTCTGCAATGTCAACAGTGATTTAGCATCACTCCAAGCAGAACAGCTCCGCTCTCGATTTATGAGGAGTGAAGCGAAAACCATATTCCCGGACAGACTAAACTGAATCAATTTTAATTGAATCATGCAATATCTCTGTCGAGAGCCTCTTACTAAACTTATATTAACAGGAGAGCCTACTCGCTTCCCAGCCGGGGACAGCAATTATTTAACAAGAATGACACGGCGAATGCTAAATGAGAAGCACTGGTGGAGCTAGAAAATTCTAGCGCTGACTCTCACGACACAAGGCCATTAGAGATTGTATTTCGCTGGACGCTTTAACAGAAATTCATCATTAGGCCAATAAAGAGCCATTAGATTGGAAAAGATCTTACACTGTCAAATCCGCTAGAAAATATCTCTTAGAGATCATTTGGGCCTTTTTCCCCGCATTCTTGAGCGATACCAAGCAGAACTGTACATGACAAGAGCAAAGCTGCCCAAATAAGGGAGCAACGAGAGAGCGAGGAAAGCCATTCATCTTCATTTAGCGCTCAGGAGAGAAACTTTAGGCCAAAAATTACTCTTAAATCACGAGGTCACTGTTCTGTTATGTGCAGTCGAGAATCAGGACCATGAAGCTTACAAAAGCCGGTTGTGTTCTCATGCTTGTAATTTAATGCATATACAAACACACACGTACCGCAGAACACACTATAGACTTCTCATGAGAAAGACAGGAGCGTCATCTCTGCTTCCATACAAAACATGATTTCATTTGGCACAGTTCATAAATAAACACACATTTCAGGCCCAATCCCTCCATACACACACACACACACACATTCACTCATCTGCATGACTGCACACGCTCAAACATTCATATTCAGCTCAGTGACTCGGCTTATCCGCTAACCCGCAAACCCCAGGTCCATGTTGTAGACCTCATGAGTGATCTTCAAAAGGACGAGCAGGCTGGAGACGTGGGGTTTCCGCTCCGGGTTAACTACACCACCTGAAGATCTGTGGTGTGGCTTAAAAAGCACACTGCCCCTGCTTCTAATTGGTGTGTTGATGCGACACTAAAACAGTTTGCGTGCAATAGTGTTGTCAAAAAATCGATATTTCGATAAGTATCGATACTAAAATATCTGAACGGTACCAAAACTAATATCGATACACCGATAATAACTCTCAGGTAAATCTCTGCTGAGAAAAACAGGAATATGTTCTGCATTTCACATAATGTAGCTTCTAAGGAAAAAGGACTGAATCTGAAGCGTCACATACATTGGGGATTAACAGAAAAGACCTCACACTTAAAAGCTCTGGCTTTAGAGTGCAGTTCAGGTTTTTATGTACAGTGTATGCGTGTATTATATATATACACACTAGGGATGTCAACGATTAATCGATGATCGATTAATTGTCGATAAGAGATGCAATCGATTAAGGCTGTCGATGGTCGGTTAACCGATTCAATATTGGGCTGCGTGCGGCTCATGCGCACTCAACACGTGCGAGCGGCTGTGAGTGCAGTGACGATATATAAAAGCATCATCATTCATTCACAATGTACAAATTAAGCTTTTAATGTGATTTAAACTTTAAAGTACATTAAAATAGAAACAACATAAAAGTTCTTCAACATTAAAAGCAATAGAAATGTAGTTACTAATCATTTCATCAGATAACTGTTTTATATCGTGCGCTTTGCAGGGCTGCGGGACACAGTGACAGGACAGGTAGTCTATTCATTCCTACAACTTGTTAATTCATTCCTACGAATTATAAATGTGGCAATTGTCCATGTTTCATTAATTTTGTTCCCTAAATAACCCATGATTTAAGTGAAATAAGGGAACAAATTAATAAATCGAACGAATTCTTAATTCATGAAATCTTTAATTTCCCTTCCCATGTTTACCACAGTAAGAGATGCGAAAACAGTTATTAAAAGCGAAAGATAATAAAATAAACCTGGGAAATTAGAGGGTTAGACTATGAAGATTTAGGAAAAGAAACGATGCCTAAATATACTGAATTTGTGGAAATTCGTGACCAACCGGCAAACCAGAACAAAGCCGCGTAAATGAAGACTATGGGGTCCAAAAGCATGGTCGCGATCTAACATTTTCCAGTTTACCTATCATTCCTCTAATAAACAAAGCTTTTATACCACACTTGTCATAATCAGATCTTATAATTTCTAAATAAATAATTGCTGGATTCAAAACAGCGATTAATAGGCGCTGTGACCGACACATTCCTGGAGCATTCACTGCTGTCACTAAACGGTGACGCCGAGCATCGTTCACAAGTTTCTGCATGGACCTGACTAGGGCACAGGTTAGCCCTGGGACAAAATGGGATGCTTTAAGGAAAATTTATAGCCTACTAAGTAATAGGCCCAACATAAAAATAACAATTTGTTTTCATGTTTTTTTTTTTTTTTTTTTTTTTTTTTTTAAATAGGCTATGCGAAATATATCCGACTTAAATAATTAAGATTAACGGATTTAAAACAGAAGTGTGGGCGCTCCATAAGTTCACAAAAAACAAAACAAAAAGGATGACAACGCATTCTGTTTGTTTGCTTTATTTTACAAGAGCCAAATCTTCTGTTTTTATTGTGAGTGTGCACAAATGAAAGTAAACACTTTTGCGGAAAATATATATATTTTTCTTCTGTCTCAGCTGTTTCGATCGCGCTGGAGCCTGCTGCACACGTAGCTATATTCTAGCGATTCAAACTTACATCGCAGTCTGTTCATTATCAAAATAAAATAGTCAACTAAACATTTAAAAGGTTACACTGGTCAGTTTAAATAGACCGTAGTATACCGGTCCTCTCTGCTGTTCCAAGGACGTTTTTGCTCATATGAAGAGGATCATCTTTTCCGTCTATATGCGAATGCGTGTTAAGTACAAGCCTAGTTTACATTATAAATAATAGTTTAACATTCAAATACATTGCGAATATGGAAACATTTCGATTTGTGCCGAATGAGACATGAGCAATAACCTCCAAATAAATCTAGCCAAAGCCGCGCTCGCTCATCCTCGTGTGCACACATGCACTGTCACGATCTAATGCGCTGTATGCCGGATTTTTAAAAATCTGACATTTTCTAGGACAGAATCCAGCAGGATCAAATTAATGTGAGCAACTGTGTTTTGGTGCAGCAGCGCCGATGTAGTTCACTTAATGTGCAGCGCAGTCACACGCGCTCCACATTTCGGATAATTTTATACAATAATGTCAGTTGAAAACATTGCAATTGTGCTTTAAAATACAACAACGAGCACCACAAAACCATTTCAAGAGGCGCGTTCAGCGTTCTCCGTGCGGGATTGGAAACTGTCAACAAAGTAAAATGACCTCAAAAGTATGGCGCGCTCTCTTCATTTTATCAAATGATCATAAGCGCATCTATTCATTTTATAATCCTGCTACTAGCATTTTATTCAGACTAAAACCTCTTTAATTCAAGTGAGAAAGCGTTGTGTGTGTGTGTGGCTTTTGCACATCCTGTCATACCGCTGACTGCGTGCCTTCAATAGACGCATTTTACAGTATTATGGTTAACGATTAATCGATTAATTGATCGTTAATTTAAACGACGATCGATCATGGAAATAATCGAAATTTGACATCCCTAATACACACACATTCAAATCTTAAGAATAAATAAAAATAAATGTATTTTTTCATCAAAAATGTAAGAACCTTTCTGAAAAGACAGTCTTTTCAGGTATTATCAACCACATTTTATCATTTTTTAACTAAATCAATTCCTAATGTATTGAATATTCCATTTCACTCTGAAATACGTTAGGTAAGTGTTGCAAACATTTTTTTTAAGGCAGTAAAAGAATAATGAACACAATGGCTCTTAGAACAGCTCTTGGAGCATATATGAATATAAATATCTTACCTTTTCCATGCCAGCAGCAATCCAGGGTGAGGCAAACCAGAAAGAGAGAGAGAAAAGAAGAATGATAATTAGAAACATCTCAAGGTCTTTTTAAATACATGATTTCAGTCACTTGAAAGTCGTTTTTTTTCTAAAGCAATTAATAATAGTTGGTTCCAAATTGGATCAGATTTCACTTCTCACTGTGACTGCATAAAAAGTACATAGTAATCACGAACATGTGAAGATTGTTATGAGATCTTTTCTTTTTTAGTTGTCTTGTTTTTTAGTTGTCTTTGTGTCTGGGAATGTTCCGATCTTCAGAAGTCATGCTCAATCGACAGCGTTTGTTGATTAATGTTGATTACCGCAGAAAATAATTGTGACTCGTTCCATAGTTATAAAAAAAAAAAAACACAATTTGAGAAGAGTAAGGACCTGGAAGTAACTGGCACCAGCATCCAGAAGATTTAAAAGCCAAACTGTAAAGCTTATAATTTAGCTAAGACTTCTGTTAAAAAAAAAATGTATTTGAGCTTTTAAACATTGTCTAAATAGTCATTTTCGAGGTTAAACTACTGTTGTAGGTTAAGCACATCAACAGAGCCATTATCTCACACCTGACATCAGGTAAAACAGACAACAGGAAAGAGACAAGTATATGTTCTCCAATTCAAGACAATGAACATTTCTACAAAAGCAATTAAGTTTACCAACTTTAGTAATGTTACTTTACAAAGTCAATGCTAGTAAGTCATTTTGTAGAAAAAAACAAAAACAAGACCTTAATACATTTGTTTTTGGAATCCCTTTTATTATAGTTTCTCAAAAATCAACTTAGCTGCTCATTTACATTTGAATTGCAACATTGCAACATGCAGAAAAAATCCACACACAAACAAATTAATAAATAATCAATTTAAAAACTTTTTGAAAAGCATTAAGGTAAGTATACACTCAGTTGTATTTAAAATATAAATAATCACACTGATGATTACACTACATTACTTTTTTGAGTCATGCAAAAGGCATACAAGTTTTTCAGAACTATATGAAACCAATACGAACACAGAGTAAAAGAATTTGATGAATGAACAGGAACCCTTACGAAAAGAAAATATATTTACCAATATATTTCTTAAAATATATTGTGATATATTGTAATATATTATTTTCCCTTTTTATTTTCTAATATTTTATATATTTGAATACATTAAATAATATATTGATGATACATATATTATATAATATATAGCAAAATATACAAATGATTGCCGCTTTCAATATATTGCAATATATTGGAAAAAATAAATATATAAAAAGAATATATGCCTAATATATTACATGATATTTTCCAATATACTGCAATATATTTTTGTTTCATAAGGGAACCCTTATAATGTTGTAAACGTTCAGCTATACTTCTGAGGCCATGGGCATTACGCCACAAATGACGGTTATACAGCTCAACTCGTTTTGAACCTGGGACATTTCTCGCTGGAGGATGCTGTCTGACTAGATCACCTACTCCTTCCCTATGTTTCTCTTTCTCTAAAAAACAGCACGCTCGCAGGTCTTCTAATCAGGTTTGGACACACAGTGTATCTTTCCTGAATGCCAAAGAAGTGACCACAGGGAGGGAAGAGCTGAATATTCAGTCACACATTTCTTCACGGCAGAGCCTCTTGCTCTCTGCTAACCGATAAAACACTAATTGGTCACAGAACCCGTCTCCATCTAGACAAAGAAGCAGGATCCCCCCACCCCCCAGATTTAAAGATTTTAGTTCTTATAGAGTCTCCATTCTGCCTCGCAGGAAGCCCTGTAACTTCAAGCGCAGCTCGGCAGGGATGCAAAGCTTCACAAGAATCAGGAGTTGGTTTTAGAGACGCGATGGGGAAATGTAGGTCTTGGGTTAGCGATGACATGGAGCTCCACTTATCCAAGTGTTTTCTGCTTTTGTCGAGAACAAGTGCAGGTGCTCTCTCTCTAAAACATTTGATCCGAAATGAGTTATCGAGGGGCGAACAGCACAGCAATATTGGATCCTTCATCTTTTGGGAATTCTTCTTTTCCCATTCCTTAAAGAATGCTTCAGAGTAATCCAACTGAGCAGATGAAAGCATTTAAGGCTCCTTTTTGGATCCGACCGAATGTGTGATATATTATACAGAGATGATTTTAAGAGAAGTATTGTGCACAGATGAAATGGCCTTCAACTTTTTTGCATAGAGAGTGACAAGGAACCCTACGCACGTCAGGCTCATTTCTCATATGAATTGCTTGGGATCTGGGAAACGGCACATTTACTGGCTTCCCATCAGAGATTTTATATTTCCAATTACTTGAACATACTCTTCCATTTTGCTGTACATTATAGTCATTTTAATAACAACACATCAGCCAATGTGTACAACGTCATGACAATATCTGCTTCCATTAAACATTGGAACTGCAAATCAGGAAGGATATTAAACACAGATGTGGATACGGGTTTGAAAAAGTCAGCAAATGAAACAATAGAACTACGCTGAGTGGAAAGCAAAAAAAAATGACCAGTTGCACATGCAATTTGGATAAGATAGTATTACCAAGAATCACGGAAAGTTTTTAACGTTTTAAATAACATAATGTTGCTCGATGAAAAATGACTGTGTATCCAAGTTCCTATGGGCTGAAGTCACAGCTGTCTCGTATATATTATCTTTCATGTGTGTAAAATTTCACTCATCTATATTCTCTCTCTCTCTGTCTTTCCCTCCTTTACATCTGTTTAAGCATCAGTGCCATTGTACACCATGTGCCCCTGGTGTTTTCCTGCGAGGGCAGTGGGGAAAGAGAACAAAAGGCTCAGACAGACTGTAGGCCAAATGCCCGAGTTGTGAATTTACTGTAGGGTGGGCACTGAGCCCAGTTTAGCACTGTGGAAACAGGGAATGGGCTGGATAAATCATGGATAATGCAGGAGTATCAGAAACCTGCTTCTCGCCACATAATTGTGGTAAACCCCTCAAACAAATTTTAGAATGACTTGGAATGAAAGGGATTGTTCATTTAAAATATAAAATTCTGTCATCACTCTCAACTTGTGTGACATTCTGTCATCCATGAAAGCCAAAAGGAGATATTTGGAATAATGTGCTGGTTTGCTCTTTTCTGTGCAGTTACAATGAATGTGGACTGGAGCTATCAACCTTCAAAAGAACCAAAGAAGAGTGCTCTATTTCAAGGGTTTCAAAGTCATATAGTAGTTTTTTGTGATTAACAGACTTTAGAAAAAAGATCATCTTCTGATGATCTTCCCTCTAGTGTGCTGCTAATAGTTGTGAACAGTAGTAAGCTTTAAATAACTGCTTAAAAAAATTCAAAACGTAAAAAAAAAAAAAAAATGAAATTATGATGCAGTCACCATTGGAAGGGGAAAAAACAACCAGAACATTATTAATTATTAAATTCTCTTTTGTACTCTTTTTATAGAACTTTTCAAATTTTGAACTAAAAAAATATTGTAATTTTGTACAAAATTTGTAGTTAACGGTAGGTTCCCCTACACTTTGAATCATCATGAGGCTTTCTCTTTAACCAACTGTGTTTTTAAGGTGGTTTTCAATAATTATAAAGGTAAAAATAAATAAACATATTTTTGTAATATGGTATATGAACAGAATTCTAGTTAATTTAAAAAATACAGTAACTCTAATTGAAGGTAAATCTGTAAAATTTAAAATGTTGCTACAATATTTTTCACTTTAAAGTTCTGCCAACCACGGCTGCCATTTATTTTTATTTTTTTAACCATGATTTTACTGATTTACTGTATATAGAGAGAGAGTACCCCTTCATTACCTGTGAACCAAAACACAGGCATCGGTGCTGCAAGCTCCTCTGGACTACAGCTCTTAAGAGCCTAATTTGCCGTGGAATACGGAGTCTTCCTATAGCAGGTGAACAAAAGCTGAAGGGTGAGAGATCTAACCCCTCTCATCCCCCTCTTGCTTCCCTTGCTCCCTTTTTGCCAAAACACATCTCAAAGGCTAATCAGATTTGGACAAAAAAAAAATGAAAAGGCTTCCAAAATACAAGCCCCATAATCTTGAACCCCACCCATCCCCCTCTCCCTCCCCCTGTCTTTGCACAAAAAAAGAAAAAAAACAACGCGGCAGGAGCTGTGCTGCACTCCTTCCGACCTCCAATGACCTCACCGCTGCTGGCTTTGTCAGGTTACCACAGGCAACAGGCCTTACTCTTGAGTAGCTGCAGGCTGCGTGGAGAGGTGATCCTCCTTTTGACGGGAACATGAACCCCAGTCCCCCTACAGAAACCCTGAAAATACCACCCTACGGGGCTAGGGCAATAATACAGGGATTTTTTATATTTATATATATATATATATATATATATATATATATATATATATATATATATATATATATATATATATATATAATTATTCTCCCCGAAATCAATTTGTTCAATCGAGTAGTTGAGTTTTGAGTGTATATGGGGACTACTGGTTCAGCTCCCACAGTGTTACTTAGCTTGTGTACATTCCCTCTTACTACATTAACAGGACATGTTCCAGCAGGTGAGATCACTGTGGGTTTTTAAAGTAATCGCATTACTTGTGGACAATCTCCAGTCCACAGTATCATCTCAAAAACATTGCTGTGACAACAGCATCATTAAAACAGCTACCTACAGTCAACAACCCTGTATTCTTATTTTTTTAATCTGCCACAATCACACACATGCACAAAAAAAAAAAAAAAAAAAAAATCATGTAGGTTTAGAATGACATAAAGTTATGCAAATTATCATAATTTAACCCTGAAGGTAATCCATGTCATTTTTCAATAGTTTCCCCTACCTCAGTAGAACTGAAGATCTTTGCCCGGACCCGACGGGACCCGATGGGTTCGATCGGGTTCAGGCTTAATTTCTATCATCTTACGCAGACTCGGGCAGGGCTTGTGCTCCGGTTTGCGAGGTAAACAAGCGGCCATGTGATGTTTCGATTAAACATCACTGTGTGTGTATGCACATTTGAATAATATCGGGCTATAAACGGGTTGGGGCTTTTAAAAAGCTGTCAATCAAAATGTACTTGTCGGGCAGAGACCTGTAAGGCTCGGGTCCTGTTGGGCCTAACTTTTATGGCCAGATTACAGCTCTATACCTCAGTCAAAAATAAGCCATCTGTAGGTCGACCAACCCAAAAAGTGTAAAGACTGAGGTGTTTGAAATCATTGATCTGTTTTTCTGAAAATTCCGACCAGCAACTGAGTGAGTTTGGGGCGGGGCTAACTTCTGACCTGACCAATGAGAATCGGTTTGGAAATGTTTGAAAACACTCATTACTTTCACTTTTCCGTTTGGTGATGGTAGTGACAAAAAAATGAAACACTTCAGCTTTAAGACAGTCTTTCCGAAAAAGGCACAGGAAGAAATTAAAAGGAATAAAGAAAGGTCAGTAATTCTTGGAAATCTCTGCAAGCTTTTGTTGCAATCCAGTCATTTGACAATGGTGAAAAAGGATCAATCACGAGAAGTATTAATCAAGAGGAGTGCCCGCACTCTGTGAATAAGAAATGAAACAAAGAATCAATGTCAGCAGTTTCATCTCTGGAACCTAACGTGAATTTTTCCAGCTTTTCACTGTCTTTTTCATAATTTACCTAATTTGTTCTCAAGATTAATGACCAATGCCTTGAAAGACCATTAAAAAAATATGTGCTTGCACGTGACAGTCATGGTGAGAGAATAAGTATTATCTATGCATCTGACATGACCTCATATGGAAATTTGGAAAATCTGCTTTTGTAATGTCTCAGCATGATAAAAAAATAATAATAATTAAAAACATTCAACAAAAACATAGCAGTCTGCAACCTATGTAATCTATTTCAAATGTATATTTTGTCATTATTTACTCATGCCCAAACCCACGCTTTTTATATAGCTCTCAAAATGTCTTTGTTCCTCACCGGAAGCTACTGAATGACCCCAAAAGGCTTAAATAAGAGCATGCGGGTTTTGAAACAACATGAAGTTGAGTAAACGATGACAATTCTCATTTTTGGGTGAACTGTCCCTTTACCATCTCGACCCAAACTCAGTCTTCCGAATCATTCATTTAACAACCACTGTCTGTCCTCGATCCAAATGAAATGAGACTTCCAGCCAAGTTGGGAGAGCGAACCCATCCTGACTTCATCATTCCCTTTGTCAATACTTGCAAATAAAGTCTTTTTCGACCTATTGACTGCAGATTGCTGATGCCGGGTGCGTTGTGTGATTGCAGCTCACTAATGCGGGGAGAGAGGTGCTGTGTAACTGCAGATTGCCGATGTGGGGAGCATTGCGTTCTGTGACTGTGCCTCCGCTGAGACAAACAAAGCAGGTGAGCGAGAGGCGGAAAAGGATGTTGCGGAGGGGAATTCGGCTTCCCACTTCATCAGAGAGTTCTTATCCTCATTAAAGGATTATTGATTGGAGATGCTTATTAAAGCCTCTTTTCTGACACATCTCAGAGAATCGGGAGCAGTAACATGACTTAATAATCTTTTACTCGCTGGCCTTTCTTTTCTTTACTTCTTCAATGAGATTTATCCCTCAATGGTATCCGCACCTATTGCAAAATGGCACGTCCCATGTTTTTGTGAAAAACTAGTTTTTGTCAAGCAGCAGATTAAAAGATTTGTCCAAAAAATTAATTCACATCAAATCGTTGCTGAATTGGCATTTTATTTTTTTATGTTTTTTTTTGTCAACTATCACTTTAAGAAATAATCTGAGATTAATCAAAATACAAAATTAACACCTGTTTCTTTTTACTTCTGAGCATCACTGGTTTTGGTGGCATATGTCATTGCATTACATACTTTAAGAATAATTTTTTACATTCTCTTATTTTCTATTCCCTCAACAGATTTTTACTGAAAAGAACGTCTACATTATTGTCACTGTACAAGGACTTTGTCCAGATGCCTGTTTGAAAGTACTGTACTTCAAGCAGAAACTCAAAAACACATTTGACAACAGTTTTAACCTGTGAGCTTATTAGTGGAACAACAAAACAAGCAAGCAGCTTTTTAAAAACCAAAATGGAGTTGGAAAGCGCAGTTATAACAAGGCCACTGACAGCTAGTCATCCATATCTGCAAGCGGCCATAAACTACGCTCAGGCTTCGCTTGTGACTGAAGGGGCCCCTTTTATTAGAGCACTTTAGCAGGCCTGGAAAACCTGCCCGGGGTTAAAGAACACCATTTTTCTTGCCATTTTCTTCCTTAGGGAAAAAATATCAGCAGCCAAAGTTAATCTAAAGAGACACCCACAGGAACAGCACAGAATCCAAGAACAACCCTTCAGTTCTGTCTCTAGAGCGACTGCAGCCAGCGCGGAGGAGAAACAGCCGTGAGAAGAGACAGCTATGACGACCCTTGAAAAGGTCTTGAGGCGACAGAGAGTCTGTATCTTTAGAGTGCATGTGCCCTTGCTTTGGTCTAACACTGCAATAAGTTAACATTTATAGTGGGAGTATAATATTATGTTACAGTAAAGCAGGAGATGCCAGTGTTTTCTACACTACTTGTATATCTGTATGCATAACAGTTAGACATAATGTATATCTAATGCATAACAAGCAAAATCATATTTTACTCAAGTTGGGAATTTTGAGTTTGCAGTTTGAATTAAATGTGACGAGATAAAAAAGACTATGTACTTTAAAATAATGACAAGAAAATGTCTTTGTAGAAAATGTTTATATAAACAAATACACAGTGTGACCAGTAGAGTTCGAATCATGTGAAAATGACTGATCTGATTCTTTTAATGAATCATTCAAAAACTCACAAATGCAGGGGGTTACCAGTCTGAATCACAAAATTTGGATTTATGTTAATTAATTATAAATAGTAGCTAAAAACATTTTTAGTATGTTAAATAAAGTTATTTAAAACACTTAACTGGGCAAACTCTGTGAAAAAAAAAAAAAAAAAAAACATTCTGAACCGAAGAAAACATTCATGCTCAACCAAATGGCCATATAACAGATATGTTATCTTTATGGTGATCATTTTATTTATTTGTTTGTTTTTCTGATATTTATTTATAAATAATGTTGTTTTATAGCAATGTACATACAAATAAATAATTTACAGGACCATTCAAAAGTTTGGGGTCGGTAAGATTTTTTTAATATGTTTGAAAGTCTCTGGATCTTTTTATTAATAGTATATTTTTTATAATATATATATATATATATATATATATATATATATATATATATATATATATATATATATATATATATATATATATACATATACATACACACACACACACACACACACACATATACATATTCTGATATATATATATATATATATATATATATATATGTATACATAAATACAAATATTGTGTATGCGTTTGTATTTATTTGTATTTATTTTTTATAAAATGTTTTGATAAAATAAAATAATTTGATAAAAATGTACACCCTAATCACATTGCTCACATTGTATATTTGTACATTTATATAAATATATATTTTGATTTACTATCCCATAGCTTCTTCACTTTGTCTCTTTCTTAATACAATGAAAAAAATATTGTATATCTTTGTCCAGTAACCTTCTTTGTAATAAGGTAAAAGCCTTGTAATAGAAGGATGACTTGCAGCCAGTCATCATTACGACATAATAAACCCCATCAAGAAAGACAACTCCTGATTCGCCGGGTTTGGGGTTTATTCATAATGACCAGCCGATTGTACGTTATGCCTGAGGCCTGCTGATGTTTCTATGGCAACTATATGTTTTGGTTAACATCCGAACATGGACCAACTGTGTCAGATTCTGGCCCTTGAGCTTGCTTCTGTCAAACTTGTCTACTTGCACACTTTTGTATGACATGTAAATACTCTCGGTGGTAGACCATAAGAACATGGGCCAAAATGCCGTCCCTGTCGAGCTGAAGGATACTTGTTTTTTTTAGATGTGTGGCCATGTTTCTCATGTCCAGATTAAATCCTCAGGCTCCAGAACCGAGAGCCGCAAGGAAACAGTCCAGCACTGGCTAATCCGCTGTGGGCTGTCAGCCCCTCATATCCACTCGTGAGTTGACGGAGACAGTTTGAGCTCAGTAACAGACACGAGTTCATTAATCACCCACCGATTCTCCCACCGTCACATCTGACAGACCGAGCAAGTGTGTTTGCCGGAGAGCCTGACGTCCAACTCATGCAACTTAACGCAGCAGGTTAGGGAAAGAAAAGCAATAATGAAAGAGAAGAGGGGGGGCTGTGGTGGGGGGGTCTCACTTTGGTGATGCAGATCCGTGGGCTTGAATTCATCAGAACCTGAACATGTGCTCGGTTATTAATAAGGAGCTCATCAAGGACACTGGAAGGGAGTCGGCCATTTCGTAATTGAGATCCTGAAATCAGAATCCTCTATTCTTCCTGAAGCTCCGCCCACACCTGCCTACATTTCACAGTTGTGATTAGAATTGTGGAAACATGAACTGTAACTTTTTCAGAATTTTTTATATATATTTATACATATATATATATATATATATATATATATATATATAAGATGTATTTTTTATAAATACCTGAAACATGTCGAATTCATAACTTCTGTACAACTAATCAAACAGCAATATGGACTAGCGTCTGTGCATATTAAACTGTGAAAAGTCTATTGAAATATACAGTGCGTATGTTTTGCATGCAATATTTTGTTATATCTTCATACGAGTACTGTTCATTAGTTTTTCTTAACACTGTAAAAAAAAAAAAAAAAGTTAACAATTAGTTAATTATTTAACAAAATTGGAATCGTTAGGCAGAAATGGAACCAGAAAACGTATTACCATTTCCAGACTAAGTTGTGATGTCACAATCAACACATTCAGTGTGAGGTCACACAGTCCTTTGAGTGATGCCTTTGTTTCCAATTTTTTTTTTCCAGCAGAGAAAAAGGTGCTAATGTAATTAATGATTTCACTTTAAGGGATTACCTCTGAATAAGAGGACGGTAATCCCCATAGATCAGCGCACAACATAATATTTCCTTTTTTCTATAGGATTAGCCCTATACAGCGCTCTTCTCTGTGTAGTCAGATGTGGCTTTGACAAGGAACTGACTCATGGGATTTTTTAAGTAGTAGATAAAGCTGCCAAGAGCATGAATCATTGTGTGCTAACTAAAATCTCAAAATAAGTTTATCAGGTTTGAGATGCCTCTTCCTCTCCAGTATGTCCCATAGTGAAAAGAAAAATCACAAAATGAAAAAAATCATAACTTTTGTTTCCAAAATGGTTCTTGTGTGATACAAGTATGGAAATTTTCATGGAAAAAATGGGTGGGTTTATATTTTCTTCAATTGGGGATGCACCAATACTGGTATCAGTGTCAGCCTGATACCACTTGAACTCATTAAAGCGCTCTGATAACACACGGCGTGTGAACCGTGCTGTGTCCAGACAAAGAAACACAGTCAACAGAACAACAGAGTAGAATGGAGTTATTACAGATTAAGGATGTCTATGAAGCACATGTATTTATTTAATAAAATGTTAAACATTCAATATTCATGCCCGTATAGCTGATGTGTGTAAGCTGATAATCAAAGCACGCTGAGTGGATTGAGCATGAGGCAGCACAGATACACAAGCTTCCCTTTCTCACAGACGTCACGGGAAAGTTTATAGTTCGGACAGATAAATCAAAAGCAAGAAAGTAAAACAATGCATAAGTTATTCAAGTAACTTGATGGTAAGGGGAGAGAGAGTGAGAGTGAGAGAGAGAGCGCATGCACACTTCTTTTGCATGAACTAAATTGCTGTACACTCCTTTGGCACGAGCATCATTTGGATTAGAAACTAAATCATAAATATAAAACAAACAGAAATTACAGGCACATATAAACAACATTTATTTCAAATGGTAAGCATAAACTTTATTTAAAATGAAAGTGAAACTAGCAGCGTGTGTGAAATGCACTAGGCTATTCGAGTCTCTCTCATTTTGCACCACTACAAATGTGTGCATGTGTTGCGCATGTTTTGCTTGCTTGACGTTAATTGCATTATATGAATAACTTTGGAATATAAGTCTCGGCATGTTTCTGATAAAAAAATAAAAGAAAAACACAATAAAAAAAAAATACAATAATTGTCTTTTTTTTGTACCCAATGTTTAGAACATTTTATGAAAATACACGTATCCATATCGGCAAGTACCAAACATAAAAGTATCTCATTCTGAAAAAACTGGTATAAGTGCACTCCCAACTTAAGTGTAAAATGCAAAAAAATAAATAAATAAATAATTAAATGTTCTTTGGAGTCACATCACATGACTAATCACAACCTGAACTACTCTTGCTTTATATCATAAAAAGGTCAAATTTTACAATATTTAGAGTAGCTCACTGACCTAGACCCATAGTCATGGACTCTTTTTTTATTCCTACATGTTTCGGCATAGTTGGACCTCGACTTTGATTTGGCAGACAAAAGTTTTTCAAATATTAATAAGCTGTGAATGATTAATAGCCTGTCTCACATGTGCCACCTTTAAATCTCAACACCGTGCTCACTGCAATCGTGCTTTTATTAATCGTGATTTTTCACAACTTGTGTGTGTTTGCCGGGTGAGTCCGAGTGTACTGTGGCACTAATAGAGTCTCATGAATGTGCAGTCGTGCACAGAGACTAACTACCATTAAGATATTCATTAAATAATATGCAAAATTTCAGTTTGTTTCTCACCAAAACCTAATGTATACCCACAGAACACTTGGCACGTGTCGCATGGGACAAATCGGATACTTCTGCGACTTTTTTAAAGGCTTGATGTTGATTAAGAACAACTTGAGGGTGAGCAAATGATGACAGAATCAGTTTTCCACTGACTGTTACAGTATCACCACCCGAGCCCTGAGCCACACTTACACTGTAACAGCATAATCGTGTAGAAATACATACATCTTGCCTGCGACACATGGGCACATTCTGATAAGTGTGCTTATAAAAAGCACATTTACAAATAAGTCAATTCAGAAATAAGTAATAATTATGTGCCGCTCTCTGGGCTCACGGGGACGAGTCATTAGTGTCATCCGAGGTGAGAGAATGCAAAACACCAAGTGCTCCGTCCACACAAATTAGTCCAGATGTAAAAAATGAGTTACAGCTCCATACACACAAAAAAGGCCTTGTGAAGAGCATGTGAGAAAGCAAACAGCACTCTGTGAAAATACAAACGACTGCATTAAACATAATCAATGCTAATCAAGCAGTTATCAAAACCATTTCTTAAATTAATTAAGGAGAAAGAGTAGAAAGGTTGATTTTGATGACGCTGCCAATTAAAGCACATTCCCAGACAAAGAAAAATGCACAGAATTATTCAGAAAGGAGTATCATGTTTGAACAGTAGCTGAATTATTGGTGGCGTGCTCAGTTTGGATGTTTGGAACGCATTTGTCTGGCTAGCCATATAATGGAAAAAAGAAATCTCTTCTGATCAAGAACATGGCATTGATATAAAATCACTATTTGGGGTATATAAATGTCAGTGAATTTATATGGTCATTATATGAATAGAAGAAATCATAAAACTTAATAATCGCAGCTGTAGTATCGAATTATAGTTAGCTAAAAGAGCCAATCATATTTTGATAAAGGCCTTACAAAGATCAAATTTGCAGCTTGGAATGGAAGTGCCTTTCTTAAACTATTTGTTTACATGCATGTGCATGAAAAAAATTATTAATTGATTTTAGTTTATGGTTTATAATTTTAAAATGATTTTATTTAAAGATGATGTGCAAAATGAAAAAGTGTCAAAATATAATACACCAAATTGTATGAACAAATTTAGACATATAAAGATACATTTATTTAGAATGATTTTAATCTGAATCATTTTTAAATCATTTTAGTTGAAGATAATGAGCAAAATGGAAATTTTAACAGACCAAACTATATAATAATAATAATAATTCCTTACATTTATATAGCGCTTTTCTTGACACCCAAAGAGCTTACATAGTCAGGGGGTATCTCCTCATCCACCACCAGTGTGCAGCATCCACCTGGATGGTGTGACGGCAGCCATAGTGCGCCAGAACGCCCACCACACACCAGCTTACTGGTGTAGAGGAGACAGTGATGAAGCCAATCAGCAGATATGGGGATTGTTAGGAAGCAATGATGGTCAGAGGCGAATGGCCAAATTTTTGAAGAGTTTGGTTCCAAAACGAGATAAACGGCATGCGACATTTGCAGAGTCATGTTTTCTCCCTTTTTTTCAAAATTAGACAAACACCAGTTTCCCTTTTTTTCAGAATGTGATATATCTGCTCAACCAATCACAGCGCACCATTCCACATACTGTAAACTGTAGAGATGTTCCGATACCCTTTTTCTCTTCCCGATACCGATTCCGATACCTGGGCTCAGGGTATCGGCCGATACCGAGTACTGATCCGATACCTGGGTGTATATCTGTATATACAGCTGTATATACTACTAGCCCTGTGTAAATTGCTAGAATTTTTTTATGGTGTGCTTCAGACAGATCCCTCAATAAAACATGAACAAATACATGGTGAACTACTGTATTTATTACAGTATTTTTATTATCTAACATGAATTTGACAGTATTATTTATTTTCTTATGCAAAAAAGAACTTCAAATGCAGCCAAAAATCTAACACCGCAAACTAAAAAAGGTATTTAAGTTTTACAATATAACTGTATAAAAAAACTGCAACAAATAAGTCTAGGAATATAAAAAAAGATCTATTAATCAGATAATCTCTAACAAGTAAAAAACAAGTAAAAAACAAGCAACCATCTAGGCATAATTATTATTATTATAGAGATGTATTATTATTACTGTAGGCTACAACAGTAGCTTTATTGTCAATTTACTCATGTAAACCAAACATTTATTTTAATGGGCTGCCATGAAGATCTTTGAGTGTCTGTGTTTATGATATGACAGTATTCTCAAATGAAACGGTAAATTCTCATGAAGTGACGGTTTATGCGTTCGTGTCCTCATGACACACAGCAGAGACTACAAAACAGCGAGCTCTCGCGCATCTGTGCCAGTCACCCACAGAGATGTAGATTTTGCGGGAGTAATATTTAAATAGTATTGTGCAGTTTAATATTCACAGACACTAGTATATATTCGGCTACTGTCTGGAGCCCTGCGTTTTGACTTACACGGAAGCGACTGAACGCAGTTGCCGGTACTGAATATACTCGAGAGTCTGTAACTACCGGTACTACAGAGACATACTGCTAACCACTGATCTATAATATAGTAGCGGCTTCACTGTCTTTTGGCAGTTTAGAATGTGATGAGTGATCCAGTCATATATAGATAAGGGCTGCTAACGCGTTTTCATTTCTTCTTCGCTGCTCTAAACAGGGGTTGCTTGTGGCAACACAGCACAACTTCCTGTGTTTTCAATGCATTTTGAGCAGCGAAGAAGAACCGTGCAGCGGTTAGGCAAAGCTTGCGGTCATAACTAGGTCTTTTTTAAGAAAATGGTATCGGATCGGTATATGGGTTCATGTACTCGCCGATGCCGATGCCAGAATTTGTTGTGGTATCGGAGATATTTCCGATACTAGTATCGGAATCGGAACAACTCTAGTAAACTGTAACAACCAATCACAGCGCACCATTCCACATACTGTAAACTGTAACAACCAATCACAGCGCACCATTACATGCACTCTAGACAGTAATGGCAGCACTCTGAATACATCTGGCATCCTAGTTTGTCTCATTTACTTCGTACTTTGTGATCAACAAACAAGGGCTACACGATTAATTGCAATTGCCACGTGCATCTCGTCAGTAAAGCCGGTTCTATGATTAATAGAATTGGTAAATCTCCATCACGTGCTTTCAGATGGATTTTAATCAGATGAATTTAATACACAGAGCCGTAGATCAATGACAAGCTATGCTATAATGCATTCATTAGATGAATCGTATTTAATTATGAAGACAGAGTAATTATGATTGTCAGTGTTAGTGTTTTTATTAATGCCATTTATGTTTTTGTTAATACAGCACATAGCACTAGTCAACTAAATGAATGTAACGTGAAAGATGAATGCACTTTTGGAAGTTGTAAGGGAAATGACATTTTGGAATTTCTGTGGTCTAATGTGATATTGTTGTACATGTTCTTGTTCACGATAAAATTTTATTGTATTGCTGTAATTAATTTATAGCATTAACAAGATGACCCGTTGAATTCATGTTGGAAGGGATGACTGATGAATGTATTTTTAGTCCAGTGCCTGTATAAGATTAGTATTGACCAAATTCAGAGGCTGTCATATGTGGATCAACTTACTATGTTGTGAATTTTCAATATGAAAAATAACTTTCATGTTGATTCAATGGATTTATTGCATTTTGAGAAGAAGAAAAAAAAGTATCATGGATTTATTGCATTTTGAAGAAAAAAAACCTTTTTTTTTTTTAAACTGGTTTCATCATATAACATTTTTCTTTCAAAAAGAAAAGACCTTTTAAAAGACTTTTAAAAGTAAAAAGTACATTTCACAAATAATTACAAATAAATGGAAATACCTTTGAATTAAACATGAAGTACAAAGCATGAAAAAGTATTTTATTGTTTATTTTAGTGTAAAAACATTTTAGCTGCATTGTTAACATCTTGCATGATTTTTTATAGTTTTTTATTTTTTGTTGTCTAAACTAACACTGGCAAAAATAAATAAATGAATAAAAATAATTCAGCATAGAACAACACCATTGTGCAAATAATAGTAAACAGAAAGTAGTAAATCAGTAATTCACATCTTTTATTCATTTCCTTGCATGCCTGCCTGTGTAAATGAACAGATATGTCTTGTAAATATGTCTTGGGCTACAAGTTTCAGAAGAAAAAAAAGAATAGAAAAAAATAAAAACTGAGAATAGCAGCAAACATCCGTCCAGCCAATTTCAACTAAATCCACTCATTCTGATATTTCTGGACTGGCCAGTGGCGTGTTTGTCCAGTTAACTAGTGGGCAGGGAAAAGCATGACTGACCGCTTATATCCACAATTACTGAGACAGACTGCACTTGGACGAATGTGCCAAGGCATAAACGCCTCTGAACTTTCCAACCAAAGCACCAGAAAGCAAATTCACACCATCCACAAGTCCACTCCCACTCAGGACCGCAGCCAGGGAGAGAGCAAGAGAAACCAAACCAAGTTTACCAAATAGGAGCACGCTCGCTCTCTTTCACACCGGCCTTCCAGTCACAACGCTGCAAAAGAGAAATGATTTTTAATTCTTATTATTGAGCATTTTCTTGGCTCTAACAGCTAGACTTTGTAATTGCAGTAAGTTAGGCTCATTTCTCTGTAACAACACTCTGTCACTGTGTTTAGAGCAGGACATGGGGAGCACTGGGCACATTTAAATGGCTGTAATTAATAATTCTCCAGAGAGTGAGCGAATTCACTACGAATCGCTAACTTTCTTTGCCAGCCGCTGTCTAACATCCCACCAAAAGTGAGCTTTACCAAAGTGCCAGCTTCAGTCTCACTCTTGATATTGTAACTCTAACTCTATCGAAAATGGCATTTTTAAAGAACTATCTGCAAACTCAAAGAATCTGCAAATTAAAGAAGTCAGCTCACTCATTGATCACCCACATAGCAAGTGCTGGTAGATACCATACATCATTACATGAGCAAAAAGCTTCTCTATTGACAGACTTTCAAATTAGCCATGCATTTTTTTTTTCTCTCAAGCAACACAAAGTATTAAGTTATAGAAGACATTTTTAGAGCTATTTTGAAGGGCTCCTAAAAGCATCAAATGGAATTGGGAGTATATGTGAAAAAAGGATGGTAGGGATAGGAAAAAAAAAAAACATTGTCAACCTTGATCCATAAAATAAGTAAATATATAATTTTTTAAATAAAAAATATATGTAAATAAATCTAAATAAATGGACATTATTAAATAAATGTTATTATTGAATAAAGATTTAATTTAATTTATATAAATAAATTAAAGTAAAAGTAAAAAAAATATTTAAGGTATGCTACATTATTTATTTTAATTGATTTATTTTTTAGGGTAGCTTAATATCTACCTCTATTTAAACATCTGTCTCTAACTCTATTGCTTTCTATTGCTTTCAGTAAATATACACATATAATTTATTAAAGTAAAAATAAATGGAAATAAAGATTTATTTGGAATGTATTATTTATTTATTTATTTCAATGGAAATGAAAATAAATGAAATTATTAAATATATTTATTTTCATTTATACTTAATATGCTGACATATTTATATTTAATTTAAGGTATAATAAACTATTTATTTGAATTAATTTCTTTTGAAGGTATTTTAATATCTGTCTATCCATCTCTATTCCTCTTTCTCTATTAATACATTAATATTATTTATGAAAAGAGAAATATATTAAAATGAATCTACATTAATAGAAATTATTAATTAAATGTAATTGTTAAATACATTAACTATTAATTAAAATAAACATATCTTAAAACAAATAAAACACATTCATTTTAATTACATATCTTATGAATTATAGGATATATATATATATATATATATGAGAGAGAGGAGTGGTTGACAGTCTAGGCCTGTGTTCCAGTCAGCGGAGGGCTGTATTGCTGCTGTTCTTTGATCCTGCATCTCTGCAGAAAAAAAAGCATTAAAAATTTCATAAATGATTCAGCGATTTTTTTTTTCTTTTCTGAAGCCCAAAACTCCTGTGTTAGTGTATCCATTCCACAATTCAGAGAATGTAGGGCTCTACAAATGTGTATAAATCTAAATCTAGACAGACAGACAGACAAAACAATCAGTACAGTCATTGATCCTGGATCCCTAAACAAACTGCATCGAAACCAGAAAGGTCTCTCAAATGGAGAACAATTCCTCATCCATGAATATCAATAATAAATATTTTGCGGACACACAAATATGTTGAATATTAAGTTAAGTTAAGTTCAGAAAAGAGAGAACCACCAAATCACGCACAAATCAAACCCAGCCAACTTCGTCCTTTTGCTTCCTTTTTATTTCAGAGGAAGGAAGCCCTAGTGAGGCGTAAAATTAAAACCAAAGTCAAAACCTTCCTCCCCATGATCTCTTACTCTAGCTAGCAGAGACCGGCAATTGCTAAAATGATTTAGTTATTTTGGCAAAGGAACTATTCCCTTAGCTATTAACACACAGACACAAAGGAAGAGGGAGCAGAAGAGTAACCCGGTCCTCTGAAGGTGTATCTACAATGCTAAACAGGAAGCTCACTCGTTAGCTTTGCCTTTGTGGCCCATCTTTCCACCCCAAACACACACACACACACACACACAAACACACACACACACACACACATCAGTAATACTCCAGCACCATATACAGAAAGAAAGCTGGTGAAAGAAGCATGAATAATTTATAGAGGCCTGTCTTTAAGAATTAAAGCATGCAAGCTGAAAGCCCCAAATTGTACCACCTTAAACAGAGACGAGACACAGGGCGAGGGGTAAAGGCGGCCCACAAGGAGAGCCGGTTTTGGGGGAAGGGGTTGAAGCATCTCTCTCCAGAGTGTCTCGAGCACCAGGGCTGTCTGGAGTGTGACAGCATGCAGACTGAACAGGACCTCCGAAACTAGGATGACTTCTTTTTTTAGTGTGTCCTCATCTAAACCCACTGTCCCTCGCTCTCTCTCTCGTTCGGTATCTGGCAGCTTCGGGAGAACATATTTGTCTGGCTTCTCTGCAGACTGTGTTCATCATATCATTTCTCCGAGACCGTTTCATTTGGGAGCTACGAACGGCCCATAAAAACAAACCAAACAACTGACCTAAATCACAGCAGTATCCTGAACGCTCAGCTCCCCAGATTACATCAGAGTCTCCCTCTTTTAAAAATGGATGCATGGGGGATAGAGGTAAAAAAAAAAAAAAAAAAATGCAGTGATGCTGAAGTACAAATTTCTGACTCATTTTGAGAACATAGCCTTTAAAGATATTTATTGTAACTGAAATCAGACTGCAAATAGATAAAATGCATTAAAACCAAGTGTATTTTAGTTTGAAACAACACATTATAAAAAGCCAAATCCCCCAAAATCTCTTAGCTGACCCATGCATGAAAAAAAATGTTTTTTTTTTGCTTGCAGTGTCTACCTAAAGGTTTTGGTAACACTTAAGCAAACGCATATTCACTTAACTAAGAGTTTTCCTTCAATAAATGTCTAATTTGCTACTTATTAATAGTTAATAGTTGTTAAGTTTAGGATCTAATATATGGTCATGCAGAATAAGGAATTAATATGAACATTATAACTACTTATAAACAGCCAATATGTTAGTAATATGCATGTTAATAAGCAACTAGTTCATAGTGAGAACTGGTCCTTAAAATAAAGTGTTTTATTACAAAATCTTAAATAGAAATGAGTCAGTGATTTTGGTCTGCAAGAAATACCCACATTTGGATAAAAAATGTTTACCACAAGCTGTCATGAAAACAGCTACGTCCGAAACCAGGAAAATGTCATAGCTGTAGATCAAGGCATGTCCGAATTAAGCATATGGTTTTGCAAAACGTTTTATACCATTTTCAAGAAGTTTCCATTTAAAGTTGACATGAAATGAATTCTCACCGTCTATTTTCTAAATGCATGATGTTGATCTTGTGAACAATTCCTCCCATGCATCCATTTTTAATTTAACATGGCAACAGTAATTTTTGTCCAGTACAGTACAGTAATTTTTTTTAATTTAAAAGAAGATATTTGGAAGAATGTTGGTCTCGATTCACTTTCATGGAAAAATAAATGCTAAGTAAGGCAACTGTTTGATTACCAACATTCTTCAAAATATCTTCAAAAGAAGAAAGAAACTCATACAGGTTTGGAACAACATGGGGGTGAGTCACAGATGACGTTACTTTAATTTTGGGGTGGACTATCCCTTTAAGTCATCGGCTGACTGGACAGCAAGGCAGCTGCAATCAGTTTCAAACTAATCCATTGTCTTTTTTGGAGGAAAACAAAGCAGGGAATTCTGCGTAAACACAAAGCATACTGGGAATCTGGCCCATTAATAAAATCAGAGGCCAACCAGTGACACTGCCTGCAAAGACTTTACATGTGTCTGTATTTGTGTGGGCATGCATGATGTGTGTGATCGAGCAGCTGGAGTACAGACAGAGAGAGAACAAAAAGTAAAACTCTATGTGTGTGTGTGTGTTTCCAGCTGGGCCTGTGCTGAGTATTGTGTTCGTGTAAGTGAGTGTATAATGTGCATCGGCCTTGGAACAGAACTGCTCATCAGTAATGTGTGTGTATGTGAGAGAGAGAGGTGAATGCTCAGATAGGGTGCCTGATTATGTATGCATTGAATAAAAACTATTTCCCTGGCCAGCAGGCCTTCCAGCTCCGCCCAAATACTACGGCTCCCTCCCAACGAGAGGAAGGAGGAGACGAGAGGAGCCATTTGAAATGGCCCTCAGGATACGCATCATCCTGTGCCGTGAATGACAGCGGAGGCCACTCCGACTGCTTCCCCAATCGCTATCCCTAAAAACACACTTTTCCGCACAGTAAGACATTCCGGCCTGCCCTCAGGGGCGAACGGAGACATACAGGACTGACAGAACTTCAGCAGAGGGCAGGACATCTCATCTGTACATTAATGTTTCTTAGAAAGAGACATTTCTTGTAGCAGACAGTGTGAAGGAGAAAAACAATGGGAGAGGATGACGAAAAATTGATTAAAATGTCTCCACTTTTGACAGCTATCAAACTGACACAAATCCACAAGAGCAAATTCCTTCCAGTTCATCAGCTCTGATACGCCACTTCTTCCAGTTCAGCTCTATAAACGCAAAACACATTGTTCGAATGCTCTACGATCCCATCAGGTCTACTGACAGTTTTGTCAGTTGTGAAGAGCATGGCTCATTGCATCTTAGTGCTGTATTTATGACTTTATGTTTTTATTGAGGTTCGCCACCATAGCGCTGGTCATGGTGTCTATTTTGTCCCAATTTCACATGTTTGGCTCCATACTGGCTGTAGCCGGTTGTATAAAAAGTACCTGACATAACTTTTTCAAGTCAGTTACATAATAACATAGATTTGAATCCAAAAAGTGTGACTGATTACCTCTTGAATAACTGCTAGTTGGTTTTTAAATTTAGTTTATGCAACTGGCCACTGGTCTTGAACAAGAGATTGCTAACACCATGGGGTTGGGATAACGTCGTCACCACATTAGCAACAACATTGCTGACTAGCGAATGTAAAAATGGCTAACAATAAAATTGCTGACAAATTCTACACAAGAAATGTGCCACATTAGCAGACCGGTTATTGTCAGTCAGTTGGATGCTGATACCAAATTAACTCTGTAAACTGCAAACTCTTCTAAGCAGGAACAATAAAATCCTGAGTGAAGAACGTTCATCCAAGCGGACAAAAAGGACAGTTTAACGCAAAAAGACATCACCTTTAACAGCACTGTGCTCAAGTGATGCTCAGTTTCCTGACGAATGAGCTCACATGATGTGTCAAATAGCTTGAGCATTTATACAAGGCACATTTAAGACTAATAAATGTATGATGGATGGACATTTCAACTGAGATGAAAACAAAGCCCATGCGCCATCACTCAATTTGCATCTGTGGGCATCACCGCGTAACCAGAGACTTCCGTGAGTGAGCACTTCAGGCCAAATTGAAGGCGATTTATTCAATTTTGTCGAGTGACGCAACTTTGCAGATGGACGTAAATCGCTGATTTATAGCCATGCTCTAAGAGGTGAGGTTTAGCTTCGAGCACACAGAAGAAAAAAATGAGAGAGGAAATAGGAGAGGGCAAGAGAAGGGGCTTCAGCTGTCTACAGCAAACCTGCTCCCCGTTCCGCCCCAATCCCGTCTCCAAGGCAGCCATGGGGAAATCGCCATGGCAACTCCCACCTGGGAGCACTTGTTAACATGAAAGTTGGAGCGGAGAAGAGAAGGAGAGGCTGCTGTTTAAATGGAACGGCTGCAGGCTCTGTGTGTCTCAACAGGTTGAAGGGAAGAGACAGACGCCAAACAGGAAAGGACTGGAGTGTCCATCCACCACCCAAGTAATTCTGCACCCCCCACTCTCAAAGGAGGACGAGGCACACAGGAAGCCTGTGGGGATAGCAACGGTTTTGCATCCATCATTGCAAAACAAGAACTGTCCAAGTCAGAGCCTGAATATAAATGACCCAGATCTCCGTTGAAAACCATCCAAGGCACATGATTTAAGAAAAGCCTGATGGTTCGGCGCAAAACTGAGTGGTTTAAGTGATGACGAAGATGAGAGAGATTTTCAATTTCGATCGGTAACGTGGAGGTCATTATCTTTCTTTGATGATACCATAATAGAGCTGGCCGGGATATATATTCAGAGTGTTCTGGAATAGAACCACATTAGCACTAAGATACCTTTCCATCTCCAAAATCTTACTCATTTGTCCAGACCACAGTCCGGGAGGGGCCGCAGACCCCCACGTCCCAGAGGGCGGTTCATCCATCTCATCACTCGATATCAATTTCAGGGAATGAAAGTTAAGTAACGGGACCAGGAGTGAAGCTTGATTGGTATTTCCAAGACAAAGCTGTCGTGAGGAGCCCGAGGAGTTGACAGAGAGCCGGGTGTGAGGGGTTATTTGAAAGGTGGCTTGCATTTTTCAACTACCACAATTTATCTTGGAAAAAACTGACAGGAGAGACCGTTAGCATTGACGTTCGGTTATTCTATATGCTTCATTTTTTAACACTGGTGTCACAAGTAAAGGCGTAGGTAGCAGCACCAAGGCCCTCTTGGTTTAGGTCCGAACCGCAGGCTCTGTGACAGGAATAACGGCACGTTTTATGTGCCGAGAACTTCACAAAGTCAATTTGATTCGCTCTTCCTGCTTTTAAACGTGACTTTGAAGTGCTGCTGACAGAATAACATGTCTGGGGCTGTTTTAAAATTTGAACACAGCTCCTCTTTGAGCCAGAACCTTCAGGCCTGCTGCCGTCCCTCATTTTGTTGGACCCCTGATTCAGATTCTCCTCCAGCTTTGAGTGTTAATTCTGTGAGAACAGCACAGGAGGATGTGGACAGGCTCAGGGAGGTTGGATGACAGGTTACTGCTATTCTAAAGGCACAGGCTATTTCTTACACTACTACACATCAAAGGTGATGTAACGTGTTTGAAATCCATTACTGACCTTGGTGTAAAAAATAAATAAAAATAAAAATAAAAAAATTCCGGAGAAAACGAATAGGCCAATGACTTGTATTAGTGTCCACGATAAAGAAACAGAAAAATCTTATGAAAAACTGTTTTTATTTCATAACCTAGTAAAAACTAATTCTAGACGCCCATTACACCTTGGAAAAGGTTAAAAATATTCTATAAGGTATTAAAAAACCTATATATATATATATTCCATTCCATTTTGCAACTTTCAAACACTTTATAACTAGACATTAATAAATAAAAAAGGAAACCATGTTAGAGCCACGAAAATGAATGAGAAATCAAAAAAGAGGCATTTTTATTTGCCCAGCAAAAAACTCAATGTATTTACATTGAACGCTCACGTGGATGATAATCATTCATCAAAACAAATCTTCCTCTTCAGCAATGCACTGCGCCACAGCAGATAGTGTTTAAATAATGCATCCTCTTAAATAATGAACAGATTTCAGCCGGTCTAGTAGTAAAGATACATGCATTACCCTCTAATGAGCTTTCTTCTACTTTAAACGCAGTGCTTTCAAACATCTGAACCTGTGCAGGGTCAAATCACTGCTCGGAAAGTTTACAATATGCATGCACTCCTAAACACTGCTGTAAACTTTAGTTACAGAACCAGCAGTGCAGTAACACATAATACAATTATTGATAGCTTTCCAAGGGTATTTCCCCGCTGTATTCACCTGCTACTTGTGGCAGTCACTAGAAACGTGTAGTTCTGCCATCCTGCTAACAATGACAGAAATGACAGACTTACAATGCAAGTTATACATAGAAACAGAGTGATTACTATGCTTCGATGGGTGTCAGTTTGTTTAAAAATGGTGGTGGAGCCAGTTGTGGCTGGTTGTGACATCATAAAAAGGTTTATGTTTATGCTGTATTAATCAAAAGATCAGCTCTATAGTAGAGTATTTGCAATTTTTTTTAAGTCAAAACTATCAAATGTAAATATTATAATTAGAAATGTATGAGTTGCTAACATATTTGCTGACTTATTTAACTTGCTTACTTCATTTCATTATGTGCTGGGGACAAAATATGGCCATGAACAATTAATTCCACAAACAAACAAAAGCTAGGCCAGTTAAGCAGCTAATGCATATTAAAATGATGCCATAAAGGAGCATTTGTACTCACTGCTATTAATAAAAAATGAAGAGGGAGATTCAGCTCTGCTAATATACAGTTACTGCATGCCATTAAAGAGAGCAGTTAACATACAGCAAGATATATATATTTATAGCATGCGTAAATTGAACATGGACATTCATTTCTGGCTAAATGAGGAGTTAGTCCAGCTAGCAGCTAGTAATGTGCTCTGCATCTCTGTTAAACTGAATTTATTAAAACAGCCCTATGCATAATCGTTCTAACACAAAACAGCAAAAGTAAAACTGTCCATTCTAATAGTTTGAGCCCTTGCAGTTTATTGAAGTGTCTTATTGCAATTAAATCCTGAGCTCAAACAGCCGAGCCATGCAATGTGTGAGAGCTTCTTTGATTAAAGGCAGGGAAAATGAGTCTCAAATGTGCAGCATGTTCAGTTGCTTCTGCTCCCTTAGTTCAGTGAGAAATGGACCGGGATTATGTGACCAGATAGCACAAGTACATCTGTAAGATGTCTGTTAAAAATCACTTCATCTGGACAAATGTTTGTGTACAAACATCTGCTAGAAGTCTATAAGATGTCAGTTTTAAATACATTCTAAATTCTAAAGACATCTTCTAAATGTCTAATTGACATCTGATAGGAAACATCCAATAGATGTATTGCAGCTGAGCAAACACTCAAAAAAATATGTCTTGCAGATGTAAATCCAGAGGTCAAACAGACGTCTCCGTTATGTACGTGTGCTATCAGGGAGGGTTTGTTTTCTCTCAGGGCCGAAGCTCTGTAGAAAATACATGCAAATACTGAGTCAGCTTTTCCAACATTAAAATATGTTAGCCAGAGGGGTGCTTAATTTGGAAGCCATTTTTGTTGGAAAGCCACAGTGGGACAGCTTTAACTAACAAGGCCAGATCCTGTGTATCTGTGTGGGAAATAAAACATTCAGGGAGTTTTCCCAATTACTTTATTAAGTTATAAATTTATGTGGTATACACATGGGCCGACTATGTTTCCACATTTGCTCTGTGTACATTTATCTCTGTCTATTCACAAAGGTCCCATGTGAAACTGATCCAGAATTGAAAAACAATGTAAAGTAGGGCTGATACAGATTCAAACAGTTTATTAATCAAGTTTGCTCAAGCCAACAACTAAGTAAATGTATCAATAATATATGCCTTTTGTTATTCTACATACAGATCAACCAAAAATCTTGGAATCGCTTGTCATCGCATCTGGTATTGTAAGATAAATTGAAAATAAGATTCAAGTTATTTTACAATACCAGATGCGATGACAAGCAATGGATGTTTTTCTAGTGAAGCTCTAATCTGATTGGATGGCTTTACAGACGTTTTAGGACCAGGTTACTGGACTTTGCAACAAACTATCTAGACAAATAAAACAGTAAGTTCTTTGTGTTCTGAGCTGACTAGATGTCTGAAGCATTAATTTAATGATTTTTACTGGGCAGGATAAGTTGCGTTGTGGACCAGATTTAATTCTTTTAGACAATCATCTGGCTAGATAAGACTAAAAGAAGACAGAACACCATCTCTAAAGTCTCAATTATAAACTCTTCATTCAGGGATTTTTTCCTGGACAAGACTAAAGACCCAAACACAAATTCTACATCCAGTTTCACAGAGGGGTATCCAACATCATCTGCACTTTCGTGATTGATTCCAAGTTCAGAACCGCAATTTCCCCAGCATGAAACACATTTCTTGGGGAGAATGGTCTATGAGAGCACTTCCAAACTTTCATGAGTTTGTAACATTAACATTAAATCAGAGAGCAAACTGAACCTCTGCCCCAAACCACAAAAAGAGTATAATAACCTTAGAGTCAAGCAAATATCCTGCTCTCTCCTCTCCATCTCCTCCTCCTCCTCTTGGTGGGATCATCCCCCGAACCATCCTGCCTTCTCCTCCACAATGCTGACAAGCAGGCCCATTGGATTTATTTATTTATTTGTGTCCCCTCCTCACCAAACCTCCTCCCAAAACCTTTCCACCGCCTTTCATTTCCACTCCAAACGCTGAAGCCAGTGAACCATTTCCATAATCTCCATTAAACACTTCAAATGGGCCCTTTAAGAGCGCTCTCATTTGCATAATCCCATTAACTCTCCTGTTATTGCTCTGCCTTTACCATCGTCCTCTGCCCCGCTCATATGGCTTCCCCCAAAAAAGTGGTGAAAAGAAAGGAAGAACTAGGTGGGTTGAAGCCAAGGTAAAAAGAAATCAGAGGAGACGGACTCTCGCGAAGGAAATCATTTCATAAACAGAGGATTGCGGTAGTATTAAGTGGTGATTATGCGTTTACTATATATACGAGGTCACGTGAGGGACTTTCTAGTTATTGATGTACAACAAACAGCAAAGCTTTTTATTCTGTCCAGTCTTCAACAAATCAGATCGTTGAAATCAAACTTGATGCTAAAAATGTTTTTCATGAGCAAACTCAATGGGCATCAATCAGTTCACTGGTTATTAAGGCAACCAGCCAAATTTTTCAACATGAAAAAATACACAAAATTTAAAAAAGAAACAATGACTCTTTTACAAACTAATTTCAGAGAATAATAAATAGAAAATAAATTAATAAATTAAAATACTTAACATTTCATACTTGGTGCCATTTAGTCACACATGACTGTTGTGAATATATATATATATATATATATATATATATATATAGATATATATATATATATATATATATATATATATATATATATATATATATATATATAGATATATATATATCTATATATATATATCTATATATATATATATATATATATATATATATATATATAAATGTTTTTTGGGGGGCGGGGGGAATTATAAATTAATAAATTGGGAATTTTAAATTTTTTTATGGTTTTAAACAGTTGTGTTTGATAAACAGTTTGGTAAGACCTTCTGAAAACATAAAAAAGCTTAGTCTTTGTAATAATTAAAATATACAAGGTTAGCTTTGAGATATGATAAAAATTATAATCTTCCCATTTAAGAATTTGCTTCAGTAAAACCTTAATATCAGAAGACTGATTCAAATATCAGATGTTGCATGTATTCACATCTTTAAATAACCCACGACTTAAACACACACATTACACCCTCTTACACATGCACACATCCAGTGCCGCACACAGCTGTGATTTTCCTGAGAAATCACCCATAGCAGGCCATGATACATGAGAATGTATGTTCTCTGCCAGGATATGAGCTATCAGAGACGGGTACCACAGTGAAGTAAAAGGGTTTTTGGGGTTTGTTTTTCTTATTCCCCCATTTGGCCTTGATGCCAATCAATAAGCAATCTGTTCTTTTTTGTATTGAAGACTCCTTCCAAGTAAGCAACAGAGAAACCCCCAAAAGAGAGGAAACGTGGTCCAGGGCTGAGGGCTACCTACGTATTGTATGTCGAAGAATTCAGTGCTAGCCTTGGGTTACAGTGATGGGAATTCACACCAGCAAAGTCCTGAAAGATTTCTGGCCAAGGGTAAGCACAGAGTGACGGAAAGCTCTGAGCTGAAATATCATGTTTCAGATTCCCAACACCCTCCACCACCCGAAAAGAGCTTGAAGGATGTGGGGCCCCATTTGAATGATACATTGTGCATGCACGTGTTTACTGCAAGCAACACTTATCAATCATCGGCATGTGGTTCTGTATCTGACAGTGTAATGGTTTTAATGTACCGGGAGGCCGGAGGCTGTGTCGAACTGGCTCTTTTGATCAGGGAAGCATGTCTTTAAAACAGCCATTACATAAATGCACAGCATATTCCATTTCTTTCTACTCGGATCCAAATAGCTCGAACCTGTGTGTAACTAGGTCTCATTCCCTGTGGGTAGGGAAAGATATGAACACAAGTTATTCTTTGGTTTTAAATGATTTATGAAAAGGCTACATGCAGCGATCCAAAGTCATCCACAATGAACAGTCTTCGGGTACTAAAAATGCTTCCATTTCATGAGTACAGTACATGTACATGTTTGTTTTTCATTAGAGAGGCGTCTTAATATATAATTCAGATTGAGGAAGGGTCACTGTGTTCCCAGATATGAGCTTTTGTCTAAGTAACCAATAATCAAAAAAACATTCATTTTATGAGTCCGAGTCCAAACTGTAGTCAAAAGTTTACAATCTACAAAAAAGTGTCCATTGCACAGATGGCTCAATGGATTTTATTGTCCATCAACTGAACAAAAAGCTTTATAATTTCTTATCATTGCTGATTTTAGATGGCGAAGAAGCAGCAGATGAGAACAATTCCTGTCAAAATTTCTAGTCTGCTTTTGGTGGACAGAAAATGACACAAAATCTGTTAAACATTGCTAAGAATTCCATAATCAAGCCAAAAACATTTAATAAACAAACATCCAAGGGGCGGGACACATTTAGACGGGAGTTCCATTTGTTAGGCGAAGCTTTTGTTCCAAATTCGTTCTGCAGTCACAACAAGGCCATCAGTCACCCTGCTCTCCAGTTCTCTGCATCGGTCATTAAAAACTCTGCCAGCCACAGAGTAATACCAGTAAAACTCAAGAGTGTTTTCTAACTCTCACGAGTGTCTCAGGATTTCTAGTTTAACTCTTTTTATTGGTATTTTACCAATCAGAAAGAAAGTGGAAAAACAATACAAAGTTTGTATCAACATACTGATCAATAATAATAATACAAAATATGCAGATGAAATTAAACAGTCGCATTTCTTACTCTCTGACTCAAAGAAAAAAGAAGGAAAGAAATATATATATACATATATATATACATACACACATACATATATATACACATATACATACATATATATATACATACACATATATATCTGCTTGCTACAAAACATGCTAGTGCATTACCAATAATAGTATAAATACTAGTAGTGTAATATGCATATACAATCTGGTAGCAATAAAAATAAAATACAGCAAGACTAAATATTACTAAGGAAAGAAAGTAAAAAAAAAAAAGATTTAAAAAAAAACCAACAACAACCAAACAAAAGAACCTTACAACACCTTTACACCTTTTTTTTTTCCTTCTTTTTTTACCAATCAAAGCCATCTGTCTAGAAAACGAATACAATTTATTTCCCCTTTTTTATGTACTTTGTTTCTTAAACAAACAAGGGCGAGAGAGAGAGAGGACAAAAACAACTAGGGTCAAATGCAAAAGAATGGTTTCATAAATGGTTATTTCTAGAAAAAATATTATTTTTTAAAATGCAAAAGAAAAGGTTGCCAAATCATATGAAATTGTTCTGTTCTGGCAATCATAGTAAATCTAATTTTTTCTATTTGAATAAACTGCAACAGGTCGTGCATCCAATGAGAGTAGCTGGGTGGAAGAGGGTTTTTCCAGTTCAACAGTATAAGCCTTTTGGCAATTATTAAGCAAAAAGCTAAAGCATTTGACTGTAAAGATGATAAGGATACATTTGAGGGATTAAGACCAAATAATGCCACTAAGGGGCAGGGTTCAACATCTAACATGAAAACATTCGAGATTGACTTGAAAATTGAGGTCCAGAAAGAGGTTAATGCTGGGCAAAGCCAAAAAGTGTGGAAGAGAGTAGCCGGGGCTTGACGACATCGGTCACACGTAGGATCGAGATCCGGGTAAAATTTGGATAGTTTAGCTTTCGTCCAGTATATTCTATGCAAGAGCTTAAACTGTATTAGTGAGTGACGAGCACAAATAGAAGTGGTATGAACTCGACGAAGGACCTTTGACCATTCTTCATCTGTAAAGACATGATTAAGATCGGATTCCCAGTTCTGTTTAATATTAGACATGGGTGAGGAATTTGAGTGAGCAGTAAAAGAAAAAATAGTTTTGTAAATATTAGAAACAGCACCTTTAGAGACTTTTATTTCTAAAACTTGATCAATCTCTTGTTTCTGAGGTGCATGAGGAAAGTGAGAGAATTTATTTCTTATGAATTCGCGAGTCTGAAGATATCTAAAGAAGTGAGTTTTCGGAAGGTTAAATTTGTCTGATAGGTATGAAAAAGTAACAAAAGTATTATCGTGGAAGAGATCATTAATATTTACAATGCCCCTTCTAAACCATAATGCGAAGGCTCCATCTGAAATGGAAGCTAAAAAAGACGGATTTTTATATATAGGAGACAGACCCGACATTTTCTGAAAGCCAAAGTGTTTTCTAAATTGTTGCCAAATTTTTAGACTATGCAGAACTAAAGGGTTTGAAGAATAGTGGGAAAATTTTATAGGAATAGAAGAACATAACAGAGCGTGTAAAGAAACTCGGCTACAAGACTCACATTCTATTTCAACCCATGCCGGCACCCAGTGACAAAGACCGTAATGCGACTGACTCCAATATAAAATGCTATGAATGTTTGCTGCCCAGTAGTAAAATAAGAAGTATGGAAGTGCAAATCCACCTAATCTTTTGGGTTGCTGAAGAAAAAGTTTCTGTATTCTTACTGGGCCTCCGTTCCAAATAAAATCTGAAATCATTCGATCCAGGGATTTAAAGAATGCTTTTGGTATAAATACCGGAATATTTTGGAATAAAAATAAAAATTTGGGTAAAATATTCATTTTTATGGCATTAATTCTACCTACCAATGAGAGTGGCAAAGTTTTCCACCTAACAAGATCCTCTTTTGTTCTCTCCAAGATTGGAATAAAGTTATGTTTGAATAGATCGACATGTTTTCGTGTTATTGTAACTCCCAAGTAACGGAAATTATCTGAAGCTGATTTAAATGGAATATTTGATGCTAAAAGATCTCTTGCAACTGTGTTGATTGCAAAAAATTCACTCTTATGCAAGTTTAATTTATAACCTGAGACGCTACCAAATTGTTCTAAAATACTTAAAACATGTGGAAGACAAGATTCTGGATTTGAAATATATAATACTACATCATCAGCATAGAGGGAAATTTTCTGTTCTTTTCCTGCTCTATGGATGCCAGTGATATTACAGTTAGAACGAAAAGAGATTGCAAGAGGTTCTATAGCTATAGCAAACAAAAGTGGGGACAGGGGGCAGCCCTGTCTTGTCCCACGGTGAAGAGAGAAATATTCAGAACTAATACCATTCGTTTTTACCGATGCAACAGGGGAAGAATATAGAAGTTTTACCCAGGACACAAATTTATCACCAAACCCAAATTTTTTTAATGTAGAAAATAAATAGTCCCACTCAACGCGGTCAAAAGCTTTCTCCGCGTCAAGAGAGACTAGGGCTTCTGGCATGTATGAGTCTGATGAGGTATAAATTATGTTCATCAGCCTCCTAAGGTTAAAAAAGCTTTGTCTGTTTTTTATGAATCCAGTTTGATCCGGGTGAATAATGTCTTGAATAACAGATTCCAACCTTAGAGAGAGAATCTTAGCCAGGATTTTCACATCTACATTAAGAAGGGAAATTGGACGATAGGACCCACAGTCTAGTGGATTTTTTTTAGGTTTCAGGATCAATGATATTGACGCCTGCCGCATAGAGGGAGGAAGATGCCCATCATTTAGGGATTCTTCAAAAACCGAAAGTAGTAGTGGGGAGAGCTGGAGAGAGAACTTCTTTAAAAACTCAGAAGGAAAGCCATCAGGACCTGGGCTTTTTCCGCTCTGCATCTGAGCAATAGCTTGCTGAATTTCGGTTAGTCTAATAGGATCATCTAATTTGGTTTTTGACTCGTTACTAATTTGAGGGATGTCAAGATTTTCAAAAAAGTGATCAATAAGATTAGCATCTTTGAGGGAGTCTGACTGATACAATGAAGAATAAAACAGTTTAAATTGATTATTAATTTCTTGAGGGTCTGATATACTATTCCCTGCTGTGTCTTGGATTTGAGCAATAAAGCTCCTTGCAGTTTGCAGCCTAAGTTGTAATGCAAGTGCTTTGCTTGGTTTATCGCCAAACTCATAGAATCGATGACGTGACTTAAGTAAAAGGTGTTCAGCATGGTTAGTGGAAAGAAGATTATATTCGGAAAGCAAAAAAGCCCTTTCCTTATATAGTAATGGGGTTGGACTTAGTGCATATTTTTGGTCTAACTGACCAATCTGTCTAGAGAGTTCGCAGAGCTTTCTATCCCGCACCTTTTTGATATAAGCAGAACGAGAAATTATTTCTCCACGCAAATAAGCTTTGAGCGTGTCCCAGAGAAGAGATACAGAAATTCCTTCAGTAGAGTTAACCTCAAGAAAAGTACTGATCTTTTCGGAGATAAATTCTACAAAGCGGCTATCTGATAAGAGTAATACATTCATTCTCCAAAAATGTGAAATTATAGAACCCCCAGGGAGGGCCAGATCGAGAATTACTGGGGCGTGATCAGAGATGACTATACTTCCATAGGATGAATACTTGACTAAAGGAATAAGTTTGCTGTCAATGATAAAATAATCGATACGTGAATAAGTATGATGAACTGGAGAAAAAAAAGAAAACATTTTAGAAGTGGGATTCAAATGGCGCCATATATCAGTTATACCGTACCACTCCAAAAAGGAGTTAATTGTTTTAGAGGATTGGGACAGGGTACTTGGTCTGGGGGAGGACCTGTCTAATACAGTATTCAGGACACAATTAAAGTCACCTCCCATAATCAGTTGGTAAAGATTCAGGTCCGGAAAATTAGAAAAAAGATTTACAAAGAAGTCTGGATTATCCCAATTAGGAGCATAAACGCTTGCTAAAGCAACTTGATTACCATAAAGAGTGCCTGAAACAATCACATATCTACCGTTGGGGTCTGAAATAACTTTAGAAGGATTAAATGGAGTATTCTTGTTAATTAAAATTGCTGCACCTCTAGCTTTACAATTAAATCCAGAGTGGAACACCTGTCCAACCCATGACCTCATCAAACTTTTATGGCTGGAGTTCTTAAGGTGGGTTTCCTGCAAAAAACATATATCTCCCTTCAACTTAAATAAATTGGAAAATATTTTTATACTTTTCACTCGATTATTTAATCCCTTTACGTTCCAACTAATTAATTTAACAATGCCCCCCCTCCCCTGGAATGTATTAAGCATTGGTAATAAACCTTAGCTCAATATTGTTAGGGGAAAAATAATAATTTTTAAAATAGAGCATGACAAAAAGTGCTGGCATATAAGAGATGGCTGAAGGTGCAGAAAAAAAAATAAAAAGAAAAAAAAAAGAAAAAAAAGAAAAGAAAAAAATGCTTCGTAACATACGAAACAATAACAGACCTGACTGAAAGGAACATAACAGACAGGTACAAAACAGCTAAGTTAACTAGCTCTTGCAACTTTAGCTGCCCTTTCGGCAGTGCTCCGTGAACAGGAGTTAAGTATAGTTTATTCTTTTAGCAGTAGGCTATATGGTGAATGGCATCTAAACCAGAAAAAAAAGGCAGAGCAGTAGGATGGCATCCAACTCAGTATTCAGTTTATAGAACGGTCACATTTTAGCGACTCAGGATTGAATGTTTTACTAAATTACCTACCTCCCTTTTCATAACACAAACACTCGCTTAAAACAGGGTAACGAACTCTTTTTAAATGTTAAACATGTCCGTAGCTCAATCCTTGCTGGTTGCAGACTTAATGACCGTACTAACAAAGTCCATCGCTGCCTGCGGGGTCTGGAATAGATGGCGTTGTCCTTGGAAGTCAACGCGGAGTCTGGCGGGATGCAACATTCCGTAGGTGATGCCAGCATTGCGGAGTGCTGTTTTCACGTCTTTGAATTCAGCGCGGCGTCTCGCCACCTCAGCAGACATGTCCGGGAAGATACGGACAACCGCACCATTAAACTCCAAAGAGCCCAGTTCGCGACTCAGCTTCAATATGAGTTCTTTGGTTTGGTAATGGTGGAGTCGGACCAGCATATGTCTAGAAAAAGCGCTTTGCTGAGATTTTTGTCCGACACGATGAGCTCGATCAATTTCCAGAGGTCGCTTAAAGGCGCCGTCTCCAAACAGTTCAGTAAAAAATGAGGCCATAAAAGCAACCGGATTTTGGCCCTCCGAGCCCTCTGGTATTCCAATAATCCTTAGATTTTGCCTCCGAGACCGGTTCTCCAGGTCATCCAGCTTGAGTTTGAGGCTTGTGTTCTCTGTTTGCAGCGTGCTGCACAGTTTCTCCACCGCCGTCAACCGGCCGTCTGAGTCGTTGAGTGCCTCTTCAATGTCCCCGATCTTTTGAGCTTGTGATGACAGGGTTGTTTGTAATGTGGAAACGGCAGAACGAATTTCAGACAGAAATTCAGATCGTAGTGACGAGATTTCTGAACGGATGGTGGATGAAATTAGGTCCTTCAAGGAAGCTGGCGTGATCTCTTCCTCCACCTGTACTGAAGCACTACCGTTAGCCTTAGTAGCTTGGTCGCTCCCTTTGTCAGTCAGCATTTCCACAATATTTCGCCCTGATTTTCCTGGTTTTGGCATTTTTTCCTTATTAATGTAACATAAAATCGAATATGTAATAAAAAATGACTAAATAAATAGCACTGCTAAAAAGAAAACAAATGTGTGTTCACAGAGCGACTTCCAACCACGTCTATTCACCACGAGGCATACCGGAAGTCCAAAATACTCTGTCTCAGGATTTCTGTCAGATATCAGACATGTGAAAGGCGGTGTTTAACAGCTGTGCCATAACTCAGTGTGGCGATGTGATTGTGATCGGAATGATACCCTGAGGCTATTCCACAGTGAAAGTGTTGCCCACTGTCCAGGGCTCTTGAGCAGAAGAGAGAGAGGGTGTTGGGTAAAGGGACCCCTGAGAGGCAGGGATTAAGGGCAGCATTAACAAGCCTGGTGCTCTGTGCCACCACGACCCATGCCATTACTACAAAGGCCTGCATTCTGCATAGTGCAAACACCAACAAAGCCAGGAATGAGTTTGGCTAAAGTGGCTAAAGAGGCAATATACCGCAATACAAAACAAGTCGCTTGTAAAAGAGCAATAATCCCTCTGCTATTTTCCCTTGAGTGCCTCCGGACATAATAAAGTTGGTCTAATGGATAAAATATGTCTCTTTTCATTTCCGACAAAGTAAACATATTGAAAAACAGCCTGTATACCTCTGTCTTGAACCGGCCGGTAAATACGCATTAGCCTTTTTCAGGTGCCGTGATGTCTAAAAGCGCATTTGCCTTTTCAAGCCAAACAGACTCTATTCAAGTGTCATTTAAATAACAATCGAACGTCTAGTCTTCTATATCTGTCAGCTTAGACACAGGCCAGTTTGAACCACTGGCTTTTGAAGTTATCTGAGTTGTACTCAATGCATTTTATTGATGTCATCCCCTTCTCCAGCACACAAAGCCCATCTAGACTCCTCAGTCTGTTGAAGCTGATCAGTCATGCAGACTGCTTCAACTAACAAGGCTTGATTTCCTCCAAAAAGACCTTGAACAAAGCGCCTTTACCCCACCCCATCATCTCCACAGTCCTGAGAGTTGTCTCAACTTTAATTGTAGCTCTGATGGGCGTAGTGAAGGAGACACGGGGGCTCTCGTACTGACCAGCCCCACCGACGCACCTTCTGTTGGAACTCCGGTTAATTGCGACCGCCAAACTCTAACGGAAGAAGGAGCGAAGGAGGGGGCTGCTGTTCCTAGACCTTCAAAATCCCTTTTGTAAAAGCTAATGTGGCAGAAAAGACCCTTGCAGCGGAGTCTCTCTCTGCCGATTTAATCCCAGTGTGTGGAGTGAGCTCTTCAATAAAGGGCTCAGTGGCCTGGTGCTTCCGAGGATTTCCTAATTGCCCGTTCTGCAGACAGATTAAAATGGCCTCGGCCAGCACCTACTAGCACTTAGAAAGGGAGACTTGAAGGGATCAAACCAGGATGAGCCTGTCACTGTTCCAAGGGCATCAAATGTGTCCCCATCTGGGCACAAACCCTCAGGTTTTGAAGCTGAATTTTAAGATCTCAAGATGTCACTGAGAGGTTACCGAAAAGTCGATCAGTGTACGCCTTTCAGTTTCAAAGACCTCTCACCTTTCCAGTCCTCTGGATGTTTAGTTCACAGCTCGACTCTTGGTCTCCCTCCAGGCAGGCAGTTCAGTGCCCTGAAATTTCCCCCTACATCCAGGCAAGGCCCCAAATTCTCTTTCTTTTTAGGCCATCAAATGCAGGCCCACCGAGATCACATCTTGAAAAGTCCTTAGCGTTAGGCGTGGTTATGAACACATGAAATGACCCATGAAATTCCCTCTTTTCTCAAACCAAGCGGAAGCAGCAGCATAAGGCACTGGCTTTTCAAAAGTACTACGTGCTCTGCTGCCTAGTGAGCAAATGGTTACTTCGACCACTGGCTACAGGTTTTGAAGAAAAGAGACCTGTGAACGTTACACAAGATAAAAATACATTTACGCGCTTGGTTAACGGAGTGTTTCAAACTATTTTTTTATTTGCATGCTAGGTTTCGTGAATCAACCTTGATAGCATATGGTAATGGCAAAAGTCATACTCTTGGTGTGTCTGAATGGGAGGCTCTCTAATAAAGAGAAACCAGTTAATCCTGCTGACCGTGATGTGGTGACATGCAGAGCCACTGAAGACCAACAGCCAGCGAAGGACAAAGAGATGAGCTAATGATGCAGTAAGGAAGCAGACAACAGAGCAATAGAGATGCCATCAATGCACATTGCTCTTCCAAAATCTAGCTAGCATTTTAAAGCATCCCAGGCTGCCTCTTTTTTGATGGGCTCTAAGAAAGAAGTCTATGTATTCTTCAACAGAATGCATTGCCATGAGCTCAGTGAAATTAATCCAAAATTGCTTCTTTAGCCAAATAAATGATTATATTCAATCATTCAATATCCCACTATATTTAGAATTTACTATAGAAGTACCATACAGCACACTGCTGTTCAAACGTTTGGGGTCAATACAAACGTTTTTGGAAAGAATTTGATACTTAATTCAGCAAGGACACAATTAGTCAAAAGTGACAGGAAATACTTTCACATTGTTACAAAACATTTCTATTTCAAATAAATGCTTTTTTCTTCTTTCTGAACTCTCTATTTGTCTAAGACTCAAAAAGCATCAAAGCAAAAAATTGTAAGCAGCAAATATTTCTTGATCAGCATATCAGAATGACTTTTGAAGGATCATGTGACACTGAACTGAAGTAAGACTGGAGTAAAGGCTGCTGAAAATTCAGTTTTGCATCACAGGTAGAAATGACATTGTAAAATACATTAAAATAGAGTTATTTTACAATATTATAACTCTTTTACTTTATTTATGATCAAATAAATGCAGCCTTGGTGAGCATAAGAGACTTCAACCCCAAACCTTTGAATTACAATGTAAGCTACCAACCAATATTAGAGATTTCTAATTTATTGCTATCAGTTGATATTGGATGTATATCAGTCGATATTGGTTATTTAATTCTGCATGCACATTTACATTTATAGTGCATTTTAATAACACCATTAAATGTAATCTTTAGCTAATCTTAAATATCCAAAAATGAATTTCCATTTTTAACTTTTTTTTTATTAATATTTTTGACAAAATACCATAGAATTTTAATATTTGCATAATACATGAATATTATTTTATTCAGAATTTTTTTTTTATATTGGTACATGTCTTTTTAAAACAATAATACTATTTTGTTCAACATTTGTGAGCGCGGTGTATACTTAATCTTTTTTGAGTATCGCTCCTCTTGCATCTCCTCTTTATCCATGTGGAAGAACATTCCAAATCAGCCATGTAAGAGGTTGCATTTTTTCGTTAGAATGCAGTTACTTCTGTAGTCCGTATCAGTGTTGACAATATTCTTACACACACACATACAATGAAACCGCACATCTGTGTGACCTAAAAATAAGACATTAGAAACTGACAGCAATATAGACAGATTGAGTCTCACTGATGTGTTTGGTTTCGGTTTTTTTTCTTCCACTGGCAGGTTAATGGTGATGGAATAAGAGGTTAATGACATTGAATCTCCCGTGATTATTGCCATTGTCACTGAACTCCAAACATCTGGAAGGATGGATCGTTCGTTTGACCTTGTGACTGCCCTCAGCGTTGAGGAGAATTCTCCGTCATTATTAACTATCCAGGTCAAACTACAGATGAGGAAAGGTTAGGTTCAGAAGTGTCTTACATTTCCCTGCAAGTTTAATGAAGAACTGAATAAACCTACCCCAACACTTTTTTTTTGTAACATTCATTACCCCAAATAGTAAGCTTGCACAGTACTAAAAAATAAAAAAACAAAATAAAACACCAACATTATGATAGCACAACGCAGTTTGGTACAAAATGAAGGAAGTCAGTAATATTGATAAAAGTAAATTAATTAAATTAAATTGATATTTTCTTGCTCAAGAACATTATAATATTGACATTTTCTGCCAATTGTGGAGATTAGAGAATTTTAATGCATTCCATTCATTTTTTTAAGTAATTATTAAATAAATTTTACATTTCATGTATCTAAATTTATTATTGTAGTAATATCTCAGCTGACATTAAATGCAAAACTACAATGCATATCCAATTATCAACATACTGTCTTTCTGCACCGAGTTATCAATTTAATATCGCTATTGAGGTAACAGGGGCTGGCACTACACAGAAATCAAAGATTTGTAAAAAAAAACCCAGCAATATCACATAATGACAATTATGCCTCCATAATGTCAATATCAATACAGTAACTGATCACCCAGGTTACTTGATATTCAAAAATAAAAGTTGCGGTCTGCAAAATGTGGATCAGGGATGTTTTAGTACTAAAATGTAAATAGTTCCCCCACGTGGTGTTGGAAATGTTTAATTGTTGCGCAGTGCTTTGGGTCAACTCTTCAAGGATCATGTAGCAGAGTCATAGTGTAATTTTCAAATATTTCATTTTTTTTTTTTTTTAATGAAACATTACTGTCAAAAATCTATCAAATTCTACATAATCACAGTGAAGAAATTATTGTAGCCAAAATTCATAATTACATAAGATTTTAATTACAATACTTTGAGTGTTTGGCTTGTGTTACGTTTTGTGAATGCGTTTCATTCCAAAAATTACAACAACAAAAAAATCAAAATTACACAATAATTAATTTCCAACAATAGTCTCTCTTTATCAGCAGACATGCAGTTTCTTTCTTCCCCATGAAATGTGCCTGAAGAGCCGAGGAATTCTGTAGGAACCTCTAAGCCTTCTGGAGGAGTCTGGCTTTTCAAGGCAAAATCCTTGGATTAAAAACACATCCATTTTGAGATTTTCTCTTTGCTTTACCTTGAAAAGACCAAAGTCCCGCGAATCGTCATCAACCCTTGTAGAGCATGATGCAAGTGATAAACATAACCAGAACATCATGTGTACAGAGAACGACGCATTCACTAAAACGCATTCAAACACACCAGCGGTAAACACATTCATGTCATCAAAGTACAAAACATTTCAAAGACCATTTTCAGCTGTAGTTCAAAAACGAATGTAATGTTGTTCAGGGTATGTTAAAGCTAAAGTATGAAATATCTGTGCAAACTAGTGTCACCAAACAGAATTTATTTCCAGAAAGTAACAACTGTTTTCAAACAAGTTACCCATGTCACTGATTGGTCAAAATAACAGATAACCCCACACCCGAACACACACCATTGGTTAAGCCGCTGTTGCTATGTCAGACTTAAACTCACAAACAAACAGAGTTTGTTTTAATAGCGCCTCAGAAACACAGTGTTTACACTTTTTCAGGAGAATCAACCTATTAATGTCTTACCTATAGTTAGCATATTAAAATGGGATGCTACAAAGTGTTCCATCTTCCAAAAAGTTTGGCCAAATGTTTGTTGACAACAATAATGTGTGGGGTGTCAAACATACCTTTGTTTTGGACTAAAATTGGATGCTGGAATGGCACAGTGAAGGGAGTCTATAAGCCTAATCCTGTTAGCATAGCACCTGAGTTGAAATGGCTAATCCTTTTTAAACTCACAACATAGCCCAGGAAATCTTCCTGTGTCCTGATCAGCAGCTGGCTTGTTCACAGCACTAAAGGTAAGACATCAATCCGTGATCACATCTGCCCCGGGATTAACGTACTGTATATTGTGTGAAAATGTGCAAGGAAAGTACTTCTCTAGGTTGTCAATGGGTTTTTAATGTGACGCTTAATCTTGACTGAACATACTGACCTACTGAAGCCAAATCCACTACTGATTTTCAGTAGTGTATAAAACAATTCTATGACTAAAACGCAAATGTACCCTCACCACCGCATTTGCAAGAAAATAGCACTTAAAACATTTGATACAATTGCACTTTAGCAATACTAATATTTAGCCAAATTAATCACAGATTATCCAGGAATAATTTATTTTATTCTTATAAAATATATTCAAGAGTTCCTTAATACATTAAAATACATGGGCCAAAGGCAGTAGCAGTAACCTACATTTGGAGGCAGCCGAAGCATTTTTGAGGCCGTTTCAGGCATATGCTGTGGCACCTGCACACACCTCAATCTTCATACCCATCATGCACCGTGAACGGTCCGCACCACACTCTCTCTCTCTCTTTTTCTCTCTCTGTGTTTTCCCATGTCTTTGCCTTTCATAAACAAGTGGAGAAAACGAACTGATCCTCAATGTAAAAAGCATAAAGGTGTAACAAACATCAGGGATTTTTCACTTTGGGAAGGAAAGTTTATTTTATCTTTTACAGTGTTACATACAGCATAATGTATGTGGCAGATTTCGAGTGGGGCATAAAAAGTGGTTGCTTCTATGGAGCACTTCGCATTTTTCTAAATTTGGGTCTTGTAGATGTTGAAAATCAAATAATATTTAGTAGATTTTTCAAGATGTGCAAAAAATAAAAAAATAAATAACTCATGATAATTTTTACCACAGCTATTATTACTAAAAGGTCCATTTTAACCTAAAAGGCAATACTTTGAGGTGTATGCCTGTACAAAAATAAACTTTTAAAAATAAACCTATAATGTAAAATAAAAAATATTAACTTCTAGTTGGCAAATAAGCTCACACAGCAACGCAAACTTTATTTTATAATTTTGTCATGAATGATCGATTCTTTCAGGAGATCTCTACCACAGTCTCTCTCGCAGAACCCCGTCATCAGAGGACTTCTAAGTTACCATTTTTTCAGTCAGAGGCATGATTGGCTTTGGCATGGGGGTGAAAAAGGGGCTCAGAAACTGACCTGCTTCTACATTTTTATGCTATTGACCAAGAATAAAGAACAGTTTGTCACTAAAAGCAACTTCTGAAATTATTCTGCGTCTTGAGTAACAAGAACTACCATACTTTCTCCGTCCAAATGCACTATGCAACATTTTAAAAGCAGCTCATAATATTCAAGCTGCCAGTTTCAATATTATTAGATGCTGTTGTGCTTTTATTAGATTTTATGTTGTTCTTTAAGCCGCATTTCTGTACAAAAGCATAACCATTATAAAACTGGTATAATATAATCTCCATGAAAAGTCTCAATTCTAACTTGCTCCTATAATCAAATAAATAAATAACAAATTGCCCCAACGAAAATGATTAAACCTGATTTGGATTCAGTAATACCATATTATCTCCATAAATCTAAATGTACAGTACATACTCAACACATAGAAATATTGAACATCAGTGTGGACAGCCGCCTACCTTTATCATTAAACAATATGCAGTATATTACAGACATATTAATATATGTCCAATTATAATATCAATGCTAATTGTGTGAAATGAAATATCCAGATCTACTCAACATATTACACAGGATGTTTTTCTCTCTTCTATTTCCTGGAATTCTTACACTGAAAACAAAATCTCAAATGCATACACCCACACACACACACACACACACACACACACACACACATACACCCACACACACACACACACACACACAAACAAAATAGAAAACAAAAAGTTTAGTTAGCTAAATAAATATTTTATTTTACATGACCATAAGTTTATAAAATATAACTGCAAAAAAAGAAGCCAAATTCAGCTTTAGGTAAATGCTGAGCAAGCTACAGCACGTCTAAGCCAGGATATGCCAGCAGAGTTAATCAAACTGGGTTTTCCATGCAGGGACAGCATGCACCGGTTGATACAGCCATGCATTAAATTGTCCCACTAACCCTGGCAAGTGAGCATGCAGCAGGTATTCAAGGTAAGAGTTGGCCTTTTTCCCTTATGGATTGGTCTCAAACCCAAGTCCCTGCTCTGCCAACACCTCCTGCATGACAGGGATTTTCTCTGGTTCTGCAAGAATGACAGGATTGTCGTATCTGCAGTTCAAGAAAGAAAACTCCCAGATGACTAAGGAGGCAATGCTCCACTTCTCACATGCTCTTCTATTCTTTTCTTTCAAAAATGTCGAGTTATTTGAAGGTCAAGGCCTACTGAGATGTGTGAGCAGCTCCTCCCACTCACTTGAAGACAGAACCATGTGTCCGGTGGCTTTACATCCACGTTGGTGAAAAGAGACATTTGCAAAGGGAAAACAGGTGAATCAGTGAGTGAGATGGCACTGCATGCAAAAAAATACCAAATTAAATGTTTTTTTCAAATCAAGTAAGTCACCTGGGTGACTGCAGCATCAGGAATCCATTCGTCAATTTAATGTAATTACTTAAAATTTTAAAGAATTGAGAAACTACAAGTTTTCAAAAACAACTTCCACAGCCATGACCTTGTGTGCCCAATATGGCCACCAGAGGACTCTTGTGTATTTGTGTGAGCACATGGCTTTTTGAGTGCTTGTTGGTGCCATGTGCTATCCTGTATATTCCCTGACCCCAGCCATCTTCCAACACCTGATTATTATTTCAGTTGTTCCACCTTCATCCCTCATTACACTCTTTGTTTGCTTTCCTATTTATTACCCCAATGTTTTCTGTCCTGTGCTAGTTAGTTATCATACTTCCATCATGTCTGCCTTGTAGTTTTGTTTTCCCTCTTAGGGCTGTTTGGTTTGTTTTTGTTTAACTTTATTATTTAATAAAGCTCATTACAATTCTACATTTGATTCCTCAAATCACTTTTACTCCACGAACTAGCCATCATGAGTATTCAGCGGAAGAACTTGACAGTTGACAAAGCAGCTTCCTCTGTCAACAGGAGACTGACTTAAAGGAGATTGGCCTAAAGTTCAGCGGTGGTACAGAGGGGTTGGGGTTCAATGTTGCAGCTCTCAAGGACTTATTTAATTAATTCAATTGATTAAGAATGAGGGGCCTTGATCACTTGACGTTAAGGGAAACTTTGATTTCCTAGCTCGTCAGGGGAATCTTCCATTTAAGGATGCTGCAGCACCCCCAGAGGTAAGCTTCATGCCACCACCTCGCTCTCATAAGTGGAGAAAATAGTATTTCCTCCACCCTGCAGGCTCTAATGATCCCAACACTGGTGGTCCTGGAGGAACCAACACCAGTGGTCCCAAGTCTGGTGGTCCTGGTGGACCCGAGTCTAGTGGTCCCAAGTCTGGTGGTCCTGGAGGTGCCAACTCCAGTGGTCCCAAGTCTGGTGGTCCTGGTGGACCCGACTCTAGTGGTCCCAAGTCTGGTGGTCCTGGAGGTGCCAACTCCAGTGGTCCCAAGTCTGTTGGCCCAACTCCAGTGGTCCCAAGTCTGGTGGTCCTGGTGGACCCGACTCTAGTGGTCCCAAGTCTGGTGGTCCTGGAGGTGCCAACTCCAGTGGTCCCAAGTCTGGTGGTCCTGGTGGACCCGACTGTAGTGGTCCCAAGTCTGGTGGTCCTGGAGGTGCCAACTCCAGTGGTCCCAAGTCTGGTGGCCCAACTCCAGTGGTCTCAAGTCTGGTGGTCCAGGTGGACCTGACTCTGGTGGTCCAAAGTCTGATGGTCCTGGAGGTCCCAAATCTGGTGGTCTTGGAGGAGCAGACTTTGGTGGTCCCAAGTCTGGTGTTCCTGGAGGACCTAACTTTGGTGGTCGGAAGTTCAGTGGTCCCAGAGGCCCCTGAGCAACTCTCTACAGAACAGCCTGCCACAGAACAGCCCACTCTCACTGCTGCTGCTGTGAAGGCCATCACTGAGCAGCCTGCTCTCCTTGTCTCATCCATGGAGGCTGCTGCAGAGTCCCCAGCTCTCACCGTCATGGAGGAAGTTTCTCTGCTGGCACTGCCCAGGCTCCTGGCCCAGCTGGTTCCACCTAAGTTGCTGGCACTGCCAGCTCCAACAATGACCCTTGCTTTGCTCTCTGCTTTGCTGGCCCTGCTCCTGCTCTGTTGGCCCAGAAGCCTGCCTCAGAGTCCACTCCAGAACCAGCTTCAGCCCAGAAGCCCTCAGAAACCAGCCCACTCTCACTGCTGCTGCTGTGAAGGCCATCACTGAGCAGCCTGCTCTCCTTGTCTCATCCATGGAGGCTGCTGCAGAGTCCCCAGCTCTCACCGTCATGGAGGAAGTTTCTCTGCTGGCACTGCCCAGGCTCCTGGCCCAGCTGGTTCCACCTAAGTTGCTGGCACTGCCAGCTCCAACAATGACCCTTGCTTTGCTCTCTGCTTTGCTGGCCCTGCTCCTGCTCTGTTGGCCCAGAAGCCTGCCTCAGAGTCCACTCCAGAACCAGCTTCAGCCCAGAAGCCCTCAGAAACCACTCCAGCCAATGAATTTACTCCAGAGCCCATTCTAGTCAAGGAATCTGCTCCAAAGCCCACCCCAGTTTTGTTTCCCCGCTTGGGGATGTTTGGTTTGCTTTTGTTTTACTTTATTTGATAAAGCCCATCACATCTCTGAATTTGAGTCCTCGCTTCAGCTTTACTCTAACTGTGACAACTTTATGATATTTATCATTTAGTAAAACATTTGAGTAATTCCCCCCACCAAGAAAAAATAAAAATACGTAAAATAACAATATATAATTAAGAATTACTTTATAAGCAGACAATTTCATGTCAAACTGTCCTGACTGATAGATTGTAATGTATATAAAATAATGTGAAACTTTTTAGAATAAAATAACTTTATAAACCTTACAAATAAGTATTTTCATGACGAATTGTCAGAGATCTCCATTTTTATTTAAAATTAAACTATTTTTCAGAAATATCTTTTAATTTTGCCCTAAACATTACTGTTAAATATTATTATACACAGCATACATGTTTCAAAAACTATTCTGTTACGGTCATTTTGGCAATGATTACTGCTATTATATTAGCACAGAAAAATAAGACAGTTATTTTTATTTAGCGTTTCAATTAAAAAATACATTTGAAAAACAAGAAACAATTTTAATTCACAAAATAGAACAAAATTCTTCTCACCGGCACTGCTCTATCCAGACTGCATACATCTGACACATTAAGCCCTCAAAAACATTTCAAAACTTCAAATGATCTCATCCCGATTAAGAAATACAATCTCAGGAGCATGTTGATTTAAAGTCTATTTTGAACATGAAAATTACACTAAACATACTAAATCCATAAAGCTTTCAAATGGTACTCTGAATAGTCCACATAATGACACAACATTCAGAGTGTAATTCGAACCTCTGAAACATATACCGTACTTGTTTTATTAGACTATTTTAAGGGCCAATAATAATTCAGAATTAAAATAAATTGTTTAAAATTCCCATTTCGGCACTGGCCATTTTTATTAACTTTTTTCCACAGAGAATGCATGGTACTGTTAAACATTTCCCATAATTCTCTCTCCGCTATTATTTAATGCTTATAGAACATGACTTTCATTTTCAGTTCTAGTACCGATGATTAAAGTCTGGCTTTTTAAACATTATAAAATATAAAAACCGCCTGTACAAATGGGTTTTGAACAAACCATTCCACAATTAGGATTGAGGCATAAAATTACCCTCCATTTCTTAGCAGAGAGCTGAGTGTATTTCCAAATAAAACTCACTCGAGGAGAGAAATGAGGAGTTTGTGGATGGACGTAATGAGCCGACTTTGTGTGGGTCAACAGAACTAAACTACAGCTCCAGACTAATTAAAATAGTGCTGTTTGTTTAATGAGCAAATTAAACAATGTGATGTCTGGTGTCTTAAAAGTAACTTTTTAGGATATGTGATAAAAAAAAGAAAGAAAACAAAATCTATACAATAAAGAGAGAATCTCACTTCACCTAAAAACACAAAATCCTATTTGAGGGAGGGCTTCCTGGCACTCTGTGTCTCATAAATACTGTAGACTAAATGAGAAAAGCCTCAGTCCCGAGAGAGAGGAGCGTCCCGAGCTAACTTGACCAAGAACTCAATGGCACCTGGATAGAAGCACAACAAGAAGAAATTTACACAAACACCCAGTCCTCAGATTTGATATTTAATGCAAAGCCAGCATGCAACGCTGCTTTGAAATCAACCGTTTTCTCTTCCATTGCGGTAAGATCCACCCATGAATGAACACCTACCTCAAACCAAGTTTGAGCTCCACGTGACTACCAATGTGCTGTGAATGTGGGTCAGGCATTAAAATTTATGAGAAATACAGAAGGCAGGGTGACGTTGTGATTGGGGCTGTTGCTGGGTATAAAAACAGTTGAAAATAAATCGTCACACCAAGGGGTGAGGACACGGGGGGGAATAAGGTGCCCTGTGAAGTCCTGGGAATTAATTCTGGTTCGTGTCCGACGCATTAAAGAGTAAAAACTAACTGTCATGGCGCCTGCAGAAAAAGCATTTCGGCTACTGCTTTCTATAGAGTTTTGACATGAATGTGTACATACTAAAATGTGTGATCTAAAATTTTCTGAAAGAATACAAAAGATACAAATTCATAAATAAAAACCAAAATATTAAAGATAAATACATCACTGTTTTTTTTTTTTAAAGCAGCCTTTATAACATGACCAGGCGATTTTCAACAAAAAGAATCTGACGCGAACAAGTTAACTACTCAAACAACTCCAGATAATTTAAAATATTTCGCTTTAAAACACAAACAAACAGGCTTTAATAAGCTCGCACCTTTGTCTTTGTTGTCTGTTTGTGCACAAAAGTGCTTGGATAGCATGTCACATCTGTGCAAATTTTCATGTATGAGCCGTCGTTTTGACGCAGGGTGGGGGGCAGGACGTGCCGATAATGGTGGAGAGCGTTATGTTACTCAAATTTAGAGAAGCACAACCATTTCCCACCATTCAGTGACTGACACAGCAGGACGCTTTATTTCAGACTCTGGTAATGTAACTTTGATTAACGGTGAGGAAAAAAAAAATAAGCTGATGAAACTCATTCTGAGAATTTTTATTTAACGCAACTTTGAACCTAGATTACCGATTACAAAATTTCTCTTTTTTTAATTGCCGTTTTTTGTTGAAACTACGCCGTGAATTTCATCTTTAATTACATGTTAGAGCCTTTTGATGCAATATGGCGTTAGACCATTTGCATTATTCACTGCCGGCAAGGGCTCCATTCCCTTTTCGGTCCATGTATTTAGGGGAAAAAAAGGGTTTCATGAAACTTTCTGTCATTGATAATCATTAGCAGATGAATCTGAAGTCCAGCTGTAAACAGCACCAACAGAATGGAAGCATTATAGCTATAACAACCACTGACCTATAGACCTCAGTAAGTGAATTTCTCCCTACAGTTCCCCAACAGAAGTAGCCTGTAATCTTATAGAAACAAAGCACCAGCGAGACTGCGTGACTGCATGCACCCATCTTTAAAGATGCACTGTTGTTTTAGCAAGTGGACACAGTTGACCGCCATTCCCACTGTAATCTGATTTCCAAACTAACGAATTCACTGCGACTGGAGCACTGTCAGTTTAAGTGCTTTCCCTCACAGTAGTAACTGCGTATTAATGGACCAGGGTAGTTGGGGGGGGGGGGGGGGGGGGGTACAATGATTATATTTATACACTTTAATGGATGAGTTAATTTGATTAAACCGCCGAACAAAACGGCGATCTCATGCTAAAGTTGCAATAAGTCACGGGATGGATGGCGATTCGGTGGTTAGAATGGGTTTTCTCTCAGAGTGTTTTCCTACTAAGAGGCAAAATTGTTCCCTCGACACTCGGGATGGGATGGCAGGTCACAGTCCTAGCAGAAGAAACACTCGGTCAGGCATTGTGAAATTTGAGGTATTTCTGTCTAGATGAAAGTAGACTGTAAATAGGCACCCTCCAGCTGCCTGAAATGAATTATAAACACACATACGGAAAGAACGCACAAACAACGAAGTGGAAGCTGACTGAACCCTAAGTGCTGCTTGAAACAGAAAAATCAATTAATGTCAGGCACAATAAACTAGGCAGTGGGTGCAACTGTATATGACTTGCCATAGAGAGATAAAATAGAGAACTAAAATAGCTTGAAATTAATTCAGCACACATTTTGATGCAAAACTATAACTGTTATCTGAGCGATCAAATCCAATGTCTGAAAATCAAGAGGTTTTATTATAATGATAATTTGTAAATAAAATAAAATATTTAAGTACATTTAGCAAATGGATTTTTTTACACTTAACTAAATAATTATTAAAACGGTAACCAAATTATTTTATAAAAGTTTCAAAATGCTGTCCGGAAGATAAAAATTAAAATCGCGTTAAAAATAAACTAATAATGCAATAAAAATGCAATTCCTGGTTAGCTCTCATTGCATGACTGAATTAACCCCACACTCCATTTTTTGTCTTCAGCTTGTACCGTATTCCAGAGGCAAGTGTGAGGGTTCACAAAATGGCGGACAAATCCTTAAACTGGGGCAGAACATGGTGCAATGCCACCTACAGGAGCTGAAGATTGACACGAGCAGCCAAGGTCAGGCTTGATGCCATTCATTTCAGGCATTCTAATCACAAGAGAGGTTAATGACCCTAAGAGAATAAAATCCATGTGGATCCATACAGCCATATCTGTGTCTTGCCCTCATACAGAAATCCTCTGACACCAGACCTCCCTCATAACCTTGAGGAACCCGTTACACTGACAAAAAGCGAACAAAATAAAACCATACAAAGAAGAAAGTTTCTCTTCAAGAATCTTGAGGTTTCCCTTTTTTCCCCATTATTGCGCATCTCACATGGATGTTAACGGAGAGCTGTTTAAAAAACTGCCGAAAAATTCGTCATGAAAAAACAAAACAAAACAAAACAAAACAAAAAGAATACAATGCATATTTTTACCTGCACAGGGAAAACAACAAATCAATTAAAATATTCATATTAAAATAAAAATAAATAATGACAACATAAATAAAAAAGAAAATTATATTTCGCTATGTTTAGCAAAACATCCATGAAAAAGGATGCCATGCAGATCTGCTTTTTACTAATGAAATTAAAAACTTAATTGCTATAGATAAGAGCGTCTGCTAAATGGCTTAAAACTAATGTGACACAAGGATTCATTGAAACTATTGGAAGCTCCACTTGAAAATTACATTTGCCAACAGCTCCGTTCTGAAACCGTCCGAAAGTTCTGCACGGGAAATCTGCATGATGGTGGCCCTCCGTGAAAACACACTTTTCAACCCTACCTGCTCCTTCTAAGTCACCAACCTCCTCTGAGAGCTCACCGTTAAGCCACAAGGGTTAAAGTGACAACTCATACCGAGCTGAAATGTATTTCAGTGTATTTATTTATGCTCTGATTGGGGTCATTTAGCTCAAGTCATTTCAGTCGCACACTCCTAATTGAGCCACGTAACAGACTCAAACAGTCAGGGCCTGATTCAAACCACACCAGACAGAACCGCTGGCTTTTATGGTGGCTTTCTGGAAAACCACAGATCACAATGAAGCCCACAAACTCTAATTTCAGTTTCAAAGGGCTGCAAGCAACAAAGCCCAATCCGTAGAGCTACAATGCACATCTGCTCTGGGTTTCTGAAAATCCTAACTTGGAAGATCGGATACATATATCTCATAGATCTACAGGCTGACCGGTAAAATCAATAGCATGGGTTAAAACACTCTGCAGCCTCGCTCTCTCTCTCTCTCTCTCTCTCTCTCTCACACACACACACACACACACAGAGGGAAGACCCATCTCAGTTTAGCTGAACAAACATTTCACTGCCCTGACATAACACAGCAGACACAAACTTACAGGTGGAAAAATAGTGAAAAAGTTGATCCAGACATGCCAGAATCAGCATTTTAATTACATGAACTTATGGAGATACAGAATACGGGATCAGAAAACTTTTTTTATTTTTTTATCGTTATTCTTTTGCATTTCAGAGTAAATTTAGCTTTTTGGGCGGTGGATGGGTCTAATATATATATATATATATATATATATATATATATATATATATATATATATATATATATATATATATATATATGTTTTTAAATGTAAATATTATTGTAAATTACTTTATGTAATGCATAAAAAACGTTTATACACTCAATAGCATAAAATTGTTGTTCTTTCGGATAAAGATAAACTGGAAAAAATGAAGGTCGCAAGTGAAATTTTCTGCTGATTCCTTTTAGCTTCCAATCTTTTGTTTTTCACAAAACCCATTTCATGCAAACGTAAAAAAGCAACAATCCACAGCACACAGTACAAATCTAAATTTGAGAAAAAAAAAAAAAACTTCTAAATTCTTCACAGACCTACTGATGTGAACAAACATCTATGCACTCCTCAATAATTTCTCATATTGGTTAAAACTGTGGCACGTAACGTATTAGTTTGACTGTGTGGTTACACAAAGCTCTATCCTCTGCCAGAAATGGCCTCTGAGCGCGGTCTGAAGACTGGTGCTGGGGTGTTCAGAGAGGGCCGCTTCATCTCTAACTATATAAACCATATGGTGATATGAAATGTAAAGTCTACAGTACTGATCCCACCTCAGGAACATCCATGATGAAAGAAAGGAAAACAAAATAACACTGTCTTTAAAAGCTGACAAGATATGAAAGAATGCATTTACTAGCATATTTCGGGCGATTATCAACCCCGCAGACCAACGGCACACAATGTAACACAGCATACAGCCTTCAGTAACTCATAACAGACACCAAGTGTCCAACAGTAAGCGCGCAATAAATGAGGCCAGAAAGTTACAATGTGCTCATAGAGGCTGATTTTGTGAGAAGCCCTATAAGTACTTTCAAATGGAACACACAAGTTGTTAAAAGCGTGCACAGTTGAGGCCTTTTTGTGTGCGTTTTGAAAATCACAAATGAAACACTCAAAGGGAAGACTTTGAATGTTTCGGACTGAGTTAAGTGACTTTATGTAACTTGTAGCAGAACTGATCATAGAAAAAACAATTATTATTTGTAAAATTAACTATATGGTGATTTTTCAGCTGGATGCCTTTAACTCGTTTCCAAATTAGGTTTAATCTATAATAATAATAATAAAATGTACTACAATAAATATCTGAGCATGGTCCTGACCAACCTTCAATTTGATTTTAGTATAATATAATAATGAGCGACAGTAATGATATTTTTTCAGTTTATGGAGAAATGCAGAGTAAATGCAAAATACATTGTCATTAACCTTTTTTTATTTATAATAATATAAAAATAATTTTAATATGATACAGACTTATGATTTAACTTTTATGGGACACTCAGTTGTTCTCTATATTACTCAGCGAGATGGTAATGACAGTATTGAGATAGTTAATCTTTCACATAATTTGCCAGAATTGATTTTTCTTTTAAGATTCTTGGGGAATCGTACATTTTATGAGTGGAAATTAAAATGTCTAGGTAGAGGATGAGCTTAATGTAGAACATTTACATCATTTTAAACTATTTACAATTACCAAAATGTAATTAAAGAGACAAAATAAAAGTTAACATTTTATTTCAATCTATTCTTTAAACTGAGATTATTGTCGTATCCTTTTTTTCTAGTGGGTTACAAAAGTGTCTCTAATTGAACCATCCTAGATATTTGTATAAAACTTTAAACATTTAATTTGAAACTTTTTGGATTGAAATATAGGTATATTAAAAATGCATATTTATATTAAAACTGAAAAATGACAACTAAAAGGGAAAGTTCAAAACAGCTCTGGCCTCTCGGGAAAAAGCTGCCAGTCATGCAGTTAATGTGATGTAGTGAGGTGTTTCTTACCTGGGATTCGTGCTGTTCCAGTACACAGCATACCGGTCTGAAATGATCTTACTGTCATCCGTGCACACGGTGACCCAAAACAGGAGGACGACCATGAAAAGTGTCAACTCCATCTGATAAGCAATAGAGTTCTTGTCCATAATGTCAACGCAAACAGGCAGAAAATATAAGCTCAGTTAATAACAGATGCGTTTAAGAAGAACGATCATGTGTGTCTTGTTCAAATGCATCACATTCTTCTTCGAAGGAATAAAAAGTAAAGTCAAAGCTGAGCGCATGAACTTCTCACGGAGGATCCATCCAGCATCTCGACCTCCACAGCTTGAGATGTTTCCATGACGATCGGAGAAAGAGGACCGCCGCGTGTCAAACTACCATACCGCTTGCTTTTCACATCCATTCCTCCTTAGAGTGGCTTTCAAAAACTTTTCTCAGACTCGTAAAAAGTGGCCGGATAGTTACCATCCATTCAGGCGAACGCGCGCGCTCTAAAATCCTGCTGGTACTCCACACATGCGCGCGGTCCGTGCGTCTCCTCTCTCCGAAGCCACCTGAAGCGAGTCGGTCTTCTTAATCACCAGTCAATGAGAGGAAAAAGAAGCCTGCACTTCCGTGTCAAACTGCCGTGTGGAAGTTATCTCGGTTGCGGTCTCGTGGTGCGCTCACAGACGCGGTGCCGAACCCACGCACGCCGCATCACGCGCAAAGTTGGCGCTTTAAATGCCGCTTCTGCGTTCACAACTTGCTGCTCCTCACAGACAGTCGCTCTCACAAGTGTGAAATTACGTTTCCTGTCCTTCCTTGCAAAAGACGAGCTGTCCTGCCTCCACAGCGCGCTGTCTCTCTCTCAGCACTGGTCTCCGTCGCTCCGCTGTCTGTCCTCGAGCGCGGGGCGGAGCTGCTCGGCGAGACGGACCGCCTGGACCTGCACGCTCAAACTTTGGAGATATTGCCCATTAAACAAGGCCATTAAACGAAATTAAACTTAATTACATTTCGCATTTAAAAACAAAAAAGACCATTCCTCCGTTGTGTGGTTGTGTGACATGTTGAAATATCGTAGTTTCTAAACTGAGCCTGACTGAGCACTGTAAATGTTAAATTGTTGGTAAATTTACGTTAAAAACAAAATGACAGCGCTTACCAAAAAAAAAATCACGGTAAAGTATTACGGTATGAAGTTTGAATTTTACGGTATATCGCCATTAAATTATAACATTACATTTAGCTATGTATTTAAAAGAAGAATTGTAAATGTTTGTGAATTTAATTTAGAATGTCTTCTGACCAATTTGAGCTATTAAAATCGGTTTGTATCTTAAGCTATGATGAAAAAAACGAAACCATTTGTGCTGAAAATTCTGAGAATGCCGATTTGTACTTTTTATTATTTTTCTATAAATATACAAATTATACAAAAATAAGACTTTTACTTCTAAAAATATGTTATACAATACTTTTACAGTAATGTGTAAAATGCACAGTTCAGCACGATTTGCATTCATTTTCTACTAAATATAATAATTATTATAATTAATACCAAAATGGTTTATTTTCTATAATGGTATGTTAGAACTTTTGTCCAGATATGTAACACATTTGAAAAGTACAGAAAAAAAAAAAAAAAAAAAAAAAAAAAAACAAAGGTGAAGGATTTCCTTGGGAACTATTTTCACAAAGAAATTGCTAAATTTCACAATTAAAAAAAAAGAAAAGAAATATCAAGTAATACATTCAATTAAACATTAATTTTAGAACCAGAATGACTGATATAATGTGTGTGTGCTTGCACGCGTGTGTGTAAAACATACTCTAATAATCTTTATTTACAACTTTAAAAAATATATATATATTTACAGTGTATCATGAGCTGTAGCTCTTCATGGTTACCAAGTAGAAGCTGTTCTAATATTACAGTTAAATTGAACCTATCCCTAAACCTAACTATACCACAAATCAGAGGAAAATTGTAAGTTGATACAATTCAACCCGAAACTTTAGCCTAAAACTAAACTCTAAACCAAACCGTAGAAGCTGGATTTGTTGAGAGGAGTGCAAGTCCAGGACAAACAAGAATGGTGATCCTACATGGTAAAATCACAGTAAGCACTCCGTCACCCATCATCAAACGAGAGAAGTGGGGGTGGTGCTTGTTGCTGTGTTTAGTGTAAAACTGCTATAGATGGATGTGTATAAAGAGAGAGAGAGAGAGAGAGAGAGTCACTCCACATTGTGTGATTCAGCACTGATTAATATTTAAGCAGTAGAGTAGGCTCGGGGCTCAGTGGACACGTAGCTAAGAAAAATACAAATGAAAGTTTAATTCTGCTTTTAAAGATGGTACAGAGATAAATGGTGCTCATGTATTAAATATTTAGGGCGTTTTATGCATATATGTATGGAGCGTGGAGTGCTTAATGACTTGTGGAGTGGACTGTGAAATGATTATACCCCAAACAAGATACAGATGCTATAGGAGGAGGCACAACAGGGAGGGTACATCACACATGTCAAAACAGATAAATACTAGCAAAGAAAAAGTCATTCTAGTTTATTATAAAATACATCTCACCTATGCTGATATTAAAAACAGCAAGTGGCTTTCTGAATAAGAAGCCTCTTTATTTTAAATCTATTTGATTTGTTTCATTTCTATTAAAAAAGACAAATTATATTTTTATATATATATATATATATATATATATATATATATATATATATATATATATATATATATATATTATTTGGTTATAAATTATAAGTTCATGTTAGAATTCTTTTGGCCTAACATGAAGTGTTTGCCAGCAGAGGGCAGCGTGACTCACTGGAGTTGACCCTGTGGCTGGATTCACTATAGGCTTTGTTTCTTTCTTCATTCTCTTATCTGCGTCCTTCAGTGCTCCATTAGATCCATCAGTGGTCATATTCATACACTGAAAGCCCTAATAGACACTCAGATAGGAAATGTTACCGCTGCTGCTAATAAACTGTTCACAAACAAATTACTCTCCCTCGTGGAAATCTTTTGACAAGTCTGGACCATGTTTGAAAAATATATCTGTCAGCGTAATAGGTCACTTTCTTAAAAGCAGTCAGTTGGAAATGTATATTGGCCTGAAGAGAGATGTGGCTAACAGAGACAAGAGGCCACATCTGTTTTTTCTTCCCTGGTAGATCTGCTGCACACGCCGGCAAATGCTGTGTGTGTGTGTGTAAAACTATACTTGAGGGAACAAGCATACCTTTCCAATAAAGCTTCAAACGGAGCTGTACGTTTGCCGAGCAGCAGCAAAAAGCTTTACTTGAGCACTTTGTTAGCTGAGAGAGAGAAAACTCAAATATACAAACACTTTTTCAGAGGAGTTTTGCTTTAGGTGAGGTGTTATTCCTCACTTAGCCTCGCTGTTAAATTAGTAATCTGGTATTCATTCCTGTTTTGCAGTGTATTAGGACTATAAATAATATATAAATTGGCTTGGTTATTGTTTAGAAATATTTATATTATAATATATATATATATATATATATATATATATATAAATCAGCATATTAGAATGATTTCTTAAGGATCATGTGAAACTAAAGACTGGAGACATGATGCTGAAAATAACATGAAGATACTGCATTATATTAATTAACTATTAGCTATTTTCAGTATAAATAATAAAATACATTCAAATAGAAAATAGATATTTTACAATATTACTGTTTTATCTAATAAATGCCAGCCTGGCTGAGCATAAGACTTCATTAAAAAACATTTAAAAATCACAATGTTTCCAAAACTTTTGACAAGGTCTCTGTGTGTGTGTGCCTACCTAACCATATTTTGAGGACAAATTTATACCCAAAAGTGAGCTAAACCTGACAAAGTCTCCAAAAACCTCCCTTTGGGGATGTCCTCGTTTGTAAAACTGGTATAAAAATAAAGTAAGCGGTTTTTATTTTACATTTCAAAAATGCAGAAAGTTTCCTGTAAGGATAGGGTTGGTGTAGGGCAATAGAATATATAGTTTGTACATTAGAAAAACTTTTACGCCTATGTAATGTCCCCATTTAGATAGCTAAGTAAACGTGTGTGTGTGTGTGTGTGTGCGCGCATGTGCATGTATAAAATAAAAAAGAAGGCTCCATTTATTTGTTAAAAAAAGTAGAAACAGCATTGTGAATACAGTTTTATCCACTATATCATAGGGACATGAAAACACTGCATAGTAGTAATGATGCACTTGGTTTTGTATGTAAAGATCAGTGAAATCATATGCTATAGTATTCATAACTGCAGGCTCTGCATTTTCTCAAGCCCTCAACACGCTTTCAACACTCTCAACTTAAAAAACAACATCTTGCACTAGATTTTAAGACCTGAACATTTCAAAGGTCCATGTGACCACAGAAACCGTGGGCCCCTCACTCCTTGAAAGAGTAAATGTCTCAGACACAGAACATGGCTGAATTTGAAATGTCTCTGCAGCTGGAGTCAGGCCTCCTCTGATGCAGTTTGTGAAGGTCATCAAGTCCCATATGAAGCCCTGCTGTAAACTTTAAATGCCTGCTGGCACAAAAGTGCGGATTCCATGACCAGCCAGTATGCTGAAATGAATATCCTAAGGTTTATCTCACTTTAGCCCTTTAAAAGCTGAGACCTTCACAAAGATCCTTTTAATAACACGTGAAGTCATTGAGACTAATTGGCGAATTAAACACACATGAAAGTGTGCGCTGCACTGAGTTGAAAGCAGTGCGTTAAAAAGATTGTGCATCGACAGATGTGCTATCAAATTACTGAATCATACACTCAAACGCACCCACACACAAAGACTCCGATGATGCAGACAAATATCATAACATTTGGACCATCTCGAGTGGATTATGAGCAATTTATAACAGCGGAGGTCATTTTAGGGCCTCACTTTACTTTTTTTTTTTTAATGGAGTAAACTTACGGTGTACCCTGTGATGCCTTCACCACAAAAAGAAAAGTTAGAAATCAACTGTTCGACTTCTCATTTAGCATAATGTAAGGATTCACGGCATATTATTATGTGTCATTAATTATCTGATCATGGATGAAATGTGAAGCTGAATCTGATTCTCACCTACAGCCTCTTGTCAGTTTCTTTGCTTAAGTTGTGCGTTCTCTTTTAAAGTTTTGCAGTACTGCATGAGCACATCATAAAGCAATCAGGTTTGTAATGCCTGGAGAAAGCTATATATGTTATCATTACCATTCATCTCAAAGTTGCTTGGCGAATACAAAGCCCCCTCTGGCAAAACAGCTACTATAATGTAAATTAAATTTGTGATTTATAATAAAAAAAAATAAAAAAAAACTTGCCTCCTGCAGATGTCACTAAGGGAACATATAAGGTCTGAATTATCTTCTTTCAAATTGGTTGTGTCTGAAAAATGTTGCCTTACCTTCTTATACAGCGGTGGGAAGGCATCAAGGTTTATCCGAATCCAGTTTTAGCAATAACTTGTGGTATAATAAAACAACTACACTGTATTTACAGCAAAAGCAGTGAATTAATAAATTATAATATAAATATATAATATCTTTTGTGCAATAAATAAATAAATCAGAGAAATTCATAAAAAAATACAGCTGTGCTTGCCAGAACTTTACAGTATAAATAAAATAAAAAAAATTTAATTAAAGGGGGGGTGAAATGCTATTTCATGCATACTGAGTTTTTTAGACTGTTAAAGAGTTGGATTCCCATGCTAAACATGGACAAAGTTTCAACAATTAAGTTGTACGTTTGAAGGAGTATTTTTGTGCCCAAAATACTCCTTCCGGTTTGTCACAAGTTTCGGAAAGTTTTTTTCGAGTATGGCTCTGTGTGACGTTAGATGGAGCGGAATTTCCTTATATGGGTCCTAGGGCACTTCTGCCGGAAGAGCGCGCGCTCCCGTATAGCGAGGCAGAGCACAGACATTTCACTGATCAGAGCGATAGCGTCGCGAAATGTCACAAAATAAGTGTGTTTTTGGTTGCCAGGGCAAGACAACCCTGCACAGATTACCAAAGAAACAGCATTAAGGGACCAGTGGATGGAGTTTATTTTTACAGAGCATCAACAGAGTTGTGCAAGTGTTTTTGTTTGTTCCCTGCATTTCGAAGATGCTTGTTTTACAAACAAGGCCCAGTTTGACGACGGATTTGCGTATCGTTTATTTCTTAAGGATGATGCAATCCCAACGAAAAAGGGTCAGGATCGTGTGTTGGAACCGCAGGCGGTGAGTAAAACTGCTTCATATATCTCTGTCTCCTTGTTAGTGTGTCCCCTCCCATGCCAGAGACCCGGGTTCGAGCCCCGCTCGGAGCGAGTCGTTGCTGCTGCTGCTCTCGTTCAGTTTCAGCCTCGGCATCTGATTCTGGATCCTAAATAAACGGCTGAATCTGACTGTAATCCATGGTTTGTTTTGGATGATGGGTTTTCCCTCACTGTAATGTCACAGCTTCCAAACGCTCTCAACGCAAAAGCATTTTCGCGCTCGTGATTCTTTAGCTCCGCCCACACGTCACGCCTCCAGCCGGTCGTGTTTTTCCGGGAAAAATCGGTACAGACTATCTTTCTCTTATGAATATAATAAAACTAAAAACTTTTTGGATTTATGAAGGATACAGTACTACTCTATATGTACTCAAGATTAACAGGATATTGAGTGAAAACGAGCATTTCACCCCCCCTTTAATTAAAAATGTATTAACACATTCATACAGTACTACATACATTTATACTATATAGCACTTACTATTTTAACCAAGGTGGTCGCCGGCCCAGCATCACGGTGCAAGATGGCCGCCGGACCAGCGCCTCTGCAAAAGATGGCCACCGGTTCAGAGTCATGGCACAAGATAACAGCCACAGTTGACCCTCCAGAGTCGAGTCAGGTTTCCATCGACCCTTCAGAGTCGAGTCAGGTTCCCGTTGACACTCCCGAGTCAGGTCGGGTCGCCGTTGACCCTCCAGAGTCAGTGCAATTCACTGTTGACCCTCCAGAGTCAGGTCAGGTCACAGTTGACCCTCCAGAGTCAGGTCAGGTCACCATTGACACTCATGAGTTAAGTACTACCACAGTTAGACCTCAGGAGTCAAGTCACCGGTGATCTTCAAGGACAAGGTCAAGTCACTGGTGTTCTTCATGTGCAAAGGCAAGTCACCAATGATCTTCATGGGCAAAGTCAAGTCACCAGTGTTCTTCATGGGCAAAGTCAAGTCACCGACTATCTTCAAGGGCAAAGGCAAGTCACCATTGATCTTCATGAGCAGAGTCAGGTCACCAATGATCTTCATGAGCAGAGTCAAGTCACCATTGATCTTCCTGAATCCAGTCTAAACACCACGGAACTACCAGAGTCTCTCCACGTCTCTGCTGAACTACCAGAGTCTCTCCATGGTGGGCTTCTGTCTCGACCGCATGGATGTGGTGGTCTTCTGGGCTGCCTTGGTGGGCTTCTGTCTGGACTGCACGGCTGTGGTGGTCTTCTGCGCTGCCCTGGTGGGCTTCTGTCTTGACCGCACGGTTGTGGTGGTCTTCTGCGCCGCCCTGGTGGGCTTCTGTCTCGACCGCACGGTTGCGGTGGTCTTCTGCGCCGCCCTGGTGGGCTTCTGTCTCGACCGCATTGGTTGTGGTGGTCTCCTGGGCCGCCTTGGTGGGCTTATGTCTCGACTGCACGGCTGTGATGGTCTTCTGCGCCGCCCTGGTGGGCTTCTGTCTTGACCGCATAGCTCCAATTCCACCTTACTCCACTCTTGATTCCTGCCCTGTCGGTTCGGTCCTGGGCCACTGAACTTTCTGTTCTCTCCTGGACTTGTGTTTTGTTGTTTTCGTTTTTTTGGACCTGGCCCTCCATCCCTCCCCATGTTCCTCCGCCGGTCCACCTCCCTCCTGGTCTCCTTGTTGTTGTTTTGTTTTTGTTTTTTGGCACTTCCTGTCTCTGTTACCCTCTATTACCTGACCCTCTGTCCCTCCCCCTGGTCCTCCGCCAGTCCACCTCCCTCCTGGTCTCCTTGTTTTTTTGTTGTTTTTTGCACTTCTTGTATCTGTTTCCCTATATTACCTGGCCCTCCATCCCTCCCCCTGGTCCTCCGCCGCTTCACCTCCCTCCTGGTCTCTGTGTTCCTTGCTCTGTTTTTATGTTCGGGTGGAGCATCAGGTAGCTGCTCCATGGAGGAGGGGGTAATGTCACGGTGTCTGTTCTCTGTTTCCCTGGGTCTCCACTAGTGGTCTCACTTCCCCATAGGCACCTCACCGCAGGCACTACAATTCCCACAAAGCCTTGTCCCTTCATCCCAGTAATTGCACTCCTGTTAATTGCACTCAGGTGTCTTCGATTGATAGTCATTGCCCTGCCTATATTATCTGGTCTGTTTCTGTTTGTTTTGATGGAGTCCTTACTTTCCGTCACACATTTTCCTAGCATTCCTAGTTTCTAGTTCCTGTTCCTGTTACTGTTCCTATCCCTGTTTGTTTGTTTGTTTTGGATTTGATTTTTGGTTTTGACCCCCTGCTTGTTGGATTCTGATTTTGGATTACCCATTAAAACTCACACTGCTTTTGGATCTCTCGTCTCATGTGTTCCTGTGTTCCAGAACGTTACAGTTTGAGGCTAACCTGGAAGTTTGCATTGCACTGGTTCCCTTGCAGAAAGCACAATATATTGTTTCCGCTGGCTTTTGGATTATTGCAAAAAAGAAAAAAAAAAGAAAGACACAACAAACTGACATGGCATTTGTGAATTTTGAAACTTCAATACACCAGATGTAAAAAGCCAATCACAAGACTTCAACATCACCATCTTCTGACAGACTCCTTAAGTTTTTATTTAAAGAACATTTTTCATGAAAGTTTGAGTTGGAATAGTTTAAAAAGAGTGTCAACACAACAAGGCTGTGAAGGCAGACTAATGAGTAGATTAATTTATCAGTTTGGCTTGATGATTTTTAATGGTGCTGATCGCCTATTTTGAGACAATTCAAATAAAAACATGAAAATATATTGAGCTTATGTTACCCAAAAACTTTATTTCAGCATTTAGCCAAATTCCCAATGACTTCAGAATTATGGAACCTGATGTGCTAAAATGCTTGTTTCTGGGTTTTGGCCTACAAAAATACGTCATCACTGAAGCACAGTAAACAAAGCAAGCAGCACTTTTTTTTTTAAACCATTGTTTACACCAGCCGCAATCATTACTTATGGATTACTTTGATGACTACTAAACTGAATAGCCAATCAGAGGACTCTTTCTCGCCAATGGGCTCCACCACCAACATGCAAAATAGGCTGAGAAATACTAAATATGACCGGTGCTCAAAAACCACCCAACATTGCCCATCGCCCGAATGTCACCTTTGTGTTTCCCAGGCTTTAAGTGTACTGGGAAATTCATTTGAGCAACAAGATCACAGCAAATGTTCTGAAATCATCACAGAGTGAGGAAAATCACAAAAGTAACACCTCACCTTTGAGCAAATACTCACAGCGGTCCGTTTTTCAGTTCTACTGCTTTAGTTGAGAAGCTCAATGGCAAACTGAGAGTTAATTTGACACATTCCTGTGCGGCAGAGATTCAAGGAAAAGATGAGTCAGTCTTCCGCATACACATCATGAACAGACAAATCTAATTACCGGCCGATTCTAGCGGGTTGAACAGATTACATTAGCCCTCCCTGTATGAGCCTGAGCGGAGGGTAAGCGTGGGCCGGCCGGCTCTGGCCCTGCTATTAGATTACACAAGCACTGTGTGGTGGTACGGCACTCTGTCACCATCAGCCAGGAGAAGAGCTGCTGGCTAATCATCTGAAGGTCATCAGAAAGCCTTAAGCCATCACAACTGGGGTCACGAAGGGTCACAGAGGTTATTTTGCTCCCTTGGGCACTTTCTGTTATTGAATGGGATATCAGAAAAGATGGTTATGGTCATAAAGGATGTTTCACGTCAGTTCAGTTGCTTAAGAAGATCTGTGCTGTGGATTTACATGAAAGAGGCAGACGAGCTGACGGACATATACTGGAAAAATGAGTTTAAATGACATACTAAACACACTGCCAAACATAGCATTACTGGAACATGTGTGTCCTAATGGACCAAAGTGTGTGTTGATAGTTTGAGACGACTGGAAAGACCACTCTGAAACTGACACATTCCTCTTTATGCTTTTTCAGGAGAAGAAGTTCACTCTACTGGGATCTTTTGGATGTTTGCAAATGGCTGTACAAATTACTGTAATAACTGAATGGCTGAAAAAGTTAATGGTCAAAGCATCATGATCAGAGAGGGAAATGAAAAGCTGCCACATATTTTATAACCATGTACTGAGGATTCAAGGGACAGAATTTATCTAGGAAAAGCCAAACTGGTTCAACAATGATTTAATATCTATTACAGCTTATGGCCTGGCCCACCACCAGTTAAATTTGGATATTAATTTGAATATATGGTTTACAGTGCCAATTTTGACATCGGCGCAGGTATTTCCCATTTTAATACTTTCAAAACATTTAAAAACTAACCTGAATGGATGAAAATAAATTTGATCATTCCCAAAAATCACTTTCGCTAATAGATTCCTGAAGCAACAAGAACAAATTATCACTTAGCAACTTAGCACATTTGTATTTATCAGTTTTATTTTAAACATATTTATATAGAGAACTCCACTATCTGTACCTATATATTTTACATATAATGATTTATATAGAAGCATATGGACCCAAACACACAAAGAGTGACAATTAACAAACATCAAGTAAAAGATGAGCTCTTAATATCACAACAAAAGAAATAATAAACAACAAGAGTATAAAGCATGCAAACGAGTTATACTGTTACTACAGTAACCAATCAATTTATTCATGTAGTAATCAGAGATGTGTATTAAGACTGTCATTTTGACTTATGTGCAATAACTGATAAAATTAAGAATTAAATACAAATAAACTGAAACTGCATAAATGGTAAAAAGTGAAATCATTTTATGTTACATAATTTAATATATATATTTATATATATATATATATATATGTGTGTGTGTTTGTGTGTGTGTGTGTGTGTGTGTGTGTGTGTGTGTGTGTGTGTGTGTGTGTGTGTGTGTGTGTGTGTGTGTGTGTGTGTGTGTGTGTTGTTGGAAGAACATTTTGGAGGTTGTTTGCATGAACACAAAAATAACACAACTAATAAATTAAGCAGAGGTGATTTCTAAAACCCTCGCAAACACAGCGAGCGATCCAGGATCCACCGTTCTACAGGCCAAACTGAGCAGGCTTTTATCCAGCAAAATGGGACCATTAATGTAAATGGAGACCCATCAGGGTCTGTAACAGAAACCCAGAAGTGAACTGCATCTCTCTGTGCTATCTGAGCAATAATAGCATGAGATACAAATGCAGCATAATGGAAAGAGCCACTCCGCTACAGGAGAGATCCATTTGGGACAGTCTATAAGAGATGGACCGCTGAGTTCTGACTGGCATAATCATACCATCAATAGAGCACTTAATAATGCACATGTACGGACACAGATTAAGTCTATCAGTGGACTAAAGACCACTGAAAATGTTATTCAACCCAGCGATTCCAGTTTTAATCTGTGCCTTTGATACATGCAAATATGACTGTTGTAAATGTGCATGTCTGGCAAAAAAACTTGTTAGGCCATGATGTTAGGATGAAAGAAAAACATTCAGGCATACAGTAACCACAAAAAGTATTTAGACAAAAAGGAATAAAATATACTTAACATTTACTTACCCTCGGGCCATCCATCATCAATGTAGGTGAATTTGTTTCTTCATGGGAACAGATTTGGAGAAATTTAGCATTCTTGCTCAGCGATGGATTCTCTGCAGTGAATGGGTGCCGTCAGAATGAGAGTCCAAACAGCTGATAAAAACATAATCCACTCCACTCCAGTTCATCAGTTAACGTCTTGTAAGCTGTGAGAAATCCAAATCCATCATTATTAAGAGGTTATAGCTTTAAACTGTCGTATTTGGCCAAAATACCAGTCCAAAATCCATAATAATGCTTTCTCCAGTGAAAGTCAATCCCCCGCTGTCCTTTCACACAAAAATCCACTGGAATATTTGTTTAGAACTGTCTTGGTCTTTTTTCGGTGTAAATGGCCCTTGATCTGTGCATATTTCTATTCTGAGTCATACAATACTTTTTCACTGGAGAAAGCAATGTTATAGAAAGAGAACTAATATTTTAGCCAAAAGGTCTCAATGATGGATTAGTTTATTACAAATATCCAGCTTTTTCACTCCACATGATGTTAACTGATTGGATATGGTCAAATGGATTATTTGTGGATTATTATTTTCATCAGCTGTTTGGACTCTCATTCTGACGGCACCCATTCACTGCAGAGGATCCATTTGTGAGCACATGATGTAATGCTAAATTCCTTTAACCCTAAACATTTTTAACATTTTATTCTGTTACATAAAATAATATAAAACAAATGGTATATATATATATATATATATATATATATATATATATATATATATATATATATATATATATATATATATATATATAAATAACAATGCATAAGCAAAATGCTTCCCAAAAGACATTTGATAGGTTTAGTCCATGTGGATTGCCACTTCACAGACCATTTTACTTCTACTTTACTACTTTAAGTAGGGGATGTAAATAGGATCACTTCTGATTCCACATTGCTGCCACTGGCAACACGAATGAGGGTCATGAAACTTCAAAATGACACAGGAAATATAGTCTTCCATGGCAAGGTTATTTTTAGGTTTTAACACAAGCAATAAAGAAAGAGTAGGAGGCTGACTGTAGGCATAACATTTTATGAAAGACAAACCTGAACCAATGAGGAAAACTGAACCTTCAGTAATGCCCTTGGAGAACACAAAGACTTCTGCACTAGCAGCTCAGTATGACCAGCCACATTACAAAGTGGAGGAGATGAACCACTAAGAATTGTAGGAAAATAGAAACATAAATGACAATGCTCAGTGTGGTGAGGCAGGAGTGGAACCAACTTACACAGGTTTTATTCATTAGATTTTCAGATGTAGGCAAACTGGCCTCTAATTGTTCAGAATTTTCCAGGTTTTGGCTAATCAATTTTGAGTGGGAATTAAAAATAGGACAGGGAGACACAAGATAATTTTTGGAAGAAGTTAGGCTCTCTTTTTTTATCTGAATGAATGAATGAATATTCACATGCTCCAAACAGTTTTAGTGAAAAAAACCCGGATGTTTCAGTGGCAGAAATGCACATTTTAATGTTCTTCTTCCTCTTTTGGATTTAATGACTGTTGGCAAACCAGCTTTGGAACATTTCCGCCATCTACTAGGGTGGAGTGTGAAAGATTGATGTAGAAGGGGGAAAAAATCTTCTAATTTACCAACCACCATTAAAATAGCATTTTAGAAGAATAAAAGCAGCATTTCTGCCACCTACTGGGCTGGCAGACAAAGTGCTACATGGACCACAAGAAAGCAATGGTCGGCATAATTGTACTGTAAAATGTATAAATTATTGGTTTGTTTTTAACCAAATCCATTTGTAGGACTTTTAGCAATTTTTTTTTGCTTGGGTGCTTTATATATACATTACTGTAACAGTTCACAGGTCTATAGCTATGATTGACTTTAATGTCTGTTTAGAAATAAACTGACTTTTCTGCATTAGTCATTGGATCCAGTGTTTATTTCCTCACACATGACATTTTCATTTTTGGGTGAACTATTCTTTTCACTGACCTCATCCCTAGAGATGAATACAGAAATCTGTTGGTTCTTTGGTCCGTTGGATCAAATTGCACTCTCACCGAAACTGAACCATTCCAGAGTTCAGATTCTTTATTTAAATTACCATTCAAAAGTTTATGGTTAGTAAGTTTTTAACGATTGTTCATGATACCTTTATTGATTATTTTTGTCAATATATGATTGCAAAGTTTTTAATATGCCTGTCTTTCCCAATTTAAATATGTTTGAGCTGTTCAGCTGACAGAAAATAGCTGCTTAGAGGATCTGTAACAAAGATGGCCGCAAATTGAACATAAAGGACATGACGTGACATGACTGCTATTATCTCAAGAGCTGCATGCAACTAAACAAGTCTATTCTTTGCACTTTGTTAAAAGCAGTAATACATTTTCCATGATTACAGTCATTACTTGATGTGGCATATAGCATTAAACGTAATTCATCATTTATTTAGCCCTGCCCTTTATTAGAATGATTGTCCACAGCTTGTCTGTGGCAATCCAAATGTAATGTTATTTGTCATGCCAATAAAAACTAGTGAATTGAAACTGAAACCGAGTGAAAGGAACAAAGAGAAAGAGAGAGAAGAAAGAGAGTGAGAGAGAGAGCTGACCATGTTTTATTCATTGAAGCACCAAGTGAAATTTGGACTCCAGGTGCACCTATTTTAGTCGTCTCCAGACACCTCACTTCCCAGGGCTCTGAGTGTTTCCATTTGTTCAGCTTGAGCAGCTCAGTTCATCAGGACTTACACTTGTTTTTTTCCCCCCATGAACGATTGCAAGATTCGCCTTTCACTGCCTGCAATAAATAGTTTTATATTTGGAAGTTGTAAACTTGCTCTTGAGTGTTTTTTGGCAGCTATCTGCAGTGTGGTCAGCCTTCATAGCTTAAACTACCCTCTGAAGAAGGCCATATCATTTATCAGCATTTCAGATGTTAATTTATGAATTTAAAAAACGCTGTGAAATGTTTTCATTTTCAGCAGATTTCACAGTTCTTCATTTCAGTAAAACAAGCCTTATAGCTCAGAATAACAGAGAAGAAAAATAAATGTACTCCATTTAAAGTTCCTTTGTTGTAATTAGCATTATAATTAGCCTTTTAGCCTCTCTGACAGAGGCCAAATCTGTCTATTCAACAGTCCAGTTGTCTATTAGTATATGCAGCATACAGGAACAATAAGACAGCATTCTGTCATAGTTCAGTATGAGGCTATTAGGTGACTCATTTAATAAGCACTTTTCTTAATTATGCTAATAACCTAGAAATGCCCAGCGGGAATAATGAACAGATAAATGTTTAGTACCACCAGTTAATGGCATAATAGAGCACACAACCAATTATAAACATCAGTGTGATTGATTCAGGCCGGAGTAAAGGCAGAAAAACACCTGCAGATCGACTTCTCGACTTTTGACGCGTGGCGTTTTAAAGGAACGGTTCACCCAAAAATGAAAAGGTACTCACCCTCGGGCCATCCAAGATGTAGATGAGTTTGATTCTTCATGGGAATAGATTTGGAGAAATGTATCATTACATCACCTGCTCACCAATGGATCCTTATGAATGGGTGCCGTCAGAATGACTCAGCTTTTCAAGATGTTAATTGATGGACTGGAGTGTGCTTTTTTTTTTTTTTTTTCTTCAGCTGTTTGGACTCTGATTCTGACGACACCCATTTACTGAAGAGGATCCATTAGCAAGCAAGTGATGTAATGATTTCTCCATATCTATTTAGATGTGCTGAGGGTCAGAAAATGTTCTGCCAATTTTCTTTTTTTTGGGTGAACTAACCCTTTAAGGCAAGGCAGGTTTATTTATATAGCACATTTCGTACACAATGGTAATTCAAAGTGCTTTACATAAAATAAAGTAAAATAATAACAAAAATAAAACAAGCAATTTTAAAACTTTGCAAATGATTTAAAAATTGACTTATTTAAAATGAATTTTAAGCTCAATTAGATCAGCCCATGCATCTCAATGTGAACTTGATGGATTTTATAAGTAGGCTATAAAAATCAGCCTGTGATCTTGATGAGGTATCCTGCCTGAATGAGGGGATTCGGTCACATGCTGTTCCTCCTGGTGCTCTGATGTCTGTGTGCCGTCTGTTCCTCTGCCCTCACCCCTCTGATCATGACTCACAAACACGCCTACAACCAAAACTCAAAATACGCTCATATTTTTCTGAAGGAGAGCACATGAAAACAGGAATATATGTTTCCTTGATTGATGCAAAAAGACAGAGAGTAGAAGGAAAACACAAATTGGACAAATATGTCAAAAAGTGATTTTATACGGCGAGATAAATATAGTCAGAAGAAATCAGTCTTCAAGCTCAGGTTCCTACCTCAGCTTGGGCCTTTTTAAATTAAACTAATTAAAAAAAAATCAGTTTTTCAGATATGTAACAGTGGTGTATACGGTTCCATATAATTTTGTCTATGAGAGTGTTTGATGTATATATGTGTTTGATGTATATATGTATCACTCACACTTGTATTACTCACATCGTAGTAGTTTTAAAGAGTTTTTTTAGGTGAGAATGTAGTTGTTTAGATTTCAAATATGCAGTTTGTTAATAAAGATAGTGTCAATTTGAAAATGAGCTTCTTCTTTTGTTTTTGGAGATGTGGGCACCAGGGCTTCAGCAGCCGTTCAGCAGCCTCAACTCGGCCAGATCTTCTCAAATTTTTCTGCTGGCTCTGATGTCTCCATAGTGGTTAAACATGAGATCTAATTTGTTTTGGGTAAGTCTAATGGACAGTCTTTGCTCTTATTAATCTATAATTTGTTCCAGAGCAAATAGTTTCATCTGAGGGCAAAGTCTCATAACGCTATATATTAAATAACTTTAATGCTGTTTATCAGAGTGCTGCCTTTGTACTTTTGATTGAATTGTCTAGCAACATTTATGATGGCTGTTTATTTTATTTTTCTTATTATTTTTTTGTAGTATTGAATAATTATATTTAGTTTTAAGAACGATTTTAGTTTCATTATTTCTCCATTAGATGAAAACAAGTGAATATGAGTATTTTTATGAGTGAATATGAGTGAGTTACTCTACGTCTATGTCCTACATCTTCCACTGGAATGCTACTCTCATGAACCGTAAGCGGAAGCTAGAGATTATGGTTTATAAAGTTTTAAATATGGTTTTTCTTTTTACACAAATGCACCTGAAATGATGAAGGCCTTTATCAACCCCCAGAGCCACGTGGATCACTTTTTATGATGGATGGATATACTTTTTTGGACTTCAAAATGACCACCATTAACTGTCATTATAAAGCTTGGAAGAAGCATGAGATTTTTAAATATAACTTAAATATAATGATTGTATTTGTCTGAAAAAAGAAAGTCAAATGGCTTGAGGGTGAGTAAATAATAGGGTAATTTTCATTTTTGGGTGAACTATCCCTTTAACAGTTGAAAGGCTAGTATCACAAAGATATCGCTTTAGTCAGTAAAGATTCAATATATCATTATGAATTTTTGGATTTAAACATACAAATTAGTAACGGAGGCTTGGGCTCAGCTGTTAAACTGTTAAACTGAGATTTGAATCGGTGGTGGAAGGAAGTATTCTGCAAACAAATGTTTTTTAAGAGACTCTGTGGTGGTTTATAATTTATTTACACACTTGAGCTATCAAACTGTTGTATAAACGCAATATCACACCTGTACCCATGATACAGCTGATCACGCACATGCTGATATAGAGCGATATCACATGGGAACTCACATGATACTGCTCATATATACTGTAGCTAGCTTCTGAGCCAACATTTCTCAATTTCATTTAGTTTAGATGAATGAAATGTTTATCTTCAACAGTCACACAAAAGTTTTTTTGGAAAAAAACTAAAACATCTAGTCATTAATTTTGAATAATTAAAGGTACAATTTGTAAGATATTTGCAGTAAAATATCCCAAAACCACTAGGCTAGTTGTTAATATATTTTTTTCCAGCTGATTACTAACAATATCTATAATGTTTTCAACTACTTGTAAATTATGAGAAAAATTCCCATTCTAAACAGTGTCACGGGGCACTGCAGTTGACTGTCAATGACGTTAGTTACCCTTTGTTACTGCCTTTACTGACGTAGAAACCACATGACAACAACGGAAGTAGTGTCTAGCATCCAGCAAACCACTAGCTTGCTTTAAGCAATTCTTTATTTATTTCTTCTTGCACATTTTATGGTGGATTGTGTTACTTATTTATGGAACATAATTACTGTTTAACGTCTGCCGCTGGTTCTGTCGACAATGACAGCTCCCGTAAATGTAAGCGTATGGGCCAACCAAAGACCTGAGAAGAGTTTGGGACAAGAGGAGAGAAAGAGGGAGGATTAATATCGGTATTGCATTTTCTAGATGGAGAGAGCTTCGCGACAAACTTCAACTAGAAAGAGATGCCAATCTCACTTGCGTTTTCCTCGACAGGTGAGTTGTTTTGACTCGTATCTTTACAGAAAACGTATGCTATTATAACGATCAACCAGATTAGTATTATGGGCCATACATGCCAAACGCGGGACATTGCGTCTCTAGACCCATGCAAGGATGCGTCTGATCCATAGTCTGATCGCGTCTTTGCATTGACTTTGTATGTAATCTACTTGTGCAAGTCGTTGAACTCGCATTTGAAAATTATGACATCAAGCACAACATTTATAAAACTTTACCTCATCCGTTAAATCCATGATTTATCTTTCCATCTGATTGATGGCCGTCAGCGGTTGGGTAGAAGACAACAAATCCCATCATTCCACGCTCTTTCTTAGCATCATCAAACCACGCGATTGTTATTGTTTTGGTAGTGCGCCACTGCGCTCTCTCGTGGCAGGTCCTACAACCTGTACCTTTAAGCCTCTTTATTCCCTGGAGGGTATAATAGATATATTTTTTTTTTTACAAATTAGACATTATCTGTTTTTCTAAATGTCAAAACAATGAACACAGCTATCATGGTATTTTTGAAAAATATTATAAACATACAAGAAATATTTGAAAAACCATGCACATGAGACTCCAGTGTTTTCGGTAGCTTAATAAAAACAAAAAGTTTAAATTCACATGGAGCAGGTCACCTCACAGAAACAGGATCATATGAACATCTGAATCTTTATTTTCTGAATTATTATTATTATTATTATTATTATTATTATTATTGTTGTTATTATTATTATTAATAATAATAATAATAATTTTATTATTATTATTATTATTATTATTGCCTATTTTAACTGAAATTAATTATTTTGGACAGTAGATTCTTTTTATTTCCTGTTTAAAAAAAGAAAGTAGAAAATCTGAATATCAGAAGAGTGGACTCATTGGTGGAAGAGAAACAGTCCTGGGCTGTTTTTAAATTACCGGGACAAAAGAAAAAGAAGGGTGATGACATCACTGGTTTGATGGTGCAGATTTTGAAGTGCCAGTAGGGAGGGGTTAAAACAGCTTGATTACTCCCAGATGCAGAGCTGACCATAGACCACCTGATTAGAACCAGCGACCCACTGGCATGCACAATAAGAGCTAATCAGAGAAGTTTATGGAACCTCAAAGGCAACACATGAGCGCATATGTAGGTCATGACCAGTGTACCTCTCTATGTGTGTTTGAGACCTGTAGGCCGATGATAACCTCATGGTTTGCCATGATAAAATACTGAATCACTGGTCCCAATGGGAACCTATAATCAAAATGCGAGGCTGGGTGAAATTCAGAATTGAAGAATTTCAGTATATTTGTCATAATGTGAATTGAACTGGTCGCAACCACAGAATACTGACCAGGGTGCCGGTTGCACCAGCTAGATGTAAAAAAGCTGGGTGTAAGCCATACTCTGGGCTTTGCAACATCCAATTTTATGATAAAAATTTACACCTGTTGAATTAACTGAAACAGTTATTGAGATGACGTTCACAGCCGCAATGGCTACAACTACTAATATAGAACTGATTGCTCAAGACAAGTGAAGCCACCGCGCCATGATTTCATTGAGTAAACATTTTCTAACAAGTCGCGTTTTTATACCTAAAGTCTCCCTGCACACTCTCATGACAGATTTCATCAAGGTTAAGTAAATATAATAAATGTAATACAATGCTTCTCTGTAGAGTTATTTTTTATATAGCCTATATAGGTGACTATCAATTTTATGTACAATGAGTGTCTTTCCTGATGTAATTGTGACAAGCATCCATCCAAGCATTTACACTGTCCTTCCAAGCAAGATGTCAAATGGTTCTGTTTCTTTCAATAATCCTGTACAGAAATATGTTTTGTATTCAGTGTCGACAGTGTGGTAGGCTATAGTCTACACAGTCACGCTTTGTGATTAATATAGCTTATCCTTCCCGAAAAGACACCATTACAGTTCACATCAACAGTCATGAATCCTAAAAACGAATAATGTCCGAGCAAATCAGGACATTTCACTTTACACCTACCTCTGACTAGGCGTAAGATTTAGTCTCAGACCTAGCACTACGCTGAGATGGTGCAAAGGGTATAAATTCTACACACTACTTTAATTGCATTTTATGTCCAGCCTAGTCTTACAACCGGGTGAACGTCCAGCTGGTGCATTTTAATTCTGAATGGCACACAGCATTGTCAAAATGGCGTGCAACTAGGACAACCTAAAGTTAATAAAGAAATAAGCAATATGCTTTTTAGCTGAATTCTGAGATGCTCCATAGCCTTTCAGCCGTAGAATTCAACCATCTGTTTTGCTTGTGTTTTGGTGTGTGTGATGCGGGTGTTTGAGAGCATGCAGGTGATGTGTTCAGGATTTGTGTTTCTGGTGCATGTGTTTGTGATGTTAAGGGAGCGAGAGTTAAAGGCTGGCTGATGACATTGACCAGCAGTGAGAAATGACTGCAGGTATGTGCTCTTCAACAGAAGCCAGAGCAGTTAACAGCCAGAAATAGTTAGTCATTTTAAATATTAAAATTAATACAAATATCTATCTATTTATCTATCTATCTATCTATCTATCTATCTATCTATCTATCTATCTATCTATCTATCTATCTATCTATCTATCTACTGTGTATTGCAACTTTGCTCAGGTTAATTACAAAAACATCCACAATCACATAAAAGTAGTCTAATAAATGAACTCTGTTGCATAAATTGTATTTGCAACTGCAACTGATCTAGCATGTTAGCTTTATTGATATAGCTATATTGAGTCTTGAACAAAGTTAAATGAGCCTGCGCTTAAGACAGCACATTCACTTCAATGTGTAGGTGGAGGTTTACTTTAGATCCTTATTGGTTACATCACAGCTTGTCTCTGGGGTGCCTGGTAAAACACTCATAACAGAGATAGCTGGGTTGAGGAATTAGACACATTTATGAAGCCTAAGAAGACAGCAGCTCTGTATCCGAGAGGAGCCGATGGGAGAGACGGTCTGCTCCCGGCCACAGCAGTAGCTGCTTTTGACAATTTTGTCAACTTCTGGAAGATGAATTGGTGAAAGGCTTTGAGGGATGAGGGCAGAAGAGACCAGGAATGTTTGAGTCCCAGTGGAGTTCTTGACAGTCTGTAATTTGCTCTTCACTAGGTCTGGCCGTCACCCTTCATTGTCTCAGATGGTGACTCCTGCCAAACTTTGTGTGAGAGTCTCTTGTCTCTCTTTCCTTCCCCCAGCTCTCTTTTCCTTCATCAACTCATGACTTTCAGAATGAAACATAACATGAGGATGTAATGCTCCAACAACAGGCTCATGCTGTGGTCAAGTCCTCCTGGGAAGTCATTACAGTATTTCAGCATGATGTGTGTGTAAATGATATTGAACAAAATAAAATGGGTGACTGGAAAATTTATTTTGTTTTCTTCCTTTTTAATTTCCAAACGAAACCGTAGAACTAATGCTACAATTAGTCATCAGCGCTAACTGATTTACTGTAAATTTCAAGTGGAGTCTGAAAGCACGTCCTGATTTTGCCAAGTCCGATGTGTTCCTAGGTCAACATATTTTGTTGACCCTGGAACAACATTTTACTCCAAAAATATATTCTTAACCATATCCCTACACCTAAACCTAACCTTAACCATGAGTAATCCCTAAAATCAGAGGAAATGATAGATGAATGACACTGATGTACAAGCACCAAACACTGATTTTAAGCATAAACTTCACAAAATCTATAAACTGGTTCTTCAAATCTGATTGGTTAATCACAATGTTGTTCCAGGGTCAACAACGATGTTGTCCCAGGAACATGTCTCACTTGGTAAAATCAGGTTAGCGGAGTCTGAAACACAAGGACCGTGAATGAAGAAAGGTTGTATTCCACTCATATGTCTCAATAAATAAGTGTTGGCGTTTTTGCAAAGTTTTCTGTCCTGTATTTCAATCATTTTAATTAGTTAAAATACTTAATTATTTCTTACATCAATCATAAAAGTTGTTTAAAACTTATATTTCTGTATTTGTTAATAGACTATCAGAAATCCCTTTTTTTCTGTCAGCCAAACCACTTTGACATAAAATAAAAAAGCAATAAAAAAAAAAGTAAAGCAATTTTTCAATAATTAAAAAACATTCATAGATCCAAGATTATTATAGGCAACTAAAACAAAAATTCACACACACACGCACACACTATATATATATATATCCATATATATACATATCCATATATATATTTTTTTTAATTTCTAAAACTGTAACTATAATTTAAATAAAATCAAAATAGCATCTCAATTATACTAAAATAACATTGCAGTTTTCTGGTGTTGATAAGTCACATCACATGCAGGTAAACTCATAAAATATTGAAACTTTTCTTTAATTGTTTTTATTTTACAGTTATTAATTACATATTATTTAGAATTATTGTATTTTTATGATTAAATTATAAGCTTTTCAGCAACCCACGGACCCCATGCAGCTCCCTCACAAACCCCCAAAGTTTAAAAAACCCCGGTTTGAAAAACCCTGAATTAATAAAGAGAGAGAGTTTGAGTTTGCCATCATTTTGTGACTTTACTTCATTTTGGGAACTTAAATATTTTGTTCGTGACTCAAATTGTTGCCTGGCATCGTAACAGCTGCCCAACTTGGATGTATCCTATAGGAACTTCTCAGGTAGACCTGAAGGCAGCATTTAGCTGATTTAGATTTTACCTTCCATGCGCTGCTACTAGGCCTCATTTGAAATGTAGCCGGGTGACAACAAGCCTCCTCAACTTCAGTTTAACGAAATACTTGGTATTTTCTGTCGAGCCTCACCATTGTTCATCAACAACACACAAAATGCATGCAGACTAAATCAACAACCACAACTACAACTAAATTCTCACCTAGAAGCTTCTAAAGAAAATGACAGACATGAATGCAGGTGCTCAAAGAAAGCCTTCCATCACAGGCTTATTTCAAGAGAACCACAAAAACCAGTTAGAGGTTACTTGAGGACCCATCAAGCATTAATTGGGCTGTACTTTATTGTGTTTTCACAGGAAAAGACCCTTCCATCGAATCAAAGTGTTGAAAGGGTCCTTCAGGATTTGAGTGTGATGGGAATGGCACAGTCTCTCCAGAGGTCTAAGCACGATGATGAGCGGAAAAATGCTCTCCTTTCTGCCCACTGTATACCTCACAAGTGCAACCAATTAGAGTAATTGAAAAAAAGTGAGACATGTCCAATTAATAGTTTGTTTAGAGGAAGCAGAAATGGTGTAGAGTGGTTTGAGGCAGTTGGAAAGCAGGAAGAAAATTGGCAATTATTTACGTCTCATATGCCAACACCATTATCTGGCCATTCACTCTCAACAGGGTTTCCTGTAAATGTATAATAGAATGGGCAAAAAGCAAGAGATGGCGGATGGGCAGTGGAGGGCAAAATAGGACCACTAGGAGAAAAGGGTACTTGTGATGGGAGGCATTGAACCAGAACTTTGCATAATACCCCTTTATGCAAAAGTGGCAAACTGACAGGGGCATCTGAACTGTGGACATGCCTAACTAGCCAATGGAGCCATTAGCAAGGCCTGGTGCGGAGTTTTGCCTTCACGTGTCAAATCATGCATGCTCGCTCGTCTTTTCCTCACCAGAAAACACATCAAAACCTTTCCCATTCCATTCTCTCAACGCCGCACACAGCAATTTATATTGATCACTCTGACAGTGTGATCATTCAACGGTGTGGCAAGATTTGGGCAGCACTTACCGCTTCCAGGATATGGCAGGAGATGTGCCATAAGTAGTTTACGCGGTGGGGGGAGAGCATCTCCACTACATTTGGCAATTTTTTGGGGGGTATGGAGAGAATTAGCATATAAACTATTCGCTTGCTTGGTGATTTCTGCTTTGGTGCAGTCAGCCAGAGCATTTTGACCTTTAAAAACCTTACAAAGTCAATTTGAAATTGTCCAGAGTTAACTTTCTTGTTTGGGTGTATTAATTCTTGTAGGCCCAACGCATATATAAACATGACAGCCATTAGCAAACATTGATCTTCCACTATTATATACTCCTTTTCGGACAACTGGGAATCTGGACCCTGCTTTAATAATTGCAAGGGTTATATGCACACGGTCCACTTAATGAAGACCCTAGGCACTGCTGTAAACAAGTAAAGGGCAGTTAGAGTCACAAGTATCGATGAATGATGGAGAAAAAGTTACTGAAATGCAGATATATGTACCTCATGAGCGGTAGAGTTTTAACAGGCAAAGGATTTTGATTGTAAATACCATGTGACTTATATGAAGTGACTGGAAAATGACGACCTGACAGGTCTCACGGGGACTGAATGAAGACACCACAACAGCCACTCAAGTCCTTTATTAGTGACTATCCTGACATGGAGAGCAACAGACAAAAAAATCTAACAAAAACAGTCACTGGCCAAACATCTATAACATAAAACGTTTACTATTTTACCTTTTCAATTTAAAAAAATGAAGAAAGTCATTCACTATAATAATTTGCTGACAAACTGTACTTTCACTTTTCAGTCATGAAAAAGATTTCAAATAGTCAAGAAACTCCAAGTGAAGGGTATAATATTATGATATAACAATTTTTAAATACAAAATAGAATCATTTGAATCGTTAGAATAGTTTGAACATTGCTTTGCACATTTAATTATTATTATTTTTTATAAAAAATGGCAACAGTTGAAACTGTTTGGTATCATTCAGGTCCGTTGATTGAATGTGTTAATTTGGAGCAATTCCAAATGGGATTAACTGATTAATGACAACAATTTTGGGGTGGAGTATCCCTTTGCTGCTTTATCGGTACACAGGGAAGAACACCAGAGGCTGATTAATCTGATTCAATTCATTAATGAGCACATCATGTAATTATTTAGATTAAAATATGAAATATTAAATTGACGGTCCAAGTATTGTTATTTTTGATTATAATTCCTGTAAGTGAACTCTGTTCACTGTCTGAAAGCATATTTATGTATGTTTAGGTTGAGTGAATTCCATGTTTGAAAGATTCTCTATATAGTGTTACTAACTCTCTAGTTACTGTAGGTTTCCCAAGCATACACAAACATTTTCTGTCATACTACTGAGAGCTAAGTGTTACCCGTGATTGACCTTGGTTTGACCTCAGCGCTCTGGAGGTGGCAATTACTCAACACCTAATTCTGTGACAAATGTTTTAAAGATCTGGATTCAGATGAGATTTTGAGCGATCCGTTTGTTCTTATCTTTAGCAGCTAATGACATTCTGAAGATCATCATCATTTCCTCTGCAAAGCCTTGGTCTTCCCGAGAGGCAGCGTTAAATGAACCTCGCTCAGGCCAAATCAGCTTAACTTCCTCTCAGCATGATAACGATACCATCTCTTGCCCCCGGGACGATTCTCTCGGTGGGTGAGCGATGACAAACGCCCCCATCTCTATCACCCACAGCATCAGTCCCAATCTTCCAGATAAACGAGGGTAACTAGAACGACAACTTGCATATCTCCATGAAAATAACAGTAGATGAAGAAGCCATTTTCTTCATTTAGCTCCAGTGGTGGGGATGCTTTGGAACTGTTGCTTGCAAGCTACAAGCTCATAAGTGGTTTAAAACTACAGTTAAACTAATCTTTATAAAAAGTTGTTAGCCCAAGGAGGTCTGCAGTACCTCAAGAGAGCAACACAGCATAGCTAACATTAGCTAAAACAAAAACTAAAGTTACTTTAGAGGAGAACTATACACTAAATCCAACTAGAAAAATCCTCTCATTAATTAATTTAAATATATTCTCTACCAACATATTTTTGGGCCATTTCTGTATATTTTTGAAAGTATATTTTAAAATGCATACACCTTTTAAAAGCATTTAAATTTTGTATTTGTCTTCTATATTTTTCAATCCAACAAAAATAAATTAAAATATTCAACATTTGAAGAAAAACCTTATTTGTTGTTTACATGAATGAACATAAAACAAATGAAATGAATACAAATCTGAATTTAAATCAGATTTGAAATACAAATAAAAATCTAATTTAAAAATTATTACAATATATATTAAAAAATATTATTAAATTTTTATAAATCTAGGTGTGATCTCTAAAAGGTTAAAAACTGTGTCTTTGTGATTGAAACAAAGATTGTTAAAAGCTACACTATTTTGAAAGCAGCTGAGCTACTGTCAAGCTACTGAAAAATGTAGTTACTAGTGTCGCTATCCCCCAACTCTATGGGCACACTTCTGTTTTACTCTTTATCTTTATTCCCATTCCTCACTTTCTCTATCACTCTCTCTGATTGATGGGATGTGAGCTGTGGTATAAGTTTGGACAAGCTTAAAGATGTCAGTACCAGCAACATTGTGGATAAGCCATGAAAACCTTCTCTCTGCCTCTTCTGACAGTGTCAGCGAGAAGATGGACTGATGAGGAATGATACCAGGAAGATGGATGCATGGGTAAGGAGAGCAGAAAGATGGATGAAATGGAAAGGTATATGAAGAAAGATGGATAGACGTCTAAACTGTCAAACACGTTACCAGTCATGTGTGAGCGGCATCAGTCTTAACTGTGTCCAAAACGCCAAATTAAATAAATCGCAGCAGAGCATGAAATATCAGTTCCATTTAAAACTGCTTTGTTCGAATTAAAGCAATAGTTCACCCAAAAATGAACATTTTGTCATCATTTACCTACCTTCAAGCTGTTCCAAACCTGCATGAGTTTCTTTTTTCCAAGACAAGATATTTTGAAGAATGCTGGTAATCAAGCAGATGTTGGTTATCACTGACTAGTATGGAAATAAAATACTATTGAAGTAAATGGGAAACAGAAATGGCTTGGTTTTTCCTAATTAATTAATTAATTAATTAATTAAGCCTCTGACCAAAATTCCTCTTCAAATTTGTCCACAACCAAATTATATGAGCTTATATCCACACTGACTGTATATCTATATTCTATTATTTCCCCAATTAGAATCTTTGGAAAAAGAACTGTGATAAAGTAGACTGTTAAATAAAGAAATCCATGAAATAGCAACCTATGAGCAACATTTTCCCATTTTCCACAATATTGCTTCTTATGTGGTATAATTCTCTGTCAATAATGTTCACTTAAAGGTCAAAAATAGATTTTAAAATGTAATTTGTGGCACCTCTAGTGGCACCAAATGGAAATGCAACCCGTTTCTTTCAGTGGCCTGACAAAGCAGTACTGCCTCAATCAAAATGGCATGATAGGCAATGCTCTTAATGCAGCCCTAAAGATGCAGTCACATAAGCGAAATTTCAGTAAAGTTTTGCAGGGTAAAAAAAGTTTGTTGCCTTTGGCAAAAAGACCTTAGACAGGGTAGGACTATATAACTTTTGACAGGAATGAAAACAAAGCTGTGAGGTATAGAAATAGAGTACGTTCAATGGATTGAACAGTTGTTTAACAACATACTGATTGTTCAACTGATTAAACGTCTTGATTACATTTGTGTTAAATTATGATGTATGAAGCACAATGTAGCGTAACAATTCATGAAAATATATTTCACACTAAGCAGGCCTCTCTTGGTCGGTGCAGCAAATCTGTGAAAGCAACTCAAACCCATTTGCGAAATCTGCTAAATTAGCTAAATCCCTGGATTTCACCGCTGCGTGGGTAAATGTAAACACATCTAAAGTCCTGATACAGTCTTCCATTTAGATATTTGGTCAGTGACACAAAGCTATTTATTTATTTATTTAAAAATATGTATTTTTTTATTATTTGTTTATAATTATTATTATTATTTACTTGTGTATGTTTTAATAATATATCTTTTTTATTATATATTAGAGGTCAGTGTTGGGGAAAGTTACTTTTAAAAGTAATGCATTGTGCTATGCTTGCATTACTTGTCACGTGAGCTGGGCTTGTTTTTTTTTTTTTTTTTTTTTTTCTTTCACACCAAAAGTGAAATTAATAAGCCTCAGGCCAAAGGAAATGCACCTCATTCCTCATTTCTTTCAACACAGAGACAGGAGAGGTGTCAGTGAATAAGTGGGAAAACAACGGCCTTTAGTCCTCATTTTCAATGGACTGGTCCTGCTTCAGTCTCAGTTGTGAGGCCAGTGCCCATCCAGGCCTCGAGGAAAGAGCGACAGTACAGCTAAAGGGAAATTCCAATAGCTTTCCAGCAAGAGATTTGCATCCCCACTGAGAGTGTTGATGACTCCGGAGCACAGCGATGACAGGGTGGGTATCGATGCAATCAGCAAAAACATACGGAGAGCCAACAGGAGAACAGAGCCTGATAAACACCCTGTCTGTGCAAAAATAAATTAGAAGGCTGTGTCTAAATGTCGGCACTGGGGTGCGTTTAAACACACGCACTCAAACATACCCTACAAAGGCATTACAAGAAAAAATAAACAGCTCTATTGCTTTATTGCATTTTCAAAACATAGGCAGCAACAGTAGGCATAGTGCCGGGCCTCCACCGGCTTATATGAATAACTTAGAGACTACCAGCGGCTGCTCCTGATAGTTGGAAAACTCATGATGGCTTTTCAGTGAAAACTCCAGGGCGGGAAGTGATCACGGCATGCATCTTTGAACTGTTGTCTAACTGCTGGTGGCAGCACAGAGCTGCTGCAGGGCCAACAGCGAGCGGGGCAGAATTGCTTCAGCCTGATGCCGCCATCAGATGGAGATGTGCAGTTAAGAGCCTCATTTAGGGAGGACGCAGATGTTCCACCTGCCTCCCATTGTGAGAGTGTGTGATGTTTGAGAGAGATGGAAGGGGAGAGGATTATCACTTTGGGAAGCCACAAGTGATTTTGCACTTTAGGTTGTAACTAACTAAAAGCAGAGGTGCTACTGAATTAACTGCATTTTGTCAGCTTTTCGAACAGCAAGCAATTGTTTCCGATAAATTTGCAGCGAATATGACAAATGCTACTGTTCTGTTTTGATGTTTTCATTGTTGATATGTCAACAGGCAATGTCTGACTCTACAGAGGACAAGTGGATGGAGCAATACACAGACTGAACTCTCTTAGGTGTTTCTCAAAAGCCTCATAGGTCCAAGAAGATTTTAGAATCTAGCATGTTTTAAAGAAAATTATATTTCTTAAAATACATTTTGTAAAGAGCAAGTTAATTCAAGTATATTTTATACAATATAAAACTAAGTGAATCATACTGAAAATATATATTTATGTTAATATACATTTATGTTAAAAATAGATTTGTCTATTTAAAATAGATTTTAAATCTATATTAACCATATTTTTGTGGCCATTTTTGAATTCAAATTTGATAGAAAATTATATCTGAAAAAAATCATGTTTATATATAGAGTATAAATATTAAAATATATATTTATTTAAATATGTAAACTATCTAATATCTTGTGTATCTCTCTCTCTCTCTCTCTCTCTCTCTCTCTCTGTATATATATATATATGCAAATATTAATGCGGTCAGTTATTTTTTAGCACCTAAAGATTGATAAAATTAGGAATTATATGATCAGATAGCTTGCAACATTAAGCAGTTCTTTGTATTAATCTTTTGTAGAGCAGGTAACTCAAAGGTAACTTGTGAATTACTGTTTATCTTGTTTTAAAGGGGGGGTGAAATGCTCGTTTTCACTCAATATCCTGTTAATCTTGAGTACATATAGAGTAGTACTGCATCCTTCATAACTCCAAAAAGTCTTTAGTTTTATTATAAAATAATTTTATTATAAATATTGCAAATCCGGCGTCAAATTGGGCCTTGTTTGTAAAACAAGCATCTTCGAAATGCAGGGAACAAACACTTGCACAACTCCGTTGATGCTCTGTAAAATAAACTCCATCCACTGGTCCCTTAATGCTGTTTTTTTTTTGTAATCTGTGCAGGGTTGTCTTGTCCTGGCAACCAAAAACACACTCCTTTTGTGACATTTCGCGACGCTCTCGCTCTGATCAGCGAATGTCTGTTGTGCTCTCAGTGCTCTGCTATACGGGAGCCCGCGCTCTTCCGGCAGACGTGCCCTTAGGACCCTTATAAGGAAATTCCGCTCCATCTAACGTCACACAGAGCCATACTCGAAAAAAACTTTCCGAAACTTGTGACAAACCAGAAGGAGTATTTTTGGAACAAAAATACTCCTTCAAACGTACAACTTAATTTTAGTCTTACTTAGTTGAACAGATTAGATTGAGTTAAATCTATTTGTTTTGAACAGAATGAAGTTGATAAACACAAAAGAAGACAACAAGTGCTTCCACTCACAGCCAACCGACTGATAATGAGTAACTGAGCATTACCTGAGTCGACTGGCTCTGTCTTTAAGAGCCTGCTGGGGGAGCTGCCTCTGGACGTCTAATTACACACACTCCTAAACTCTGCTGTCATCGGACACAGATAGGGTTTGAAACCTTTAATTAGAGTGCACAGCTCCCTACACATCTCTCGGGTGCTAATCAGAGACAACAGCATGCAGTACATCAACATATGACCCCACTGTGGTCACACTGCTCCCCCACCGGCCCTCATATGGCAGTGGAGCACAGGGGAATAATCTATTAAATACTCAACAGGAAATCGAAAGAGATGAGAGGACATATGATGGTTTGAACTGTGACCAGAAGAGCATGAAGGGAAAATGAAGGCCCACAGATTTCTCTCTCTAGAATGAAGAGATTAGAGATCTTAAAAAGCAGTAGGAGATGAGGGAGATGTTGGAATTGGTGAGAAGTGTGAGGCATCACTCATGAGTGTTTGTGTGTGTGATAGAGTACATACTACACAAGTGTGAGTATGCGGCCACAAACACGTAAGGCCACATACACATACACTGCAGGTGTGACAAGTAGAAATACACAACATTTCTTTGGTACCCCTGTGCATGTTGGAATGAGGAAAAAGTAATTATAAGTTTCTGTCTGTTTAATAGTGAGAGGATATTAAAGGGATTGTTTCCCCAAAAATTAAAATTCTGTCATCAGTTATTAACCCTCAATTAGAACCCTCCAGGGACTGCAACTGGATTTGGCTAAATGATTTTCCAGCAAATACTCTACCTCTTGACACATAAAAGATATTTTTATTGAGTTTACACGATAAGCACGTTGCTTAATAGGACGTGCTCTGTTCGCCTTAATATCGTGTTAGTCTGTTCTGCAGTCCGACCACAATTTTGGCTGGGCTAAAGCCAAAAAATTCTTGACTGGTCTCTCTGACAGCAAATAAAACTAAGTAACCCCCCTCACCCCAGTCTTAAGAAGTGTCCTGGCAATATTTCTTAAGCATTGACTTGGTTTGGTTAAAACGCTCAAGTGCGCCCAGACTCTGTGGATGGTATGCACTTGAGACTCGGTGAGAAATTGCTAGTGATTAAAGTACTTGTTTAAAAAGTTTTGATAAAAAATGTGTACCTTAATTGGTTTGCACTACTTTTGGAAGTCCAAATGTGTAAAAGAATTTCAATGAAATATGCAAATTTATTATCCTTAGCGCCATCAAGGGAAAGAGCAGAATTAAAAGAAGTCACAAGAGTTTTATCCTCTTTCTTGCAGCAATAATTCTCACACTTGACACTTGTTATTTGAGTATATCTGCGTCAGACACAATTTCACCTTTATTTTCTGTCTTTAAACCATTTTCCTTTCAAGATTTATATTCAATGATGAGTCACCCGAAAACAGTGGAAACATGAAGGAATTAGACAGATGAACTAAATCACCTATTCGTAACGGGTGCAGGCTGGGATAACATCAGGGTCAATTTCAGACAGTACTTCTAACTCACAAAACGCATTTGGTTCATCAACAAGTTCAATAACAGGCATTGCCTTTCCACCTGCTAGGTCATTTCCAAGGATAAAAATCAACACCCTTCACAGGAAGTGAAGGACACACAGCAACTCTCATGGAAAAAATACACAACTCTCTTTGTAAGTTCATACAATGAAGTGGGAATTCACACAACCAATATCAATGCCCTGTAAAAATCACGCCAGAGCCACAAAAAGTTATTGTCAATTGCAATTTACCAGCCAAAATAAAAGACTGGATGGCACCAGTGTCCGTGTGTATTCTTACTTCTTTCTGGTCCTCCCTTATCTCAGACAGCGATATTAACCCTTTCGACACAAAGGAGGGATAACTCCTCAATTCTTTCCTCAGTACGCATAGCGACCGCAGATTTAAAAACTTTCACAAACCCCACGCTCTTTTGTTGTAGATGTTGCTTGCACTTCAATGCCAAGCAATCAGCGATCACGTGCCCTTTTTGTGACAGTAAAAACATTCACGCTCCTCTTTATTATGAGGTGGACTAAATCTGGAATGTGATGTTTGAGATTGCGAACTGTCAATCTGTACATTTTTCAGGACATGCAGAGGCAAATACATTAGTATGGGTTAAAACAAACTCATCTGCGAGTACAGCTGCGTGTGACAAAGTAGTCACCTTCTGTTCATAAAGGTATACTGCTACGCATTCAGATAAACCTAAATTCCTATAGAAATATCAAACCTCTTAAGGAGTCAAAATCACTTTACTGGTGGTGCACCATTTATCAAAAAAACACTCCTTTTTCCCAAGAAAATTCCAGAAATGTTTGTATAGGACTCATTTCTGTGTTTTCTAAAACGTTGCCTATAAGCCTTCGGAACCAACTCATATGCTTGCAGGATAGCAGACTTCCCAGACTCAAATTTCAGACTCTTCCTACCATAATGTAGAAAAAGCGTATTGTGCTTTACCAAATAATCTACATTGTAAAAGCAGAGACCAGACCTCCTTGGGCCAACGAGGAGAAGTTGCGATGCATTCAAACGAACTGAAGTAAGTATCTACTTCTGTTTCTCTAAACGGAGGAAAAACTGCAACGGGTTTACTCACATAAAAAGCATTTGGGGCTAAACCAACCCACGGAGGAGAGACTTGAGTGGTGTCCGATTGTACAGCTGAGCCGGTAGCAACATTTGATGCACCTAGCTCACATCTCTATTCTACTTAGACACCCTGAGACCAACACAGTCATCACCACAGTTCACTAGTGGTTCACAATCACTGATACAACACTTAGTTGTCCCACCACACATAGGCTTTTACTCCACACAGAACTGTGTCAGTGTCTCTTCTCCCCAGTGTGCAAACATGCCACAGACTGCAGACCCCATTGCCCATGGGGAAGACTTGAACACTTTGCTGAGAGGCATGACAGACAGCCCCAAGACATTTGCGCTGTTATTTTTTGAAAATAAAAATTCCAATCCTGAGATGATTCCTGACACAAGATTCAAGCCAGAACAACAACCACGAGGAGCTAGTCAAGATAACCAGCTCCCTAAGCTATGCCTTCACAACCCAGCTGAAACTGAGTGACAAGCACATCACCCACCTTCAAGAGGGGCTGACACGTGCTCAACGTCACATAGACAAGCTGGAAGTGAAAGTTCAAGATCAAGTCAAAGCACCCAACGAGAGGGAGCAGGGAACAACGGAATAAGTTAAGAAGCTCCAAGCACCCCTGGCAGTAGCTCAGCTCGACCAGCAACATGCAACAGCATCCCAGAAAGACCTGGTAAAAAGACTCCAGAATGCCAAACAGCTACTTGAGAAACCCAAGAATGATGTCAGAGATGATCATTCTAAAATCAGTGCTTTGGAAGACCACCTTGAAACGTACAGAACTGAAATGGACAATCTGACCCAACAACTAGATGATACCAATGATGAGCTCTACGTGGTCAGATAGGAACTCCAATATGCTTACAAGCGGAAAAAAGTGAAGGGCCACAAACCCAAAACTTCACCTGCCTTCGCCACAGAACCCTTTTCTGCCAACGAAAGAAAACCTCCAGTCCAAGCAGACCTTGGAGCCGCACATGGGATGACCATCAAAGGCTTCAATAAGCTGTCTGAAAACATCAGCAGGTTCAACCCGTTCAACCTCCAGAGGGCCACGACATCCAGGCTTACCTGCAAGATATCGAATTTTATCTGGAAATGAGACCTCATATGACTGACAGAGACAGGTTTTACCCCCTTAGAGCCACGTTCAGTCCCGAGGTAAGAAACTTTGTTGATCCACACCCCAGTCAAACAAAGTCAAACTACCAGCAACTTTGTTAGTTCCTGGTTAAATAGTTTACAGCCCCTGAGCCTGAACTCAGACTGTTAACTGCCTTGTAAACCAAACAAGATCGACAAGAGGCTCCACAAACTTACTACAACTGACTCCGACAAGCCTACTTTAGTGCACACAACAAACCTGACCTTGAAGAGGATGTGAACTTCTAAAGCCTCTTCCTAAGAAATCTGCACCCTGGAGTCCATCTAGGTGTCATGGCCTGTCCACGCTCAATGACCATCCAACAGTTGCATGACCTAACACAGAAGGCCTATAACAAGCAGAAGATGGCCTCAAAGAAAGGTAACAAAACATCCACAATCTTGAACTCTGTCAACTCTGTCAGCCTTGCACTGGATGACACCCAGTGGCATCACAACACCAGAGTTTTCCATCAAAAGCACAGAGAACATGTCCACAACGGCTTTTAGCCCAAAAAAATCCATGGGACCAGCCATGCTTCTCAAGAAACCAAGAGGACAAGAACAACTGCAAACATAACCAAACATCCAAAGGAAATCACCTGCCACATCCAAGAGCAACTCGTGTGGGTAAGCAACAACAAAACCCACCTCAGCACCACTTATGAACGGTGAACGGTGCTGAGTATGCACAAGAACAGGACAGCTTACTGTCAGACGACATGGAATAATCGTGAGACAACTGAAAGAATTCCTTCAAAACCAGTTCCACACTTATGACCACAAAGTTGAGTCATGCTCACTGTGATCAGTGACAGAACGGAAAGCCGGTGATCACCTGGTACACCATCAGCATCAGAGATGACAATCACCTGTTCAACAACCACAAGGAATGAGCAAGTCTTTCACAGGCCAACCGTTGATGAAAAATCTGAGGTACTAAAGAACATCACCTCAGTCACCCATCACTCACTAACAAACTGTTAAATGAACTCCAAGTACAAGAACCACATTCATGTCTGTGCAACAGCAACCACCAGAGCACAGAAGGTCAGAAAGTCTGCCATAGCCAAAAGGCCTCACAAGCAGAGTGCAACATAAGAGACAAAATTTTGCAACCCAGCTTCACACAGCCATGTCAAACAACCTCCGACTGTCTGCTAAAGAACTCCCTGAATGTTCATGATGGTGAGTGGGGGGAGAGAAGGGGGGTTTCTTCTGATTTCCATGATTATCTCCACAGTTTTTAACGTGTTGAGCTACAGGTTGTTTAGACTATACCAGATAGCCAGCTCCATAATCTCCTCTCCGTAAGAATAAGGTTGATGAGTGTGGTGTTGTCTGCAAACTTCAGGAGTCTGTCTGTCAGGAAGCTGTTGATCCACTGACAGATGGAGGTGGGCATGGAGAGTTAGTTTGGGCAGGAGGGGGTTTGGAATGATAGTGTTGAAGGCCGAGCTGAAGTCCACAAACAGGATCCTCACAAAAGTCCCCTAGATGTTGCAGAACATAATGCAGTCCCATGTTTACTGCATCGTATACACACCTGTTTACTCTGTGGGAAAACTGAAGAGGATCCAATAAGGGTCCAGTAATGTCCTTTAGGTGGGCCAACACCAGTTTTTCAAAAGACTTCAAGGCCACAGATGTTAGAGCCACAGGCCTTTAGTTATTTAGTCCTGCTATTTTGGATGTCTTTGGTATGGGGATAATGGTGGGGTGTTTGAAGCATGAAGGAACTTTGCACATCTCCAGTAATCTGTTAAAGATCTAAATGAAGATGGGGGCCAGCTGATCAGCACAGGATTTCAGACAGGCTGGTGAAACACAATCTGGTCCTGGATTTTCCTTTTCTGTGTAGCAGAGCGGGAGGAGATTAATATAGGACCCTAGGAATACTAAAACCCTAAGGTGATGTATCAATGCTGACTACGCCACCCCTTTAAAGTGAGGGGAACTAAAAATTAACATATTTTTAAACACACAGGCTCATTACCAGGTAGGGCAGAGACTAGAAGGTATTAATGTACATGTTTATTAGGTTTACAATAATCAGAACACTTAAGGCTAAAAATGTAGCTCAATAGAGCTAAACAACTACAATTCAATACAATACACACAAAACAAAATGACTAAAACTTACCCGTGGCCAGGTAGGCTAGCTGTAAAGTGATTATTCTTAACACCACACACACTCACACACACACACACACACGTGAGGCAAGTGATCACAAGGAGCAATACAATCTCAGTGCTCCAAACACCACCAAGGATCTAGTACAGCCAGCCTCCTGACACGGGCCTAACACACAGAACACAAGTTATATAAAACATGCACAGTGCTTAAAACAACAAACAATTGTCACAATAGCAAGCAACACAAAGCAACAAAACAGCAACGCAGTCTTAATGTTGCTCCATATAGGAAAGGATCGTCCCAACCACCATAAGATGGAGCACTCCCAACAGACATTGTTCGTCCTGCGACAATTGGTCAGCAAGACAAGTTAAATGGTTGATCACAGAATGAATCTTAGCAATTTACTCAATGACTTGACAATCATATTCAGGTGAGTAAACCAGGTGGAGGGTAATGACAGCCTACACACCATCACGAAGTTGCGAACAAGATCCTATAGGGCTTGGGCGCCGAGTTGCAATCTGGGCCGTGACGGCCCTGTTGCTAGCCTCGCGAATGTAAACATTCAGCAAGTTGAACGAGAAGAGATGAGTAGATGTTAAAATCTCGAAAATGTTGTGGGATTTATAAGGATAAGCTAAATATGGATGCCAGGGACCGGTATGTGGACAAAATCGGCACTATTAATGGTTTGGATCCATATGAAATTCCCAACAAATAGTGGAGTACCGACGGAGACTTGTTGCCGCACTTTTGCATTACAGATATCTTTGGCTTCCTTGTTTGTTTTGTGAGTGCCTACACTTCAGAATAGTTCTGAAGCTACAAGTCATTGAAGTCTCATGTACAGTTCACAAATGGATGGGTATTTTCCTGTAAAATATCCCGTTAGCTCTTCAATCGGACCTGTCGAGTCTCTGTGTTGCTGTCCTGTTGCTACTCCTTGCCCTTCCAGCGAAACAGCTGTTTTCAAAGCATTGTTTTGCTTACTCGAAAGCAACCTTAGCGTGATGTTGGACTTTTTAAGATAGCGTGGTTGTTGTGAGAGCACGATTTCACGCCAATCTGTAACTAAAGTCACATTAGACCTAGCTTCACAAATCGCGTAATGTTAGTTAATGCAGCAGTTTTGTAGTTCGGATTTTTTATGTCAGCAGAGGGATAGCAACAAAAAGATGAATGTTGAAATTTCCCGTATTTTGGATGAGTAACACAATAAATTTCCCTTATTTTCAATGTTGACTTAAGCTATTTAAATGAATATTCAGATGTTATGGTCTCCGTGGTCACGCCTCCAAGCAGGAAAGCAGTGGAAAGTTAATCCATACTCATTTGATTTTCCCCATGGTGATTATATGTTGCGCTATTACACCCCACAATACAGCAACGATTTACCATGGTTGAAATAGATTTTTAAGACACACGGATGAGAGGGAGTATGTCTAAACACTGCGCAGTAGCCCGAGTAGCAGTAAAGGAGGCTACCAACGTGGCGGCCACGCCAAGTAATGACATTGCGACGCCCAAGCCCTATTCCAACTTTTAGGCGGAAGCCCACATGGTAAATTCCAACCCTGATCAAACTCAACTGCCTGTAGCTTTCTAGTAATCTGAAATGCCTTGATTAGGTTGTTTGGGTGTGTTTGATTGGGGTTGGATGAGCTGAATGCTACGTTCACGCGATGTCATAAGATAGCCTAATTATGAGAGGATTGTGCATTTCTATGGCGACAATATCAACTTCAAAATTAATCTGTAGTGGTCAGGTGCTACAGCGATCATGCTGTGGTACCAGTAGGTGTGTTTGACTTCATGTAGCGTAGCGCAGACTGAAGCCGTTATCCAGAACAAAATTTACCGTACAAGAGTGTGTAAACAATTTATTCAAGGCAAGGCAAGGCAAGTTTGTTTATATAGCACATAACATTACATGTTAATTCAAAGTGCTTTAAATAAAAGAAAGTAAAATAATCATGAAGAACAAAAATAAAACAAGCAATTTTATAACTTTGGAAATTATTTAAAAATTGACTTTTTTAAAATTAATTTAAAACGGTTAGAAAATGGCAATTATTAATATAAAATACAGTGAATATGTAAAATACAGTGCAATCAGTCCGGACATCGCACAGTGCTCATTCAGTAAATGCACAGCTAAACAGATGAGTTTTGAGTCTAGATTTAAAGGTGACTAGTGTTTTAGCACACCTGATCTCTTGGATGCTGATTCTTGGATGCTGATTCCAACTGCCGGCGGCAAAATAACTAAAGGCTTTGAATATTGTCTTGCTTGGAATATGGAAACATTTGGATTTGTGCCAAATGAGAGAGGTAGGCATCAGATTCACCTTAAATTAATTTGTTCTTGGATTGACGTTTTTATAGCCTAAACTTTAGATGATTTGTTTTGGAGAGAAACTACTGTTTTTATAATTTGTTAACATTTTTCTTTAGCCTAAAAGCATTTTAGCCTTCATTATTTTTAAGTATTGTTTTTTTGTTTTTTTTTGTTTTTTTTTTTTACAATGCAGCAAACTTTAATAAATATCTTTAAAATACTTAAATGTCTTTAAAGTGTTGACAGATTTTTTGGTTTGTATGTTACTTTGGTAGGTGGGTTAATGACGAGATAAGCGGTTGTGATTGGCTAAGGCAGAGTCATGTGTTTCATGGTAGCCAATCAGAGACAGTGTTTTTACACACATGCCGTCACACACGCGGCTGCGCCAGCGGCGCCAAACATACACACACGCGCGCGCGCAACAGCTACACAGAGATTCGAGTCAGGAGCAATCCGATGAAAAGTTGGCATTTTCAAGGTGAAGATATAAGCACTACTTCAAATTCATTGTGGTCAAAGGCAAGAACGTGCATGTATGTGTACATGTAATGGGTGACACGCATCTACAAAGCTAGTGGCCAAAAACATTTTTCTTACAAAGATAATACTTGAAGTTCAGGATAAAACTCTTGCTGTCTGTTGACGTGCAATAAATATTGAAAGTTATGTACCTGTCTGTTCTACTCATTTGAACTGACTTGTCAAAACTGCAAAAAAAAAAAAAAAAAAAAAAAACGAGTTACTTTTATTATAGAGTAATTCAGTTACTAACTTAGTTACTTTTTGGAACAAGTAGTGAGTAACTAAAACTACTTTTTTAAAGTAACGTTCCCAACACTGGACTTAACTCAGTGGGTTAATGGCTAGTTTTACCAGATCTCTCTTTTTTCCTTTGCTTTTTGAGTAAAAACAAATCTGTACTTTATTCTTATTATTAGGCAAATTATAAGCAAATACAATTATTTTTTTTAAATGAGGTTATAAACCGGTATTTCTTCCATCTGAACCCGTTTCGGAAATGTAATAATATCAGAGGAACGCAGGAAAAGAAACGTTAAAATATCAATTCTGCTCAGAGTGAATGGATATAATTTATTTTCTGTTTTCAAACCCTGCTTGGTAGGGGACTCAGTTTGCTTTAATTACGGACTCAATTCGGCGTGGCATGGAGGTGATCAGTTTGCGGCACTGCTGAGGTCCCCAGTTCTTCTTTTTAGCCCAGGTAAGACGCCTCTGACATTGTCTGTGGTTCAGGAGTGGCTTTACAAGAGGAATATGACAACTGTAGCAAAATTCCTTGACATTTATGTGTGTGGTGACTCTTGATGCCTTGACCCCCAGCCCATTCCTTGTGAAGTTCACTCAAATGCTTGAATCCATTTTCCTTGACAAGCCTAAAAAGGCTGCGGTTCTCTCAGTCGGTTGTGCATCGTTTTCTTCCACACTTTTTCCTTCCACTCAACTCTGTTAACATGCATGGATACATGAAACGCCTGTATACCATGAAACATTTTAAATATGGCCTCTTCATTCAGAAGAATGACAAGAGCTTATAGAAGCATTACTTGCGCCCTACAAACCATTTTCAGCATTCATGACATGACGCTAGAGCAACAAATACACATTAAAATGACTTCTGACTGGAATAATAGCTGCAGACAATTCTGCTTCGCCAAGAATTTAAATTTTGAAAAGGTACTTTGCTGATCGTCCAGTACTGAGGGAGAGGAATCTAAAGCACTGATGCCAAGAGAGTAGTTGTTAGAAAGCAGCCAAATGATACTAAAAACACAAAGTCTTCAAATCAAGCAATTATTTTTATTGGAGGTGGTAGGGAGACAGAAAAATTTCCCAAACTGTCTGAACAAACAGGGAAAACATGCCATTTGAATAAAAGCACGGAATGGAAAAGATCTCCATAAAGTTATGACGAATTCCCGTGACCAGGTCACTGACCACAACGTTGAACCTTGCCACATCCCTGACCACTTCCTTGACTGTTGCCCTGTCCCGCGCCGCTTCCCTGGCCAGCTCCGAAGCCCTGTCCCACGCCCTGTCCCGCACCGCTTCCCTGGCCCGCGCCGAAGCCCTGTCCCACGCCACTTCCCTGTCCAGCACCGCTTCCCTGGCCCGCGCCGAAGCCCTGCCCCACGCCGTTTCCCTGCCCCACGCCGTTTCCCTGGCCAGCGCCGAAGCCCTGTCCCGCGCCGCTTCCCTGCCCCACTCCGCTTTCCTGGCCAGCGCCGAAGCCCTGTCCCACTCCGCTTCCCTGGCCAGCGCCGAAGCCCTGACCCGCGCCGAAGCCCTGACCCACTCCGCTTCCCTGGCCAGCGCCGAAGCCCTGTCCCGCGCCGCTTCCCTGTCCAGCTCCGAAGCCCTGTCCCGCGCCCTGTCCCACTCCGCTTCCCTGGCCCGCGCCGAAGCCCTGTCCCACTCCGCTTCCCTGGCCCGCGCCGAAGCCCTGTCCCACTCCGCTTCCCTGGCCCGCGCCGAAGCCCTGTCCCACGCCGCTTCCCTGGCCCGCTCCAAAGCCCTGTCCCGCGCCAAAGCCCTGTCCCACTCCGCTTCCCTGGCCAGCGCCGAAGCCCTGTCCCACTCCGCTTCCCTGGCCAGCGCCAAAGCCCTGTCCCACGCCGCTTCCCTGGCCAGCGCCGAAGCCCTGTCCCGCGCCGCTTCCCTGGCCAGCGCCGAAGCCCTGTCCCGCGCCGCTTCCCTGTCCCGCACCATGTCCAGCACCGCTTCCCTGGCCCGCGCCGAAGCCCTGTCCCACTCCGCTTCCCTGGCCAGCGCCGATGCCCTGTCCCACGCCGCTTCCCTGGCCAGCTCCAAAGCCCTGTCCCGCGCCAAAGCCCTGGCCAGCGCCGAAGCCCTGGCCCGCGCCGCTTCCCTGTCCCGCACCATGTCCAGCACCGCTTCCCTGGCCAGCACCGAAGCCCTGTCCCACTCCGCTTCCCTGGCCAGCGCCGATGCCCTGTCCGGCGCCGCTTCCCCGGCCAGCTCCGAAGCCCTGTCCCACACCGCTTCCCCGTCCAGCACCGCTTCCCTGGCCCGCGCCGAAGCCCTGTCCCACGCCACTTCCCTGGCCAGCTCCGAAGCCCTGTCCCACGCCGCTTCCCTGGCCAGCACCGAAGCCCTGTCCCACGCCGCTTCCCTGGCCAGCTCCGAAGCCCTGTCCCACGCCGCTCCCCTGGCCAGCTCCGAAGCCCTGTCCCACTCCCTGTCCCACTCCGCTTCCCTGGCCAGCGCCGATGCCCTGTCCTGCGCCGCTTCCCTGGCCAGCTCCGAAGCCCTGTCCCGCGCCATATCCAGCGCCGCTTCCCCGGCCAGCTCCGAAGCCATGTCCCACACCGCTTCCCCATCCAGCGCCGCTTCCCTGGCCAGCTCCGAAGCCCTGTCCCACGCCGCTTCCCTGGCCAGCGCCGAAGCCCTGTCCCACGCCGCTTCCCTGGCCAGCGCCGAAGCCCTGTCCCACGCCGCTTCCCTGGCCAGCGCCGAAGCCCTGTCCCACGCCGCTTCCCTGGCCAGCGCCGAAGCCCTGTCCCACGCCCTGTCCCACTCCGCTTCCCTGGCCAGCGCCAAAGCCCTGTCCCACTCCGCTTCCCTGTCCTGCGCCCTGGCCAGCGCCGAAGCCCTGTCCCACGCCGCTTCCCTGGCCAGCGCCGAAGCCCTGTCCCACGCCGCTTCCCTGGCCAGCGCCGAAGCCCTGTCCCACTCCGCTTCCCTGGCCAGCTCCAAAGCCCTGTCCCACGCCCTGTCCCACTCCGCTTCCCTGGCCAGCGCCGCTTCCCTGGCCAGCTCCGACGCCCTGTCCCACTCCGCTTCCCTGGCCAGCGCCGAAGCCCTGTCCCACTCCGCTTCCCTGTCCTGCGCCCTGGCCAGCTCCGAAGCCCTGTCCCACGCCGCTTCCCTGGCCAGCTCCGAAGCCCTGTCCCACGCCGCTTCCCTGGCCAGCGCCGAAGCCCTGTCCCACGCCGCTTCCCTGGCCAGCGCCGAAGCCCTGTCCCACGCCGCTTCCCTGGCCAGCGCCGAAGCCCTGTCCCACGCCGCTTCCCTGGCCAGCTCCAAAGCCCTGTCCCACGCCCTGTCCCACTCCGCTTCCCTGGCCAGCGCTGCTTCCCTGGCCAACTCCGGCGCCCTGTCCCACTCCGCTTCCCTGGCCAGCGCCGAAGCCCTGTCCCACTCCGCTTCCCTGTCCTGCGCCCTGGCCAGCTCCGAAGCCCTGTCCCGCACCACTGCCCGGCTTCACTGCGTGGAAACAGATTAAACACAGATCAGTTTTAGTTTGTGAATATAGACCAGGAATCCTCAAATCTGGACCTTGAGATCCACTTTCCTGTAGAGTTTAGCTCTAACCCTAATCAAACACCTCAGTATGTTAAATCAATGTCTTTTGGATCATAAGAAAAGTCACAGGCAGGTTACTTTGATCCGGGTTGGAGCTAAATTCTGCAGCGCACTGGACCTCCAGGGCAAGATTTGAGGAAACTCACCCAAACTCTAACCCGGAGGTGTTAAATAAGGGGGACATGCAAAAATGTGCAGAACAGGGGGTCCCCAGGACTGGAATTTAGAACCACCATTCAAAGTATTATTCGTCTTTATTTTGTAAAGCCATTCGGTCCTTAAAACCATCCTAAGGGATGAATTCAAACGGACTTTAGAAGAGAAAAAAAAAAGGCAAGGTCTCGGCTTAAAACGGTCATTGAATTCAAGGAGTTACTAGTCTGTGTTTTTTTAGCCTTAGCATCCATTATTAACTGAAACTCACTGAAAACAGGCAGCACACAAACAGGCCCACAGTTAAAGCGACAGCATTTGTGGCCTCCAGGGCAGTCTTCGTCAGAAGAACATCCTCGCTGGGACGGCACGACAGTCAGCGTCGCCGGACATAAACCGTCCACTAGAGAATTCAAGCAGATCATTAGGGGAGGCCAGGGAGTGCAGTTTCAGCATTTGTAAGTCAGGGGTTTCACAATGGGTCTCAAACCTATATACAAAGATTTACATATTTGTCTGCTTCACATCAAAAGGGTTTTAAAACCTACTACTCATTCATAAACTAGGTTAAATTACTTTCAAAGACAGAGAGTCACTCATTTCTGCATTTCTTCAGAATGTGTAATGAAAGCAACAGATCTTTTCACCTGGGACTCCTCTTTGAATAGCATGAGTTAAGCTCAAGTATCCGAGCAAACACAAAAAAGCAGCAATCAACGAGAAGTGCACTCGAGCTGTCATCCTCCCAGCCTGTGACCTCTGCTGGAAAAATGCAATGAATTGGTGCGTCAGGAGAAGCAGACAACAACGCACACAAAACTACAACGAATACGTGTTGCTAAAATTTTAACCTCTGTAAAATGTGGTTTTAAAGATCCAAGGAGAACAGGTCAATTCCAACCCTGATCAAACTCAACTGTAGCTTTCTAGTAATCTGAAATGCCTTGATTAGCTTGTTCAGGTGTGTTTGATTGGGGTTGGATGAGCTGAATGCTATGTTCACCCCATGTCATAAGCTAGCCTAATTACAAGAGAATTGAGCATTTCTATGGCGACACTATCAGCTGCAATATTAATCTGCAGTGGTCAGGTGGTACAGCGATCATGCTGTGGTACCAGTAGATGTGTTTGACTTCATCCAGCGTAGCGCAGACCGAAGCCGTTATCCAGAACAAAATTTACAATAGTAATGTACAAGAGTGTGCAAACCATTTATTCAAGGCAAGGCAAGTTTATTTATATAGCACATTTTGTACACTGTTAATTCAAAGTGCTTTACATAAAATAAAGTAAAATAATCATGAAGAACAAAAAGAAAACAAGCAATTTTAAAACTTTGGAAATTATAAAAAAATTGACTTATTTAAAATGAATTTAAAACAGTTAGCAATAGACAATGATTAATATAAAATACAGTGAATATGTAAAATACAGTGCAATCAGTTCGGACATCGCACAGTGCTCATTCAATAAATGCACAGCTAAACAGATGAGTTTTGAGTCTAGATTTAAATGTGACTAGTGTTTTAGCACACCTGATCTCTTGGATGCTGATTCCAACTGCCGGCGGCAAAATAACTAAAGGCTTTGAATATTGTCTTGCTTAGAATATGGAAATATTTGGATTTGTGCCAAATGAGAGAGGTAGGCATCAGATTCACCTTAAATTAATTTGTTTTAGGATTGACGTTTTTATAGCCTAAACTTTAGATGATTTGTTTTGTAGAGAAACTTATAACTGTTTTTAGAATGTTTGTTAACATTTTGCTTTATCCTAAAGACATTTTAGCCTTCATTATTTACAAGTATTGTTTTGTTTTTTTGTTGTTGTTGTTGTTTTTTGTTTTTTACAATTCAGCAAACTTTATTAAATATCTTAAAAATACTTTAATGTCTTTAAAGTGTTGAAAGATTATTATTATTTTATTTTTATTTATTTTTTTGTGGTTTGTTTGTTGCTTTAGTAGCCTGTATACATTTGGCAAAAATTAAGAAAAATCTGTGACTTAACTCAGTGAGTTATTGGCTAGTGTAACCAGATCTCTCTTTTTTCTTTTCTTTTTGAGTAATATAGAAATAAAGTTATTAACTGGTATTAATGAACAGATTGAATTTCTTTTCTGTTTTCATGTCCTGCTTGGTAGGGGACTCCGTTTGCTTTAATTACTGACTCAATTCGGCGTGGCATGGAGGTGATCAGTTTGTGGCACTGCTGAGGTGGAATGTAAGCCCAGGTCTCTTTGACGGTGGCCTTAAGCATCTGCATTTTTTGGTCTCGTTTCTCATTTTCTTCTTGGTTATACCCCATAGTTTCGCTATGAGATTTGTAGTATTAGGTTCTATGTGATAGTTTTCGAATACACAGGTTATGGGAGTGACATATACTGTGTGTGTTACGGTACTGAAAAGGGGATAATAAAAAGTTATCAGAAGTTATGGCTGGCTCTCACATCGTCCTCCATTAGCTATAAAGGTTGTCATTGTGCCTATTAAACAACAGAACATGGTGTCAGAAGTGCAGAAATTGACAGGACAAAACGAAACCGAGACTAACTTCACAACTTCAATAACTCACTTGAAAGTTGCAAGTGAGTTATTGAAGTTGCGAAGTTAGTTTAGTCCCAGTTTCATTTTGTCCTCCTGACAGCAGAGGGGGGCTGTCTGGACAAGTTTGCAGCACCATAATGAATCAGTCTCAGGTTTCTCCGCTGGAAAAATTATAAATGCAACACTTGTTTTTACTCCCATTTTTCATGAGCTGAACTCAAAGGTCTAAGAATTTTGGAGAATATGGAATTTGTACTGCTCAGTCTCATGTGGTTTAGTAAATTTTCCAGAGCCATCTTTAACCTTATGAATTTATAATTTTTTTCAGTGTATAATACTGATTAGCCGCTTATACTATGTCACGACTCACGAGTGTGCTGGATGAATACTGACATACAGCGGGGTGATCATATCTGTCAGGGTTTGGCAAGGAGGAACTCAAGTGCAGACAGGGATCACAACACACAGGGTTTATTAGATACAAAAGGGGGAAAACAAAACCCACGAGGGGGAAAACACTGACTAGGGTAAATACAAAATAACTTAACAGGACTATGTTGACGCGATAAACAAAGACTAAAAACACTAGGACACTAACTACAAATAAACACTCACGGATATACAAAGACTTCTCAAAGGGGTGACAAGGATACACTCTCTCACAAGGCTGACAAGTAGAAACACATATCAGGAACCTATGAACCGACAAAAGACAGAGCACACTAGGGGATCTAAATAGGGGAACTAATTAAGAAACAACAGGTGGCACAGATTAGGCAATCACGACAAGACTAGGATAACAAGGAGGGCGGGGCAAGGGAACGAGACAACACAAGCACATGGCCCAAAGACAAGGCCATGTGCTTGTACACAAAACACGGGTCTGTCATGATCCTGCCTCAAGACTAGAGAAAAGTCAGGACATGAAGGCAGAATCATGACAATATCGGAGTAAAAATGTTAGAGGAACATTATAATAACGTTCTGGGAACCAAAAACTGTCATTATGGAAACGGTATAATAACGTTAAGGGGACGTTGGATTAAAGTTAGAATAACATAACTAAAAACTAACATTGGGGAATGTTATACTAACATTAAGAGAATGTTAGAATAACGTTCTGGGAATGTAAAGAAAACTTTCCTGGCTAACCAAAAATAATATTCTGGAAAACAAACTAACGTTCCGGGAACGTTATGGGAACCACAGATTGTTAGTTGAGGGAGGGGGGGCTGTCACATGTTGAAGGAATGACTCAAACCTGAAGACTCATCACAGGCTAAAGACCCAGGTAAATAATGATTTCATCTTTTCTGTTTCTTATAGCATTATAGTTTGTAGTGTGATCAACTTTTATGCAAGTAGGCTACTAGATGTGCTAGTGAAGTAACACGTAATATTTTAATTACATTCTGCTAAATGAAAAAAATGACTTGGAAAAAAGATTTGTTAACTTTGCTGAACAAGACTCAAAGGACCAAGTCAGTAAAATGATCCAAACTTCCCATCACTATCTGACAACCTGTCTTCAAGATCTCACTGAGTGGATTTCCTCAAATTTTCTCCATCTTAATGAATCTAAGACTGAAATCATTCTATTTGGGTCAGCATCTGCTATGGCAGTCCTTAAAACAGAGTTTAAAAAGATTGAACTAAATATGAGATTGTGTGTCAAAAATCTGGGCATCCAAATTGACATTGAGCTTAAAATGGATAAACAAACTAGTTCTGAGCTTCTTTTATTCATGTAAAATCGCAAAAGGTATGCCGTTTTTTTAAATTTTTCAGATACTCTGAAAGCTTTCACCTGCTGATATATTCCTGCCTAGACTATTGCAACTCACTTTACTGCGGTATTAATAAGCCATCTCTAGATTGGTTGCAACTAGTCCAGAATGCTGCTGCTAGACTCCTGACCCAGACATGAAAATATGAACGTATCACTCCCATAATTGTTTCATTGAATTGGCAACAAGAATACAGGAAATACCGAATTGAGTTACAAATCCTGGTCATGATATTAAAGTCTATTAATAACCGTGATCCACCTTATCTTGCAGATCTAAGACATGTTCCCTCTAGATCACTTGGATCCAGTGATCTGGCACTCTAAACAGTGCCCAGAACTAGATCTCGGATCAAGGGTGACCGTGCGTTTGCAGTGAGTGATCCAAATCTGTGGAATAAGCTGCCATTAGCTATCAGAACGTCACCGACTGTGGCTATTTTTAGATCAAAATTAAAAATGAATTTCCTCTCGATGGCATTTTAAAATGGGTGTTGCTTTAGGAGTGTATTATTCTTTAATGGTATTATCTTCTATGTATACCTTGTAAAGCACTTTGGGCAACTTTGTTGTATTTATATAGTGCTATATAAATAAAATAAAAGAAAGAAAAATCAAACTTCAGGAAAAATGGAAATCCAAATACTAACCTTATTTCCAGGCTTTGGCCTCTGTAGCACTCAAAGTATTTTTTGTTTATGTTTCGCTGGTTGTCTTGACTTACACTGACACCTAGTGGTGTGGATGTAGCATGACATAAAGAAAGTTTCAGTTGCAGATATAATAAATATATGCAATAATAACACTCTTTTATTCCACAAGAATAGATGTACCCAAATAATGACATTACCAAGCTAAAGTAAGAAGCATTTTGCTACTCGTGTGATCGCAACATGTCTGCACCAACAAGGCAATCCTTTCCGTGTAAAATAAAATGGCTTATGTAAGGCTAATTGATTTTTCAACAATTTTTAAAAGCATAAAAAGTTTAATTATTGAAAAAAAATTCTTTATAGTCTTGTGTATAGCCCTGTGACATCCTGCCAAATTCCCTAGAAACTTTTAAATTGACCTCTCCAAGTTACCTTACCTCTTCGAGCATAAATGTTTACGTTTTTATTGTAGACTCTGCATAAAAACTGCAGCAAGCAATAATCTCTCAGCAAATGAGACTTAGTGGCCTATTTATACCTGTTATGACTCCGAAAATATCTGCAAATAAAACACCAGCAGATTTTCACACTGCCTTCTCCGAGCCCAAATGACTTTTTCATGAGCCTAATAGGAAATTATGGGTTATTATATTCTGCCACTTGACACCCTGATTAAAAACAGTGCAACACAAAGAACTGCAGGAGAGTGGGAGAGGAAAAAATGAGCCGGGTAAGAATGTTCTACTTTATTTTGAAAAGAATCAGATTCATAACAGGGCTGTGCAGAGACCTTTGGAGGGCAGGTGCATATGAGCCACGGCTTTAAATCTTATTTTAAAAAAGGGATTCCATTCTAATCCTGTTTTGAATTTTTTTATTTTTATTTTTGGAATGATAATGATAATAAAATCAGGATCGATAAGTATAATTCGGAGGATGAGAAAATTAATATATGTCTGTTTTACTAGTGTTGTGATTATTATTTTTAAGGCACTCTATGTTTTAAATAAATACTGTAATAATAATAGTTCAAAGTATGCATAGTCAGATGATATATAAAGTCAAGACCCCTTGACACCGCTCCGCTAAGCACTCCACTCACCCATGCACTAAATTAGTAACGTGAGGGATCGTCCCGGATGAGATCGTCAGGTCAAAGGTCATCATGTGCATCATTTATTTATGGCTTAATTTTTATTCATTAATTCTTGTAATAGTTGGATTGGGCAGGCCTTCACAAAAAGGTATTACATTTAAAAAAAAATAGTAATTCCTTGACAAAAGGGCACTTTGTGCATCAAGGGGAAAAGGGGCAGATGGCCAGCGAAACCTCTCTACCCCCTTGCACATGCCTGTTCTCTAATTCATTACTCTTACAAGAAGCAATATGCACCTCATTACCCTAAAATGAACAAAAAATATATATTTTCCTGCCTTACAATTGCTCATGACTGAACCTAATCCTCAGGGCCTGGGGGTAACCTACTCTACTCCCCCAATATCCACCACCCGAAAAATCTCATCAGCCCTCATTTGACTCTAATTCAGCTATCTGTTCGACTTTAGCCGTCCACCTGCCCCTCTCAGTCGACAGTGGATGAGACTGTAGCGAAATGTATACCATACTTTACGAGATTTACAGCAACCACATCACCAACCAGAGAGGAAGTCTTGAGAGTTTCTTGAGTGTTCAGCCGTTAAGATAAAGACTGGAAACTAGAAAACAATTCTACGCCGGCCAGCTCTTAAGAGTCTTAGTTCTCTCTTTTTAAACATCACAAAAGTGTCTTTTCGACTTAAAGCATGAAGTAACAACAATCTCTGAATTCCTGCAGGCCTCGTTGGAACAAATAGTTGCGTTAACACGTTAAAACACTAGATCTATTGCCATGCTGCTCCAAAGGAAGACTTTTTGGAACCATTTTTGTTGTGATATTCTCCACATTTACTAAGGGTCCAGTGAGATATGACAAATTAATTTGGTCTCCGATGACTGATGGAACACTTCTTTTAATATAAGTGTTTTTGTTCTTCAGTTACCAAGGTGTCTGGATTTTAAACTTGTGTTTGGGATTGTTCTGGCACTGTTCTCAACCTCTAAGCAGTCTGTCACGAACAGAATGAATAATATTTTTCTTAATTCAAAAACCTTTTTATGTTATTATTTTCAGCCAATTAAATAGAGCATTCGATAAGCACAGCTTTTATTTTTGCTTTAATTTGTTTTATTATTATTATTTTGGTTTAATAATCAATCCGGTTGTGGGGGAAATAAATAATAAAGAAATTCAATTACAATAAAATAAAAAACATTGAACTGCTTTGAAATACTGTTCTGTTTGAGCTTGTCTGGATTAGTTATTATGAAGGTCATAAATCCCAGAGCAAATAAAATGAAGTACAGCACATTACATTAAACTGCACATTTGACCACTGACATAGTACGTCCATGTCTCTACTGCTGCCAAAGTCCCTGATAAGGAAAGACTGTTCACTCTGCAGCCATATTTGCTACACCTCTGGACATTTCATCTCTAACACATCTATTCCTGTTTTACTTGAATGGGGAAATTCTGACATCTCAAAAACTGCTTGCCAACAAATTTAAAGTCAGCAAAAGTCCTAATTTGCATACGAATGCACTGTTCTGTGCCATTTTATAGTATAATTGGTGTGAATAGTATGTTCATGTTAAAACTAAAAATTTCAACAAAAAGCAGTGCACTTTAAAACTAAAAACACTTAAAACACTTAAACTAAAAAATGAAATTTGAACTGTTGGACACTTCATGCACTGCTGCAACCTGCTTTAAATGGAGACTATTAGGCTCTAATTCCGAATCACAAAATAACATTCTAAAATTCATAAAGAGCATAAGTGCACAAGGTGCATCTGAAATTTTACTACATTTGAATGTGAACTTACTATGCAACTGTTAAAAAAGTATGTTTGTGCTCTACATCTACCATGTTGTGCCAACATGACATAAGTTGTCCCTTCACTGCCATCTATAAATCCTTTCCCAAAGCCTTATGGGATAGTAAAGTGTCAATCGAATGCACACTTCAAAATCACAGCTGGCTGGAGTAGTAGGTCACTTTTCTCCTAGTGGTTTGGAATATTATGAAATCAGATATCCTGCTCTTTTGGAGTTCTGTTTTTTTTGCATTCTGTATAATAGAGAAGTATGCAACTTTGAATGCAGTGATAGTGTATGTAATTTGGAATACATCAAAAAAGTTGAATGTGGCCAATATTTAGCCTCTATTTCTCCAAATACCTTAGTTATCTTGTCTATTTAAATATTATGTTGTCTATAATATAATGTAGTATATTAAATATTAAAATAATATAATAAGTCTTGTTAATGAATAATATAAGACAAGAAGACAAAGTTCACCCACTATAGTTTCCCACTATACCTGTGCGGTTACATGATACCAAACACTGCACAGCTTTTGTTCCAGCATCTATGAGAAACAGCAGCAGTTCAATAGAGCCGCAGAATAAAAGCAGATCTTCAATCACCTGCTTGAATTGTACTGTTGAATGTAGTTCTGCTTTCTCTGAAGTGTCCATCAACCTTATAGCGAACACGGTCCAATAGATGTGTGTGTGTGTGCGGAGTGAAAGTGTGTGTGTGTTTGGGGGGTGTTTAGTGAAGGATTATGCAAATGAAATTAGAAAAAAAAAAAAATCCTGTCCAAAAACGACTCGGGCGGAACGCTTGCTCAGACAGGGAGCTCGACTAGCGTGTGTGACCGAGCCGCCAATGCCCACGCTTTCCCACAATCCAGCTTTGTTCACTGGGACGTCACCGTGAGGGTCTGTGGAGAGGAGGAAGAGCAAGAAAGAAAGGAAAAAGAATAAAGCACGGTAGATAACTATGGAAAGACACTGGTCCATCTTTCCATCTCATTTCTATCAGATTTACTGCCGCATAAAATACACCCCTCGGGAAAACAGAGCTCAACTTGACTCAAGCGTATACAATAAAGAACAGTGTCATGATTTCCTGTCCATTAACTTTCTATAGTTTCTGGTAAAGCTAAAATCCAACAGTTGCAGTCAATAATTAAAAGGTCAATTGGTCAATTAACTTACAGCTCAGGGGAGGGTTGGGGGGGGGGGGTATGAGTAGTTCCCCACAGCCCAGAGTGTGGACTGGTTATGTTTGGAGTAGCATACTAACATCCTATTCGGATTATTACTGTATACACTTTAAATAATGACTTTGATTATTTGTTGTTGAGCATTAGACAAATGGGTTGTGTTGTAATATGTACTGTGCACAGTATCCATTTTTGATATTTTGCAGTAGTGCACACTACACAGAGTACTGTGTATCCCACAATTCAATGCACACGACCTTCCATTGCCAATGAAATGAATGAACCACAAGCAAATACAGTCATGATACAGGTTTGATTTCACGAATAACAAAATCTGCATATTACTGTTTGATTTGATTTTTCTTTGAAAAGCGCTTACTTTTTATAAAGATTATAAAATACAAACATTTATTTTCACCATTATTAATATTTTATATATATATATATATACTTCCTGTTTTATTAAATATATTTATAGAATATTTGTAAAAAAAAAAAAAAAAAAAAAAAAAGGAATTAATGTTGAACTATAAATAATCTGTAATATAATATTACAAAATAAATGTAAAATATTTACATACACAAATATATTTTACATATTTTATAAATGTGTGTGTGTGTGTGTATAAAACATGGCGGATATAAGCATTCTTAAAAGGTTGTGAACTCCAAAATTTCCAAAATGATCAAAACAAACATTTTTATCAATCTTCTTTTTTCTTTTTTTTTTTTTACACAATAAATATGGGTCCTTCAATATTAATTAATTCATTATTTAAGTCGTCATATATTTTGTGAAACTGGGATGAAGAAAAAATTGATTTCATTATGGGGAGTTTTGGATCAGTTTCTTGTCATTCATCATACAGTAAAGTATTGAGATTAAAATTGCCCTATGAAAAATTGACTGTATTTATCATAGATTTAAGCAGATCCCAAACATGAGCAAGGACACTAAATAGCAGAAAGAAAGAAGATAAGAAGTTTCATTCCGCACCTTTGAACTTCCCGGGTCAGACCCCTTTGGAAAAACATCTTCAGCATTTCTCTGACCCACAGGTGAGGCTGACAGATGCCGATGTACTCTTTAACCTTTACAGCTGAAAAAAAAAAAAAACTACTTCCAGGAGGAATATTTAATGCTTGGTGTGCAGACAATGGACAAATAGCCGAGGAAATCCTAAGCGACTCAGTGGGAAGCCAGGAAAATCTCCAGACCCTCCGGATTTCAGACAAAGAGGGACAAAAGGTATTTTTTTATCTGCTGAGCAGCATCTAAAAGGTATCAAGCGAGAGCTGCTTTTCACGGCCGAGAGCACAGATGGAGTGCTGAATCAAGCTGGGATGATCATCAACAACACACCACTGCTCCTCTGTCTTTCAAACAGTCCGACCGTAGCTTTCCACTAAATTAGATTTTCTTTCCTTTTTTTTTTTTTTTTGCCTGAGTTAATCTCTCTTCTAGCATGCTTCTTAAAAGTGGGATTCTAAACAGAGCTTAGCCATTGCATTTCCAGTTTTTCTTCCTTTTCTCTGTTGTTGCATTTTTCCAAATTCCTGCTGTGGCGATCAATAGCATTTGTCATTTGTTCTTCTTGTTGGCTTATCTCGCCACATTTTCAGGAGGTCGGTAAATTGATCTTAACTAGAGTCAACCAGAATCATCAAAAGCGAATCCCATCACAGGACATTCAGCTGTTCCAGTGGGAAAAATCACTGTTGCTTAATGCTTGAAAAAACGTTTCATGACAGGCCAATAAAGTATGAAGTTGCATATTAGATACATAACCCCCTAATAACACTTGATAAACTCAATGTTCTGTTCATGTGTTGACAAATTTACTGTCGAAACAGGAAGTTTAGATAGAATATATAAAATGGTGCATTTTTTGTTTATTTTTTTTTAAGTGGTGGCAGCAATGAACTTGATTCACTAGTTGGTTGCTTATGGCATTAGGTGGGACATTTCCATTCTAAAGAGCATCTGATTGGTCAAAAATCTGTGCAGTGACGAGTCATCTTCAGTATTTTTGGTTTTGTTTTCCTACAAAGAGACAGAATGTACATTTAAATGCTAATCTGCTAAAAGTGGATTTTGTCAACTCGATTATTATTATCATCTAACTACACAAGCGAATACATTCCAAAGCTTAATTTCTTTTTTTTTTAACAAATTATTAAACATTGTTAACAATTTTAGGATTCAGCTGGGCAACAGCTGACAGTGTGAGGGTGTGTGTGTGTGTGTGTGTGTGTGTGTATGTACAGTATACAGTGTGCTCTTCTATTAGACAGACATCATGCACCCTCTAGTGACTGAAAATCAGAAGAAAAAAATCTATAAATTAAAAATTAAAGCCTAAAGAAGCCGCTTCAACAAGGGACATAAATGTTTTTGTACAATTTTGAATTACACTAAAGAATGGCAGATTAATTATAATAATGTTGCATTAATATTGTTAAGGTTCTAAGGTTCCAACAAAAAAAGACTGAATGGTGCCTAAATTATATTAAAGTATTATATAGTATTATATTAGTTATATAGTATTATATTAGAGTATTTAAAGTCACTCAACAGAGGCTAGTAAGTTAACTACTAAAAGCTGATTTTAAGCCATTTACAAACAGTAAGTAAAAATATATAATCTTTGTTGATTTAAAGAAGTTAACCAACTTCAGATCAGCTGATTAATTTGTAGCACGCTAAATTACTATAACTCCTCACATGATTTTTAGGAGCGTGTCTGAAATCAGTCACATCTAAAATGTTTAAGTAAAAGGCAAAAAGTACCACTAAAAGGATGAAAATAGAAGATAGAATTTAATTACAAAGGAGCCCATAATCACATCTATTCAATTGCAGTTACAAAAAGGGAATGAATGAAAGGCACACTTCGGGAATTATTGAAATTATTAAGTATTGATAAAGTGAAAGTTCATGCATTTCGGTTTTTATAGCATCAATGAATACTAAATACAAGTAAATGTATTTCAAAGAAAACCATGCCACAACACCCTCATACATACCCTTTAAATGTTCAAGTTGGAAATTAGAGAGTGTTGATATTGGATCCATATACCTCAAGATGGCGTGCTGTTTTAACAGCAAATTCATTTGCCACCTTTACACAATCCTGAATCACACCCATTGGAAAAAAAACAAACAATGCATGGTGAGCATCACAAAATCGGAGTTACACGCCGATAACGCTCTACACAGAACTGAGCTTGAAGCAGGTCCACATTTGGAACCAGAATCGTATGGGAATGTTTAGTCTCTAAAAGTATAACTCATTTGATTTATGAAACAAACCCTGAAATGGTACGATGATGCAGTGGTCAGGAGTGTTGCCATGTCATGAAATACCAGGTTTGCTGTTGTAGTTTCGGAACCCTAAAAATCAAAGTGCATCACTTACTTATGCTGGTTTTTGGCAGATTCAGACAAAAAAAAAACTGTGAATTCATCACACTTATTCCAGAATTCACATCTGAAATCAATACCCAGTATAGTCCCACTATAGTAATGAAAAAAGACACGAGAGAAAAAAATAAAACAAAACTATCATAATTTGACTGTAAACCTTAAACAATTATAAAGTCAGATAGTCCAAACAATATAACGGTCCCATAAATCAGCAAACAACTTTCAGGCCTTTCAGTGTCTATAAACTGGAAAAGGGGGGCAGCCCGTCTTTTGCAATATTAAATATTAACACACATCAACTTAGACAAGAGTCTCGAACCCCTAAAAATGATGCATAAGTAACTTTGGCACAAAACACAGTTTTGAACTTCTGCCAACTTTCTTTCAAGAACAAAATGTATGACCTGAGAAATTTCCAAGAAGATCTACTTGGTTTATATCAGTCCAAAATATATCTAGTTTTAACCTACACATTCCACTTAAATATTGGAAAAAGGCATCCAAGCATCCTGTAGAAAATGACAACATCATTCAACAACCATTTTGCTGGAAATAATGGGATTGTCTTCATCAAATTCGATTTCTGGCATTGAATTTGAATCACTCCCAGAGATTCATCTGTGGAAAGAAACAGGAAAGAAAAGCGGTGGATATCAGAGGTCTAGATTTCCAGCATCACAGTCCAAAGCTGAGCAAAGACTGAGCATAACTTGTGTCAGAGATCAGGTGGAATAATCTAGTGTTCCAATACCTTCTCAAAGATTTGGCTTCATAAACAGTATCATCATCCTCGTCGCTCTCCAGGTGGCCCATTTCCATCGTGTCGTCATGGTTTGACAGGAGCCCGTATTTCTTTCTCTCAACATTGGTTTTCTTCAGACTGGAATGAGAGCACAAATGAGAGACGCTTGTACTTTTTCCTCACCGAAAGAGAACAGAAACTTAGAATCATCTCACGTGAGTGTGAAGCTTACTTCCTAAACCGAATTTGGCAAAACTTAAAGGTTTTACACAAATGAGTATAGAGTTCACTTTAAAAACAAGGTCGTTTTGAAGTCCATCATACATAACTTAGATTAACTTGACCAACTAAAGTTACTACTAAAACTAAACTTTAATTAGCCAAGTTTATCTCTCTCTAAATCAAATAACAGGTTACATGACTCAATACCCAAGTCTCTTACAATGACAGCGTTTCCGACTCTGTATAACGTTACTAAGTACAAGCAGTATACTGTGCACCGTGCAAGTAGCTAGGAGCACTTTCAAGCTAAAATCTGATTTGACATGGTTTCCAAATTACTTACCGGACAGCTCTCACCAAGAAATACAGCACTCCGATGGCAGTGATCCCGATCAGAACATACAGAGCCCTGTTTATCATCGCGCCGTCCAGTCTGAAGTCCATTCTTGAGTTGGTTGTGGTGTTATTTCTGTGAGACTCTTCTGTAACGTTACTGTTGCTGATGCTGGACGTGTTCTTGACCGCGGGTGGTTTAGTGCTGCTGGGCTTAATGCTCGCCTCTTCGGCGAAAGAAACAGCCCACAAAGTCAAAACCAGAGGCAGAAGTCTTAAATGTGTCATTGTAGCCCGAGTTAGTGCTTTTGAGAGGCAAAATAAGACCTAACGTACACACAAATATGAAGTTGGCTTTAACGGCCGAATCCAGTTCCTCTTCCTGGTTGAAGACGACAGCACGTGTAGTGTTACGGTAAACTGTGTCCTGAGGGGAATCGCCAAAAAGATCAGGTTCCCGTAATATCGTTTTATTTTGAAAATATGGCTATAATGATAATTATGATTCCGGAGTCATACTCCACGCAAATACGTAAAACAAAACGGTAGCTATTTCAACGGATCCGACTACTATACTATACTATAACAAGGAGTTGTGAGGATTGTTCAAAGCCTGTCGTACCTGCGTTGGCGTAATAATGTATGTTTATGTGATTCCTGTAAGTCACGCGGAGAAGCATTACAGCTGTGACGCACTGAAAGAACGTCATGGACACAGGCTTTAGTAAACACATGTTTATTGAAGGCAAAAAGTACAACTAGGAATGTCATGAAGAACAAGATAAAGACTAAAAATAGTGTAATCCTGCTTTTATACTGAACTTTTTTTTTTTTCTTTTTGCATGATGATGGCCCATAGCTGTAATCAAAATATACATGTTTTAACGGATATAAAAACCCATAACTTTTAATATTGTGGTACAAAAATAGTATTTACACCTCATCTGTCCACTATAAGAAAAAACACTATATAATCTAAGACAGATGTTGTATATTGAGTGTTTTTAATGTTGTGCAAGGATGCATAAATCAGGTTTTATCCAGCCACTGTGAAGAATACAAATATTTTAAGATTGGTCCCACACCAATAGAATAACATGTAACAAAGGGGAAAGAACATCATACACAGAACCCAATGTAAAAAAAATAAGACTAGTAAAGTAAAATAAATTGATCCACTGTGAAACATTGCTGGGAATAAGAATATTAGATTTTTTGTATATTATCTGGTCTGAGTGGCAAATCATTTTGGGCCTCATTTTGGGCCTTTATAAAAAAAATAATGAACTTGAACGGTAATGCAGCTGAATGTCAAGAAATGCTTTTTAAAAAAGGCACTTGTCAGATCTGAAAATAAGGGAGGTTTGGGAGAGAATAAAGGCCAAACGCATTTTACAGAGGTCAATAAAGGCCATTGCAGCTCTATTAAGACTATTATTATGTTTAAGACTTTATATGCTTTGCACAATTCAGCAGATGTGCTGATTATCAGTAATATCCGACGGCCGAATCACCTGAACTGTTTCCATCACACCGTTCTCTACAGAAAAGCAGACATACACTGCTCTGAGGACACGCCGTTTGTCGTGAGGCTAAAAGGTGTCAGGATGTCCCTTACAAAGGAACACAGAGGAAAGGCTTTGGTATCAAGCTGTAGTATACACACAGGTTCATGGTTACATAAAATATATGTGCCAATTAAGTAGAATAGTTTAAATAATCTACTCTTGCACACAATAACATAAAGCCAGATGCTAAACATCTACACAAAGGACAAACAGTAAACGGCCAGCGGTTAATGATCCGCTGACCACAGCCAACATGCAATGGCCCACAGTATGCAAACAATACAAATCTAGACAAACACTTTTAGATTTACACACAAATGATTGCATAAATTTGAAGGAGGAAAATGCCTGTAAACATTCTATGTCTAAAGAAACAGTATAAATGCTAAAGCTAAAGGATATGAGGAGTACAACCCTACTGGGAGATACGTAATGCAGAGGTGCCGAGTTTTAGGCCTGTACCATCAGCCCGATGAAGTTACCCATGTCTCACAGGAGCATAAGAGCATGAAATGGACTGTAAACTACAGATTTGCAAACATTAGTTGCAGATGTTTGACTGAGGTTTTGGAGATCTGAAGCAGTAAGGCACAAATGGAATCAAAGGCCTGTAGTGGTTTATCTCTGCTTCTACAGAAATCAAGCCTTAAATAGGCTGAAAGTGAGAGATGGAGTAATGCATCGAGTTAATGAACTTCTCGGCCCAACTAATAATACAGCTGTTCTAAAACCTTGAAAAAATATATTTATATGTAAAATATCCACTAAAATGTCTTTTAAATAAAATAATGGAATGATGGAAGTGAGCATTGTGATTAAGACTCATTAAGGTTTGAAGTGACTGGCCACTCCAGTCCTTTCCAGACTATATTTCTCTCAAATGATGGACTTGGAGAAAGAGACCCTAAGATGGTGGTTTTCTCCGAGATCATGGTTGTGGAACTGGATAAGGGACTCGATCGCTTCCTCCACCGAACCCATCTGAATCAGAGCCATCTTGCGATCCTTCCTGAAAGTTGAGGAATTTGTTAGTATTTCTGGCAGATATTTACGTGCTGATGAAAAAAAATAAAATAAAATTGGAGTTTAACTCTAAATGACTAGGTGAAAAATGATTTAAAAACCACTGACTTAATACTAAAAACCTTAAATAACTAAATTAAACTAATAATAAAATCAAAATTAAATAATAATAATAATAATAAAACAGCTTGTAATGTAGACTTCTTAGTGCATATAGGTGATCTGACTTGTAACATTTTTTATTTGCCAGCAAATCAAAGATTTACCATTATGAAACAATTTATGAAATTATAATAATCAAAAAATTACAGTGAGAAACAACACAATGGCCTAATGGGGCATTCACACCAGATGAGACTTGCACGAATAAATCGTGTTATTTGTACAGTATTGTTCAAAATAATAGCAGTACAATGTGACTAACCAGAATAATCAAGGTTTTTAGTATATTTTTTATTGCTACGTGGCAAACAAGTTACCAGTAGGTTCAGTAGATTGTCAGAAAACAAACAAGACCCAGCATTCATGATATGCACGCTCTTAAGGCTGTGCAATTGGGCAATTAGTTGAAAGGGGTGTGTTCAAAAAAATAGCAGTGTCTACCTTTGACTGTACAAACTCAAAACTATTTTGTACAAACATTTTTTTTTTCTGGGATTTAGCAATCCTGTGAATCACTAAACTAATATTTAGTTGTATGACCACAGTTTTTTAAAACTGCTTGACATCTGTGTGGCATGGAGTCAACCAACTTGTGGCACCTCTCAGCTGTTATTCCACTCCATGATTCTTTAACAACATTCCACAATTCATTCACATTTCTTGGTTTTGCTTCAGAAACAGCATTTTTGATATCACCCCACAAGTTCTCAATTGGATTAAGGTCTGGAGATTGGGCTGGCCACTCCATAACATTAATTTTGTTGGTTTGGAACCAAGACTTTGCCCGTTTACTAGTGTGTTTTGGGTCATTGTCTTGTTGAAACAACCATTTCAAGGGCATGTCCTCTTCAGCATAGGGCAACATGACCTCTTCAAGTATTTTAACATATGCAAACTGATCCATGATCCCTGGTATGCGATAAATAGGCCCAACACCATAGTAGGAGAAACATGCCCATATCATGATGCTTGCACCTCCATGCTTCACTGTCTTCACTGTGTACTGTGGCTTGAATTCAGAGTTTGGGGGTCGTCTCACAAACTGCCTGTGGCCCTTGGACCCAAAAAGAACAATTTTACTCTCATCAGTCCACAAAATGTTCCTCCATTTCTCTTTAGGCCAGTTGATGTGTTCTTTGGCAAATTGTAACCTCTTCTGCACATGCCTTTTTTTTAACAGAGGGACTTTGCGGGGGATTCTTGAAAATAGATTAGCTTCACACAGACGTCTTCTAACTGTCACAGTACTTACAGGTAACTCCAGACTGTCTTTGATCATCCTGGAGGTGATCATTGGCTGAGCCTTTGCCATTCTGGTTATTCTTCTATCCATTTTGAAGGTTGTCTTCCGTTTTCTTCCACGTCTCTCTGGTTTTGCTCTCCATTTTAAGGCATTGGAGATCATTTTAGCTGAACAGCCTATCATTTTTTGCACCTCTTTATAGGTTTTCCCCTCTCTAATCAACTTTTTAATCAAAGTACGCTGTTCTTCTGAACAATGTCTTGAACGACCCATTTTCCTCAGCTTTCAAATGCATGTTCAACAAGTGTTGGCTTCATCCTTAAATAGGGGCCACCTGATTCACACCTGTTTCTTCACAAAATTGATGACCTCAGTGATTGAATGCCACACTGCTATTTTTTTGAACACACCCCTTTCAACTAATTCAACTAATTGCCCAATTGCACAGCCTTAAGAGCGTGCATATCATGAATGCTGGGTCTCATTTGTTTTCTGAGAATCTACTGAACCTACTGGTAACTTGTTTGCCACGTAGCAATAAAAAAATATACGAAAAACCTTGATTATTCTGGTTAGTCACATTGTACTGCTATTATTTTGAACAATACTGTACGTATTTGGAAGCTTGAACATCTTGAGTTTATTAGCTTCATCAGCGGTTGAAATTCACTTCACTGCGAATTCATGTCATGGGAGGGGGTTGTTCCAGTTGGGTTCACGCAAACATGTCCTAGTAGGTTGGGGACCTAGTAACATTGCCGGGTTCAGTCCCAGAACGAGCGCTGTGTAAACAAAAGCCAGAACTAATGCCGTGTCGTAGTGATGACGCACATTACCGCGTGACTCTTTAACCAGGTGTTTTGAAGGCAGATCAATGTTCGCAATGAAAAAATGTGTGTAAACTGTAATGAAGCAGAGATCAGTTAGTTCCTCACTTTCTACGCTGACGCTGAGATTGTTCGCCAGCTTAAGTGAAAGTTAACGTGCCTAGCGTTTTCGACTCGTACATTACACGCCACGCCCTAATGTCACGTGTCTTTAAGGGACCTTTACGGGTTGTGAGTGAACACACACACAGATACCGGGGTAATCACTGGCAGTGTGAAAGGGGCAAAAAAGTGACCCGGGAGCAATTGACGCCACGCATTACCTGTGTATTTTCCTGAATTGCAATGTGAAAGTGGCTATACAGTGACGATGACTTTGTCCTCCATTGCTGTTCCGGATTTTCCCTTCGCTCGCTACATCGTAATCACGTCACTACTAGAGCAAGCTCCTGATTGTTTAACGCAGTGCGAAATCAGATTTTTCAACTTGTGCAAATCACGCGTTTCGCGCGTCTAAACGCTCAATTCGCGCGACAAAATGCTCAATTCGCGCCACGTCTTTTGCGAATCACACCGCACGATGTCTATCTACGTCTTTGCATTGACTTAACATGTAAATCACTCGTGGTTAACGCTTCATTCACGTCTGGTGTGAACGCACCATAAGATGCAGAAATTCAATATAGAAATTAATTTGATATAGAGTTTGTCCAGATAACAATCTTAAATGAATTATTAATAATAATAATAAATTATTAAATGATAAAAAAAAACAATTATTAAAAAAATATATAGATTTAATTCAGAATATAATACTCAGTACAGAAATTAATAAACAATTTTGTTTTAACAAAGTAGTATAGATTTGACTTTGTTAAAGCAAAAAATGTAAACATAAAAAAGGTGCAAAATTAAATAGTTTTAAAATTATAAGCTAAATGTTTAGAAATATGTGTGTAATGTGCGATAAAGGAACACACATTATCAGTAACTGGATGTGATTCGACCATATCAATAATTTCAAATGACTGTTATACTACATAAATGTCACACTATGATAATGTCACACTTTTACACACTTACTGAAAGAACTTGAAGTTTTTGACCAGAGCACCATTGCTAGCAAAGAGCATCTTGAGATCATCTTCGACAACCAAGGGTCTAAAACAGAGACAAAGTTATAGGTGAGGTTTGGGTTTTTAAAGTCATAGAAAAACAAGAGGCTGATGTGTATAAACTCACGGGATGTTAGACAGGTGCAGGGTAGATGAGGGAGGAAAGATGTTGGAGTAGTTTTTGGAGCCTGGCTTCTTGAAGCGATGGAGAGGAGAGCTGCTGTAGTCTTTGGTCAGCCCCTGGTCTTCATGTCCCTCCCGTGGCATCTGGACAGTAGTGTGTTTGGACAGCGTGATGCGCAGGGGCCTGCCGTATAACTTCTGCCCGTTTAGATGACTCATCGCTGAAATATAAATGTTTATCTATGAAATAAATACTGAACTATTCTGCACCTTAGTTCCCCATTACATCTATCAGTATATTATGAAAACTAATTTGTGTGCTAGCATGTGCTAATTACTGGGACACGTCTGACTAAGTTTGTGCTTTAAAGCACACCTAAAAAAAAGGTGGTGTATATATAAGTTTTCTGCTCTTTCTGCAATTAAATTGTAATAATTTTAAGGCTGTTTACCCAGCTGAGCCTGGGTCCCGTCAGACATCTGTATGAGAGCATTCTCTTTCTTGTTGAACATGATTTTCACTCTCAATACATCCCCATATACACCTACAAAGAGAGACGGTTTCATGTCAGATATAAATATACAGCATGTTATGATCAGACACACCTCATCAAAACCAGCCTGAGCTAGAAAACAACTTCAGTTCACAATCAAGATACTCCATTCTATCCCCTCATCACATGCTCTTCAAGGTAAAAATATACATATGCATAAAAATTTAAACTAGTGTCTAATAGCAATCTTATCAGGGGTTTAATTGAAATTGCTTTAAGAAAAGACTGAAAAATTTCTTAGTAAAGAGAAAGTTCAAGTGGATTTGCAGCTCTTAAGAAAACTGCAACATGTGCTTTTAGTTCGTTTTTCGATCTCCTGAGGAACAGATTCAACGGATCGACTGAAATTAGAATCGAAAGATGAGTTTTCAGGGGGATGAAAATGAACTTAAAAGCAGGAGTCTTGACTATTAACCAAGTTTTTTAAACATCTTTTCTCCAAAAGACATGCAATTAAAAAAAAGGTAAAAGAGGAATGGTTTTCAAAAGCATGCAACATTTTACAAGGCGCAAATTTGCTTTGTTCCATCATTAAAAAGCTGCAGCCTTCCATCTGCGTTCAAAGGAAGTGCTGCTGTTCAGGCAAAGCTGCAGCTTTTCATGACGTATCTCATCTCAACACACCAAATACTGCAGAAAACAAACGAGGCGCTCAAAGAATCAGGCCTCACAGATGCCTTGTGTGGACACAAAATCTAATTAAAAGAACAGAACAAACGAGTGACAAAAAAAGATGCTAAAGGATGACATACCGAAGAGAATAAAGAGGCAGTTTGGCGTAACTCTCTTTAAAGGACAGCAGAGGGGGGGCAGCGGAGGAGGAAGAAACAGGTAAAGATCGGAGGCAGAGTGGAGGTTCAACATATCCGAGGCAGCGAGGCAGTTCCACGGGAAATGGCGAAAAACGGTGGTTGGATCATGAAGATGGTTAATGGATTGGGAACAGAGAGAGAGAGAGACAGAGAGGGGTGGGATTGGGGGGGGGGGGGGGTGTAGAGAGAGAGAGTTGTTTGTGTATCATGTTGGGATGTGTGTGTGATTGTGGGATGATGTTTAATTGTGTAATTGTTGGTACAGATCAGATGAGTAGAGACATATGGTGTGTGTAGCCAGATGGCAAAGGAGAACGAGATTTGCAAAAAAAAAAAAAAAAACAGAAAGAGCAATAGGATGAGGGGAATGGGGAGGGAGAGAAATAGGAGAAAAAAGGAGGTAAAAAAACAAAACAAAGTCAGTATACATAAAGAAATACAAAATATAGTGCTAAAGTTAACAGAAATTTCACCAGTTTAACAAGCTAATTCTTAGCGATTAGTTACTGGAGTCAACAATACACTAATTTCAATGTTTAAATGCACTTTCCGATGGCCTGTTTTACAAATAAATACAAATAAAAGAACAGAGCTTCTGAACAGACCAACAGAAAATACAATTCTGGCTATTTAATATTTGGAGGAGATGAGTGAAATATGAAATAAAGCAGCAACATATTCAAATGGAAGCAACAAGAAGAATGAAGCTCAACTGAATGGGATTTTGTATGCAAAACCTGAGGATGTTAGAGGAAGAAATGACACAGGGGTGAGGACACTTGAGTGATTAAAGAGACGGAGCTTCAGTTAAAGAAACGCTAAGCAATGGGCTTTGTGTCCTGCAATTACTACACGACAATAGATCATAAATGCACTAAATTTAAAGGAACATTCAGTTCCTTTAAAGCAGTATTGTAATAGTGACATCACCAGTCTATAATATCCATTTAGTCCAGTTAATTAGGAAAATAACTGTGTGTGCTATTGTTTAAATTTTAATATTTATTATACTATATATTATATAATATATATTATATATTATATATTAAAATGTGTTCCACTAAGGTTTTGCTGTGGTGCTTTAAATTATATTTATACCAAACGTTTTACATTATAATTTAAATTGTACTTTTTGTTTGGAAAAAAAATGTAATTGTTTATATTTTAATCATACATGTTATGAAATTCTAACTTAATTTTTTTTTTTTTTATACAATTATTTTGTGCTGCCACTGTCGGTCAATTTCACACATTTATACCAACATTTTTACATTTAAAAAAGTGTTTCAAATATTTTGTTGAAATGCCAGTGCCACTGTTTAAATTTATATTATCAATATTTATTAAATATTAAATATTAAATTATTTATTAAATAACAGTTTTTGTTGTGGTGCTAAATATTATACTATTATATTAAGTATAAATATTTACACCAATATTTATATTATACTAATATTAAGTGCTAATGTTTTAATATAAATTAAATATTAATAAAATTAAATAAAATTAAATATTAATAAAAAAAAAAATCTTTTAAAAAGTGTTTCATTTAGTGTTTGCTGTTGTGCCATTGCTTTCATCTAAATTATTTAATCATTGTGAATTTACATTTGATACGATTTCTGCTCTGTTTATCGATTATAAAAATGTAATTAAAAAATTAAAAAAGGATCATTAATAACAAAAAAAAATTCCATAAACTTGCTCAGTCTTAGTGTTTAAATAGAAATCCTGGGCCCTATCTTGCACCCAGCGCAATTGACTTTGTACACCGACGCATGCGTCATTCCTATTTTGCACCCGCGCAAAGCGCGCTTTTCCCTCCACAGAAGCACGTCGCTAAACTAGTGAATGAACTTGCGCTCCCTGGGCGGTTCAGCGCAAAAAAGGAGGCGTGTTCCGGCACAAACAATCCCTGGTGCTTTTTTGCTGTTCCATTTAACAAATAGCGCCACTGACCAGAAAAGTCAGTGGCGCGTTGCGCGTTGTTCATTATGCTATTTTAAGGGCGCATGCTTGACCATAATGTATAGCGTGCACAACGCGCATACACTTTGCTCATGTAATCTACACAGATGCAACAGTTATTTTTGCAAATCATAAATTGTTACACTAAAAAAATATTAACACATGAGATGACGGAAATCATTGTGGTGTGCCACGAAGACGTGAAAAAATAGGCATAAATCTAGTTTACAGATTATTCAGGCTAATTGTAGTAATTAAGGATCAGACCTGTTTGCCCAATAGTGGCAAGACATATATGTATATAAGGACATCTGACAAACTGGCTATTTCCTCCCACGCCTGTTTAACCGACGCTATTTTGGGTGGGTTTCTCCCATCCCCATACAACACAACTTCTCGGTCTTTCACTGCTCTTACAAGAACATCAGTCTCCTCGGCTGTGAACCGCTCCTGGCGTGCGCCTGGTAAATACGCCATAATAATAGAAATCCATAATGGAACTTGCGCACCTGCTTTTAAAGGGAATGTTGGATGACGCTCTGATTGGTTTATTTCACGTTACGCCCAAACCACACCTATGAATAATGAAGCTACTTCAGACCAACCCATTTTAGATTTGCGCCGGGCGCAAGAGCCATTTATCCCGCCGGAAAAATAGCAACAGCGCCGAGATCCGCCCACAAAGTTACTTGCGCCTCGCGCTTTGACACTTGCGTTTCAGATCGTTAAAATAGGGCCCCCTATGCACTTCTAGGTCCATCAGAGACTGAGAACGGCTAACCTCAGGGTTCAGGTTGCTGACCAGCATGACGCAGTGGGTGCCGGGGAGGGACGGGAAGCCCAGTCTGCTTGCAGCCGCAGCGGCCGCGGCTGCCCCGGGAATGGCCAATGAGGCAAGGGCTCCGGGAACCCCAGGTATTGTCAACCCTGTTCAAGAAGGAGTCAAACGTACTCTATACATCACAATACAAATACAGACAAATGAAACATAGGTGTTAGACTCAAGTGGTGTGTCATTGTACCTGCAGCCTGCTGGATAGCAAAAGCTGGAGGGAAGGCGTGCGCTCCTCCATATGGCGTGGCAGAGATGATCCCGGGAGCAGCTGCAAAATACCAGGATATTTAGACTTTTTAAAAGAGGCAGAATGGGACTATGGTTGTATGGTCTAATAGTGTGCTGGGTGTAATCTAACACCCGTTTGTACCAAAAGCAGCAGCCAGAGCGTGATGTTCAATAGCAGGTTGGCTGTCCCCAGTGGGCAGGTCCGGGCGAGTGTAGTCACGACTCTTGTCGTTATTATATTTGACGTTTAAGCTGGAAAGTTTGGAAAAGCTGATGCGCAAGGTACAGCAGCCATTGTAGATGTTCTGTCCATCTAGAGCCTGATTAAAGAGAGATTTATATAAAAACTGTGCCACAAACATGTCAAAATCTATATAACTGCGATCCGCGCATCACTAATTAGAATAATCATCTGCACAATCTGCTCGCTGGTTATTTATCCTGAACGAGTGTCATTTATATTTGGGAATTGCTTTATCTTGCGTTGGTACCAAGCCTCCACAAGCTTTTATATTTGTGGTTTCCAGATTTCAATAATTAAAATCACCCTCACCCAATCAGTTTTTACCTAACTCTGTTCATTATCTGCACAGTGGTTTACTTCCCAACCAGGCAGTCATGTGTACATGCTCTGATGGAAAACAAAGTCTAAAACAAAGTTTCAATAACTGTGGCTACATATTATGGCTGATAGATGGTGCTACTCACCAGCTTGGCATGCTGTGCTGTCAGGCCATCAGCAAACTGGAGGAGAGCTTGAAACTGGTTGTTTTTTGTGAAAGTAATCACTTTCAGCACTGTGCCAAACTTGGAGAAGATCTGTTGAGGAACCAAACATTTTAGTATCAAACAACCATAACTGGCTACAGTTAAAGGCATGGTTCACACAAAACTGAAAAGTCTGTCATCATTTACTTACCTTGATGTCATTCCAAACAGGTAAGACTTAAGGTTAATCTTTCAAACACAAATTAACATAATTTAATGAAACCTGAGGGGTTTCTATCCTTCCACTCAAAGTCCAGATAACCAAAACCAAAAAGATCCAAAGTTTATAAAAGTGTTTGCCGTAAAATAAAACCTTCGTCACATATAGAGATTATATCTCTTGACAAGACTTAGATTAAACTACTCGATTCCTATGGATTTGTTTCACAACAACTTTATGAACCTTTTGGATTTTTAAAGAATAGAATAGTCTCAGGTCTCTTTATGAATTCGAATTATTTAACTTTTACTTTAATTTTCACGCTTTACTTAAAGTGTTATATATAATGCATTATAAAAGTAGTTTTAATGCATTAGTTATTCTGGTAACACTTTACAATAAGGTTCCATCAGTTAATAGTAGTTAATGTACTAACATCAGGGTTCGTACAGAAACTGAGAAGACTTTAAGCACTACTTTTTTTGTTTTCAAGGACTAAAATCAGAGATCACAAAATTGTTATTATCTTTCAAATTCTAATAAATAAACGAATAAAACAAAATGGTAAAAGTAACGTGCAGCACATGCAAAGCATGCAATGGCTGTGGCAACTTGAAAAGACACTATGGTAAAGTTATCGCTTTCCTTATTCAAATTGATTTTCTTTTAATGAATATATGATTGACCTGAAGAGTAAAAAAGCATTATCATACACTTGGACAATTATGAGTTATATCATGCTTGTAGACACTTAGGGGTGTGACAATACACTTATCTCACAAGATCCAGATACATGGTTCACTAGAATGAGATTATTTTAATACTATTTTTAAGAAACTTTCAATGCCAAAATATTGGTCTTTTAATCACAAAAAGCAAAACAATGTAGTTTTCTTTTGAAACATTTAACTAATCTAGATCCTTAACTAATGATTATCTTGGTAATCAAGTAATCTAAATCCACTGATTATTTTTGACAAGCGAGTAATCTGATATTTTTTAGTAATAAAAATAGACCTAAGTGCAAGCGAGGGTTTGAACTTTCATTTTGAAATCATGACGTTCAACAAATCACAAAGGCTTAATAGAAATATGTTGATGTATTCCCCTCATTGTTTGCATAGTTTTATGAATGATTTACACTGTTTTCTCACATAAATGTAACACAAACTCACAGTATATGCAGAGGAAGAGTTTGTGGACTGAACTGCTGAGATGGAGACGCGCTCCAAGCTTGTAAATGATAACAGTGCAACAAAAAAAGCACCTCAGACTTTATATGCGTCCCCAAATGAAACCCAAACAAACAGCACATCCAATAAAAGACCGAACAATACAATGCAAGTACTTTCAAAGGTTTCACCACAAAATCAACTTTTTACTAATATCGCGAGACTACTTGTCACCTTAAAGAGTAATACCTTGAGATCTCATACCCTGCTTAAAGCCAGGGGAAACAGCTCTTTATTTATATAAGACGTAATGCATCGTTCATTTTGCAAGAAAACAAATGAATTTTATATATACTGCCTTTTAAACATTTAAGTACTTTTCATAAATGTCTGTTTTCAAGGCTTTTCCAGGGCTTAAACTGTATGAACCCTGTAACATGAACAAACACTGAACAATACATTTATTACAGTGTTTATTAATATTTGTTAATGTTAATGAAAACACATTCAGTGCATTAACTAAATATTAACAAGCACAGCTTTCGATTTTAATAATGCATTATTAAATTTTGGAATTAACATGAACTATAAAATGTATTACGATATACATTATGATTAATTTTAAAAAGGATTATACATGAAGGTTTTAAGTAAAGTTACCAAAATGTCCTACTTTATGAGTTGAAAATTAACCAAAGTCTTAAGGCTTTGAAACAACATGAGTGTGAGCAAACGATGACAGTTTTTATTTTTGGGTGAACTATCGCTTCAAGTAAGAAAAGAACAGCATTGCAGAGAACTAGAGGAAGTGTATACCTGGTGTAGAACATCTAGGGTCACAGGGTAAAAGAGGTTTTCAACAATGACCCTCAGGACAGAGCTGGGGCCAGCCATACCGGATGGGTCAATGGCACCTAGAGTCATGCTTCCTGCATGGACAGCATTCACCGCCTGCAGTGCTGCCTGTGCCCTCTGTAGACACCAAAATGACATGGTTTAGGTCTTTTTTTCCCATTCCATTTGATTGATTTTACACCTATCTATCCATACATGCCTTTTTTTGTCTGAAAATGCACGAATAAAATTTGTAGATGGATTAATCTGGACAAAATTAAGTAAACTCTGTAGGCTACGTTTCTGTGTTTACTCAAACAGGATGAAGCAAAGCAAATTAAGCGATCCTCCAAATGAGTGCTGATGGGCTGCAGCTGTGGAATTCACTGCTAAAGGCCTTGAGAGGCATATAAACTGTGTTTAAAAAGGAAAAGGCAAAAAAACAAGATGCACGGAAGAGAGCAAACCAGACCCTCCGCTCGTATCAATCATCATGTGCACAGCTGCTGCAAATAACGCTTTATACATTTCGGCTGTCTTTATTTATGTAAAAACATATACAAATGAATCACCATGTCAGAAATGTGTAATGAAGCCTCATAAAGCTCTGTACGTGGAGCGTGTGCTGGCCGCTGAGAGCATCTGAAGCACATACCACTTGGTTTGGTGAGTTGTCTGTTTTCAGCTCTTTGTGGTTTGAGTACTGCATGAAGATGGGATGATTTCTGATGACGGGCGTTACAGAGGAGTAGTAAGTAACCATCGTCTGGGCTGCTTCTTCAGAATTCATTTCCAAGAAAGCCTGCACAAAAATGCATATCATGCAATTTGCCTTAAGCCCGGAAAATGTTCCACGCAAGCACATAAAACAAACACTTCTAGCTAAACCAACTATTGTGAACTATTAGTACAATTTAAATGAGCATTTTTCTATTTTAACATAAAAATATTTATATTGGGATAATTCGGGAAGTCATTCTTATATACTGATTTGCTACTCAAGAAGCATTGTTATTATCATTCTTATTATCAATTTTGAAAACATTTGTGATGCTTAATTTTTTTGAGGAAATAGTTACATAGATTTATATAATTATAAATACTTTTTTCAAGGTTTTCCAAACAACATAATTTATTTGAAATATATATTTTTTCCTAAAACTGTCACTGCTGATCAGTGTAATGTACTGTTGCTGAATAAAAGTATTCATTTTTCATAAATTCAGTGTTATTTTAGTCTTAAATGATGTTCTAGTTTTTATTAATAGTTTGAATTGGTTTTGCATTTCATTTTTATTTATTTTAAGTTTGTAATTTTATTAATGTAAAGATTATTTGTAATTTCAGCTCTTGTCTTAAGTTAAACTAAATGAAATGTTTCCTTGGGAACCATATTAAAGCTGTATTATAACAAGTTGAAGTTTTTTACATTTTATTTTACTTTTTTTTCCTGTTTTTTTTTTATGGTTTTAGTTATCTATAATAACCATGATTTTTTATAATACAACACATTCTTAACAAGACACTCACAAACAATAATATCTAGCGAAAGAAATACTGCAATCAGACATTAACTTATCGCTGAAATAAACTTATTATTTAATACAAAAACAATAACACAAATATTGGGAACAGAGATAATATTTTTCAGTTTAAGTGCAGCTTATTTACTTCAAAAATGAAAAATCCAAAGGTTTTGGATGGACTATGTTAATTCAACCTCGTCTCCTATTTGGAGCTAATGCCGAGAATCTCACGGGTGGAGAGGGACTGATACCTGGTTCTTTCCCTTCAGCATGAGCAGATTGGTGACTTTGCCAAAGGGGAGGCCGAGGGAGATGACCTCCGCTTCGTTGATGTCATTGGGCAGCTTCCGGACATGTATAACTCTGGACGGGATGCCAGGACTTCTGATGTCACCTTTGAACTTCTTGCTGTCGTTGCCGTTGGCTGCATAGAAAGTAGATAATGAGGGGGGATTGAGATAAAAAAACTAACCAATAAACAAATAAAGAACAAATAGATCCTACCTGCTGAGCTCATGATATAGGACCCGCTGGAAACACAGGAGAACAACTCGTCAGATCCTCTCTGAAAACAAAATTAAATCAAAGAGGAAAGCTCCAGGTCAAACAGTGTCCAGTAACATGTTTAGACAGTCAGTTCTGAGGTTTACAAACCTAAATAGCACACTTGAAGTAAAGAGGGTAAAACTATGATGATAAACTAATCCAACCTTTAGCCTGAATGGATGTCCAAATAAGGACAAGTTTACATCAGAAAACTCTGATGTGCGATTAATTTTCCTGTGCAAACAGCATTGCCTTAGAGCGGGTGAGGTCAGAGATCAACCACAAGACATCCCCCACCAGAAACCTATGAAGAAAGATCTCACTAGACCATGGGCAGAATGGTGGTCTTACATTTCTGTGTCGTCAGCTAGTGAGTGTTCAGACTGAAACTTGCATTTGCGCTTTCACGTTTTCCTTTGTTTAAGGAAGGACAGAACATGTCCATGTGAAGGACCAGGCCATTTATACAACTCTGCATAGTTTCAAACAACACATTTTAGCCCAGCTTAAGAGGGCAGATCACCCAAAAGTTTAATTTAATTTAATCACCCTCAGGTTGTTCCAAACCTGTATGAGTGTCTTTCTTCTCTTGGACATAAAAACATATTTCAAAGAATGAACAGTTGCCGGTATCCATTGACTTCCATAGTATGGAACAACATAATAATAAGTCAATGGGAACCAGAAACAGTTTAGTTACCCAGATTCTTCAAAATATCTTCTGTGTTGAGGAGGAGAAAGAAATTCAATCCAGGTTTGGCACCGAGTGAGTAAATGACAGAATTTCCATTTTTGGGTGAACTACCCCTTAAAGTAAATATTAACAAAAAAGTAAATACATCACAGTTCTGCAAATAACATTGTCTGTCTCATTTAATCTGGACAATCAAAAGCAAATGTTTCTTCTGATTATACACTTTCTGAGTGCAGAAAATTGAGAATGTGACAGAAGATTGCTGAATTAAGACTGTCCAGTCACGGCGTATGACTAAAGCAAGAATGAATTAAGCATATTCAGCAGAAACTCCACCCAACCACACAGGCCTGCCTTCCACATGTTAAAATTCCACAGTCAAGCCGCTCTATGAGAACCACATGTAAACACACTCAGCTAAGAAACAAAAGGGTTACTGCAAAACAAGCTAAACTTAAACATAGAACTTAAAGCTGCACATTACTCTTAACTAAAAAAAGATTTATAGCAATCATCCAATAACAACTTTTAACTGTTCTGTACTTAAAATATTATGTACTTGATCGGTTCACTATCTAAATGATCCTTTTAGCAGTAGGACTACTATTCTAGTCGAATGAATTTCTGCTTTTGTGTTACCAACATGTATATTGTGATGCGTGTTGTTTGCTCTCAGCTATTTTAATAGTTAGGCTACCTTATAACACTCACATCAGCTAACAAAATGAAATCTTGAGAAAATCACATTACATATATTACATATATATATTTCATACTTTACATTACAAGGTTGCAATGCGTAAATTAATAGAATTAATAAAACTAATAGTTTTTAGTGCTTTATTTTATCATTTATTTAATATCAGCCATAGCATTAAATCATTATCAGCTTATCTTTCTCCCCGGTGCACAAACCTGGAACATTCTTTCAAAGCTTCTAGAAGGTTTCAGACAGAACTATCTCTGTGCATTTAACATAGTTCATTGAGCGTGACAAACCCAAACATCCAATGCGTTAACTTTTTGTTAGATATGGCACAATGAGATTCTTGGTTAAAACAGATGAATGGGTGTCAAAGACACGGGGAGGGGCGAAGCCTGCAACAATTCACAACAAACCCAAAAAACGGGCCGTTACCACAGCAGCTACGATTGTAATGTGCTCACCATGGAGACCTTGTGTCTGCGCTGCAGGTAACTGAAACCCAACCCTGACCTGAATACACAAGACCCATTATCTCCAAACGCCCAGGTGTGCCTTTCACCCACAACTACTGCTCAAACTTGAGCCATTTACCACACTAATCATACAGGTTATGAGCACAGCTCCAGACCCCAGTTATTCGTAATAATAGAGACTCTATATACACACACACACGTCACTGCACCAATTGCCAAATATGGTGGCCCATACTTAAAATTTGTACTCTGCACTTAACCCATCCAAGTGCACACAAACCCGTTTACATTATTGCGGCCCAAGTGACGTCTTTAGAAGAGGAAAGTCGTTTTAATGCATAGTTGTAATTGTAATGCATGCTGCATTTACACTATGATGAAAGTAATTTCACGTTAAATGGTAACACAAGAAGTTTAAGATTCCTTTTTTACTGGGCTAATTTACACCACACTTAACAAGTTTACAATCCACAATAGTTAAAACAAGGTGGGACTATTGCGAATCGTTGGCTTGCTATAATCAGCACCAGTGACCCACAAGCTTTCGACTTGCATTCTTTATGAAATACCGAGGACAAGAGAGAGAGACTGGAAGCATCAAGCGAAACCCCATGTGACCCATCAGCACCTCCCCCAGCCATCATCCCTCTGATCAGCACTGCTGGACAAACACAAGAGCTACATGTGTGTGCTGAGTGATGAGCCAAACATATTTGCATTTGATGAATAGACGGCATTCATCTCGTCATTTCAAAATAGCCAGAGGAATCCCTGAGGAATGTCTCTAAAATGGGTTAAATCATTTGGCTGAGGTAGAAAGTGCACGGAAACAATAAAATGCTTGTCACCGGTGTTCACAAAGACAAATAGACTTACCTGAAGATCATCTAATATGCCATAACATCTGATGACCAATTAAAAAAAAAATGAAACTATAACTGAACATCTACTTTTCTAATTTTAAATCAACAAAACCTCTTTTGTCCTGATAAAGCCATAGAGGGGCCATAGAAAAATACATTTCTTGTATATTTGGTTTCACTCAGACATACATTGCTTTTATTTATTATCGTTTTTGAATTACTGCACCTCATCCCACTATTTTAATCTTTCATCAAAATTTAATGCTCTAAAACAACTCTCTTCGTCTGATGACATCACTTAGGCCACAATAATGTCAACCAATAGCCAAACAGATATTTAGGAGGTTTTGTTTTAGTAAACTTGCATTCAATTAAGCTCAATTATTGTCTCCTTCAATTGTCTGCTAATCAATTCCCAATCTAAAGCCAACTCCTAGCCAACACCTTTACTCATTAAATATGCTATTTCACTCAGAAATCTCATGATACAATAGTAAATTAGGTTCTGAACAGGGTTCCACACTAGCTGGTTTACACTATCGAGCTAGGACCGGGCGTGCTAGTGCGTGCCAGGGCCAGTCGCGTTTCCACTGTCACTTCAGGGGCTTGATCGTGCCTCGCCGGCGCTTCCTCGGGGCCAACGGCCAGGGTTTTTTGGCCCGATGAAAACCTTGGGCCAAAGCGGGCCAGCTGGGGCTAGAGGAGTGATTATGAACAAAGGTGGAGTTTCTCCGTGTCTAGAGAGCGTCAGCGCGGATCATTTCAGAAAGATAACAGCTTTAACACCAGCATTAAAGACGTTTTAAAATCAGTTGAGCTCAAAACTCACTCTTAGTCAGCAGCAAGCGTTTGAAATAACTTAATCCGATGTGGATTATAATCACCAAACAAGGCAGAAATATTTATAAGCGATGTAAAAGACTATGCACGCTAAACATTAACGTTACCATGGTAAACATGCTAAATATGACCGCTTGGATAAATCAGACGTCAGCTTCTTATTCTCTGTTACAATTGTGTATTTATTAAGTAACATTTTATCTGTCGTCTCGTTTCGTGAGTTTAGCTCCACGTTGCATAATAATGATTTTTGTTCGGGAGCTTTTATAAAAAAATAGAGAGTCTGCGCTGCGGATCATTTCAGAAAGATAACAGCTTTAACACCAGCATTAAACACTTTTTTTAAATAAGTCCAGCTCAAAACTCTCTCTCAGCAAGTGTTTGAAATAACTTGATCCAATGTGGATTATAGAATCACCATACAAGGCTGAAATATTTATAAGCGATGAAAAAGATATGCACGCTAAACATGTTACCATAGTAAACATTGTAAAATATGACCGCTTGAAGAAATCAGACGTCAGCTTCTTATTCTCTATCACAATCGTGTATTAATTAAATAACTCATATTATCTGTCACAAGCCTCGTCTCGAGAGTTTATCTCACGTTGCCTATCATAAAAGAATATAGCCTAATAATGTTTTTTGTTCGGGAGCTTTTATAAAAAATAGAGATATTATCATTCATTCTAAATATGACGGCTACTGTGGCTAATAAACAGAAACAGACTCGACTGAATAAGCAGGCTATTTTCATGAGCATTAAAAATAAATAAATAAAATAGAAATAAGTGTATTTATGTGTGATTAATTTTGAGTCCTGATAAGTTAAATCAATATCATCAATGCATCACTTATTCTATAGTTAAAACATCGATGCTTTTGAATTTGAATATATAACAAAGCATGCAAACAAACGGCCGCTTTTATCATGTTCGTTTTGTGATCGCACATGTTCCTATTTGTTAGTTTTCTGATAACTTCTCTTTGATGGTGAAATTTTGAGGTTGCATGACGTTGTTCTGAGAGGCTCCAATGTGGAAACCCTGCGCTATTCTGGCCTCGGTGCTACTGGCCCGGGGCTATGAGCCCCGTCCGGCCCGCTTTAAGCCCTGGCTCGCACTGGCCCAACAGTGGAAATGCAGCTATTGTCTTTATCCTCCAGCTGATCTGAACCGGAGACAAAATCCAGAAAGATGCCCCTTACAACTATTTTAAATCCGAAACTAGGAAATCTCTTTAAAATTTTGCAATTAGCTCTTAAAACAGCGCCCCTCCCTGTACTGTGGTAATCATCAGATAAATGAAGTGCCTGTAGGTTTCATGCCATAGATGTTACTGCATGAGCATGTAACTAACCTAAATAAACCTCATGAATCAGCCTTTGTTCCACATCCTGAGGGTCCCTCCTCACTAGCCACATACCACAGGAAATAATCTTTAATGAGGGAACGAGCGGGAGTGTTCATGTTGCGGCCTTGTGAAGGCCTATCCAGACAGCAAGTTAGGGATTTCTTAACTATGTGTTTCAAATATTATGAACCACAATTTGTTCCTAAAGTTAAATGATAACTTAAGAGTTCATAAAAAGATGAGAATGCGCAACGTGGCATGGCACAATGCCACAGAGCTCGACTTGTCCTAACAAATCTCTGATTCCCTTTGAAAATGATTCACCCCATTGTTGCCAGGATGAATCATGTCTGGAAGGAGTGATAGCACAAGGTGTGGAAGCCACAAAGGCCATGCCAATTCTCAATTCGGAGAGTCCTGGCACACAAATGGTCATAGGACATGAAGCAAAACAATCTGCTCCTTAACCAACCAAAGACGTATAGCACGTGTAGTAGTGACTGAAGAACGAAAAATATGATTCTTACCTTTGTGCCAACTGCAATATCATGAACAACGCTGTAAAAGAAAACAGATATTGAAGAAAAAAAATGAGCGCATGAAACCAGAAACAATAAATAAATAAATGCATGAAAAGAAAAACAGAGAACTATTGTGACCCAATGCATTTTTTTTATAGTCCCAATGAAACAAAAGGTAAAAAAAAAAAAAAATTCACGTAAAGATATGTATTATGTAATTTAAGAATCCAGTCCATTTTTATATAAGTCAAAATGTGAAATGAATATCCTATACCTAAATATTAACTGTAAGACTGTAAGTCTGGCTAATGAGTGCAATATTTCAATTGGCTCATGTTGGTTAGATGCTTTTCCCATTAAAGGAATAAGCAGTTGGAGACTAGACTGATCTCCCTCAGAGCTAGAAATATGAGTGGTATTTTGGGTCAGTGTATGGTTGAAGATTAACCCCCACATCCTGTTTCACATGAACTCCCAGAAACGCTCCGAAAAGCCCTCATTTCAACACGGCGCAGCATGAAAGCTTTTATGTTTGAAACAATGGCTAGAAAAAGAAACAGACGGTGCCAAAACAAAGTTCTGATACGTTTTCCCTGAGAGGGAATAACCTTCATGCAAATGAACGAGAGCGCTAACAAGGGGGCCCTATGGTCTGGGGTCATTTCGTCACCATAGCTGGCATGTGCTTTTAGTATCAGTATCATCTTAGATGTCTAGTTTATCTATGTATATCAAACAGACTAACTGGTGGACGTTTAAAACCATTTACCATGTTAACCACAGTTTCCACCACACTGCGGCAGCTCCAACAGTAACTGGTAGTTTTAGCCACTTAAAGAGGTTGCTATTCAGCAAACAGGGTTTAAAACTTATTTTTAAAAAAAAGTTTTGTGAAAGGAGATGCGTTTGAGAAAATGTTGTGTGTCAAATTCAGGAAGCTGAACTAAATTCCCTATAAGTTGTTTTATTTATGTATTCCTAGTTCGTTTGTCATTTTGTAACCCGAAATTACCAACATAACAGAAATACAGTTTAAACCTCATATTTACAATGCTGTAGCTATAAACATTTAATGAACAGTCTAAAAAAATAGAATTGAGCCTCTAATGTATAAAAAAAGTCAAGGCACACCAGTGTGAATCATATTCAGGAAATTAAAATGGCTAAGTAATTACAGTGTTTTGGTGGAAACTATGGCAACCGTGGCGATGTTTTTTCAGTGAAGCACAGTAATACACTTAATTATATTTCACTCATCAAAACTTAAATGCAATCAATATACGGTTATAAAAAGAAAGAAAAATAAAACACCAACTATGAGCTGAATTTTCAGATGGACTTACTCTAATTCTGCGTAACTTGATCCCAGAGGATACAATTCAGTCTCTAGGCGGCTGCACAGGGAAAAAGATGTCAATGCCATCACACAACCTACCTATTCAATTTATTTAAATTCACTTTTATTACAGTATTCTGGTCAGAAAGAAAAACTGAACTTTTGGGGCTTGTTTTCCTATTGAGGTTTTTAAGATTTTTGCTCTTTACTGCTTAAACTTTAATCGATGCAACAAGTCCTCTTGGTGGAAATGTCCCTAGATTTACCCAAAAAAAAAAAAAAAACGCGGATTAAAAGGGAACAAAAAGTAAACGTGACCATGACAACATCGAGCATCAGGCAGAAACCTGGTGTAAGAGAAAACTACGGGTTGTTTAAACGCAAATGCTGCTGATGCGAGCGCGCGTGATGCCCAATCTAACAAAACAAATATATATACTTTACAGTTGGTAAACGTACGGTTTCCTTCGTGTAGTGCTTATCGACTGGCCAGCATGACTTGTTTTCCATTCATAATAACGTAGCATCACTTACCCGTCCATTGCACAACGAAGAACAGCAGCTCTGATCCGCAACTTTGCTGCTTGGCTGAGTTTTCTTAAAGCGCTACAAAATGGCGGAGCGCGTTGAGCGGAGCCTCAGCGATGAGCTCGGTGATTGGTCAATCCCGGTAAACAGTGGGCGTGAGGGACACGAGAAGGACTGTGATTGGGTGAGACGGGTTGAAAGCAAAGGGCGGTTACAGTTGAGGAGCGAGAAACTGCGTGCGTGCTGCGCATCCTAGTATTGTATTGTTCCGAGTCTTTGAAGAATGGACTAGTCGCTTAGGAAATAGGGTTTTCTGTTCAAACAATGGATTAACGAGTTGTTCCATCAGTGAAACAGTAACTTTACTTGATGAAATAAATGTATGATATCTAATTTACTATTAATCTAATAAAGCACACTTTTTAGTCTCTAAAGGTCAGTGGAGTTTAGACACAACAACAACAAACTGAAAGCTCATATAACCGCCCAGACAGCACACATACACGTTAAAGATCACTTAATCTGGAAAGCATCTGCTGTGAACAAACATCTGATAGATGTCTTAAGATGTCAGTTTTATTTTCTAAACATCTTATAAGACATCTTCTAAACGTCTATTTGACATCTATTGTATTGCATCTAAACGTATTGCAGATGAGCAAACACTCAAAAAATATGTCTTGTAGATGTCAAATAGATGTCTCTGTGATATAAGTGTGCTATCAGGGCGGCTCCATTAATATTTCAGGTTGCAGTAGTAGTAGCAGAGATCCATTACATCTGATTAGGGACTTGATTGTAGTTTCTACAACATAAAGCATGTCTGTGTGTGTGTGTGTGTGTGTGTGTGTGTGTGTGTGTGCAAATAAAAGGCATGAAGGTTTCAGAAGAGCAAAGTAGAGCAATGATGAAGCATGAACTTCATCTTGTGCTTTTCTGACAAAATAACCGGTCTTAGGAACTTTTTGTTGTTGCACATTGTAGAGACAGTCTCCTGATCAGACACATATTTTGTTGGATTGCTGTCCGTTAGATTTAAGTGCTCCTTAAATGACCTCCTTGACGTCTGGGAGCCTCTGGAGTGAGACGGAGTCTCTCGTGACCAGCTGGCTCTTTACTGTCATTTCACTCTGTTCAAGTTTTGGTTTGGTGAAACCATGTTGTATGCATGAAAATTGATACTTGTTTCTTTCATATAAATTTTAGTGATATGGCATGTCTGATGTGATCTAAAATAAAAGATTTAATTTAAACCTACTAAAGAGTTTACAAGCTTCAGACGTCTTGTCCAGAAGGACTATGGGACAAGGAGAGCTTTGGAATCAGGTATTATCATCATCAATAATAACCTGTTATCACACTGAGGAAATTACCTTTTCCCTGTGCCACACCTGCTTAAAGCTAAATAATAGATGGGGGGCTGCAACAGAAACTGAGACACATTGTCTCCAAGGTAGCCAACCAAATGCATCACGTGACCTGGCCAGGTAAATAACAGGCCAGAGTATAGAGGCCAAGTAATCAGATAAGCCAAACTTAAAGCTATCAGAGTTAAAGAATATAACCAAAGCTGTTTCCAAAATGTTATGTTTTGTAAATAATACTGACTTGGAAATGATTTAATAATTGAAGTACAATAGGGTACATGTGTTTGTCATTTATGTGGATCAGACTGGTTTGATTTTGCTTATGCACAGGATGACACGAGTCTCGTCTCGTCTACAAAGACAGTAACGTGTAAAACCATCTGTGAGAGGGCAATTTCTTTTTTAATACTTCTACCTGCCAAGTTTCCTAGAAAGAAAAGAGGAAAAAAAAAAGATCAACACTGTTAAGAAACACTGTCAAAGTCACTCATATATTTCCATTACAGTGGTTAAAAGGAAACACACTATAAAGTTAAATATATGTGCATGTTTTTTTACATGTTGTATTAACATGTAGAAACATTGTATAAAAAAATAAATTTTACATATCTACATTTAGGCACATTGATGCAGCATTTCTGTAAACAAATAACTTTATAAAGCTTACACTGTACACCACTGTAAACCAATATAAATTTATTTAATAGTGTCTTTCTTTACAAAAGTTACTTATATTTACGTTTCCTTTACAGTGATGTTATGTTTACAGAAACAGAAAGTTATTATTTACATGTTTATAGAAACATTATAAAAGTATATGTATATTTTGTCGTATTTCCCTATTTGATCCAGTGTTTTTGTTAACAATTTTATAAAGCTTTTCACTTACACCACTGTAAACATATACATTTAAATAACTTTGATGTTCCTGTACACAAGTTATTTACATATTTCTATTAAGTGTAAACATTATGCATACAAAAAACACCTTTAAAGTTATCTATACTTTACATGTTTTCATATTTCTATCCATGCAATGCTTCTATAAAATAAATTGATAAAAGTCTCACTGTACACCATTGCAAACATGTAAATATAAATAACTTTGACACTGTGCATACATTATTTATATTTGCATGTTTCCATTATAGTGTGTAAGGAAGCACATTATAAAATAATTTTTTTACAGAAACACCAAATTATTTATATTTAAGTTTATAGAAACATTGTATAAAAGTTATGTTTTACGTTAACATTTATTTGATCTATTTGTAAACATAACTTTATAAAGCTTTTCCTGTATACCACTGTAAACATAAATAACTTTGAAAGTTGTTTATATGTACATTTACATTATGGTGGCATACAAGAAAAAAAAAATCATTTAAATGTATACAGAAACACTACAGATGTTATTTATATTTTCAGGCTTACAGAAACATAGTACCAAAGTTATTTATATCCGGATGTTTATTTTTATGTATATATTTACATTTACAGCCCTTTGATCATCCTCCAACAGTAAATGTTTAGTCTAGTCTTTAATCATTTGCCCAGGCATTTAACAAGGGACCATTCTGGTAGTTTATAAGGAGACAAGCAACAGTGTATAGCTGGTTGATGGTCCCAGTGTCAGAAAGAGGCATGACGGTTTCCAACAACTTGTGTTGCATCACCCTGCCCATGAGACGCTCAATGTGGACCCTCAGCCGAGCAATGGACTGCGTTTCCCTCACTTCATCAGCTGGCATCTGTTCCCTTTTTAACAGATAGGCAGGCCGGTAAACTTTGCATGGTACAAAGTCATCTATAAAAAAACCTTTGTTGACCATGATGGCCATTTCAGGTTTCAGGAGTGACACAATCCCAGACTGCTTCAGAAGCTCCTTGTCACTGACAGATCCTGGATACACAGATGACACAAACGTGACTGCACCATGCGGTGCCATGCCAATCAACCCCAAGTAGGTGCAATGGGACCCTTCACCTTGAAGCAGGAGAGAAGATGGAGATTGGCAACGCAGCTCTATGCGGTCAATCACTACATGTGTGTCTGGATAGTCTTGAAACTCCTTTGGCATGTGAGCCTTGACCGCCTCCTCAGACATCCAGATGCGCACAGATCCAAGGATGGCGTAGAGAAAACTGGCCCATCTTGTAATGATTTGAATCACAGAGGACTGATGGATGTTGAATCTGTGGGCCAGATCTCTCTCTGTTAGACCAACTGATAGATGGACCATGAAGAGGAAAAACTCATCCATGGGCTGCAGGTACTGACACTGTTAACAAAAATGGGAAAACATTTTTCTAAGGTGTCTGTTTATATAGAAAAAAATAATACTGGTAAACAAAAAATATATATTTCCCTATTCCCCCCACACGAAAGCTGTAATTTATAAAATCATAACTGATAAATGAATTATAAATTACTTCAAAATTAATTATTTACAGATGTACTGCCTGATGATCCATCTTCACTGGTTGTTGCTGCCCTGGCTCTGGTCAAACGAAGCATGCTGTGGGACGCAGGCTCGATGAGTCTCCAGAACGCCATCAAGTGGTTGTAAGTGGCAAATCTACAAGAGATGCGGGACAACAAATGTGATGAACAACCTTATTTTTTGTAAGCTACAGTGTGCACTAAAATGTAAGGCTTGTAAACCCTTGTTTAAAATGGACATTTTAGCATACTTAGAACTCGTTACTTACAAGTTATTTAGTTTAAATCTATATAAATGCAATGAAATGAATTAAGATTGCTTTTCTGATCATTTAAGGAGTGTTCGAGTACATACTGTGCATAATTTCATAGATTATGTAAATAAACTGACATATATACATATACATACACACACACACACACACACGCATCATGCCATACACACACCTTGCGAGCAAGTTAACAAGAAAAAAAAAGTAAAGTTCTTTAAAAGTACTATTTTAAACCATGAAAAAAAGATGAATAAAACCATGATTTGAAGTGTAAAGTAAAAAAAAAAAGTCGAGATGATTTTATGTATAATATGTTAATGCACTACAAGTGCACATTCAATACAACCACTTAAATAGGCTACTACTTAAATTAACATGTATTTAACAAATATGAAAATGTTATGAAAACATTTATTTAAAAAAAATAAGAAGCGCTTACCTAGTGTAAAACCGTATGTCATCGTCGGATGCAGCAAATCGGTCCAAACTAAATCTCTGAAGGAAAGCCAACTCAGCCACGCGTCTCTTCAGGCGCTCGACCTCCTTTCGGAGATGCTCGGTCTGATCCAAAGCCACATCATCCTGGACAGGAGATGAGCAATAATCGTGCTCCTGATGCTGGAAGAACTTAGGCACATGTTCTTTTTTAAACGGAGAGTCGCGTCTCTTCTTCCATAACCCGATGCGCTTTGTTGCTGAAGTGGAGTCGCTCCACAGGAACAGCGTGGGCTCGACGCCCTTCTTCAGCAGTCGGCGTGCCGTGGGAGTCGAGGGCTTAATAAAATCATCACTAGTGAAGTGTCGACTGCAGACTCGTGTATTAACAGTGACATTGTAATCCTCACGACGGATATTTTGAAGCCACTTTTTGCGCATTTCCTCGTTCATAGGAAAACTGTGAAAACTAATCACTGAATTATACCTTGAGGACATTTTACAGAACGGGACACAGCAATAGAGAGAAGATGAACCTTCACGCCGAAGGTATTTAAAGGTTTCTGAACTCATTATTAAAACGTTAAATTTGAATTGAATATACTATAATGGTAACGTAGCTAGTGTATAAATATAATTAAAAAAAAATGTGGTCGATAGTTAATCGAAATATATCAGAAAGAGTTAACTACTACCACACTGTTTCCTATCGGTGAATGCTTTACCGGAAGTTCGCTAGACACTGAAATTTTGTAGGAAATACGTAGGCAGTACGCATATTCTTCTTCTTCTTCTTCTTGTTTTACGGCAGATCGCAAACTTTTAGTGAATTACCGCCACCTATCCCTCTAATGGACCCAGTACGCATATGGCAAGCCGCTTTAGCATTTAATGCCATTGGATCCAGTAGCATAATTTAGTTTTGACTAGTCAAAATTCCAGATATCTGTTCTGCGATTTTGACTTATTGACTAGTAATAATAGCTACACAACTGACTGGATCGTTTTATTAAAGTCGGCATGAAACGGAAGTTGAGATTGTCATTTTTTCCTTGCTGTGACGTATATCCGAGTTAAACGGCTTCTGAAATTAGAAAGAAATGTAGGGCGGGGCTTGGTTTCGTCAATCGTGGAATTGATTGGATCGTTGGAGGTTGGGCGTTGCAAACAAAATGGATGCAGATTTGAATGCTAGTTTACATTCAGTTGTGGAGGATTTCTCTCCACCAGGCTTTCCACCGTTACCCTCCCATGAAGGATTTTTTATTGAGGAGCCCGGCGACGAGAACGAGGACTAAATTTTCAGGCAGGAATCAGCCCATATTTATACGAGCCTCCCGCAAACCAAGATGAGTCGAGTGAAGTTGTCGGTCAAGTTCACCCTCGAGAGTTTCTCTGAGAGGCGGTGCAGAAACGAGACAGACACCTATAGCCGCACCCTCATCGGCTCTGGCCGCACCCTTTCGCCATTGCACGTGACCGAAAGAGAAGAGAGGTCGTTTCGAGGGTGGATGGTAGGGCAATGTATTTGATTAAAGATTATAAGGGTACATGAATTTTAAAAAAATAATGAAGTGCACAGATAAATCATTTATAATAAACACTACAATATTACATATAAAAAGAAGATTTGCCAAATTTGATTTCATGCCGACTTTAAATTAGAATTGGAAACATATTGAATTATCATTGTGACTATTAAAACTTTATTTATGACTCACTAAAATATTATTGTAATTATATAAAACAGTGCTTCTCAATTCCAGTCCTCAGATACCCCCGCTCTGCACATTTTGTCTATATCTCTAAAGACTTCAGACATTTGTTCTATTAGACCGTAAGTGGACATCACCGGATATTCCGCCATGATTCCAGTTTGAATGAAGAAAATATGTTCCATTCAAAGGGAATTAAAGTGTGTAAGATATCGGTGAATACTTTTCTGGGAGTTCGCTAGACACTGAAATTTTGTAGGAAATACGTAGGCAGTGCGCATATTCTTCTTCTTCTTCTTGTTTTACGGCGGATCGCAAACTTTTAGTGCATTATCGCCACCAATCCCTCTAATGGACCCAGTACGCATATGGCAAGCCGTAGCATTGTAGGGGAATTTACAGTTAAAACCCAAGGACCAGATATGTCGCAATGAAGACCAGGACTCAGAGATGAGTTCAATTAATAATAATAATTTTACTTGAAGAAAATAGTTTGCAATTTCATCAGCAGAAGTCAGCTTCAACACTCTCGAAGGAGTTCGCAGGCCGCCCCCAGTACAATACAAAATCAACCACAGTTATACCCTGACAGAGGATACTAATTGCGTCAATACATGAGTCAACAAAATTCTGATTGGTTCCAAAACATAGATAAAACTCTCCAAAGACGTATATCTGATACGCTGGACACTGGCAGTTGATCGTTTGTCCTGGGACTGTCTGAGCTTCTCCCTGTACAGACAGATACTAACACACATACACAGAGAACTTATCTAAAATTCAAGGCTTTCTAGCACTGGCAAGTGTCTTATCATTACGGTTGGATACACACACATAATATGTGGACATTAATCTTGAGGAAAAGAAATACAGCACACATAAGGTTACACATTTCACTCTTGCTATAACTTGATTAATAGTCAAACAAGAAATCATGTAATAATATAATATAATATCAGTATAAAGCAGACATGGGGACTTGGTCCCATCTCTGGTATGAAGGATATGGTAACTCGGCATCCACTCCTTCAGTCCCCCGTTTTAGATCAATGTGGGGTCTAATACCCCACATCTGGTCTAATAAATGAGGTCAGGTGACGTTGTGATGCATGCTAAGAATGCAGACTGTTGGTCAACTTAAACATGTGCATACTTAAAATCTCTGGTACTGGCTGACATTTCTAGTAATAAACACATTATTTTGTACAAAATACTTCCCATATACATTCTTATTTCCCATATACATTAATCTACTTACTTAATCCCACAATATCGGCACTTGCACTAGTCTTTCTTCACATAATGTCTTTTCCAGTGAATCATTCTGTGTGTCCCTCTACCTGGAAAAGTGTCCTCACTTTCATCAACATATCTTTGTAAATACCTCTCTTCCTACTACAGCTACTTCACACTTACCCTCTAAAACCAAACATTTATCCAACAGCCTTAAGACTAAATTTGCATATTCATTAACCAGATTTAACAAATCATTAAAGAAAAACGCATACACTATAACCAATTCAAAAAAAAAAAAAAAAAAAAAAAATTAACCCATAAGAAGGATATTTGTCTTATTTGTTTTCTTTTAACATATCTTATACAACTATGATGAATTTTAGTTAATTTGGTCATATAGTAAAATAAACTCATTACAATAAACGTATATATATTATTCTCTGGAAGCCGGGCTAAATGAATAACCACTGTTATTGCATTCCTGACATATGTCAGACCCTCAGTCACCTCACAGATACCAAATACAGACATTGCTTATAACCTAAATCCCAGTAGAGATACCCTTATTTTATGAAAATCTATCATTTTCCCGATCAATGGTACAATTATAGAGATTGAATATCCATTTTACCCTTTCATTCCAAACTTGGTGTTAAAAACACAAAAATAAACAAACCAAAAATAAGTAAGATCAATATTGAGCCATCTTTAAAAATAAAAATAATCATAATCATTATTTCCTCGAAAACCTAGAGCAGTTCCTAGTTTATTACTTAATAGCCCTTTTATTAAGCTTTACTTTCACCGCAAATCCATTTGCAGTCATCATAGTTCACATGCTGTTTACACATACATGAACCATAAACCTTGTCATTGTTAACACATTTGGTTAAAATTACATTTTAAGTATCGAAGTGTCTAACTTTTAAAATACAACTAACCTATCCACTAATTGTCATGCATGTATTCATTTTATACCATGACATTACTGTTAACCATACTCATTGCCTTAATATTAGCCTTTTTTTTTTCAAATGCAAATCTTGTCAATTTTCATACCATATTACTGTACTCAGACTATATTAATGACACATTCAGAAGCAAATCCTCAATACCTCGTATTAAGTCAATTTAGTTCTCACTGTTTTGTCAGTTAGAAATGCTTACACATCAGCTACGTGATCAATGTCTTTAAAACCCTTGTTCATGTTTGTCATTTGGCAGTGATATTTATTTACTCAAAATTATTATAAACTGAAAAAGAGCACACAGATTTCCCAATACTATTACTAAATGAACAATACTATTACTTAGTTCTAAATGCCCAAATATTTATTAAAGAGACATCCTCAGTTTCTGTAAATCTGTATTGAAACAGTATACATTATCAAAAAGCCCTGTCAGTGTTCACAATATTAATTTGATTTGACCTGACAGGTGTTCATAAGCAGCTCCATAGAGCCTATTACAATTGTTTTGTTCAAACTAAATTTATTATTATTATATATATATTTTTTTTGCTGTGCTATTTCAATTAATTCAAACCTCTTGTTATGGATTTGCTCCATTAAGGGGCTATCCACACGTTTTTGTTCAACTTATCTCTGTTCTACATAAACCACTACATAAAGCTTTTGCACTATATTACACAAGCAGGATTCACTCCTTTGTTTTCCCACCAGGCTTCTTTATGTGAGGGTGCTCTCTGGATAATTTGGTTAGTGACGTAGCCAATCTGTCACTGTTTTTCTGCCGTCAAGTCTAAAATATTTACCTTCACCATTCAAACAACAAAGTGCTAACTTGTTAAAATTTAGACCCTCATTTAAATTTAGGCATGGATTTTAAACCCATTTTGGACGGCAAACTTAAATTTCACAAATCCAATCATATAAACACTCTTTAACATATTAATCCAGAGAGTGATTTAAATCAGTATTATAAAAGACAAAACAAGTCATTATTACCAGTAGCAGACAGAGCTGGATAACCAATCCACTTAAAGCTCGTCCCATGTTTGGCATTGTCTTTTCATTAGTTTCACTCAGAATTATCGACTTCTGTAAAGTAATTTCACTTAACACATCTGTAATGATAAAACACTCATTCCAGAGGTTAGTGACTCAATTGAAACAAAACAGGAACAGAATTGTCCCCCAATAATATATATATAGCCATCCTCATGCATGCACATACTTAACACATTTATATTTTAACAGCTCATATTTAAGGTTTTCCTTTTGGTATTAAATCGGAAGGATTTAAACTTAAACATTGTCTGTGCATTTTACCTAGTTCGAACCTAGTCTCTTATCTAATCTCAAAGTTTGCCTGTTCTTTAATGATTTTTATTTAGAGTAAAATCAGCTTGGTTGTTTTGGTCTTCAAATCATTGCTCTGTTTTGGTTACTCTTTCTTAGCAGGCCAATAATAGAAGAAGAGCACTATCCCTGCCTCCACTCAAGCACTCTCTCTCTCTCTCTCTCTCTCTCTCTTACTGTGCAAAATATTATTTATTTATTTATTTTGACAATTTTTGGCAAACTTTAACTTAGACTATAATATAAAATTCATTACAACATATAACCCTAAATTATTCAAATAAGTTAAAAATGTCAAAGTTTCTAGATCTAAAATCTCAGTTTAAACTGTTTAAAATACATAATGCTAGGAACATTTCTTTAAAATTATTTTTACCTTACATGCTTAATTCCCTTAACCTTTGTTATCTAAACCATCTCTTGATTAAGCAGAAGCAGTCTTCATTTTTAGCCACCACCATATCTTGTTATCATCTTGTGTCATGCCTAATGACCTGCATGAGTAAAGACTATGATATAGACATATTAGTTCAATATCATTTTAGCCTCATAAGAAATTTTTGTCTCAAAATAATGGCTGTCATCACATGGTCTCAGATGGTTCTTGAAAGCCCATTGCCATTAACTTTTTATAAATAAGCTCCTTGTCCTCAGGGTGTGATCCCCTGGCATAGTTGCATCAAGTTGTGGACGCTTGTCACAACAATCAGTCAAGGAATGCGGTTGCTGGTGATCAGGTCTGGAGGAGCTCACATTTTGAGGCAGATTGCTGTACTTCATACAGTTCCCCTCTTAATGATGCTCTAGGCCTATCAAGCATCCGCTCAACTCCACTACCATCTCACATATAACACCTCCCTTCAGGGCAGGTGCCCAGTGGCGGTGACCCCCTGCCTTAGGTTGTCCCCTATTGGCCAGAAGAGGATCTTACCCGTCATTGAGAAATCACCTCATGCACACTGGTAACCACTCTTTCCCGTTGCAACATCCTCGACAGTCTTCTTCCAGAATCCAGTATTTCCTGCAGCTTAGGAAAGGTGCACTCAAGAACCATGAGAGCCATTGACAGCACCTACTAGTGTTAAAACATTGAAAAAGGTTAATCAAACTAATAGTTAATCGCTAAACTCAATTGGATACCTCCAAACTATCATGCTGAGATTACTCAGTGAATTTATTTTTCACACCCGTCCATTCATTGTAATTTTCTGTTGCTTCTGTAGCTGCAGCCATCAGGCCCTGTATGATGGTGGAGACTAAAAATAAGACAGATAAGTTACTGGTCATAGAACAAATAGCAATACAACTGTTTAACTATTCAAAATTATTACATCTATAGCTCAGGGTCTGTATTATGATTTTAAAGCCCTCATGTCTTTTCAACAATTGCTCCTAAATTGTTATTCATTATTTTTATAATCTCTTATTTCTTACATGCATTGGGCAGTTGAACATTTAACTACTAATTGCCCTCTTAATGCATTAAATCTGAACTCTTTTTAGCATGTCCTTTAGCATCTCTGCCTATGATTTGACTGAAACACTGTGCTGTACTATAAATATCTTATCACTTAAACACAAGCTCAGATAACGGCATTTTAGCTTACTTTGAATGAGAGAGAGAGAGAACTCTGAGGGATTCAGGACTCGTAACAATGCATTTTCATTCATTTTTAACATAATTTCATCGTACTATCATTTTACTCTAGCCCAGTTTAAAACTTGTCAGAAATTATATGCATTTTAAAAATAAACATCTTTATATTTGTATTTTTACTTTATTTTCGCAACTCAAATGTTTCTCAAAGTTCTTTGCAGTCATTGTCATTACTTTTACATCAACTTGTATTTATCCATTCACTTAATTCTGGCCATGGCTTCTGAATTTCAACATTGGTTTTAAATCTGTCAGAGGTTATCTGACCCAGGTATATTACTTTGGGTCTTGCTAGCATGCTGTCTTCAAAGTTACTTTGAAACCCCCGTTTATGTTACTTGTTTACAACTTTATCATCTCATAAACAAAAAATAATTTTCTTTTCTCTTCTTTTTTCTTTTTTTATGATGCTGCGTGACTACAATTTTGCAATCCAACAATAAAATTACTCTTTTGGCCAAACATTAGTTAATATAGGAATTACAAATTTTCCACTCAGAACATGTCTCTGGTACTTTCAAAGCTTAAGCCAGAGTCATGGTGGGGGCCAGCATGAGATAAAACAATGGCTTCATTGTAGTCAAAGCAATTTTATCTTTTAAAGCAAAACATAAGCTTCTAAGTTTTTCCAAAATGCCACTGCCAATTTGTGTGCCTACAGTTTTTTTTTTTTTTTTTTTTTTTCACTAACCCAAAATTCTGTTCAGTATTCCTTGTCAGGACTTTCAACAATTATATAGGAACTGGAACAGGTCTTATGATATCATTCTTTGTCATTTAAACCTTCTATGCACAGAGAATCAGATTAAATCATCACTCAGTTACTTCTGGGATTATTTTTAACAAATCGGCACATACATTTATAAATGTTTATTTCTCAGGTTCTTTCTAAGTTTAAAGCCAATCAAGTTTTTGTTTTAACATTACAATCAGAATTAAAGCTCAGACTGATCATTCTTTAAATGAATTCAGAGAATATATATATATTTTTTTAAAGTCAGAGCTTCAGAGCCAAACTGTTTACAGCATTTGCTCTCTTCTGTTTCATTATTTCTATCAGGGCTGACCAGGTTACCTAATTTGTCAGTCATATTTCTATCATAAACCAAAAACATATTGAGGCGGCGATCTTACCAACAGCACTTGACTTCTGCGTGATGAAATTGCAAAGTATATTCCAGAATTTCCATATACTGGTCCAATCCAATCAGGGTCATGAAAACTACATTTTAGCTCTTTTGGGGTTGTTCCTGAGGCATCCCAGATCAATCAATACTTTCCCTTTGCATATATCCCTATATTTTTATAGGTGCACATATGAATTAACACTATTTATTTTTAAACACTAATTTTGGATACTCTTTTCCCTAACCACTGATCTGGCCTATTTCTAAGCTTGGGGCGCCCCTGTCTGTAATGGTGGGTGATCGAGAGCTGGAAGAGCGAGATACGACTAGAACCCCCGTCTAGCGTCTTACATTCTTCTCGGGATTTCCCATACCCCTACTTTGGCTTACCCGGCCGTAAATGCACTGCCCTTTATGGCCTCTCGTGCTTTTGGCTCTCTGTGCTTGACCCAGCACTGCCTATTTACGGCCCTATGTGTCCCTTGTCCCTCGGTGCTTGACCCAGCACTGCCCTTTACGGGTTCACATGCCTGTTAAGAATGCGTTTTTGTCCCCCCCTGGACTGTGCACACCTAGAAACAAATTTTTACGTCTCTCTCTAAGACCTATAGGTGTGCACCTGTTCCCTCTGTAACTGTACACATCTCTAAATATCTTATATCAAGACCTACCGATGTGTACTTGTACCCCTTATACTCACAAGGTTACATATTTACAGGTATATTGTGACACCAATTTACCTTACTCCACCCTGGAGCTGGTGTCTACCCCCTCACGTCTGAGTGAGTCTATCGTTCCTCCTTCTCTCGACCCCCTCCACTTACAGACAGTTCCTAACCAATAATATTAAATCTAAAATCTTTCCTACCTTGGTTTGATGATTGATCAGGGATGTCAACAAAGAACTATTGCCCGCCGATCCTCCACCATTAACTGTAGGGGAATTTACAGTTAAAACCCAAGGACCAGATATGTCGCAATGAAGACCAGGACTCAGAGATGAGTTCAATTAATAATAATAATTTTACTTGAAGAAAATAGTTTGCAATTTCATCAGCAGAAGTCAGCTTCAACACTCTCGAAGGAGTTCGCAGGCCGCCCCCAGTACAATACAAAATCAACCACAGTTATACCCTGACAGAGGATACTAATTGCGTCAATACATGAGTCAACAAAATTCTGATTGGTTCCAAAACATAGATAAAACTCTCCAAAGACGTATATCTGATACGCTGGACACTGGCAGTTGATCGTTTGTCCTGGGACTGTCTGAGCTTCTCCCTGTACAGACAGATACTAACACACATACACAGAGAACTTATCTAAAATTCAAGGCTTTCTAGCACTGGCAAGTGTCTTATCATTACGGTTGGATACACACACATAATATGTGGACATTAATCTTGAGGAAAAGAAATACAGCACACATAAGGTTACACATTTCACTCTTGCTATAACTTGATTAATAGTCAAACAAGAAATCATGTAATAATATAATATAATATCAGTATAAAGCAGACATGGGGACTTGGTCCCATCTCTGGTATGAAGGATATGGTAACTCGGCATCCACTCCTTCAGCATAATTTAGTTTTGACTATAGTCAAAATTCCAGATATCTGTTCTGCAATTTTGACTTATTGGCTAGTAATAATAGCTACACAATATAAATAATAGATCCTTTGCAAACACGTAACTACGACCATGACGGACGGCAAAATCACCGGAAGCACAAACTAAATAGTAATGGCTAAATACTTTATGGCTTCTTCTATTGAACAAGCCTGTCATGCCGTTATCGGTCAAGGTAGGGCAGCTGGTAGGTGCTCACAAAGAACGGTATTTCGATAAGTTGGAGATCGCAGGATTGGATACCGATCCTTTCCTTTTTCCTCCGTTTTCACGGACCTCATTAAATCGCAGAGTCTACCTGACTTCATTCCACACGATCTGTACCACTATGTGATAAACGGGGTATCCCCATACACAGGTGCTGCTGTCAAAGCTTTTAAAAGTCTGGATGCTTACCAGTTCTTTGTAGCTGGCTGGGTGACTGGTACGCGATGCTATGCTCACGGCACGGGGAGGTACCTCATACTGGCAAAGGTAAGACGTCGATCTAGGGTTTATTTTGTATTATCTTGGCTACCCGTTCTTTGCTACCCCCTTAAGTTACCATTGTTCACTGGGTGTGCCAATGCCACTTTCTAATGCAGTTGATCTATAACTTTTTATACCAAGTACCACCTCAGAAAATATTTGGCTGTCCAAGTACCACCACAATGACCAATATTAAAATTGCAGTAGCGTAGTAGGCCTAACTATTCAGCTAACGTTACAGCTCTGCACAGTTAAAAAATGATGCAGTTTTATTCCTAATAAGAATATTTATTGTTTTCAGCCACTTTAACATTGTAAATACAGTTTGACCATTAACGCTGCACTGTGCTTACAAGTAAAAAAATAAATAAAACTTTTATTACATGGACGAACACGAACTGGTACTCATTTGGCTTGCCGTCCGTCCTACAGCATAGCACTTCTGCCGACCGTCATGGCGTTCACAATTCGCGCGAGTAGAGGGTGACGTCACGTGCAAAGGGTCTGTATTTTCTGATGTGTTTAATGAGTTTTGACGACTAGACATTGTTATTAAAGTCAACTATAATTTGTGCTTTGTATATCTAATTTCATTCTCACTAGTAAAACATAACATTTAAGATGTCTCTTACATGTGTTTATATTTGATATATTTTAAATTTATGATCTCATTAATTCCTCACCATTTAAATGTTAAAAATACTTTTTATGTATCCAAAAGTAACATAATGGCTAATCAAATTGAATTCAAATTTCTTTAATCAGATTTTTGTCTAGTCAAAACTTGTCTAGAGATATTTAGAATTGAATTCAAGTCATATGGAATAAAGTCATCATGAAACTTTATTTTCCCCATTCTGACATTCTGAACTGAGTGGAACAGCTGAAAATAAAACTGAACAGGACTTTGTTTGTCCTTCAGGAACTGAGTGGACCGTTTTATTAAATTAGAATTGGAAATATATTAAATTATCATTGTGACTATTAAAACTATATTTACGACTCACTAAAATATAATTGTAATTATCTAAAACAGTGCTTCTCAATTCCAGTCCTCACGTACCACCGCTCTGCACATTTTGTCTGTATCTCTAATGACTTCAGACATTTGTTCCATTAGACCGTAAGTGGACATCACAGGATATTCTGCCATGATTCCAGTTTGAATGAAGCAAATATGTTCCATTCAATGGGAATTAAAGTGTGTGAGATGTGAATTTAAATTGTACTTATTTAAAGATGTTTATTCAGTCTCACTTTACACTTCTCTAGTAAGTTTTGTCTGTGCAGACCGTGGCATAGCACACATCCGTGAATGAATGTTCCGAAGTGAAGGAAACTTCATCGTATTTCCCCTGCTCTGGAAGCAATGAACACTGTGTAGGGAGGGACCTTGTCAATCAGAACACAGTTCTCTTCTAACAAACTGGTTATCTGAATCAGGTATGTTGAAAAAGAGAGACATTCAAAATATACAGAGTTGAATTGAGAACCATTGACCTAAAACATTAGTCAAACCATTTTAGACTAAACTGGCTGTTGGCACTTCCTTAGCGGCCATGTTGATCTCCAGGCCGACAGCGATGAATAAATTAAGCTTTGTGTTAAAAAATTTCAGTTACAATTTTTAATCAGGTGAGAAAAGTCTTGTCCCTTCAAGGGACCTCTGTTCATACGCCAATTTGTCACAGTCAATCTTTGTTACCCCCCTGGACTGATAGAACTTACTTTGTCTGGTGGGAGAAGGGCCCATCAAGGACCTTTATGTTGAGGGAAGGTTTGCATCCTTTAGCCAGTAAAGAGAGAAATTTTATTTGTCTCATGGACACTTTTTCGTTATCTTTCGTTATGTAAAATCCAAAATTAGTAATTTTTAATAACTTTAATAACTTAAAAGCATGTTTTTTTTTTAAATGTTTTTCTAAATCCTCCAGATTCTAGGCATCTTACATCCAAATTGGTTCGTTTATTTCAAAGCTGTGTTGCAGCCCCTACTGAGAGATTTAAAGCAGCCTGGGAGGAAGATCTGTGGGGTCGAGGTCTCTGATGATATTCGGGATAGGTGTCTGACTATGATACAGGTCTGCTTAATAAACAGCAAACACCAACTGATCCAATTCAAGGCTGTTCACTGCTTGCATTACACGAACACCAAGCTGTCTGGGCTTTGGTCAGGCATATTTGATTGGCACTCTAGGGCTTACACTTGACCAACCTTGACTGATTGTGTTTTAGGTTTTTACTATAGTACTTCTGGCTACTGAACTAAATATTTATTGTCATTATTCTTATAATTTTTTAGTAACTTTATTATTATTTTTACTATTGATAATATTTATTTCATTAAAAAAAAAATGTTTTATTTCTCTCTGCTTGTGTGGTCAGAGACAGTGCTGTTTGTCTGTTCTATGTTTATTTTTGAAAAAATAAATAAATAAAAATAAAGTATTCAAAAAAACATTTTTATTGAAAATTTGCTTGCCATAGTAGGCCGTGTATTGATGATTAGATGACACCACGTGGCAACTGTTGGACAATACACATTAAACGACCTGAATGTAAAATGTGTTTTATGTTGTTATGTTATGTTATATTATGTTTTAGATACAATAACATCAGACTAATTCTTCATTTTAAATAAAGTAAACAATAAAAAATGAGGTCTGATGCTGTCTGAATCTGTGGAAGACAAAAAAATCCAATAATGATAAATGATAAATCCTTATAAACTGAAAAAAGTATCCTTACTCTGAACTGAAATAAAATTAAAAAAAAGAACTCGTAAAAAGTATCCTGCAGAACCATTTGCCCTTGCTGCTACAAATACTATCCCACTAGAGAATAGTATGACTGAGCAGATAACCATAGGAAAATAAGTAGGTTTATTGGGAGTAACAAATGCCATAAACATAGACTATTCACTGTAACAGGTGAAACCATGCAGAGCTGCTGAAAACATTTGACACTTCATGTGTCCAGTCCTAAAATGCTGATAAAATTTCATGTTAAGAACAAAAGCTATTTCCACTTTAAACAAGACATATTTTTACCAAACTATGTCTCCTGCAAGAAAGCTAGACAGACTTTTATATCATACTTTCATTAGTTCTTTCATTAATTCTTTGATGTTATATTATTGTGTATTGCACTTTGTATTATTGCAATCAAATTTGATGTCATGCATAAGTTGAAACTTGACAGATATAGTTATGTGAATATGTCTAATACAAATATACAGTCCTTAAAGAGAAATTAATCAGAGAAGAATAAAAATCCATGCTTTTACATTTGTGTGCAAATCTTTTGCGTTACGTTGAGAAACTTTGCTATTTCGTGCAAAATTTCTGTGTCCTTTTCCCAGAGTTTCATATTCTATTGCAAAAGTTTTGTGAGCAAATGCAAAAGCTTAAACATTTCTCCTTGGATTTCAACACTTTTGCGACAGAACATGAAAGTTTTTTGGGCAATGCAAGGAATGCAATTCTTTTGCAGCTCCATAGTACTGAATCAAAATAAGAACAGACACATTTCAATGTAAGTGTTCATCATCACAAATGGATCCAAGTCTCAAGTCTCTGCCACTTCGATAACTGAAAAACAAAACTAGTAGCTGTAAACTCTGCATGATCTGAGAAGAAACCACCAAAGGAATATTTGCTGAAGAGCATAATTTTTTTTACATCAGATTTACATACATGATCGGGACGGCACTGATGTAACTAATGGCACAGGAGAGGAGGAAGCAGAAGCCACTGAACCAGCCGAGAGTAAGTGGGTAAATCGAGGTGAAAAAGACATTAGACAAGAGATCTGTCACAGCCAGAACCAGCTGGAGCAGCCCAAACACTCGCCCTGCCAAGAAACACAGCAGAGAACTCTCATTAAGTATCATATAACAGGCAGCATGGCCTCAACAATATGCCTTGTACTCTGATGAAGCACATTTGAAGTTTTTGTTTCTATGCCGTTGTAACTTTACCATATTGCTGAGGATGCAGATTCTTGGACAGCATGGCTCGAAGTGTTGGCATGGGGATGCAGGCAAACATCATGATTCCTCTAGCTGCTTAAAACAACACATGCAGAAAAATACAAAATCCTTTCACTGGACGAAGCAATAGTATGGAGAGAGGACTAAATAAAATGACTTCATTATGAATTAGTTTTATTCCAAAAACTGAAACTTTTAGCTTCACAAGAGGTAAATTGATGAACACGTGAATCAATGATGGAAACTCAACAGTTCAGTTTCTATCATGAAAACAATTCATATAACCTGGCAGCTATGGACATACAACGTCTCTACATTACAGAAAAAGTGCAGATGAGCTTAAATCACCAGAAAACATCTACGATAGAATTGAGAGATCTCTGTTGATATATGTATGTTTTATTTCATGCAGTTGTTCGCGCTGTTTGCTGCGACTAAGTCTGCAGGGTTAAAAAACATGCAAGTGTATGTTATCGTGAGTTGTGGATATGTAAAAGTGCAATAATAATAAGTGTTGCCAAGTCCGCGGCAACAAAAAAACTCACCCAGGAAGTAGACCCAGCTTTCTATAGCGAATGCCATAATTGCCATCCCAGTACAGTTGGACACAATACCCAGCAGAGTGAGGGCTGTGTCTCCCAACACACTGAACAGACTCAGAACCCCTAAGAAGCTACTGAGATACATGGCACTGGTGGCGGCCCTGCCATATCCGGCCCAAACCGAGTCCCAGCTCAGAGGGGGCTTTAGCACATAGAGCTGGAGCACATTTTCTGCCCCGACCACGCCTAGCATAAACAACATCATTGCTGCCATCAGCATGCCTATAGAGACTCGATCCAACATTTTCCCACTTTCGGATTCAGCCAGCAATGGCTCGCTCTCGGATAGGGAACGTCTCGAGTCAGTCAGGGCAAACACAGTGTACAGTAATGCCACAATGCTGACTAGAATTGCTGTCAGAAGGAGAACTGATGGTCCCATCTGGTATAGATATCCAGACAGAAGACCTCCCACCACCCCTGCGATCCCAAAACAGAAGTCTACGATGTTGAGTTTAAGAGTGCGTTTGCCCTGCTTTGAGCTGAGAGATGCCAGAGCTGCCACCCCAGCCCAAAACATCGGCCCGCCTCCGCTCAAACCATGCAGCAAAGAACCCAAATATAGAAGCTCCAGTGGAGCCTCACAGTAAATGAAGATGACCAGCATGAACATGCCTAAAACCGAACCCATTTGAGAGGACACTAGGAAGACTTTAGGTCCATGACGATCTGCCAGACGGCTCAGTGGTATAATGGACAACATGGCCGCCACAGAAGACAACACACTCTGAATAAGAAGAAAGCGTGAGGATAAGGCCTGTGCCTTATCGCTGTCTCCAGCTGTTGCCTTCAGCGACTGGTTGTACACGGTCTGTGTGAGGGCCATATCAAAGAAGGATGTCCCCAGTTTATTGATCACAACCACCGGCTCCACCAAAGTCAGAATGGCCCCCATTTTATTGGCAGACTGGGAGCTCGAGTCTGTGATTTTTAACCTTTAAAGCAAAAGATAAGCAGTATTACTATGTGTGTGTATATTTGGAATAATTATGTTTTTGAAAAAAAAAATGCTGACCATGGCTTCATTTATTTGATCAAAAATACAGTAAAAACGGTAATATTGTGAAATATTATTTCAATTTAAAGAATTGTTTTCTAGTAGAGTCGATTTTAAAATATAATTTATTCCTGTGATGCAAAGATGAATTTTCAAAAGCCATTACTCCAGATTATTTCTAATTATTTATAATTATATATGTTTTTATTATTATCAGAATAACAACATGCAGTAAATGGTAAAACTGTTTCCCCTACAAACCAGTGTGTTCATAATTCAGATAATATATTAAAATAATATGGCAAGACACACCAATTTGTAAAAATTGATAAACTGTTTCCATGCTTTTGCCACAAAGTTACATTTAATTATCTACAGAAAGCACTCTTCTTTCGCCAACATACACATAAACATACACGCACACAGAAACATGTTGTCAGTGCTGCTTTGACTATTAATCAGTAAAAAAGCTCAATAACTTCAAAGCTCCATGCCATTTTTCACAAGCGAGGTAACAGCGGTGCTGTTCTTGAAGCAGATAAACATAACAGTTTTTCTGTTAGAAGGGACATTGCTGCCAAACAACTGCTGATAGATGCTCAAACAGGGCTAAATCTCTTTCTCTGTCTCTTTAATGACTTCATTATAAATTAGTCTGCTATCAAAGGCACAAACCTTCATTGCTAGGTCTTTACTGACTTTTTGGAATTAGCAACAGAGGCACTGGATGAGAAATTTTAATCCTACAAATGCATTTCAAGGACAAAACCCTGACAAATGTCTAGAAACACATCATCTGAACAATGTCCTGAGGTGTAGTAACCGTAGTAAAAGTGGAATAATTAACTCTTGTCTGTTGAATATTTAAAAAATGATGCACATAACTCCGCTTTCAGTTGTGGTCGTGGGTGGCTGTGCATTATTCTCTAATAATTCAATGGACGAGTGTCAGTTATTCCTTACTTAAATCATACCTGCTCTGTAACGTTTGAATAACTAATAATAATGAGAAATGTTTCCTGAGCAGCAAATTAAATGGTGAAGGATCATGTGAAACTGAAGACTGGAGTAATGATGCTGAAAATTCTGATTTGCATCACAGGAATAAATTGCATTTAAAATATATTAATATAGAAAACAGTAATGATCAATTGTAACAACAGCTCCTAATATAATTAGAGTTTGGAAAATGTTGTCTCACTCATTATGCACACAATAACACATGTATACATTAAAGCATTTAATTGCTAGTGCAGGCTGAATATAAATGTATTAATACAGGTAGAAAAAAAAGTTGCATTAATACTCACTGCAAATGGATTTTAATTGCCAGGAAAGAGTGGAACTGAACGCTCATGCAGAATGAAAGTTGTGTGATTGAAGTGAAAGTGATTTTAAAGGGTAACTTGTTGCTGCTTGTGAATGCGTCTACCACCAGATTCACCTCATTTCACTTCTGAGAGCATAAAACAAAGTGTAGTCCTAATACATAGGTTCAGGGGGGATTCGGGTCTTGTGTAGCATATGTGGCTTTATTTAAACACTTGTTGTTAAAACACATTTTACACTGGCATTAAATTCAAACTATTTAGTAAACTGCATTGCATGCATGTATAAAATAATGTATTACAGTTTTTCCTCAATCGATTTGGTACATTTCTCCAAACTCAGGTAACAGCTCTCAAAACAGTTAACACAGTGATCAGTACACTCTGTAATTGTCCTAAACAGATAGTAAATTCTCCTTCATGTCATACAAATCATCACAAATCAAAAGCATAATTTTCTCAAAACACTGTGCACAAAAATCCATTATTTTATCACACCAGTTCATACAGCCAAACAAATCTTTAATATATTAACTAAATAGTCAATTGCACACCTTGTGTCTTCAATTAACGCCAAAGAGGAGATAGAGACAGAGAAAGATAAAGAAGAGCTGAAGATGTAGGAGGAAGAGTGAGAAGAGCTGAGGATGTAGGAAGAGGAGAAGAGATAGAAGAGATGGATAGATTGGAGGGCAATGGTATAGTGGAAAGAGAAGATATAAGAGGTGGAAAGGGAGGAATAGGAGGGCAAAGAGGAAGAGGGGGCCAAGGTGTAAGAGGAGGGAGGAGAGGTAGAATGAGGGTAGGGTACACGTGTGTTTCAAATGAAATCAGAGCCACACTTATTGACCATGTCATAAATCATGTCTCTCACTGAGAGAAGCTGGCCAGAGAGTTCAGCCCAATATAAACAGATCCACAGTGGCTTCAATTATCCGTACACTTCTAAGGGAAAACCGGAAAGTAACTATATCATTCTACTTTTACAATGAGTCCATGTAGTCTTGTTTGATATAGGTCTAGATCTCTACAGTAAATGTTCCTGCTTGTCCAAACCTTTCAGAATTGAAGTTCGAGAACATTCAGGTGGACGAACCAGACTTTTTTATCAGTTGAACAAGAGCATGCCATTGTTGATATGGTGGTCCAGAACAACACCCTCCGCCTCAAAGGAATTCAGCAAAGAATAACACAGGACAATCAACTTGTGTTCTAAGAACAAATGCTATCCGAATGAAGCAAGTATACAAAGTGTCCTTGGAGAGGAACTCCGTTAGAGTGAAGGAGTTGCGATTCCAGTTTGTTCAAGTATGTGCAACCCAATTACTGCAATTTTACGGTCAACTCAAAGATATATTTTTTCCTGAATTTTAAGTATGTCCATAAACTCTTCCGTGCTACTATATGTGAAAAGATTTAGGCATATCTATGCATACTGATGCTTCAAAGTGTGTACTCAAACTTCAGCAACAATTTCACAGTAGTATTGACCGCAATCAATGCCATTACTGTAAAACACAAATTTACTATTTAACCTTTTTGTCTTCTTTTTACTCTAGAGAATCTTGGAGTTGGATAGCAGTGCAACTCCTTATGAGTACCTGTATGTTGATGAAGCAGGCATCAATCTTCAAAAAAAAAAAAAAAGGGAGAAATGTGATTGGCCATCATGCTAAAGTAAATGTCCCTGGACAACGAGGAGGCAACATCGCTCTCTGTGCAGCAATGTCTACAGCTGGTGTGGCACACAATGCTGTCTTGGGACCATACAACACAGCAAGGCTCCTACTTCCTTTTAAACCTCAATGAAATCCTCTTTCCCCAGGGTGATCAGGAGCAAATGGTGAGGAATTTTGTAGTTGTTTGGGACAATGTCCAATTCCACCATTCAGCTCTAGTGCAAGAGTGGTTTGAGAATCACCCACAGTTCATTATGGTGTTTCTTCCACCATATTCTCCTTTCCTGAATCCAACTGAGGAATTCTTCTCCTCTTGGAGATGGAAAGTACATGATTGCAACCCTTACAACCAAGTAAGTCTTCAAGCGATGGAAGAGGCCTGTGGAGATATCGGGGCACGAGCATGTCAAGGATGGATACACCATTCGAGGTGTTTTTCCCCATGATGCATGACTCGTGAAAAATATTTTCTATGATGTAGATGAAACTCTCTGGCCAGACGTAATTGAGATGCATGGTCAATAAAATTAAGTAAACGAATGCAGTATATTTATCACTTTTTTTATTTATTTACCCATGTACTTTTCTGCATAATACGTGTGTGTGGGGGTGACAAATTGTTATACACCTGAACTCCTCATTAAAGAACTTAATGAAAAACGTGTGTTAACTGTTTCGAGGGCTGTTACCTGAGTTTGGAGAAATGTACCAAGAAAAACTGTAATGGAGTTTATTCTATAGAGGGCGCTGTTGTGCCATGGTCAATCATATACCAGCATTCAAAGAAAACGCAAATAAACAACCGAACCCCATAAAGTATTAAGATTTAATAAATCAATTTATCTGAAATATTGCATCGAAGTATTCATTAGTCGGATTGGATCCTGAAACCATGTGAAGAGATGTCAGTTTTGACAGTTCTTAATTAATGGGATGAGAATATTGCTGAAACGTTAACATAGGCTACAATTTATCAAACATGACAAGACACTTACATTGCACTTATTTTTTTCATGCTTATAAAGGTACATGCTGAATGTTAAATGTAAAACTTTTCTAACGGCTACTAGACTAGTGTTTCACAACCTTTTTGTCTTGTGTATCCAAACAAATTAATAAGGCTCAAGTTCATTTTCATAAACATCTAATACAAAATGTGATCATTTTCACTCATACTATATATATATATATATATATATATATTATTATTATTATTATTATTATTAATCTTTTTTTTTTTTTTTAGTATCTTCTACAGAACCTGTGGTTGGGAGTCACTAAAACCTTAAAATCTTATATCCAAAAGCTATAAAATTTAAATGAAACATGTCTAACAAAATCAAGCCTTTTATTATATAGTTTGTATATTAGAATATTACTATGTGTTAACAACACAGAATACAGAATACATCAATATCATCTTTTGATATTAGATTTGACATACTAGAATAATATTACAACAAAATTGAGCGATAATGACATAATTTACAACGTCTAATCTGTAATGTAAATTGTACATTCAAGAAAATCGCAACTTTCTTAATCTTCAGTATTCAATACAAAAATAATCTTCTATGGATTATTTATAGTTTATGTATTTTTTTTTTTTTTAATTATTCAACGTTATTTCAAAATAAAGACCACATCAACAGGCATATGTGTTAATGAGTTCATGTCCAGGTCCAGATTTCATGGCCTCTCCTCTCTGTGTAGGAACTCTGTGATTCTACTTTTTTTGTTTGTTTGGTTCTATTCCTTATATTAAAGGCAAACTGGTCTATCCATTAAAGCACTAAGGATTTTAAGGTTAGTGAGATTAATAAACTGGAATACAGTTTTATGTTTTATTGTCAGTTGACAGATTTGTATGACCATGTAGCCTATATATTTTATAAGTATTAAGGAAAGTAGTTAAATGTTAGTACTGGCGGAGAAATAGATAAAGAAATTTATCATAATCCAGTGTGCTAGAGTTTACAATTCACCCCAAGCAGGTAAAATGCTCTCCACACCTATACCTATTTCCACCACGCCAGTCAATTCAGAACATCCAGCTAAACTGTGAATGAAATGGAAGAAATGTCCATGTTTCATCTTCATTGACTTTATATGGAGAGGTGGTGCTTTGAAGTGCAATGTGGAATTAAACCCAGTCATTCTCGTCTGAAGATGATTTCTCAAGTGCATCCTGTTATGTTTGTGCTGATTCATTAGCTCTCCTGGTTGGCATACATGCCCGCCTCCCACTGTAGGGCTCTTTGGTTTTTATGCCTTGTTACACGGGTGGCCTCTACAACCTGCCAAGAAACCAGAGTTACACAACATGATCAAACTGGATCTGGTACAGAATCCAGCAGAGGGCACTAGATATTGAAAACCTCATCTCACCTCATTGTTTATGGCGTCGATAGGTTGGATCCCAGCGTACTGAGACAACGAGGAAAGAAAAAGTTATAAAGAGAAGGATCTTTCAATACAGCTCTAAATCAATTTTTAAATCAATCACAGCTGCTTATTATGACATTAATCCCTTAAATGGATAGTTAACCCAAAAATGTTATTCTTTACTTATGCAGGTCATTTCATATGTTTACCACTTTCTTTCTTCCATTAATTCGCGATTTGGAATGAAATGAAGGTGATTACACATTTTTCCTTTTTGTGTAAACTATCCCTTTAAGGACTGTTTCCTGGCAAGGTTTGTGTTTTCAGACTGTTTCCTGAAAGAAACTTCACTCACTGCACTTTCTTCCAGTTTTAGTTTGATCCGTCTGTCCTCAAAGTCCTTTAGCAGCGTCTCAGTCAGTCCTTTCTGGGAAGAAGGCGATGACAGTTCAGCAAGTGCGCTCAAGGGCTTGACGGGGGGTGCTCGGGAAACAGTTGGGGACATGGGTTTTGGGCTGCCCCATGGCTGGGGTGTCATAATTGACATAGAGGGAAGTCTGAAACTGGGTCGAGTTGAGGACAACTGTGGACCTTTATCTTTGGAGATAAAAAAACAAAAACAAGAGATTATTGCTATGATTCATACATTCATAAAAGTCAATTCCCGTACTTTTTTAGTTATCACGTTTTCCATTGTAAATTGTTTAAACTAATACATCTGAACATACTGTACGTCTTATGTAGTCTTATTTTATTTGAGTTTTCCTGTAGCTCAATTAGTAGAGCATTGTGTTATCAAGCGCAATGTTGGGGGTTCGATTCCCTGGGAATACACGATAAGTAAAAATTGATAGCTTGAATGCACTGTAAGTCGCTTTGGATAAAAGCGTCTGCTAAATGCATACATTTAATTTAAATTTATTTTCATTATGCATACAGAACCTGAACAAGTGTTATGTGACCTCAGCCTGACATGAATCCTTGTAGAGGGCACTAACCACCAGCGCAAATTATATTGTAAATCAAGACATAGCATGTGTGCATGTGATTGTCCGAAAAAGCAACCTTTAACTTGAAATGTGCATTCGCATCCATAAGTAAATGATTAATCATTCTTCAATGAAGCAGAATGCCATTGTATGTCCAAAGTTCAGAAACTTCTCATTCCTTGGTGCTGCTGACATCCATAAACATTTAACACTTAAATTAATCATTAAGGTATGAACAAGAATGCTACAAAATGCACTTGCCACAAACACTATACAGAAAAATAATAGTTTCCCAACAAAAGGCAGTTAGACAGATAATGCTTGTATCCCCCTCCCCCTTAAACCATTATGTTAAACATGTCTGAATGCAGCGAGACTGAACAGTTATACCTGTAGTGGATAATTGAGAAGTGTCCCGACTCCAGGAATAAGGATTACTATAATCAGTCTTCTTTTCTGGAAATACCGAATCCAGTTCTGCCATGTTCCCATGTGGATTTTGTGGTGAAAACACAGTTTCCTCACTGGCTAGTGGGGTCATGGGTTCAGAGGAAGTTAGCGCTGGATTCACTAATGCAGAGTTGGGTACTGAGAAAGACTGACTACTGGACTCTCTCAGCTCTTGAAGCTCTTGTTCTCTTCTGAGGTCTTCTTCGATTTCCTGACGGATATTGTTTGGGGCATTCTGGATTTTGGGACTCCAGTCGGTGTAGTCAAGGTGAGTTTGCCAGGTAGGAGTGTACCGACTAGATTTTGCAGGTTCCAGTGGGGACGGAGTATTTGGAAAGTGGAACCTGTTCTTTCCTGACATGCTGTTGTCATTTTCCATAAACCAGGATGGCCCTTTCTTTGTTCTGAGATTAGGGATTTGGCACTCAACACCATTCTCTTTATGAACCCTTACTTTAGAATGGTTGTTGTCCTCAGGATATGCACCTAATTGGTTTCTAAAAGTGCTGCTGTCAGGGTTTCTCTGAAGGATAGATTCATCAGGATGTCGATGAGGACAGCAAGGCGAAAGATCTTCTTTTGAGTCCAAGACGTCACCTTCTTCTACTAGTGCAGGTTGCTTTGAAATCCACATGTCATCTGCAGAGACTGTGCTTTGCTCTAAATCAGTTGTGGGACTTTCGCTTATACTTGCCCTTAAAGATGTGACTGGAATTTCATCCGGTTTTGACTCAACTGACTTCTTATTTTCCTGTACTTGGTTCTCTTGGGTATCATGGCTTGAAACACTGTTTGTGATCTGTCGCAGTTTCTCATGCTCTCGCTGAATAAGGAAACTAACTCTGTTTTGTTCTCTGGTTTTGGGAGCTTTCACCTGTGAAGATGACAGGGACAGAATTGGCTTTATCCTGATCTCCACCATCTCTGAATTGTCTTTGTGCAAAATACCCCTTAATCGACGTAGACTCTCTTCCCGTTGTTGGGCAATTCTAATTTCCCTTTGAATGGGAGTCTCCTCTGCACTTATCATTGTCAAACTACTTCCCTTTTCTGTAATGGAAGGATCATTCGAAATGCTACCATCACTGGCATAGCCTCCACTTCGTTCACCAAGACCAGAGTCAATGTCCTCGAAGGCACCACTTGGAACTTTATTATTTGAATCCTCAGTCACAGTTACAGTCTTTACTTCTATTTCTTGTTGTTGTGTTACTAGTGCGATCTGATTCTCATCTATGCTGTTCTCTTTGCTTACTTGTTTTGGATTGAATATGCTGGCTATTGAGGATAGAGACCTTCCTCGCATTTTGGGGGAATAAGGGGGGCGCTCAGTACTCTGCAGGAAGGGATTCTGTTTTGATCGTTCCATCATTAGAAACTGCTTTCGTGCTGCGTTGAAGTCAATTTGCTCACTGTCTATAGTGCTAGACTCAACCCTGGTTTGTTCAGTCTTTACACTCACTGGTTTGTAGTTTAAACTAAACCCATCCATGAGCCTTTGCGGAGTGCTACTGAGGTCCAGATTTTCTAAGGTACTCCACTGACTTTTAAGAGCAGGGCTTTTTTTGGGTGCCTGATTCCGGATGATCTCCATTCGGTCTGGATTTTCCTTGTCTTCATTGACTGTGGAGGTGTCCTCAATTTGGTAACAGTCATCTCCGTTAGTTTCTTCAAATAGCCTTCCAGGTCTCTTTTCTTCTGTGTACGTCTGTAGCTTAAAGGTGCTCTTCTCCTTCAAGGTATTGAGTTTGGCCTGCCTTTGTGGAGAAACCATGTAGACTTCATTCATCTCAGCTTCTGGGCTTGCTGGGTCATCTACAAAGGAATAGAATCCAACATATGAGCCTGTACTGCTTGGAGTACTGGGCCTAAAGTCTTCACTGTCACTTCCATCATCAGACACAGCCACTTGTCGAGCCTGGACCACCACATCTGGAGTGCTACTCCTAGATGACACCATCACAGTAGGCTGCATGCCTGTTACTGTTATACTTTCCAAGCTGAACCCGAAAGAGTCGCTGTCCTGACTGCTACTGCATGTGTTTTCTAGCAACTGTGGTTGGCCAGTTGGGCTTAATATCGAGCGCAAATCTGACTGCTCTAGCTTAGGGGAGAGGGGCTTTATCACCCAAAGCTTTGGGTTGCTAGTCATGGGGTCTCTGGGTGGTGGATGGTTCTGGGCAAGCCTGGGAAGTGGAGGTCTCAGAGAAGAATGGGAATGGATCACAGCCTGCTCCTCTACTGAGGAGTGAGTGCTTGCATCATATGGGTTGACCAACATAGTTGATGCCTGTCTCTGGGTAAAAACAAAAGAAGAAAGAAAACATATTTATACTCGACTGTGTGGAGTGTTTCAGATTTCTAACACATACTGTGTATAGAGGGTAAGTAAAAGTATATTCAAATATGTAATATGCTTTAAGATGTCAGGTTTAACAAGTTGTTTATTAAGAGTTAAGAACATATAAAATGTACATTTAGAATATTTCTCAAACATTTTACATTATATAAAAAAAATGAAATGGTATTAAAAATATAACACTAGAAACAGACAGTACACTTTCATTCCTGACTTATAAACCTTTCCCTAGCCCCTAGCCTGCTTCCTAGCCTACTATTCAGCTGAAAATCATGTTTCTGTTTGACATTTTTATAGTATACATGAACCCATCTTCTGCTTAGTACAAATACACCTTTCTGAATCTCTTTTGCAATAATTAACATAATACATTGCATACAATTGCACTCCATGGATTATTCCAAATATATTTTTTTCTAAATATTATATGAATTTTGATGAAGTTTTTAATAAACATGAGTGAAAAAATATATATTTTTATATATGTAAAAAAAAATTCATTTAATCCCAGTAGAATTTTTTGTATAACGTTTCTGATAACAAAACATTATTCTAAGTATACGAAGGTCTTCAGATGTTGATTATATTGGTTTAAAAAGCACTCACCTCACGTTATTGAAGAGACATGTGCTACTCCATTTTAAAGAAAAATATATTTATCATTGTGGGGAAAAACATTATCTGGTTTGAGTACTGCATCAAAAACAATAGATAAGACTGTGTGCCGCTTTGAAGAAGTTTACGTAGTTGTGAGGGAGTTTTGCTCACTGTCACTGGTGTCCGTGTGTGACTTAGTGAACTGTGAACTGCTGATAAAATGACAGCAGGCCTGTTTCCTGGAATCCACCGATCTGCCTTTCCTGATTGGCTCAGACTGTTTGAGGGGTGTCCCAAAAAGTGTTTGAAAAATATACTGTAGCTTTAAAGAAGTGTGATAACCAAAACAAGGTCATGGAATTATGCTACAGTGAGCCTTTATATCCTTAAAACCTTTTTAAATATATGTTCACTGAATTACAGCTTCATATTCAGGTAAATGCAATTTCATGATAATAAAACAACCACTGATAACAGAACAGACATGCTTTGATAGATGTCCACTGTAATACAGAGTACACAAAAAAAGTTGATAAAATCTCACTCTTTCACTTTGTTTCAGACAGATCAAAGTGCTCCATAAAAAATTATCGTAAGATACATAACCGTATTCAACCTGATCAACCTTTAACCTACAGTCACAGTAAAATGGCTGTAAGAGGAAACATTCCTGCCATAAAATGCATTTAAGAAATGCCTTATTATATAATACTGAGATCTAATTTTTTTTTTTTTTACTTCAGGAAATCTGTATATTAAGTTACAGTGTTTTACTGTTTTAATTTACTGTTTACATGTAACTCTGTTCTCGTCTTAGGCAGTTATATATCCAGTGTCTCTGAGAAATGATCTCACACATTTCAAATGAACAAATAATATAAGCTATGTATTCTAGCATAACAAGCTGAAATATTCATTCTCACAAAACATTTCAAGCTAAAGAAAAACGAGCAACACTCACCCTCAGACATCAGCAGTGGCGTCAGAGTCTGTACTGTCACATGCATCAGAAGACACTTCTGTCTTTACTGCACTGACTTGACAAAGTTCATCCAATATCACATATACACGCATAAACACACCCCACACCTAGACCGAAGGAGTGCATAAGGCTGATAGATTGTGGATGGGGTTTTGAGGAAGAATGGGCACCTGGTTTATTAATATTACTGAACCATCTGCATGCAGAATTAAAATCAGAGATGTTAAATGGGCCTGAATAAACCAGTAGACATTTTTGTTAACTAATTACCGTGGCCATATGGACTGCAGTGAGGATACCAACAACAACACAATTAGAATTAAAGCTAAAGGAGTCATTTAAGTTTTATTAAGAAAACCTCCACTGGGTCAGAGCAGATGAGTGAAAGTACAGAGCATGACACTCATATATTACATTCCAGAGTTTATGGCCAAGCAAATGTCTTTTTCTAAGTTCAGCGCTAGTAACTGTTTAACTTAACATGTAGAAAAGTGTCTACGAGTGAAAGCTTTGGACAGTTTCTAGTGGACTGAATAATACAAATCATGACATCTAGTGGACAAGAACCATAAACTAAAGGTTTTAAAGCAACCATGATTTTTATTTCATTTTACTATATTACTACTGTAATTTTTTTGCACAGCTGAAGAAGAAGAGACAAAGGTTACCAAACCACATCAAAATGTACTCAGTCAAATTAAACTATAATGCACAAGTATTTGACTTTGTATAATATTAATAGTATATTATTAGCTATTGAATATACCATTATACCAAGTATTTTTGACACTAGTAGTATTGTACTATACACATTTGTTTTGTTTTATTTTATTTATGTAGAATTTCAGTCATCTGTCCCACTGTGTGTATAAAGCTTGGCATATTACAATTTCTTTTTTTTTTTAAAGCTCAACACTCTTACACACACACACACACACATTTATATATTATATATATATTTAGTGTTGCATTAGAAGAATCATTTTTGGACCCCCCAAATAACCTTTCAGTCTTCAGTTCTTAAAATAACCTTTTTTTTTTTCTTAGTATGAGCTATGAAGAACAATTACATAATCTAAAGAACCCTGTTTCACTATGAAGAAGCATTTGTGGAATGGAAAGGCTCCATGAATTTTAAAAGTTCTTCATGGAACTATAGATGCAAAAAAAAAAAAAAAACCTTGTACCGGCTTACCTTCAAATCACGACCCAGGCTGTTACACAGCACCTGCCAGGGAGGAGTGTACTTGAACATATTGTTTGCTGCAGTACTACCTGCTTCTTAGAGTTTGACAGGAGGACACTAGCATGCAGTTAACTCAGTCCTGAGGAGTCCAGTCTGTGGAAGAAGATGCATTAATGAGAAAATGTTTTTTCATGTACCATTATATTCCATGAATCACCATATCTAATGTACCAATACACTGGCATGAGTCAGATATAAGATATTTTTCCTCATATGGAAGTGTCACCTCATCTTTTGCAGGCGCATGGATACAGTGAGACCATTGTGTCTAATATCGCTGAAAAATACAGTGAAAGCAGGGCCTGGCCTACCCCATCAGTACAGCTGGATGTGTCAGTCTAGTCTTTAGTCAGTCTTCATCCACTACCCTTAAAAATTTTGTTTTGACACAATTGCTCCGGCAAAGCTCCTCCTCCAATATGGCCAAAAAGAGAGGTATCACATTAAGCAAAAGTTCCCATAATGTGTGGGGCGACTTGGCCCATGGACAGAGATTCGGTGCATGCATGCGTGTATAGGTGTGTGTGTGGATGAGTGTGCTGAGGGCAGGGATACCAGTCTGGAATACTGCTATAATCAGCAACCTTGGGACAAAAGCTGAGAATACCTCTCTAGCATTCAATAATGAACCTCATAGTTGCTCTGAAGCCTGGTCATTTAGTCATTGACAATGGCAGTGACAATACAGCCGTGACTCTCAGATAGCTCTGAATGGCAGCAGTGGCATCAAATCAAGAGCTTTTCAAGATTTGTCCTCTAAAAATCTACTGGTTTGTGTCAGATGTTGATTCAGTAACCATTTTGATGATTTGTCAGACTGATTTAAACTAACAACTGACTTTTTTAAAACTGTTCATTAAAGGAATTGACTGATAAGAGCCACATCTTATGCTGCATGTTTTCGATTCACTAAAAATCATAAGAGTTGTGTGTTTTTGAATCAGACTTCACTGGGCGCACTCTATCTTTTTGATTCAATAAACAGAACAGGCTCATAAGAGTCATTTGTTAGTGAATCAGACTACACTGGTTGTGCTGTACGTTGATGATTCACTTAAAAGAATTGGCTCATAAGAGTCATTTGTTAGTGATTCAGACTACACTGGCCATTCTGTATGTTGTTTTCAAATGCTTTTATCCAAGGGGACTAACAATTGAGGAACATCACAAGCAATTTGTCAGATAGCCAGTAGTATATGAAGTTAAGTTTAATAGAAAACTAGTTTTTGCGTGCAGCCTGCGAGGACAACTCAATAGACAGCCGTTTCTTGCCATTATTTCTCTGTGCATGATATTTTTTTATTGCATCTCAATCCATACAGACTGTAAACTCATGTTGACAAAATGAATCTGTTGTTGTGGCGTTGCACTGAAAATGCGGCGCAGGAAATAGATCATAAGCAGCACATTTTCTGTTATTAAAGAAGACAAGACAAGAGGCGGTGATTACCGTAAAGCACGTCACATTTTAATGTCTCGTTCCAACTCTTTCTACAGCTCTGTCAGGTTGATAAGAAAGCAGACCTTCACAACGCACAGACAACAGTGGCAGTAAGAGCACACACGCTCATTAGCAGGAGAACCAATGCCTGGTTATATCTCTCCATGTTCTCCTCTGTTCTACCATGCCTTTGAGCTCAGCTTGTCATCAAGCACAGGGACATTATCTAACATGAAAATGGATATGTAGATATGTGTGATTTATGTACTTATAAAAGCATGCAACGATACAAAAGAGAACCGCCAGGCCCGTGGCATTCAGGGATGAGGAACATGTCGGAACTGGAATGTTAGTACTGACGGACATTAAGGTGAGTGGCAACCGTTAAACTCACATTGATGTGAAGACTTTAAAAGAAGCTGCCCAGATGAGCAATGGGAGGAAAGCAAACTGGTTCTTGAACTATTACTTATAACCTCACAGATGCTTCTTTACATCCAAAAATATTTACATTAGTGAATGTTTTTGTTGTTGTTGTTGCATTCATGTTGACCTCATTTGACTCCCGGGCTTCTGAATACACACCGATTTCCACAGAGTTCATCCCAGCAATTTGGGCAACTAATGTGACTAAAAAATAAGAGCTATATGACAGATTAACTGATATAAATCTTAAATACGACCACACAGACACAAGACGCACACACATTTCATTTAGCACACCTCTAGCTGCTAGCCATGCCACATCATTTAGTTCCCCTTAATTAGTTAATAATTTGCCATCAAATTAAATGAAGCAATTTATAAGTAAGGTACAAAACTATTTTAACATTCATTAACAAACGCTCCAATGTAACTTATAAAGGTGGATTTAGTAGTACAAATCATTAAATATCATTTAATACAAAGCATCTGTGTAATTTATTATACTTCTGTATGCTTGTTTTAGGCAGGTTTTTGTCCAATTAGAAGCATTTAACTATCATCCTATTTTTTCATTATATATGCATGGTTATTAAAATTCATCAAATTTGTTAAAAATGAACCTACATTATAAAACTGACCGGAGACACTGGTTAATGTGCTCCAGATCAGAATTTTGAATGGTTTGAACGCAAAGGTTCGATGTAATGGAGCCAGTTTCACACACACTCTGAACCACTGATTGGAAACAAATGATTCCCAAAGGTTTCAAAGCTTCGTGAAGCACCGCTTGAAACGCTCCCATCACTAGCATACGGCCGAAGAAATGCTCTGAAGCCAAAAGACAAAGCCAAAAAACCAGATCTGACAAACGGAGAAAATCCTAAGTATAGTGAAGCTTGCTTGCTTCTTACTTCTTCTTTTTTTTTTTTTTGGACAGATAAGAGAATTAAATATTTATTGTATAAACTGCCGTGTAAAACCCAATGGTATCAGTGTAATTTACATATAACTATTAGACGTTGATTGTGATACTAGACTCCTAAATGCACCTTTAATGTTACAAAAAAATATTTATATGTTATGGAAAACATGAAAATAAATGTAAATTAGCACCAGTTGATCACACAGGCTACAAAAACAATATGCCTTTTGTTTTTACTGAAGCATTTGGCATCATAGCTACCTTTTTTTTTTCAACTTTTGCCAAAAATTTTAACACTTGTTTTTAAAGAAAGAGAGAAAAAGATTTAAAACTATGCATGATGACCTATTAAATGTTTCCTGTCCCCTGGCCACACTTCCGTGGAACAGCTAAGGAAGGGTGGATATTGTCCTTCCTGTCTTTGTGTCGGGAACTGTTATGATTGCTGTGGACGTGAGAGAGCTTTGCTTATTCTGACACTAGTTTACACGCATGATGGCTGTTTCGTAGGATTGGCTGCAGCAGTTTGTTGATGTCACTTGTTATGAATGAGCCGTCAGTGCGGACTGGCATCCAATCGAAATACACAGCTAGGCCAGGGCTGTTTAAATACTCAAAATGCACATGAGTCATGCAGATGAAGGCTACAAATGATCCAATGCACGTTTATATTATGCAGCAGTTGGAAAGTAACCGAGAGAATAACTTGCTCTCTACTCTTGATCTCTATTTCCAAATAGAGCACTTCAAGTGGGGATAATATATATTTTAGTTAGAAACACAAGGGAACAGTTACAAACACATGCGCAAGCTCTTTGCTGGATCAGTCTAACTGAACGACCATCGAAACATCGAAACCATCAAAGCTTACCGAGATATCCTCAGCTCACCTGTCCTATATTTCAATATGAAAGAGCACAATCTACTGGACTCACGGGAGAACAAAGATGAGTCAAAACTGTTTTCTGTATTATTTTTGTAACTATTTTCCTGTACGATGGTCACTTAGTTTTTTCAAATAATTTCTAAGCAAATGCGTGTGCTCGGTCAATCCCACAGGATAACTCAAAAAACAAAATAGAAATAACTGAAATACTTCTCACAGCTTCATCAGTAATAAATACAGTGCAGGGCACAATGTTGAGACCAATCTTTTTCTTCAAAGTTTCCTTGTGAAGTGAAAATGAAAAAACTTTGTAGTGCATGCGGCATACAATTATGTGAAAAATCGGAATCCTTCAAACCAAATGAAAATGCTAATTAGATGGGATTGTTTTAATAGTGATCCGTTGAGTTCAGTTAAAAGGTCAAATCTTAATGCTTCTCTCACAGGAGCGCAAATGATGTGATTAATTTCAGTCACAATAAAAAAGAAAAAAAATTCATAAAATTTAAGAGGTTAGAAAGGATCAAGGGGGAAAAGATAAAGTAATAGTGAAAATATAAAACGGGTAAAAATCAATTAAAGAAACAACAGCTTCTATTAAAAGATACTGAACTTTTATTTCTCTCAGCCTTGCTATTGTTCTATCTGCATGTTGTTGCATTTCATCAGTAAAGTCCGTGTTTGGGATGGTGTGTTTGGGCTCACATGATGGTGCAGCACTTGCAGGGTTGTTTCTCCTTGCTTTTGACCTCAGCAGCGCCCCCTTCTGGCTGCCCCGACTCGCCTGCTGCCTCTTCAGCCTTCGGTGGCTCTGCTGGGCTGCCATTAGGGGGCGCCTGTTCCTGCTTGCTGTCACTGGTGGCGGTCTTGGCATCTCCGTCCTCGCTGAGCACCACCTCAGCCTTCACAGTTGTGCTCTCCAGCCCCAAAACCTTCTTTGTTTCATCCTCGTCCTCAATGCTCTGGTAGCCCATGAAAACCATCGTAACTGGGTTCTCCGCGCTGGCCCCGCCCACTTCTGTCTGAGGGGCTGCGGGTTTGGCTTCTACACCCGTGATCTCCATAATGGGGGCTGGGACTACATCTTTCTCTACCTTCTCCACCTTCTCGACCTGCCCTCGCTCCAGCTGCGGCGTAGTCTTGTTGCTCTCGCTCATGGTCACCTCATCGGCCTTGAGGAGAAGCTCATCCACCTCTGAAGAGCTGAGCTGGTGGACGCCGTTGGTCACTGCACCGTCCACACTGTGCACCTCATGCACCACTGCAAAGAGAAAAACAAGACGGACTTGATCAGGAAAGACACATACAGAGATTTTTCTTTGACTGATAGCTCTTCATCTTAAGATGCAAGTGGAAAAGTATTATCAACTCCAGCATTTGTGGGTCTACGACAAATAAGAGGATCCAACACAGTAAAAAACGTTTTCAAAGGTATATTAAACAAAGATTTTTGGAGTACTTCTTAGTGAAAGATACTATTTCAGTCTTTGTACTTGAAAATGTCAAGTTCTGTTTAATTCTGTTCACATTCAATGTGATGTTTCTATGTAATTATTGGTGAAACTTACTAGCAAATTCTGAATAAAAATGTATGACGTTTTTTTTATTTTGTGTTTTCCTCATTCTCAACAATTTAAAGACATTTTTCATTTAATTATTTACTTTGAAATGAACTAAAAATGTCATGTGGAATAACCATCAATAAAAGAACTAACATACTTTGAACAAGTGCATTAATTCTAATAAAAAAAATAAATAAATAAATAAATAAAGGTTCTAATAAATGTTAATATTTATCTTTTTTCGTACTATTACAAATATAGTTAGTTCTTTATTCATAAAAAAATTTGTTTTCGGGAATTTTTCAGGGGTCCTTTCTATTTCCTATGAATGTCTTTTTGGTAACACTTTACAATAAAATTAAATAGTTGATTAATTGATTCGTTTTTATTCGTTAACTACTTTAGTTAACATGAACAAAGAATGAACAATACTTTATACAGCATTTATTAATCTTAATTAATGTTAATCTCAACAATTACTAATGCATTATTAAAGTCAAAAGCTTTTTTTGAATTAACTAACAATGAACAACTGTATTTTCATTAGCTAACATTAACAAAGATGAATAAATACTGTTATGAATGTATTGTTCGTTGTTTGTTAATACATCAACCTTTTGACGGTATAACACCACATTACTTTTATGCAGGTAAACGTTTTTCAAATATTTGATTATTTTAACAAAACTACTTTGTTGTTTTTATAATAAAATGGCAAAAGCCTTTAATGAGGCTTTCTCTTCAGTATATCGGGACGGTTGTATCATCCCAGTATTGCGAAAATATATATCTTTAAACGTAGAAATTAAAAATGTCAAAATATTACATGTATTTTTTTAAACAAAGCAAAAAGAAACAAAACCAAAAAAAAAAAAAAAAGAAAAAAAAAAGGATGCAAACAAAAGTGAGCAACATGTGATTGACCCTTGTATCTTGCAGATGGTAATAAACACAGGGTGACCATAGTCCTTTTTTCACATACATGGCTATGATTTCTAAATTGGCTAAAATTTGGCTGTTTTCTTATTGATGGTCTCTCTATACAGTCCTCATATGTTCGAATATTTGCATTGTTATGACTGTTCTCTGTAAATCCCACTTTCTTGCCACAATTGATCGATGTATAATACTGGCACGCTATTGGCAACTACTTTTCAGTCATTACCTTCAGCAAGTGTGAAAACAACAGAAAAACAAAACCAAAAAAAAAGGGTGTACACTGTAAAAAAGAATTTGTTGAGTCAACTAAAAATATTTTGTTACCCCGCTGCCTAAAAATTTTTTGTTATCTTGACAAAAAAAATCTTGTTGAAACAACTTCAAACTAGAGTGGAGTTAGTCCAGGTAACAAATTTCTTTAAGTTGACTTGACTATTATTTTCTAGTCCAGTCAACTAAATCATGTTGTGTCAACAGGGATTTTTTTTTACTTCGATCAATAATCATAAACAAATGTTACTCCACTGCCTTAAATGTTTAAATAAAGATGACAAAACACTTTTTTTAATATAATTTATTTAATGATAGAGACAACACTTTCATTCACATTTAAATTGAACAAGCAATTTGCTGTCAACACATCAACTGATAATTGATAAACAAAACAAAAAATGCAAAATACAAACACGTCTAAAGATCTGAACCGACACTTGAAAGTGTGATGTATAATAAATAACATTGGCATGGGATTGAGAAACAAATAGTTGCATTTCAATTCATCAGATCAAAACCACAGGGATTGTTTTTAATTTCATAATGCAATATGAAAATCAGAAGGTTGAACTCTGCATATTAACCCTGCACAAGTTCACATGCACTCCCCCCACCATAATGCAAGTCATGGTCAAAATGAGAAACCAAGATATATGTAATATAATATCACAATTAGTTACAAAAAATGAGTGTACTGTACTTCTGTATAATAAGATATAAATGGAATGAATGCACATGGAAGCACAAAGATCTAAAGTCAGATTCTAAATTTCACAGCACAACATGACCAGACAGAGGTGTTAACATCAGAAGGATCTTGAAAGTTTCCAAACTCGTCCCCCATCATAATGCTACATACTGAAAATGTGTACATACTGTTTAAGAAAATGAGAGGTGAAAAAACATTTGTTTACATGAGAACATACATATTCCAAGTCATGACATGTAAACTTTAATGTACATTCTATATAGTGAAAGGCACAAAAGAACCTTTCCTTATAAAAAAAAAAAAAAAAAACACTACTTTTTAAGAAAGAGTGCGGTGGAGCCGATGGACACATCATGAACACTGAAAAGTGAAAGTGACATGACATACATTTGTGCTCTTCATTTAACCCATCCAAAGTGCACACACACAGCAGTGAACACACACCGTGAACACACACCCAGAGCAGTGGGCAGCCATTTATGCTGCAGCGCCCGGGGAGAAGTTGTGCCTTGCTCAAGGACACCTTATTTGTGGTGTTGAGGGTGGAGAGAGCACTGGACATTCACTCCCCCACACCTACAGTTCCTGCCGCGGTAGCGAGCACACGGTGGGAGCAGCTGGTCTTCACAAGTTTTTGCAGAGCCTCAATGGTGTATTTAATGCGCTGGAGGTGGTGGATGTTCACTGCATACAGACCCATTAGGAGTCCATATGCCTTGGGGACATGGGAGATGTCAGTGATGACAGGATGTCCAAATGAGACCAATGTTGGTTATTCCTTGGGAAGCACATCACATTGCTGTTCCTCAGTTACAATCAGAATGCCCTCTTCAATTTCTTTCTCAACATCCTTAATGTCACTGGATGGCTGGGAAAAGAAAAAAAATATTACATTACTTAATAAATTTATAAACGAACACACATATGTACATACACTATTAAAGTTGTGTGTTTTGTTAAAAGCACAGCTACCAATTAATGCAAAGTGTAATTCACCTTCAAGTGGAAGATATTTAGAAAAATGTAACCAAAAATGAAAGTCAAAATTAAATGGTGCTCCTCAACAGTTTCGTTTAGAAACATTCAAAATAACTTCCTGTATTAAACTGTTAAAAGCCTGTACTAAATTCTTTGTTCTGCTGAACACAAAGAGTTTAAAATCCCATGGGAAGATAAGTGTAAAATACACCCCCAGAACCAACTATTCTAAAAATGGGGGGAAATTATTTTCTTCACTGGTATTCTACATGATTTTTGAATGACATAAAATGTGACAAACCAATACAACATTCAGGTTTTTTTTCTTAATCTGATTCTAAGTGTCTAATCTGTCACACCATTTATACAATGATCAGAAAATATATTGGTGTAAATAGGTATTCCTTTTAAATAATAGTCTGTTGCACTGCATGTTCAGAGTAAAGCATGACTCCTAAGGGCCGTTTCATAGTCAACGCGGGAAACGCGAGCAAGAAACGCGAGCGACGCACTCCTTTTCATAGTCTAAACAGTGAACGCAAGCGTCACGGTTGATGCGTGTATGCAATACACGGCTCACGCAACAGGGGGTAGTAGAGTCGGGTGATATTAGTAGAGTTGGGTCGCGTGATATTCAGATTACAATGGCAACTGAAGAGGAGTGTATTCTGTTGCTGATGAACTATCGTATAAATGTGGATGAATATGTATAAGTTCGTATAATTTTTCCTCTTCGCCCGCCATTGTATTCAATTCATTGTATACCTTCTTCTTTTGTAAACACAATATACTTGAATTAATGTACAATACTTGCAATGTCGCCCCCACCGACAACGCATAGTATTGCGTGAATCGGCATGTCGCGTATCAAAAACTAGGACCACACATTTGGCTACGCACCGACGCATAATGGCGGCCGAAGCATAACGATGCGTAGCCTCGGGGACACGTATGCCTACAGATGCGTTGACTATGAAATGGCCCTAAAGGGTTGGTTAACCCATGTATGTTTTATTCACCCTCATGGCATCGTAGGTGTGTATGACTTTCTTCTTTCAGACAAATCCAGTCGGATTATATAAAAAAATATTTATGGCAATAGGTGGGTGTTTTTTTCAACAGTCCAAAAGTAGTCAAATAATGTGCATCAATTCATAATAAAAAGTACCTCACATGGCTCTGAGAGGTGAATAATGTCCTCCTGTAGCGAATCCATGTGTTTTTGTAATAAAAAAAAATACATATTTAAAATGTTATTCAAAACATATTTAAACCCTTTTCTCTCACTTTCGTAAGAGCCATTCCGGGTGGATGAAAATAGGACATAGGGGTCATGCATGCACCGGTGATTAATGACGAACACGGAAGAGCGGAGGAGACAACAATACGCCAATCACAAAGTAGAATCACAAAATTAGGCTTGCACGTATGATAGTCAGTGGAAGAGAAAAAAAAGTGTTTACAACTTTTTAAATATGGATATTTTTCTTACAAAAAGTGCATCGATTTGCGACAGGAAGCCTTTATTCACCCCCCAGAGCCACGTCAGACACGTTTTATTGATGGATGGGTGCATTTTATTTGACTATTTTTGGACTGCTGAGAAAAAAAACACACCTGTCTGCTGCCATTAAATAACTTGGAAGAGCCAGGACAATTTTAAATTCAACTCAGATCAGATTCGTTTGAAAGAAGAAAATCACATAGGGTGCCTTGAGAATGAGTTAAAACATGGCCTAATTTAATTTTTTTGGTGAAACAATCCTTTAAGCAAAGTTGCTAATGGCCAATATGCTAGAACTGAACATTTTTCAGGATTCAAAACAGTATTCAGCAAAATAATAAAGAATGGCTATGTCCATAAACAGGGTTTCTGGTTGTTTTATGAAGATAAATTCAACACTTTATAAAGACATTTTAAATACCAATTGTAGAAAATTCGCGGAATAAAACTGGGGAAAATAATGTCAAATTATGTTCTCTAAATTTTGAAGCTGTTTTCCAATGCAAATATCTACATTTTCGTAAAGGGTTCACCCAAAAAAGAAAAAGAAAGAAAATTGTCATTTACTAAACCTCAAGTTGTTTTAAACCTGAATTAGTTTATTTCTGTTAGTCCCAGTCCCAGATCGTCTAACACAGTACACAGATTGTCTAACAACGAGTTACAACCCCAGATCACCCAGATTTCTTCTTCTTCTTTTACCTGGATCACATCACTGCAGACTGATGGTGCTCAGTTTGGTCATCCACAAGCGTAATCCCAGCAGTCATGTCCTTGATGAATTCCTGCGCAGAGCCTGTGTGCTTTAATAAAAACAAAGGGATGCATTAAACAGGGCCTTACAATTGTAAAGCATATAGACTCCAATAAATGTGCATTTATAAATAAATAAATTTACTTACAACTTCGTCCAAGCTCTACAATGTAAATGCCATTTCCATTATGTCTGCATATCTTTTTGATGGATAACTGCAAAAGGACTCGCTGTGGTCCATCGACAGGATTATTGAATTCTGCGCTGAATCTTCAGTCATTCAAAAATATCATAAACATGAAAAATACAAAAACATGTTAAAACACTGTAAAATAATAACCATACATATAAATTAATCTTTACAGAGAAAGACAAATGTATTGACAAGTTTGTATTAAATGCCAAAGACAAACTATACCATCCAGACAATGCTTTTAAATGACACAACACATAATTATAACACAATAAAAGGAAATTTACATTTGTGTCGATCGTTATTGTATCTCTATTTATACAAGATATATGATATTATTACTTTTATTCTAAAATATATAGATTTAAACGTACGCAATTTACTTATGACCGTATATTCACCATAGACTATATAAAAACAGATATTCACGCAGTATTACACTGGGTTCTAGGTTCTAGCGAGGCACTTGAATGACTAACGTTACTTCAGAAAACTGAAAGAAGAGTTTGTAACGCTACCTTCAGAACTTCATCTGAACCGTAGACTGTAAAAAAATAATCAGAACTAAGCTTATGTCAGCGATATCAAATGTAACGTTAAGATACGCGCTCCAGAATAACTCTGAGGGAGGTGCTCATCTATGGTGCTCATTTGTTTCCCTTATAACATGCAGAAAAGACACAGTTCGAGTAGGAATCTTCTTTTTTTCTCCTAATGTTTCATCGATGTATATTCTGACGAATGTCTTACGCTGTCAGGTTAAGAGCAGTTCCTTTTTTTTTTTATTCCCGCCGTTCTTAATCCATACAGTGATCCGCGTTGAGCTCTCGCGCTCTGTTTGCACGGCCTCTAACGCAGCCCTGGGCTCAAATAATACATACAAACTGTATTTTTATCGTGCTCCACATAAGTTTAGCTCCGCTGTCCCGCATGGGAGAATATCTGTTTTAATATTTATAAGGAGAATACTGTGGAACCGCCTGTATTTTGAGGCTTCAGAGTGCCGCGAAACGAACATTTACATACAGTAACTTACATACAGAATATACGACTCTTTAAACAATACTTACTCTTCTGAGACAACAAATGTAATTTTACACATTAAGCCAATAAATACGAATATTTTACTTACCAAAGTTGTATTCTAGTCAAATGTCCAAACTTTGAGGAGAAACTGACTGGAATGGCTGACAACCTTCTTCTCTCTTCAACAGCATTCAGGAGAATGACGAGATCTCGCGATAAGTGATGTTGTGAACGTGATATTGCTATTGAATTGAGTCAACAAATTTTTTTAAATTATGAGGACAAATGACCTAGTTCAGTCAACTTTCAAACTAGTTGAGACACTGAAAACTTAAAATTTTTAGTTGAATGAACAAATTCAGTAACTGCAAGTTGTGTCAACATAAAAAAATTCATTGAAACAACTAAACTGCTAAATAATTTTTTACAGTGTATGGTCACTAAATAAACAGCACTGATGCCATTCGTGACAATGACGATATGAATCCTTTATACAGTGTGTTACAGCAAACTTCAAGCCAATGTTGAAGCACATTCTTTTACTGTAGGTTTACTATAAGAATTTTGACTAAGTAAGAATTCATAATATTGTGACTCCAATGAAGACTGAAAAAAAAAAAAAAAACTAATTCTACCCACTGAATAACACATGGAAAACATACTGTACCCAGTTAGTGACTACTGTTAGCATTGTCTTTTAAAGGGGGGGTGAAATGCTATTTTTTACACTGTTAAAGAGTTGGATTCCCATGCTAAACATTAAGTTTGTATTAATTAATTGTAATTAAGTTGTACGTTTGAAGGAGTATTTTTGTTCCCAAAATACTCCTTCCGGTTTGTCACAAGTTTCGGAAACTTCTTTTTCGAGTATGGCTCTGTGTGACGTTAGATGGAGCGGAATTTCCTTATATGGGTCCTGACGCACTTCTGCCGGAAGAGCGCGCGCTCCCGTATAGCGAGGCTGAGCACAGACATTTAACTGATCAGAGCGAGAGCGTCGCGAAAAGTCACAAAAGAAGTGTGTTTTTGGTTGCCAGGGCAAGACAACCCTGCACAGATTACCAAAAAAGAAAAAACAGCATTAAGGGACCAGTGGATAGAGTTTATTTTTACAGAGCATCAACAGAGTTGTGCAAGTGTTTGTGTTTGTTCCCTGCATTTCGAAGACGCTTGTTTTACAAACAAGGCCCAGTTTGACGACGGATTTGCGTATCGTTTATTTCTTAAGGATGATGCAATCCCAAAGAAAAAGGGTCACGATCTTGTGTTGGAACCGCAGGCGGTGAGTAAAACTGCTTCAAATATCTCTGCCTCCTTTTGTTAGTGCGTCCCCTCCCATGCCAGAGACCCGGGTTCGAGCCCCGCTCGGAGCGAGTCGTTGCTGCTGCTGCTCTCGTTCAGTTTCAGCCTCTGGATCTGATTCTGGATCATAAATAAACGGCTGAATCTGACTGTTAGCCATGGTTTGTTTTGGTTGGTTTTGTCCTCACGGTGTCACAGCTTCCAAACACTCTCAACGCTCGTGATTCTTTAGCTCCGCCCACACGCCACGCCTCCAGTCGGTCGTGTTTTTTCGGGAAAAATCGGTACAGACTATCTATCTCTTATGAATATAATAAAACTAAAGATTTTTTGGAGTTATGAAGAATGCAGTACTCTATAGGTACTCAAGATTAACAGGATATTGAGTGAAAACGAGCATTTCACCCCTCCTTTAAGGTTGTGCATCAAGTGCACTTCACTTGCTAGAAGTGCTCACTAAACTGAGTGATCAAACACAGAGAAAGTGTGGCAAGCTGAGTAAACAGAGCAGTGCTCCTGGTGTTAGCATTAGCAGCTAGCAGTGTTAGACAGTATAAACAGATGCAACATGAGCAACAATCATCTGTAAACTTATGGAGAATACATTTAATATGTGCTAAATTGATAGTTTCATTGTGTAACACCACTGGAAAGCATGAAACGTCAGGCTGGAGGCTCGTGGCTAATCTTGGCAGCAACATGCCCAAGACTAGCAGTCAAGTTGCAGGGTGACCAAATGAGAGTTCAACGCACAACATGATCTCTGCCAGAAAATAATGATAAGAGTCAACAAAAATCAGGGGTTTGTGGTAACCCTGCATCTAAGGCCATGCTTAAATCAACTTCTTCCTTTACGAGAAGTGACCAGCACAAGTGTGTTACTTCTAAAACTGACACATATAAGATTCAGATGTGGATTAAAGTTAACGCTACAGCAATGCAGTAAACAGTAGCACCTCATGTCACTCCGAAACCCATTTGACAGACCGTTTTGGTGGAACCCGAAAGAGAAGTTTAGCTGAATGTCCAAACTACTCTTTTCCGAGCTTCAAAAAGACAAAAATTACTATGGAAGTAGTTCATATGACTCATGCTCATCTTTTCAAACAGAACAAGCTTTGTCTGAGGAACAGACTTTAATTTACAACCCAGGTTCACTGGAAAATGTGCCTGTGGCAGCATTTCTGCTAAATATTGAGCCTAAATATCCAGTAAAAGGCTATGTTATAAATTTGTCATTCACTATGATACTTGCCCTATACCAGCTCTTCATGTAAATTTAAATATACCACTAAGTATATTTAGATGGATCATGCCAGGTTTGACCTCAATGTTGCTGATTGGAAATGGTTTGACCCACGATGACAGAAAACTAAAATATGTAATAGTGAGAATAAAATCTGAGAGCTAAGAAAGTCATACGGGGTTCGGAATTTTTTTTTGGGGGGGGATTAGCTGTTCTTGAATATCCAAAATAATATATAAATATCAAGTTTGGTCACATGAGAGAAACTACAGCTGATGTTCTGAACCTTTTTCCTCATTTCCATAACATGTTTTAAGTAAACATGTACACTTCTCGTAAAGCAGGCGTACTAGCAAAGCCTCGCGCGCCTCGTCTATCGGCAGACACCTTTCTGTTCGTCCTCATAGACCGTGATGCCCTGCTGCCAGAGGTCTTTGGGGAGCAGTGTGTTAGTGGACAGGACTTTGGTCTCGCCCGTCACCAGGTCCTTCTCAACTGTGATCTCTACAGAGTACATCGCTGCAGTGCCAACGAAAGAACACATTGCCATCCTGTAATGATGCAGTGTCTCACTCACATAAAGCCATTGAACACACACACACACACACACAGAGAGACACACACACACAGACAGTTTTGGCCAGCTGCTTTCTCTGTTCAAACAGACAGTCAGATGTGATTTTGTGCAAAGACAGCATGACTGACAGGCTCTTCATGGCATTTTTTTCTGTTTTAATGTAATGTATGATAAATGATTTTAATTAGAGAAATAATTGTTACTTTTGATTTTTGTACAGAAAAATAAGAATCTATATTTAAATAACTTAATTCCTTATAACATACATAATACAATACATAACATATCTGCATATTTTTTTAAGAATAATAAACAGGTGTACATCTATAAAAATTGTTGTATTTGTTTTTTATTGTTTGTTCTGTTTTATTGTTCATCCTTAAAATCTCAATCATAGGCTTATATATTAAATATTAACAATTATAATAGATCAGTTGTTACAAATTATCAGCCATGTTTCATTTTCTTGGACCTTTAGTTTGTTTCTAGTTAATTTCCTTTATCCTTTCTTCTAGTTCCTATCAAACTTCGTCGGCATGGATTCTGAGTTGATGGGGTGCTGCGTTAATTAACTTTGTTTCTCTGTGTAGTTAAGTTCCTCTTGTTTCAGTTCAGTTTTTCCAGTCTCGTCTGTGTTTTGGTTGTTTAGTTTGCCTGCCTTGTTTGGATTCTCTTCAGTGTTTATCAGTGTTAATTTTGACACAAAATTTTAATTTAGTTTTAGTCTTAGTCTTTTGACTATAATTCTTTTTAGTTTGAGTCAAGTTTTAGTCATCTGATTTGTTTTAATTTTAGTCTTATTTTAGTCGACTAAAATTGCTTGTATAATGACATGGTTATGACACAGGTATTACAAGGAGAGGGTGACTAATGAGGACATAACCCATGTCCCCATTTTTCAAAACGCTTATAAATCATACAGAATGAGTTTTTTGAGAAAGTAAAAATGCACAAAGTTTCCTGTGAGGGTTAGGGTTAAGTGTAGGGTTGGTGAAGGCTGATAGAATATACAGTTTGTACAGTATAAAAACCATTAAGCCTATGGGATGTCCCCACTTTTCACAAAAAACAAACATGAGTGTGTGTGTGTGTGTGTGTGTGTGTGTGTGTGTGTGTGTATATATATATATATATATATATATATATATATATATATATATATATATATATACAAACCTGTTTTTTATACTTTAAAATATATATAAAAAACTATATGTTAAATTATGCATTTTTTTCAACATATAAAATGTTTATCTATCAGGGCTGTGCAAAAAAATGAATGCGATTTTCATGCACCTCTCATCAGTAAAGATGCTCCTGTAATTAGAAGTATATCTCCAGCACTTGCGTTCAGATCAGGGTTGCCAGGTTTTTACAACAAATCCTGCCCAGTTGCTTCTTAAAACTAGTCCAAAACTAGCCCAATCATGTTTCCGGGAGGTTCCCCGATAAAAATTGCTTCCCAGGGTTAAAATATAATTTTTTTTGAAGGGTTGCCCTGGTAAAATTTGCATTTTAGGGGCTAAATATCACGTTATTGGTATTGGGGTTGCTTCAAACCGCGGACATGAAAAACAATCGCAGACTTGGCAACACTGGTTCAGGTGGAGTGGCAGTTACTACACAGAGCCGTAGTCTACCGACAACTAACACCAAATGGTTTTCAAAATCGACAAAGAATCGCCTGCGATTTTAACATCGATTTTGTGTAGATTGTCAGTGAATTACGGCTCGGTGTAGTAAATGCCAACCAGTGTTGCCAAGTCTGTGGTCATTTTCCATGTCCGCAGGTCAAAGCAACCCTATTCTATCTATCTATATAGAAATCAAAGCTGGAGTATAGTTTCCGAACACAAAGCTGCCATGGTAACCTGATCCTTTGGTAGTATAACTTCTAAAAATAACTTTTTATGAGATGTTATTCTGCTTTTCGGCTTTGAGTGAGAGATGGTGTGGTGTGTATGATGTGTTAGACACACACACATGCAAACACACATCAGCTGAGTGAACAGAGAATTGAAAGACATGTTAGAAGACATCAGCACAGGGTTAGTACGTTTAAAAAAAACACTAACGTAGGACAATATTTGCGAGTTGGAAACCCACAAGTGTTTATTTAGAAAAACGTTCTGATTTGCGATCTAGTCATATATTTCAGTCCAAAATATATATTTTAGTATGTGCTGCCAGAGGGAGCCCTAGCTATCACAAGGTGGCTATTTCCGTCATTATGTGGTTTTTATCTCAGAATGAAAGAGCTCAAGGGTTAAAATAGCAGAAGAGTGTGATCTCTGCATGAGCTGTGGTTGGACCACTCACCTGCTCTCATCATGTCAGAGACACCTCCGGATTTCTCAAGACGAGGGCTGACGTGAACTTTGACCTCTAATAGGGTCATGAATGAGGACACAGAAGGACAGATAATGATAAAAAGGGACAAGAAGCAAGAGTGAAGAATAGGAGGGAGAGAGGGACGATGGGAAGAAGGCCATACTACAGGCGCAGGCACATGTCAAGAATATCTGCAGAAACTCTTCTTTTTTTTGGCTGTTTACCATATAAATTGCTGCTCTTGAGATTTAAATTCTAATTTGATCAAATGATGCTCATGTAAAGGCAATATAAGAGGTGTTTCTGGTGTCAGAGATGATGGCGTTACCTTTTACAGAGTCCGTCACAACCTGCGAAAAGAAGGAGAAAAAGGTGTTCAAATCGTATCTGATCGATCCAAATTATACATGTTTGTATTAAACAGGAATTATCCAAATACAGTTATTATAACTATTATTTACATGTTTTCAGGTTACTGGAACACAATCCATCCTTTGAGACATGATGAAAATGATTCTGCTTCATGAACATGATTGATAATTGTCCTAAGATGTGTACAATCTAATGGACATTATAAGTGGATCAGGTAAACAAACTAGTGTGTTTTTTCATTCTACTGTATGTCATTTGTAAAAACCAAAAACCATGACAGTAGCCTCAACAGTTTAAGACATTTAGGTACCTCAACACATAATTCATTTGCTTTCTTGCTGCAAGAACATGTAAGATTATTAGTGAAGAAGTATTTATCCATCATCACCAAAAACCACATGTGAATCTGTTTTGCCATTATAAGCGTTTCCATACAAACAGATCATTTGGACTTGAACTCTTAAGTTGCCATTTCTTAACTGCAGTAGTTCAGACAAGCGTAAATACAGCAGTAATGAACTCTTGTGGAAATCTATTCAATAAAAATACTTCAGTCATGACAACCCTCGGAAAGGATTGTAAAAGTTTTATCGATAAAATTAGAAAAGCATATGTTTGGTCTTGGCGGACTAGAACAAGTAGACTTGCTTTGGCTAAATGCACATATCATAAAATAAAAGCAAACATGCTCCTGCTGCTGCTAGAGAGAGAGGAAGATCCCCCTTTTTGCAGATCTAGACAGGTGGTGCTGGGGAGGTGGTGGGCTAGCAAGAAGATACGCATTGCACGCAGGTATGGTGAGCATGCATTGGGTCCGGTTTATAGGCACAAGGTAATTATACACGGTAATCTATATATATTATAGAACCTGATTGGCAGGGAACGTGATTTTGAAAGAACCAATTAGAGCACCAATAGTGTTTCATGGCTGAAAGACCATTTTTCAACAACACATAAACGATAAGCGCTAGAGCTCAGCAGGCACTGGACAGTGACATATGATGTACTTTAGAAGAAAGAGAGAAAAGACTAATCAGAGAAAATAATTAGTGTTGCTACGGTTCTCTCTTCTGAATGCAGCACCAGTGAGGGTGAAGATCTGTCGAACCTGAATGTTTATTAGTTGCTGCTTGAGTGAGACTGATTCCAGCACTGTCAGCACTGAGATTCATTGCTTCCCTTAATCAAGACGGCCTTTGTGTAGCCGGACATGAGACGGTCCCCCATTGTGTGTCATGCTTTAAAGGTTTGAATAGGAGCCTGTGGATCCCCTGCTTCCCGCCCTGGTGTGAAAGAGCTGCTGGTCAGGACTCACTGTTTGTTCGACTGTCTTGGTGTTGACTTCCTGTACTGCGTCTGACAGGTTCTCTTTGGTGGATGTCGCAGACACAGCTGTCTCTAGCTCCTCCAGCTCTCTCTCCAGTCTGTGCTCGAGACGGAGACGGACAAAGACAAGATGGATACTCAGTTAATAAAGCACATTTTTAGGTAATGCGTGGATTCAAGCCCGCTGAACTTTTAGATTAAAATGTACTCAATATTTCTAGATTTATGTGCAATGACTATAAAACATGTGAATATTCCAATATTAATAGGAGTTACTCTTCTCACACAGTTCATTAATTACAGGAATTGTTGTTCTCCTTGATTTGTAATATTACAAGTAGATGATAAATTGAATATATTTGGCAACACCACAAAGACATTTCTTTCAGTGTATAAAACCTTTTTACATTTCAATGGGTTTCTCTTTAGATGAGGGGGAAAAAGCTGTTGTTTCGTTTGTCTAAAAACAATAATATGAATTGTTATTACAATAATACATAGATACCATCTTCAGTGTCACATGGTCCTTCAGAAGTCATTATAAAATGCTGATTTGGTGCTCAGTTATTAATAATAAAGATCTTATTATTATCATTAAAAGAAATTAATATAATAAATATTATTATTTTATATTATTATGTAATGTAAAATAGCTTTTGCTGCAAAATATTTTTCAATATTAAAATAAAAAATGTTGTAACATAAAATTTAAAAATTTTGTAACATTCTAAATGTCCTTACTTTCACTTTTGATTAATTTAATGCATCCTTGAATAAAATTATAAATTTGTTTTTTGTATTTTTTGTATTACATTTACATATACAGATATATGATGTATAATTATAATTATAATTATATAAATATACATATATATATATAGGATCTGCACCAATTAAACTCTGTTTTCACATCGTTTTTTAAATATTTTTCACTTCTGAGTGTGTTTTCCACACCAGGCCGTACTGGCATTGGCTGTTGACTGGCATGACTCATTGGTTGGCACACCAGTCCTGTACCAGAAGCCCTAACAGAGCCAGAGCAGAGATTTAAACTGGGAATGGAGATCCAGACTGACCGCTCTGCCAGGCCCAGCCCACTTTTTCACCATTAGGAATAAACTGAGACAAATCAGATGAGAAAGACCTTGGCTGCTAGATCCATATCAAACAGTCCAGGATGAAGGATCCCACATTAGGGACTTGCTATCTAATCGCAGCTGGACTGAAAAACAGAGCCAGAAGACACATTTCTACTTCTATTTCTACTTATTTCATAAAAGTGTCTCCTTTTATATAAAACAGGTGACTGCAGCTCTACACCGCACTGATGTGATTGGTTTACCTCAGAATGGTCTCCTCAAGACCTCTGGTTTTGGCCTCGTCTTCCCGCAACTGTTTTGTGGTCTCATCTTCCTCCGGTCCTGCAGAGGGCGCACCGTCCAGCAGCCATCTTTCCCTCAGTGCCTTTGACTGCAAAAAAAAAAAATAAAAAAGGAATTTTTCTGTAAGCAAGGAATACTGAAATGACTCCTGCATTTGCCAAAATGTATAATAAACAACAGAACATACTCTGAGGAACACTGTGTACCATAATGCACTTAACTTCTGCTTCAGACTTTTGTTAAAGGGATAGTTTTAGAAACATTTTAATTCTGACATAATTTACTCACCCTCGAGTGGTTCCAAACATGTTTGAATTGGAAAAAAATACTATGGAAGTCCATGGGTACCATCAGCTGTTATTTTGCCCACATTCTTCAAAATATTTTCTTTTGTGTTCAGCAGAAGAAAGAACCCAATGCAGGTTTGGAAAAACTTGACTCTGAGTAAATGAAAGAATTGGATTTTTGCATGAACTATCCCTTTAACCAATCAAATTCATTTTACACTTTTATTTCATAAGGTTTTCACCAAAAATGTCAGTTTTACTCACAATTGGGTTAAATTTAGAAATGTGAAATATCTGGTTTCAGAGCAGTCAGTTGTTTAGAGATGCTGTGGACAATGCCATTTAATTTTTAAATATTTGACTGATGAATGGTGCAATAAAAACTGACCAATCAGAATCAGTATTCCAGAGAGCTATATAATCATGTTGCACATTCCTTTTTTTTTACAAATAGTGTGTGACATACAAGTAAGCATAAGTAAGCAGTATACTTCTATTCCATTTTGAACAAGTTTGGAAATATTAAGATTTCAAGTTTTGGAAAGAAGTCTCTTATGCTCACCTTTTATTTCTGTGATCAAAGTTGAATGAAGGATCACGTGACTCTGAAGATTGGAATAATGATGCTGAAAATACAGCTTTGCATGACAGGAATAAATTACATTTAAAAAATAATTATAAATAAAATATATTACAAATAAAACAACAAAATATATAACATTTATACTGGAATTATATTTTAGAAAATACTTTTTAACTGTATTTTTAATCAAATAAATGCAGCCTTGGTGAGCATTAAGAGACATCATTTAAATACATTAAAAAGCGTTGATTATTCCAAACTTCTCTCCGGTATTGTATGTATTCCACAATGCAATTTGCAGCTCTTGCCTGAATTATTCAGCTAATTGGCACTAATATCTAAGTGTTGAGCTGGTACTAGGATGCCTTGGCACCAAACCAGGCACTGCTGTGACTTACTCTCTGAAACTGATCTTACCCTCTTCCTCTGTCTCTCAGAGATTGGTGTTTGCTATTAAACTACATGGCAATTTGTTTGCTATTCACAAATCACATAAGATGTGTGCATAGGCTGCCCTGTACCAGCCCATTAGCAGCAGACATTAAAAGTCCACAGCTGAGAGCAGGATGGATGAATATATTCTGGGCAGGACAATAATGGTGCTGTACAAACCTTTTACAGTAACTCAAACAAAACTAATCCAAGAACACTTTATTTGAGATTTTTGCTGTTTTTAGTACACTGCAGCACTTTAAGTGGATTATTATCAGTGCAATATATGGATATTTGACAGGCAGTTCAAAAAGAAAAGGAAAAAAAAAAAAATACATCAATCATAGAAAAGGAAGTTGTATGATTTGGTGGTTGTCCAGCCTCTAAAGCACTGCAGGCCTTGGACATTCCTGCCTCTCCCAGCTGTTACTGATCAAACCAGCTTCTTCTTTCTGTCAAGTCAAATAACATTCTTTATGTGCTAATACAACATTATATATTTTGATACATGAATACCGGTTCTGTTTACTCTAGGCTACTTTCAGGACTTAACAATGAGGATTTTTGGGATGGGCCTTTCAGGCCACTAGTTCAGATTTGTTCTTGCCCTGATAATATTACTGGATCCAAAAAAAAAAAAAAAAAAAAAAAAAACACAGCTAAATTTTGTTACCAGCAAAACATTTTTATGTCAAAAAAAAAAAAATGTAGATTTATATTTATTATTTAAAATATTGTTTAATTGTCTTATTTATATTTGCCCTTAATAAAATTCTTGTTTGTATATATATATATATATATATACGAACAAGAATTTTACTATGTATACAAACACATTAGTTTAGCTCAAAGTACTAAAAAAAAAAAAAAAAAAAAAAAAAAAAAAAAACCTAAGATTATGAATAAATAAAACCTTAATGGAAACATAATAAATAATATTTAAAACACATAAATTAATAAATAATTAATAAAACTTTAACATTAAAATGAAAAAATAATAATTAAATCAAATTTTACAATATAATCTAGAAATCGACATAATATAACTTTGGTAAACATGTTTATGAGCAAACGATGTATGATCTGGTAAATGGAACTGGTCTATATATAAAACAATCAAATCACTCACACAGTTATTCAATCAAGTTATAAATGGCATATCATTCTTGTCATCTCTCTTTTATTCTGCACCTCACATCTTTTGTTTGTTTGTTTGTTTGTTTTTTCACCATCCATTGTATTTCATTTTTTGCCTGAGCTGCCACCTCCCACTCCCTAGAGACCTACTGAAGGAGAGCGTATACTGACCACTCTCTCACACACACACACACACACACACACACGCACACACACACACACACACACACACACACGTCTGTACTCAATCAAATGTACAAAAGAACGCTCACAGGCTCTCATGTGCTTCCAGTGGTTGAGCTATTGTTTTCCAAAGTAAAATGAATCCAGCTTTCTTTTTTTACGCAACAGCTTAAAACAAAGACTTTGTCGGCCTGTAAGAGTTCAATTCTCTCTATCATTGTGTCATGTGACCTGTGTTAACTCATCCCACTAATCAAACCACACCATTTCAGTCCACATCATTAACATCCTGTACTGATCATCCCGGGACGTCAGACATCCTCTAAACAGTCTGGAGTGACTGATGAGCCAATCAAAACAAGGGAAGCTTTGGAGCCAAAATACTGACATAGAATGAGTACAATACCGACTGTACTTCACACACATGGGCTTCAACACAACTTGGCCAGAGGCCAAACATGCACAGCTTTGGACCTCAAGTGGCTGGAATTCTATACTCAGGCAGAACACTATGGCCCTTATCTTAGATTGACAAAAGCCCGCTCATATATCAGAAAGCATGTGTTTTCAGGACTCTCAGAGGCCCCTCCATACTTTAGCGACCTGCGGGCCACTATTCACTGTCCATTCATCTCTCTCTCTTTCTCTCCCTCTGCATTTTGCTGACTCTGAATGGGAGCTCCATAGAAACTGCTAATGAGGAGCGTTTTTGGATCTTATCTCTGGCCAGCACAGCAAAGTCTCTCAGCCACAGCTGATCGTTAGATGTGAAGCCTCAAAAACACACACAGATAAACACAGCCGACTTCCACAAAGCAGGACTGACAATAATGATTACAAATGTTTAGCAAATGACAAAAAAAAATTCAAAATAAATCACAATTCATCATTTATTCATCTCTGCAGTCTCCAAATGAAAACAATGCAAAGAAAGACATTACATTATTTCTGCAGATGAAATAATTGAAAAAGCATCCATTTTACATGAAAGATTCTCAGTTTTTCTTGCATTTATTTACAGTTAATACATTTACTGAGTATTGGTATTGAGTCTTAATGTAGATTATGAGCTGATTTGAGCCTGTGTTTCCAACAAGAGTACCAAGGTACAAAAAAACCCTATAGAAATTAATGTAATGTTTATGTTAATGCCCCCGAAGAATATATTAAAATAATTAAATGCAAAGCTTGCCGTTAGAGTTGCGCGATTAATCGACTGCGATAATCATGCACATTTTGTCAGTAAAGCCGGTTCTGCCAGTTCATCATCACATCTTTCACTTTCACTTTCAGATGGAGCAGCATTTACTACATAGAGGCATAGTTCACTGACAAGTTATGCAAAAAAATTGCGTATTACAATTTTATTGCGCCACTACGAAATCTAAGAAATCTTTTGCAATGATGACAACTGTTTCCATAGCTTCTCAGTGAACTATGGCTCTGTGTCGTAAACGCTGCTCCATCTGAAAGCATGTGAGAATACTACGTTTAATAACATATTTTTGCTCCAAACTCACTTCATAACTTGAGTCGAGTGTTTGTAATAAATCCCTCTGTGAGAGGATGTGGCTTCTTACACAGATTAAGGCACGCAACATCTTTCAAAGTATTCTAAGCATTCATAAAAGCATTGTATTATAAATACGCTTTATTTTAATCGAAATTAAAGTTAAATTAAAGTTAAAGCTGTTAATGATGTTTACATCTCAACATTTGAAAGGGTAAAAATGACATAATTTACTGCTCATTAGCGCTAGCATTCTGACCGCAGTTTCTATAAAAACAGCGATTTTACCTCCTTGTTGCAAGGAATATAATGTAGTGATCCAATATCTAAGCTATATTTCAAGCGACTACAAAGCTTGGTAAATGCAGCAGGGCATCCATGTATATGCATGCAAAAGTTTGCATACCACACACAGTATACTGTACATACTGCACACTACAGATATAGTTTGAGTAGTATGGTAGCCTGTTATTCAAAACATATCCAAAGACATTAAAAACTACAGCATTAACAGAAAAGGGGAAAAAATACCTCCAACAGTTCACAATCATGTACACCTGACCTGAGGGCCACGGAGACAATACACCTTATATTTAGCAGAATGAAGCATTTCCCTCTTCACACAAACAGGATGTCTCATCACCCCCCCATGGCAGATTCTCCTTCCTGCGTCTGACAGGGTGTTCTTGGCCCTGACTGCACCAAAACAGTGTGGTCTGGTCAACACTGATACACAGAGTCGATATTCATAAATAACAGGGACTAGTGAAATAGCGAAAGATTATGGAAGAGCACTTCCACCACACAAGAAAAAAACTACTTTGATAAATATTAATCATGACATAAACATTTAAAATAACAAGCTAAAAATTCTAAATTATGCAATACTAACTCCTAATCACGACATAAAAAGTCTAAATTATGACATAAAAGTCATAATCGTGAGATAAAAACTTTGATGACAGGCATAACTATGACACTAACTCATAATAATGAGATAAAAAGCCACAATTAGATTACAAACTGAAATTATGACAAAAGTACAATTTTGACTTATCTCATACTTCCGAGTTAGTATCTCATAATTATGACTTTTTATCTCTTAACTATGACTGAGAAGGTCATAATTTTGGATTTTTATCTCATCATTTCATATGTTGACGTTTAGCATAGGTTTCATATGTTCAGTTTCTTATGACATAATTAACTACAGTGGGGATCGAAAGTTTGGGCACCCCTTGCAGAATCTGTGAAAATATGAGTGATTTTCAAAAAATAAGAGAGATCATACTAAATGCATGTTCTATTTTATTTAGTACTGTCCTGAGTAAGATATTGTACATAAAAGATATTAACATTTATTCCACAAGACAAAAAAAATGCTGAAATTATTAAAATAACCCCATTCAAAAGTTTGGGAACCCTTGGTTCTTAGTACTGTGTTCTGTTACCTGATGATCCTCGACTGTCTTTCTGTTTTGTGATGGTTGTGCATGAGTCCCTTGTTTGTTCTGAACAGTTAAACTGAGCAGCGTTCTTCAGAAAAATCTTTAAGGTCCTGCAGATTCTTCAGTTTTCCAACATCTTTGCATATTTGAACCCTTTCCAGCAGTGACTTTATGATTTTGTGATGCATCTTTTCACACTAAGGACAATTGAGGCACTCAAACACAACTATTTAAAAAGATTCAAACATTCACTGATGCTCCAGAAGGAAACAAGATGCATTGAGAGCTGGGGGGTGAAAACTTTTGGAATTTGAAGATCAAGGTAAATTGTACTTAATTTGTGTACCGGGAAACATACAAGTATCTTCTGCTGCTTACGAAGGGCAGAACTAAATGGAAAACAATTATATTTCAACAAAATAAGACAAATTTGGCCATCTTCATCATGTTCAAAAGTTTTCACCCCCCAGCTCTTAATGCATCTTGTTTCCTTCTGGAGCATCAGTGAATGTTTGAATCTTTTTAAATAGTTGTGTTTGAGTCCCTCAAATGTCCTCAGTCTGAAAAGATGCATCTCAAAATCATAAAGTCACTGCTGGAAAGGGTTCAAATATGCAAAGATGTTGGAAAACTGAAGAATCTGCAGGACCTTAAAGATTTTTCTGAAGACCGCTGCTCAGTTTAACTGTTCAGAACAAACAAGGGACTCATGCACAACCATCACAAAACAGAAAGACAGCCGTGGATCATCAGGTAACAGAACACAGTACTAAGAACCAAGGGTTCCCAAACTTTTGAGTAGGGTTATTTTAATAATTTCAGCAGTTTTTTGTCTTGTGGAATAAATGTTAAAATATTTTATGCACAATATCTTACTCAGGACAGTACTAAATAAAAAAGAACATGCATTTAGTATGATCTCTCTTATTTTTTGAAAATTACTCATATTTTCACAGATTCTGCAAGGGGTGCCCAAACTTTCGATCCCCACTGTATATAATTGGTCATATTTATTACTGTTTATCTCAAAATTATGACTTAGCATCTCATTATTTCAAATGTTTAATGTCCTTTTATTTCATTCTTATGATTTACCAACACATAATTTTTTTCTTATGTCATGGGAAAGGGCTTTCATAGAAGACATTAAACTTAAGTCAAATTTTGGGTTAGAATGATTGTAACAGAAACATGCCACGCCTAATATTATGACCTCAGATGTCAGTTTTTTACCTTGAGGTGCTGAAGCTGCCGTCGGTCATCCTCTAGTTGTCTTTTCTTATTTTCAATTTCTGTCTGTCTTTTCCTCTTTTCCTGCGAATAAAGATATTATTAATATTAACACACATCCAAAACAACAAGGTTAGAACTAACGCATGCAAACACAAACAACCATACTTGTTTTCTGCACCACTAAGTGATTGCGCTGTTCTTCAACATTGGTTCTTTTAGTTTGGAAATTTGGCCAAATGATTTTCCGAGGGGTCACATATTTTGTTGAAACCTACGCCTTTGCCCTCAGACCAAAGCATGAATGATAATGAGTGTTAACAATCTTCACAGGTAAGAGAAAATGAGCTGAGAACATATGTTCATCAGTCAGTGAGGCCAAAATCCCAGCCAGCAGGAAGGGCATGCGTGATTGTGTGTGTGTGTGTGTGTGTGTGTGTGTGTGTGTGAGAGAGGCCTTTAAAGGTGCAGAGATTAACAGACCAAACTGTGTTACAGCCCTCTTTTTAGCTTAGTAAGAAAAGATGCAAAACAGGATAATATTTCATATTTGTCAGTGGCGTTAACTAGCTGTCAGTTAGAAAAGGGCTGTTTTTTTTTGTTTTTGGCTATAATTTAATTAAAGGAAGATCGCATGTATCGTTTTGTTAGTGTACCTACTACATAGAGTGATTTTGTGGACAGACAAAGAAAATAAATAAATAAATGAATAAAAATATTAAAAGCAAACAAATTATAATTTATTTTACATTTATTTTTAAATGAAGTAAATAAATAAACATAAAATTTGTGATTTTATGATTATGTTATAATAACAAAGTTTAAATTTAAATTCCAAAACATGATTTCACTATAAAATAGACAAAAAATAAATCTAATTATGGTTTCTTATTCATGCAAAATGTGAATACAGAGAACTGTGCTATTTTCTATATTTGTGTTATATATGCAGTTGAAATGTGCAGTTTTCAACATTATTCACACTGTAGTTTAAATTGCAATTGTAATTTTCTAATTATTTAATTGTTATATTTTGTATGATTTTACTGTGTTATGTATTATATATATATATATATATATATATATATATATATATATATATATATATATATATATATATATATATATATATATATATATATATATATATATATATATATATATACATACATATATACACACACACACACACACACACATTTACACACATATTTATATACATACATACATAAATAGTGCTTACACCACATTTGCACCTAAATTAATGCTTAATTGAAATAAAATGGTACTGGACCATTACTTCAGAGAATTTTAGACATGGGCAGACAAATCAGCCCTTTTCAAGAAGTAACAATCTCTGACCCAGTTTCAGATTTGTGAAATGGGTTCAGTAGGTGGGTTTATTAGGACCGCCAGGGGAACATGTGGTGTGAGAATCTGACTTACTGCAATAGCCTGGAGCCGCTCCTGCTGTGAAACTGATTCTGACATCCTGAAAGAGAGAGAATATAAATATATTAGGCTGGTAGACAGAACAATGGTGGCAAACAGCTATTTCGGAGATATCTGAGGACTGAGTGTAAAATTATATAGCTGCTGGCTTCACATTGGTGTGTATCGTGAATATATATATATGAGTTGATAATACCACCACAATATTGTAATTACCAGAGGGAAATGTTCCCAGATCCCTGACTTTGAAGTGTTAATTAGGAATCATGATAGAAGCTTATTGTTATTTGTCATTAAAAAATAAACATTGACATCACATTAATATCACATTATAATTATGAATGAGCATCACATTTTTAATTATGATACTCAATTATGTTATATATGTGTGGTTATTATAAAAGACAGACAGAAAGACAGACAGACAGACAGATCTGGAATAGTCGAGAAATATGAGAAATACAGAGAAGTAGAAATGAAATCTGCTAAAGGTTTCAAAAATAATAATGACTGCAAGATGCAGGTTAAAACGGTGCTTTCCCACAAAGCAAGGAGGTAAGTTTGAGAAACGCATCTGAGATTTGATTCATGCCGAGCTTGACTGAGCAAGAGAAGAAAAAAATTCAGCTCTGGAGTAAAATTGCAAAAATTCCTTGTAAGGCTTGTGCAACTGCTTCCAAGAAGAGCAGAAAATGGCTGAAGAACCGTGTCAACGTTGACCTCATCCTCTGTGGCTCAAGCAAAAGACACAAACACCAGCGTGAAGTTTCCCCCTAATGACAAATAAAGTTTGTTTTCCAATCAGGAACATCCTTGTTCAACTCATTCCCCCATTTCTTGTCCACAAACACACACACACACACACATTTCCTTGTTCATATGCTAAGGGCCAATCCCAAAAGGTCTTCCAGACGGTAAAACGGACCCCTGCTGACAGCCCCATCTCCAGAAGGATACAGCTGTGGAATGTCTTCCTCTATACAAATCATTTAAAGCTGAGGTGAGATGCCGTCGGGGAAAAGACGAATGTGAAGTCTGCTCTCCGACCCACTGCACTCACATTCCCATCTCCCCCCAACAGGAGTAAAACACAACACCTGTCAGAGAAACTGAACGGGTGACACAGCAGCTAAGAGCACAGATGCTGAACCTGATGCACCACTAAATTACTAAACAAACATCCTTATGGAAGCAAATATGACTGTTTGAATGATGTTTAAAGCTGGTATTTCTAAAATCACATGGACTATAGAGTCTGCCTTATGCTTTTCTCTGAACTGTATTTGCTCTGTATAGTAAATCTCAGATATCCAAACCATCATTATATGATTAGAAACACCATTTTTATCTAGCAAGTGATAACAGGTTGAAAAATCCCATGGTTTTTATGTGTGCATATGATTTCGGAGGCAAAGGCGTTTGTCTGTTAAGTTTCACTGACTTGTCTCCATGGATCAGAGATGCTCCCTAAAACACTGCAGTCCTCCAGCCGCCCCATAACACACTCCAGCATTAACCTAACAAGTAAACAGATCAATATGCTCTCACACAAATATTTAATGGCCTCCTTGATTTTAAAATCTTGAAATTATAGCCTTTAATGAAATTTCTCACCATACTCACAAAAATAACAAACACTCATTACATTCGCTGAAGCTTCGTGCAACTCTGTGTTGCGTCATGCCAATTCATTGTCCAATTTCTGACCAATCTGAGATGATAATTACATTATTCATACAGGGATTGAAATATATTCAGAATGTGAGCAGAGAACATTACATTATCAAAGAACATATACACACTTGATTCCCCAAAAAGTTGGGACACTGTACAAATTGTGAATAAAAACAGAATGCATTTATGTGGAAGGTTCAAATTTCAATATTTTATTTAGAATACAACATAGATGACATACCAAATGTTTAAACTGAGAAAATTTATAATTTTAAGGGAAAAATAAGTTGATTTAAAATTTCATGGAATCAACATATCTGTTGGGACATATAACAAAGTTGGGACAAGTCCATGTTTACCACTGTGTGGCATCCCCTCTTCTTTTTATAACAGTCTCCAAACGTCTGGAGACTGAGGAGACAAGTTGCTCAAGTTTAGGAATAGGAATGTTGTCCCAATCTTGTCTGATACAGGCTTCTAGTTGCTCAACTGCCTTAGGTCTTCTTTGTCGCATCTTCCTCTTTATGATGCTCCAAATGTTTTCTATGGCTGAAATATCTGGACTGCAGTCTGGCCATTTCAGTACCCGGATCCTTCTTCTACACAGCCATGATGTTGTAACTGATGCAGTATGTGGTCTGGCATTGTCATGTTGGAAAATGCAAGGTCTTCCTTGAAAGAGAAGACGTCTGGATGGGAGCATATGTTGTTCTAGAACTTGGATATACCTTTCAGCATTGATGGTGCCTTTCCAGATGTGTAAGCTGCCCATGCCACACGCATGCATGCAACCCCATACCATCAGAGATGCAGGCTTCTGAACTGAGCGCTGATAACAACTTGGGTTGTCCTTGTCCTCTTTAGTCCGGATGACATGGTGTCCCAGTTTTCCAAAAAGAACTTCAAATTTTGATTTGTCTGACCACAGAACAGTTTTCCACTTTGCCACAGTCCATTTTAAATGAGCCATGGCCCAGAGAAAACGCCTGTGCTTCTGGATCATGTTTAGATATGCTTTCTTTTTGGACCTATAGAGTTTTAGCCAGCAACGGTGAATGGCACGGTGGATTGTGTTCACCGACAATGTTTTCTGGAAGTATTCCTGAGCCCATGTTGTGATTTCCATTACTGTAGCATTCCTGTATGTGATTCAGTGTCGTCTAAGGGCCCAAAGATCACAGGCGTCCAGTATGGTTTTCTGGCCTTGACCCTTACACACAGATTGTTCCAGATTCTCTGAATCTTTGGATGATATTATACACTGTAGATGATAATAACTTCAAACTCTTTGTTATTTTTCTCTGAGAAACTCCTTTCTGATATTGCTCCAGTATTTTTCGCCGCAGCATTGGGGGAATTGGTGATCCTCTGCCCATCTTGACTTCTGAGAGACACTGTCACTCTGAGAGGCTCTTTTTATACCCAGTCATATTGCCAATTGACCTAATAAGTTGCAAATTGGTCCTCCAGCTGTTCCTGTTTCCTGTACATTTAACTTTTCCAGCCTCTTACTGCTACCTGTCCCAACTTTTTTGGAATGTGTAGCTTTCATGAAATCCAAAATGAGCTAATATTTGGCATGAAATTTCAAAATGTCTCACTTTCAACATTTGATATGTTATCTATATTCTATTTTGAATAAAATAAGTTTATGACATTTGTAAATTATTCCATTCCTTTTTTACTCACAATTTTACCAACTTTTTTGGAATCGGGTTTGTATATTTATATATTTCACTTTAATGGCATAGAAAAGGACCTATACATTGCCATTAAAATAAAATTACTGAACCTAAATAAAACTGAAATAAGATTTATTATGAAATAAGAATTACTAATAAACAAATAAAACAAAATACTATTGTAATATTTAACTGTAAAAAATATTATTTAATAATATAATATTATAATATTTATAATCATAATTTTATTTGACATTATGATCACCATTTAATAATCACATATCACAGTTTTGATTAATTGTGCAGCCATAATAGTGATATAGCTACCCATATTAGTGAACACTTAGTCACATTTCTTACAATGTAAACCCATTGTCAACGTGAAATTTGAATAGCAGACGCAGTATCTTCAAAAAGAAAGCGTTCCTGGGTTCAGTGTTAGGTCAGCATTGTCAGGCATAAAATGACATAACTTTCTTCCTCTGACAGGGCAGTCAACACCTCACACTGATTATTTTTACACTCTTTTTAAAAATCTATATACAGCTGCAGATTCTGTGCAGTAGAGGCTCAGTCGTCTGCAAAATGAGGGTCATATGTCTGGCTAATTTTCCTCCCGTCACATGCTTATCAGCCACAGCTAGCACAAACAACAGCTTGATCTCAGAGCGGGTCCAGTCAGAGCATCCCATACGCCAGCCGATTAGATTTCCTTTACTAGCTTAACACTTCTGTCAACAGCGCGTCCAAGTTGTCTTGAAATGTTATATAAGAGCAAGTGATGGGAAAGCTAAGAAAACTGCTAAGCTACTAAGTCAATTTGCTCTTTTCAGTGTCACTATTAGCAAACTAGTTATCAATTTAAAATATATAACTCCAATAATTTGATAGTTTTTACTTTCAAATAACGCGTGTGCTTTTTGGCGTGTGCTTCTTCGGCTCTCAATCGAACGTAAAGGGTGCATTTTAAAAATGTTTATTAAGGGTGCAAAAAGTCATACAAATCTGTGTGTTGCTGCATCAGCATTGATCCAAATCAACCAGCAAAACAAACCATAAACACCAACAGGTTTAGACCATATAAATCAATAAATGTTTCCACATCTGCATTTTATTCTCTTGGCTGCAATAATAATCTGATTGTGAAAGGATCGGGGCCATAAAAGGACATCAGTTTCCTCAGGTATTTCAGGTTTTTCTTAGAAGCTAAATGAACAACATATTCCACAAATGAAGCTGCTTTTGACACGAACCACTTGTTCGAAAACAATCTGGAGAGAAGAAGGAATTCAAGGCAACTCTTTCACCCTAAAGAAATCACATCAGACATGCAAGAGAACTAAAACAGATGTTTTCCACTCAGTAAAGCTGCACCTCATCTCAATATTTTCTGAATAAATTCTTCTAACAGTTTCATGTCATGTCTCTCAGCTGAGTTCACGGATGTGTCGCGGTCGTGTGGATGAACAAAGGTCCTAATTTTTTAACGCATTTCACGCATGCGCAGTGTGACAAATTATTCAGGTCAGGAAAGTCTCGTCGATCTCTGAATTCTCAAGATAGTAAAAAACAGCGGCGAGCGCCACGACGAAAACAACGAAGAAGCTTAAGGTTTTACCCCAGTTACTCTCAAATACATTCATGCCAAGCTCGATAAACAGAGACGACTTTGGTAGTTGATACGCTGGAGCTTCTTCCTGTTATAGCGTCCTGTGTTTCACACTGCGCATGCGCAGAATGGATACATGCAATGCAGGGAAAATTACAGCTGTTTGGGAAAGCATATGCATTTTTACTTGGTTTTACTGGAACTTGAAGCCTATATATATATATATATATATATATATATATATATATATGTTTTTTTTTGGAGGTTAAACTTTAGAGGGTTAAATATTTAAGTACAAAAATGACTAATAATGGACGTAACTAGCTAAATTTAATTTATTTTTTCTTATCATTATTAAAATAAAACTAAGTTCATTTAATTATAAAAATACAAATTAATGGGGGAAATCGATGACACAATTTTCTGAAAATGACCCAAGGACCTGAAAGTAATACAAAAGTTCAATAAAGCTGCACAACAGAAATGAAGTTGGTCTGTATCCCAGCAGTAGAATCCGCCCAATGAGCCATGCTCCTAAAATGACCCTACAAAACTAATAACCATAACCATAAAACACACTTAAAGGCTAACTACTTCAGTGCCCAGAGATTATTGGTTTAACCTTTTTTCATTTATTCACACAGATTTGTCACGACCGTTGTCTAAAGATTGCCAAAGAAATGACACGCTCAGCCTGAATTCAGACTCTGCGGACTGATTCTGATTTACAGTGCAATTTGAACTCATGTGCAGGGCTGCTCATGCCTTCAGGCTCATCACAGCCTCACAGACAGAAGTGTCACAGGACTGTAATCATGTCTGGTTACAGGGTCACAGACACAGCTGAGCAGTGGCAGATGACAGGCCAAATTCTGCTGGTGCGACTCTATGAGTCCTGAGACTAAACACTAAATGTGTCTGCGTGTTTTGCACTGAAATTAAAGGAAATGCTCTCCAAAATTGTAAAGTGTACACACCCTCTCGATGTCTTTATTCTGTAGAACACAAAAGAAGATACTGTGAAGTATGTCAGTAACCAAACAATTGCTGATCCCTATTGACTTCTATTGTTTGGCTGCCAACATTCTTCAAAATATCTTCTTTTGTGTTCAACAGAAGAAGGAAACTCATGCAGGGCGAGTACATGACAGAATTTAGATTTTCGGGTGAGCTATTCTTTCAAGAAAGGAATACAAGACACTTTCGCACAGATTTTTTGATTTACTGAAATCAACACTGTTCTGTCCAGGGAAACAGGCACGTCCCTGTGGATTTCCTTTTGAACTGTTCAATGAATAGAACTGAAAGAACATTGTCTAACTCATACATCCCCCATAATGTCAGTAAAGGGTTTCGGCCACGACAGATAAATGTGGAAACACCAAGCTCCTTTCACACTGATAGTGAATAACAGCACAAAGAATGGACAGGAAGCGAGAGGCAAACATTAGTTCTGAAGCATGGTGGGAAGGATTTCCCTTTCCCTTGCTTTTTGAACTTCTTTCAGTTCTCGCTCAGTCTTCTTCATCTTCCGCCTTTGAGGAACCCTGACCAAGCAGTTTCAAGCCTGTTCATTAGTGCTCAGCTCAGACACGGAGTCTGATGAATCCTTTTGAAGCTTCCCAGCATTCCTCAGCACATGTGGCAGAAATCAGCACTTCACAAGGACGGCAGCGTGGAAACGGCACGCGTGCTGAGTTTCAAAGCAACATCAACAGCAGCTGACGTGCCCATCAACCTCCCCATTGAAGCCTAGGGTTAATAACACTCCATTTATTGAAAGAGAAAAGAGCAGCTTTAGCATTCCAGAACTGCACTGGTCATAGAAATGCAACGTGCAGTACCCAAAATACACCATAGGTTTATCCATACAATTTGTTTTGTGTCAGCTATAAGCAGCTCAGATCATATTTCAGGGAAGATATTTTCATTGTGCCAATAAACAGCGCCTAACTTCATCCTCCCCTTCATGGAGTGGTCATTTATGGGGTTTCGGACAGACCCCTGTGAGTCACTAATGGAGAGGCATGTGTCATCTGATATGGGCAGGGCCTTTCATTCAGATTCCACAGGAGCAACTGTCAGTCCAGCCCTCAGCTCTCTCTCTCTCTCTCTCTCTCTCTCTCTCTGGTGGAGTACATTAGAGTAATTAAGTCTGCCGGCAGTTGTCTCTGCTCCTCTAGCTAAAGCCCGGTCATGATGTATGTATCCTTTCAGTTTCACAGCGGGAAACAAGATTCTCAGTGCATATTAAGCTGTTTCACATATCCATACAGCATGCTGCATGCATACAGAAATCAGTCCGACCAATCTTTATTTGAAGCTGATCTACATTTCAATTAAAATCTCTTCTGATTATCACTGCTTAAAGTCTGCATGAAATGGAAATCCTCCAATTCTGTTTTCTAAATGCATCGCAATGCTCTTATTGTGAACAACTCATTCATGCATGTTTAATTTTTTTTTTAATATATTTTGACCCATAATCAAAACAACTTCTCTCTATGCCAGATTCCACCAACCGTAGTCTGCTAAAACCCTGGCCCTTTCTTACAAACGCCCGCAAGCTCACATATATTTCTGCCTCCATCCAATCAACAACTGTGGGACAGCACCAAGAACCACCCTATTCTTTATTTTTTTTTATTCTATTATTTATAATCAGTTTCACTCAGATGTGTGTCACAATCGATCAGTGATCTGCAGCTGCTTCTGTTGCATCATGACTTTAAGCCATCATTCGTCTCTCTCTCAAATGTATTGCATTGCACGAGGACCAGCTTTCAAAGTTCAGTTTAAGTTCAGTCTACAATATATTGAAATACTGAAATGTTGCAATTAACTACAGCTGTATTGCTGAAAGAAAGCACAAGCGCAGCAAAAGAAGTCAGAGAAACAGGGAGATGCATCAGAGAACACAATTCAGTATGAAAATAAATAAAAACCAGTGTAGTATGTAAATCATAACTTAATAGCTTTTTAGTTTAACTTATACTTGCAAGTAGGGCTGCAACAAAAAAAAATTGATAATCGATTAATCTAACTATTTTTAGAATGATTAATCGACTAAACATACAACTACAGTGGAGCTAATGCGTGAAGTCAATCTAGTGCAAGATGAGCATTTGTGATTAAAAAGTATATACATTTGAATTTTATTTAATATTTTTAAGAAACTGACTGATTGTTTCACTAGATAAAATCCTTATTCCTCAGTTGGGATCGTGTAGAGCCCTTTGAAGCTGCACTGAAACTGCAGTTTGGACCTTCAACACGTCGGCCACCACTGAAGTCCATTACATGGAGAAAAATCCTGGCATGTTTTCCTCAAAAACCTTAATTTCTTTGCGACTGAAGACAGAAAGTCATGAAGATCTTGGATGCCATGGATGCGAGTAAGGACATTTTTATTCTGGAAGTGAACTAATACTTTAAAAAGGTGAATAGTGGGGTTTCTCTTACTAGTGTGCATGGAGCGGGAAATATAAAACCCGGAGTGGAGTTCGAGAAAAGTGATGCGTTTTAAAGAAATAAAGTCCATTCCATTCTGATGCAGTGCTCCAGACCGGATTCTATCATGCGCCAACTGTTTGTTTACAAGCAAAGCTACTGTTTTGGCTTATTTTTGGTCAGTTTTTAGTTGTTTGTGATGAAACAGGCTACAAAAAGGGCGGATTTCTGTCTTAAACCTAAGTTACTCGATATTGCTTACTTCTGTAGTCACACATCGTGCTGTAGTGCTCAATATCAGCACTACTGACTAGAGGCCTCTTGCCTATTTACAAATACAGTGGTTAAATACAGTACATACTGTACACAGACACGCATATTAGATGAATAGCATCTTAAGTACGTCAAATATTCAAAAAGAGACAAGCTGTTTCTAAATTAGGCATGCAAACAACTGCACAAAGTGTCAAAGCCTTGAAGGAGAAGCCTATTTCGGTCAGCAAAGGGATATAATAGAGCCCATGTGTGCTGGATGCTGCTCACCGCTGGATGTCATACCGTTATTCGCTGGACCGATTACACCATGGCAAAATATAGAAACGATATGCGATTTAACTAATTTTTTTTTTTAAATGAAAAATACAGCCTTATTTTTAAAACCCCGTTTTAATGTGCTGTAGGTAGGCAACGCACTCTTTGTATATGAAGAGCAGAGCTCGGGATGTTTTGCAGGTGTGGCACAGTTCACTCATTATAAGGGCCAGCGGCACACTGACCTGCCCACTAAATCAAGAATAGTTACTATACTCACTCCATAGTGGTCCAGTGCTGTTTCCCTCAAATTTCAGGTGAATTGCCCCGGGTGATTTTTATTTATTTTCTCCCCTTCAGAGGCGCAGCAGCATCAGTGTCAGCCCTGTCTCTTTTCCCTGTGTGTGAGCAGTGAGACCGGGAGCTGCTGCTGCTGGCGTCCCTCCCCTGAATCTGCCTCTCTCTGCCTTATGATCCGATCAGCGCAACCCCGAAAATACAGTCCACGTCCGTGTCAACGCGCTCTAAAGACATCCACAGTGTAACATCCCTCCATGAACTCTCCGAAAGCGTCCGCCTCCTCAGAGAGCTGAGTTGCGCGTCTAATGATGTTTTATTTTAAAGGATACTTGGCCCAGTCTAATAATGAAAGGGAAGATTTGTCACCCCCTCATGGAAGTAGAAGGTACTACGAGTCCATGTAAATGTACTGTACATGCTTGAATCATTCCCAGAATATATAATTTATTAATGTAAAGGTAGATAAAGGGAGCATGAGGTTCTGTGGATTTATATCAAAACTCCCAACCAGTGTTATTATTGTTAACTAAAACTATTATAACATTTTAACTAAAGTAAATAAAATAAAGAAACCTATATATTTTTATACTTATTTTACTTCAGCTACTTTAACTTCCTGTTCTAAAATAACTACAACTAAAATAAAATAAAAGTAAGTGAAAAATTATATTGAAGTGACAGAAATTTATATATATATATACAAAACACACAAAAAAAATCTAATTCATAATATTAACAAAAACTATACCTCTAAAATAACACTGATTCCAAATTGGCTTCATTAATAATAACAAAAAAAAAAAAAAAAAAAAAATGAAAATGTGCACAAATTAAAATTAGGGGATATATCTAAATATGTATATTATATAGATAGATAGATAGATAGATAGATAGATAGATAGATAGATAGATAGATAGATAGATAGATAGATAGATAGATAGATAGATAAAAAGTCTTATTTTTTAACATTTTATCTTATTTTTAAATGAACTAAAAAACTTTTTTTTTTTTACATTTTTAATGTAATTTTGTTTTGTTTTTAAATTGCAGAGATTATTTTATCCATGTTATAATAAACATTGAGGGGAATTAGGCTCCATAAGTTTTGTTATTTACAGATCACATTATGGCAGTCTGTGGTGTAGTTCTATCAGCACACTGCAGTCGGGTGGTTTTGTTGTGTGTTGGGCAGGCAGCCTGTAGATGGAGTACACGACCAGCTCCTGCTCTACATTCATTGCCTTAGGACTCTATTTTAGAAATCTGAATTCATGATGAAATGGGTGATAAAACATTGAAATATATACACATTGTTAATAAGTTGATCACAATTTTATCCTCTGCACCAACTCGGCTTTCTGAAATGTGTTCGGAAACAGCAGTTAAGCTTTATTTGTGTCACTTCCCAAGATCACAGCTTCAAAATGTGCAAACACTTACCAGAAATATTCAAATGCATAAGTGCATCGAAGTAACTTTTATGCTCGAAGCTGTGAGATAATGGCTTGTTTAACACCTTAGGCATCTTTTTTGAAGGATTCCAGCCCACACAGCTCCTCCCTGATGCTCCTGATCCATCCAGTCCTCATGCAGATTTTTCGGCAGCCTGCACACGGAGCAGCCTCACTGGCCTGCCAGTTGCCGTGGTAACTTGACATGTCTCCATTTGCTGTGATCAATGGAAATGTTGCCATCGCAGGGGATTGGAGCGCTGCCAGCTCTCTAGGAGTGCAGCATAACTCTCTCTCCATCTCGATCTGAGACGGTGAAGACACAAAGGGAGAAATGGAGGCAGGGGTAGGCTGTGGGGTGGAAGAGGTGGGTCTGAAATGCACCCTGGGTGGTTTCTTGGCCGCTGCAGTCAGGGTTAAATGATCACTCAGGAGGCAGGCCATTTAATTTGAGCGCACTGATTCTGTAATAACACAAAACAATCAGTATGAATGATGCTCCTGCAATGTGGGATCAGGGGTTTTCCTCAAATCATCAGCCTTCCAGATTCTGCTGAGTCTAAATTTCTGTCAGGAGGAGAGCGGGCTGAAATGGATGTGGTGGCTGTGTGTGTGTGTGTGTGTGTGTGTGTGTTGAGGAGGTTTTGATTTCAGCATGATGCTGTCTTACACGCAACAATGTGTATAGAAAAGTCAGATTTCAGGTATTATTTGTTTTTCAATAGATCTATGAAACATGACTGGGGTGAAATTTAATTTAACATGCTTACATAAGACACTGTCTAATGATTATCAAATATAAAGGACAGTAATAATTCATCAGTACATTCATCATTTCTACATATACAAGCTTGTAATATATATAATATAATATTGTAATTGTAATGGAAGTTTTTGGGGTGATTTAACTTGTCTAAGACTTTGTTCAATTCAGCAGTAAGTTTGTTAGCAGCTTGTTCTTTTGTTTTTAGCATAAGTATAGACAAATGTTTCATCTGCATTACATACCATAGGTAGATTATAAATATATAGATTAAATAAAATTGCTCCTAGAATCCATCCCTGTGGTACTCCCAGTAGTAGATGACCATATGTCATTGATTCTTGCATATTGTTTACTTAAATTTCATCCATCTTAATGTGTTCATAGAAAAAAATAGCTTTGATAATTTAGATAAAAGTACATTATAATTAAAAGTGTCAAAAGTATTCTTAAAATCAAGGAAGACGGCACCAACAACACCCTCCCTGTCAAAACTGGATTTAATTTGTTCAACAAAGTAACCGTTTGCTATCTCTGTAGAATGATGTGCCCTAAATCCGAACTGCATTGGATGTAGTGGAAAATAACCCAAATTTAAATACTCTATTAAATGATTACAGACTACCTTTTCAATTACTTGGAAACCAGTTGAAGAATACTATCTATAGTTGGTTACCCTGGTAGGATCACCAGTCTTATATAGGTGCGTTTACTGCTGACTTCCAAGCATTTGGAAAATAACATTGTTTGATTGACTAATTAATCTGATGAGTAATGAGTGTGCTAAGAACATTGGTATTCTCTATTGGTACAAAGAGAATCACAATCAACAAGACCTTTAGAGCTCTTAAGCTGACCGTACATTTTTATTTCTTTAGACTACATTACATTAGAAAAATTTAAAACAGGAGAATTATAATTTGGTGATACAGTATATTTTCTTGCACTAAACCCTTGTGCTAAATCTTGAACCGAATCTATATAAAAAAATAATAATAATAAAAGAAAAATTGTGTCCAAATATGAAAAAAGTATATTTTGGTGTGCATTTGCTTGTTAAAACTGTGGGTAAAATGTTTCATTCTTTTATTTCTGGAGGTCAAGCTGCTAATAGTTGGAGAACAGGTAGACACAAGACAGAATATTTTGTTTACTAAAAATCCAAAATTCATTTGATAAGAATTTATGCCAAGAATAAATATTTCCAAGTCAAGAATATAAACCCTAATTAAGAATATGAAATAAATATAGCGAAGTGACAGCTTTCAGTTTAATATTTTTATACGTGACATTATTCCAGAGAGTCTTCTGTCTCATCTTTTGAAAAATAATTAAATCAGATATCACATAATAAACCCAGCATACACCTATCAGCTCTCACAGCTCAAATAAAGGAAACTTGGTCAGTGTTCAAAATACATTCCAGCCTCTCATCTTTCTAACAAATTCAATGTAATCAAATGAACTGAACATCAATGATTGTGATCCCAGACCCGCCCCTTGAAACACACATATGATTCTTATTAAAATGATAAATTGTTCTGCACTGGAGGCCCCCAATGCTCTCCCCAGTCACCATAGCAACAGCCAGAGCTCTGTTTGTGCTTCTGCAGACTTCACGATAGTTGCAGTTGATGGCGTGGGCACTGCTCACGTTCGGAGAGCGCATGTAGGCGTCAGAGGTGACTAGGTGGAAGAAGCACATATTGGTCCCAGGTTGATTTCATGATACCAAAATAGGCCCAAATATACAGCTGGGTTTTTAAAAAGAGAGAGATAGCTGTAAGCCAGCATAAGCATGCCTAAAGATCAGAACATTTATTAATTTAGCAGAACATCTGCAGTCTCTTTGAGATGTAGCAGAGCGATACTGAGAAATCTGTAGACTTAGATTCTTGAAATGTCTGACATTCATTTGGACTGACAGCAAGCTAATTGTTGATGCCTCTAGAGGAGAAAAGAACATCCTTTGCATTTCTGCAGTTCTCACTCAGAGCATTACAAGAGTATAAATAAACCCCAGGTGTGGGATGCTGTCGAAGCATCATGTCTCAGAAATCAACTTTTTGGTAAAATCATTGCAATCATTAGATATAAATGCACTGTTTACTGATTAACAACAATCTCTCACAGATGGTGCGCTTTGCAGTAGAAATTTCTATTTCTCTTCATGCCGCTTTATTATTAGTGGCTTGCTACATCCTTTATCTAAAGGTTTGATATTCAAGCTGCATTTTTTTTTTCTTTTTTTGTTCAGGAATGCGTGCACTGCCGGTGCTTTGGTTTAATCTGCAATAAATTAGAATTTTAAGTGTGACCTCTACGCTATAAAATGCTCTGGGCTAGAAATGATCTGTGGTGGAGAGATTAAAAATCCAGTTTTAATGAGAAATCAGGTCAGATAAAAATCAGGTCCCAAATGCAAGCATGTCATACAGTATATTGAATCAAAACTAAAACCCTGCAGTACTTTATTGGTTAATATTTCTGATTTATTATATTTATCAGGGGTATGCTGAGGTTAAGTATAATAATTCGGACCAGCAGAGTCATTATGCTTCTGGGAGTTTGCTTAATCAAATGACAATGATTAAACAAAAGCATGTGCACTTAATAAACTTGTAAATGGCTCTTGTAAAATCTCATCGAGTATCAGTAAATTGTTAGATAAACAATAGTAAACTATAAAATCTGTTCTCACAATTAATAATAATAATAATAAATTAAATTAGACAGTGTTTAATCCATTTTAAAACATAAAATGCAGGTTTGTTGCAGCTTTGAGGGCCCTAAGCATAAGCAGTGGCTCCTTTCATCAATCAAAAGCTTTCTGTTTGTCTGTTTGCTTGCATTGGAAAACCTGACACCCTGCAGCTCTAAACAGGTTTATCACTATAGCTTAGCAGTGTTGTGCTTGGCCAGTACCTGGATGGGAGACTTAAAATGAGAATTAAATTAGCTGTGAGGCCAACAGGGGGTGCTCATCCTGAGGTCTGTGTGTGTGTTTGTGTGTTTGTGTGTGTGTATACTAATGTCCCAGTACTGTGATGGAGACGCTGCTGTATACTGTGAAAAGTCACCATTTCAGAGATTTTAAATTGTAGGCAGAAAAAAAGATGAAGCCATGAGCTGCCCTCATATTATTAGATTTTTATAAATCAAATGGCTCAGGTTTTTTTACCACTCACTCTCGAATGTCTACTGATTGGTTCAGAATCTACATCACCACCACTAACCTGCTGTAGGCAGGATCCACTTTATTAATTAAAGAAGTCTATAAAGATGAACAGAAAATATTTCAGTGCATTAAAGGGATGGGCAAGGTTTGCAGTTTACACATATTTTAATTTACTGCAGCTTGTTTATTGTTGTAATTTTTGTTGTCTTTTTTCAGAAACTGCATCAACAGCACGAAGCATCCATTACGGACAACCATCTACAGAGATCCAGGAGCAGATCAGAGCACCGTGAAGAGAGAGCTGACACACACAGAATTCAACCTGCAGTGACGGCTGTACATGTACATGAGAACAGATTGGAATTGTTCACTGACAAGGCTTCACTTCCACCTCGACGACACTCACATAACATGCATCATGATCATTTAGAGGAGAACCTCTGGGAAAAAGCATGACAAGGAGATCACTAACTATTACAGATAAATCCCAGAGAGTTGTAGAAATGTTTTTTTTTTTTTTTGTGATTTACACCAAATAAATAAATAAATAATAATAATATTTTTTTCTTTTGCAGTAAATATTTCAATGGACCTGTTGTCCAGCTGATGTTCCACTATAAGGTACATCATGAATTATGAGAAAATACTTTTCTTAAAGTGTCCAGGACAGTCTAATATTCCTTTGGAATATCTCAGACAATTGAGTTCACCTCACTTGTTTACACACAGTGCTTATTCAAAGTGCTTCCATATTTCCACCATTTTACACAGGGAGTCTTCAGTAGACTTGCAGAATGTCCAGAACAGTTTATAAACAATTATAGTCAGATGTAGAATGAAGGACGCTACCCTTTTTCAGAACAATTATCATTCATAAAGAGCCAACCAAATAATTTAAATCGGTTTTCACCATGATAGCTACAAGGCAATCAAATAGTTCCTAATATTATTGTATCACCACAAAATACACTAAAGAATCGTGCGTAAACACACATACACATAAATTCAAATTGACATCTCAGTCACACGTTTAAGTATGAACAAAAAAGAACAGCAATAAAAATAAACCCAAACCGTATTTTACAATTGGCATTGTTGGAATTTGATTATATGGATATTATATAAACACAATAGAAATTATTGGAATCTTGATAGTGTAGTTTGGTTTGCCCTCAGAGGACAAAACCACTGTGCTCTTACGTTGTCAGAAGCAACATCTCTCAAATGCTCTTCTGACTCAATGTGTAGTGGATCCAGTTATTCAGATATTGCTCATGGAATCAAATCAAGAAATGAAAACCCAAAGACCAAAAAGTGTAGTTGTGCTCAAATATAAGTCAGCACATTGTCACTCTTTGAAATGCCTGCTACTTTGTAGCTTTTTGTAGTAGTTGACCTGTTCAGTGTGGTTCAGATTGGCCTCTCTATCCAGAAGAACTAGAGGGGTCTTTCGGCGCAGACTGCGACCCTCTGTGGTTTGACCCACCGGTGGGAGTTGAGGGGGAAGTGGTGGCTGGGGAGGTTGAAGAGGCTGGGGTGGCCTGTGTTCAGTCTCACTGACGGAGGAACAGGGAGAGATGCTTCTGATGTGACGGTAACTGCAGGAACCCTCACGGTTGAGGTTTTTAAGCTCGTACGACTCGGCCGTGTTTCCATCAGAAGATCCTCTCCACTCCCAGGGGTTGTTGGGGTTGGAGGTCATACGAACTACAGGGAGGTGGGGTGCATGGGCATCAACTGTGATGATGCCTGAACCGCTATCACGTTCTGAACGATTAGGTGATGATTCTGTACCTGTGATGGATGAGGTACCAGAAGAGGATGAAGTCTCTGAGGATCTGGCTGATCCAGACAGGAGTCCCTGTTGCTTTGACATGGCAATGACCTGCATGATCCGAGGCTGATTTCCTGCCTTAAGAACTGGGATATTAGCACCACTTTTTTCTGTGATGGACAACCATTTGGCCCGAGTGCTGGCGCTTTTAGGGGACACAGGTGGGGGGGCCGAGGGCTGTGCTGGGGGACGAGGGGGCATCACCACTCTTGTACCTGCAGGTGGGTTAGCAGGTTTGGTTGATTGTTGAACAGACGAATAGACTGAAGAGTGGACGCTATCCTCCTCTGTGGTTGTGTCGTTGCCACCATCTGAGCCCTGCTCGCTAGTGTCCTCATCGGGCAAGCTGCCGCCTCGCATCTCCATTGACTTTTGCTTCCATTCAGACACTAATTGCTGTGACCGCATTGGGTCCAGTGGTACAGGTACTGTCACCAGACGCCTCGTTGGCTCCTCTGGATTAGCACGGGGTAATGTGTTGCTGAAGGTCACCATTGTCTCCTTACCCATTGAGCTGCGAGGCGCCAGTAGCTCCACATTGACACTGGCTCTCTTTAAGCTTCCCAACGAGGTTTTCTCCCGCTGTAAAGGCCGGTTCAGCCCATCTAGAGATGCTGGTGATGTTATTTCCTCATTGCTCTCAGAGGCGTGGCTTTTGTTATAGACCGAGTCATGGCCTCTCTGGGCCAGAGCCCTCAAAGCATCCTTTTGCAGAGTAGGAGGTTGTGGGTTGACAGCTTCCTCTGGAGATTTGAAGTTGGCAACAGCATGGAAAGCCTGGAATGATGTAGAGTTTTAAACTAAAGTGTCTCCTTATCTTTGAATAGTTCAGAACTATTCCTTTCAGCCAGTTCAGTTTAGGGTTAGACTTAGGGCTGGGGTGGGAGCTTGAACAACATTCATATCAACCATTAAGGATAGGATTGGTCCTGTTTGTTAAACAGGAACATTGTTCTATGACAAGATGATGGTCCATAATTCTAACTGGTCAAATCACAGTCACTTATTTGTAGGGGTGCTCCGATCACGATGTTAACTGAGAAGATGCGCCAAAAAACGCTGAAAATGAAGTGGATTTGCGCATCTTCTCTATTAACAACGGCTCTGTGAAGTAACAGCTGCTCTGTGTGAAATCACGCACCTGATGGAATTAACCGCTGATTAGAGAACCGGCTTTACTGAGGAGATACGCATAACGATCGGCCGGAGCACCCCTACTTATTTGGTGGATGTTTTTATCCAAAGTGATTTATATTGCTTTCAGTGACATTTATGTTTTATAACCTTGTATCATTTTTGGTGTTCCCTGGGAATCAAATTTGTGGCGTTGTCATTGCATTAATTGTCCTGTCTTTAATGTGCAGTAATCCTGAACTACTTGATTAGTTTGTCATTTCGAAGCCTGCACCCTCCAGAGGTCACAATTTTTGGCAGTATATGTCCTTGAGGATACTTCATTAAAAAAAGCTAACAAACCAAGAAACCAACAAAAAATAAACATAGAATAATTTTTTTCTGAGGTGTGAATGTTTACTTTGGAATGTAATGGATACTTTTCTTAACTGAGACAGCCTCAGTGATGTATGTGGCCACCAAATGCAATCTCCTAAGGATGCAGCCTTTGAAATATAAGGCATAGCAAAAGGAATCATCCAAAATGTGTAGTGCTGGGGAGGCTCCAGAAATGGTGTGAAAACCCCCTAGCTAGGAATACCCAAAATGTGATTTTGCCATGTAGGATATGTTCCTGACTGGTTGCGAAAACAAAATTACAATCAAACAGTGTTCGTGTAGCTCAGACAGTAAAGCATTGCACTAGCAGCACCAGAGTCCAATGGGTCCCGTTCCCAGGTAATGCATGACTTTATGAAATATATATCTTGAACACACTGAATGTTGCATCCTTTTTATTTAGCATTAAAGCATCTGCCTAATAAAAGTAAACCATCATAGCCCTAGTCCTGACAGAACAGTTTGCTGAATGTTGTTTAAGCCCCTATCCCCAGATGCAGGCTTTGCCCAACCCCAAACCATAGAATCTACCAACATGGAATTTGATGCAGGAACATCTTCTACTTGGGTAAAACACTTAATAGCACAAAAAGCTCAATAGCAACATGTCAAAATACATTAAATGTAGGATGGCTGAGCAAATACCTTACTCTACATCTGCAAAAATACATCAGTAAACCAATAACTTACCAGGTATGCGGCAATACCAGCACCAATACAGAACCCAACGTAAACATCGATAGGGTGACTGCGGTACTGGGTGATCTGAGTGAGTCCCGTCAACGCAGCCACAATGGCAAAGGCAAACACCAGAACGGGTTTGAGCAGCTTGGTGCTATCGGAGATTGTTGAGTTGAAGTACATCTAGAAGAGCAGAGAGCAGTATGGGTCTCCAGCTGTCAAGCGCAAATTAATAACACGCTGCCTTGCAGCCTCTGACAGTCTGACAAGCAAGGTGGGAAGCAGTAACAACTTATCCCTAAGTGGATCCTGCCAAATAGCTAGACATGTGAAGCACTTACCTATAATTAGACTTTCTCTAATCTAGCGAACATTACACAACAGAGCATATTAAGTCACATCCTTCTTAAAAATATGATCGTGTTGAAATTGCTTGTGTCAATGCATATGTGATATGTCTTTTCCATGCACATCTGTAATGTTGGCTGTTCATTATTTCTATCGACAGTACAATCAGTACTGTATATAATATGTGCTGTACATTTAGTAGACACACATTGAAACGGTGTCGAAGAGACTTACTGAAATATAAACAGCAGCAAAGGAAGAGAGGGTTGCATGCTGGGAAGGGAAGGTTTTCCTGTCATAAAGGGAAGCAAACATCTGGAATAAGTCTAGACCAGATATGCAGCAGAAATCAATGTCAAATCTTTATAGGTTTAAAAAAAGAGATGAGCAGGGAGTGCTCTAACAGGAATAAAACCACAAAAGGGAGAAAGAAAATGGTGACTGTACAAGGCTCAAGTTGATCACAGTAAATCACATAATCAGATTTTATCCAGTAGTTAAACATGCAATTACCTGGCAGACAGAATAGCATTCTGATCCTGGCCAGAGCAAATGTCTTTGGTGATGTAAGGGTTCTTGTCACAGGACACACCGGGGACGGTATAATTGGGTTTGCACACTGTGAGAAAGAATGGTGTGTGGTAGCCAGTGGCCAGCTGGATGACATCAGTAACCAGTGCTGTTGCACAAAGACCGAACACATGAACCCCTTGAAGAAAAGACAGATCATGAGGAACGAAACATCGATGACTCATTTCATCAGTTTCATGTAACACTCTGTGCCTGACTCATGTTACATAATGTTCATCTGCATCACTCCTGTTCAGATTTTTTGTGTTGCAGTTTCACATTAGATGTGTAATAATTTCTTATAATAAAAATGCTATAGCTGTAATCAATTTTACAGCACATCACAATAAAATTTCGCAAGTCGCAAAATACAAATAATTGTCATCTATTGTTAAACTTAATTTTTTAAACAACTGAAATTATACTTTATTATTAAACTTCATTATTATATAGTCTAAGATATTATACAATTATAGTGTAAATCCACACTAAACGTCCGTCAGATTCAGCCCCTTCATATTTTACCATCAAACACACTGGGTTTTTGCGACATAAAATTGGCTTACAATGATAAAAGTGTTACATACCAACAAAACGAACAGTTCTCCGCAGGAAAGAGTTAAAATTACATCCACCAGCATTTATGCTTCCCTCAATCCCTGGACGGACCTTCAGTTTCGACTGCATACAATACAGTAGACCTTCACCTATCATGATCTGAACACAAGACAACAAGACAAATTGACTAATTGTTAATCATAATTTGACTTTGGCATGTGTAAATGTAATTTGAGGATGATTAAACCTAATGCATTTAGTTCAAATATGAAATGTTAACAAATATATAACTTCGGCCCAAGTGGAGAAGCAATGTATTACATTTTGGCAGAATGTAAAGAAATGTGTTTTCTTTAGAACAACGTGCCTACGTTGACTTTAAAGAGTCTGAATGAAATTTAAATTCTTACAACATTTACTCAACCTCAAGTTGTTGCAAAACTGTATGAGTTTCTGTTCAGCGCAAAAGAAGATGTTGTGAAGAATGAGATAATCAAACACTGACTTCCATTGTAAGAAAAAAAGAAAAAAGAAAATACTATGGAAGTTGGTGGGGAGCATCAACTGTTTGGTCACCTCATTCTTCAAAATATCTTCTCTTGTGTTCAACAGAAGAAAGAAACATTTCTGGAGCAAGTGGAGGGTGACTTAACTGATAACAATATATTAATTTTTTGGGTGAACTGTCCCTAAAATAATTTATTTAAACTATTTAGCTCACAAATGTTACATAGAATGAAATGCAATGAAGCTGTCATGATTGCTTTCATCTCACAGAGGCAGCAGGGCCGGCGAACGCCAGACTCAGGAGCATGAGCAGAGGGATGAGCTCATCACCGCTGTCCACGTACGGCATGCTGAGTGAACGGTCATGACAGCGAAACCCCACCTGCGCCGGCTGGAGCACATCCGTCAGCTCCAGGAAGTACAGTGAAACCATGGAGGATGCCACAATGGGTAGCTTTTTTTTTTTCAGGAGAGAGAGACAGTCTTTATCAATTTTAAAAGTACTAAAAATGCCAGTTCTCCTCAAGTACAAACAGATATACAGATATATCAACACCAGAGCGCAGTTTCATTACTGTAGAGCAACTGTGGCAAATGGTTGTTAAATGTCAGCACAGAGTACTGTACTCCAGGGTGACAATGTGGTGGAGGGTAAACACTGTAGCACACTCAAACTGACTGCTGTTATGCATTTTCAATTATGTCTTTAAAGAAAATGAGGAAGCCCAGTTCTTTAATGTGTAATGTAATTACCTGAGATTAATTGCTCTATTGAACTATTAGACTGGTAATAAATGGTGGCACACACCTCTACAAAATAGAAGCAGGGTAGCAGCGTCAGACTGTCTTTGGGCGGTTTCTTCTTGATTATTTCCCGTGCAGTCATCATGGTGCTGGTCTTCTGCAGTTATTCTGTCAACATATGAGTTCACTTTAAGAACCTCATTAAATGATTTGACGAGGTTTTTTACTACATGTCACAGCCACAAACCATGATTTGCTAGTCAGGAGGCGTATTAGCGAGAGGGATGTTCTCATCCTAGAAAGCATTTGATTGGACAAAAAAAAAAAAAAAAAAAAAAAAATGGATTCAACCATGAGTGTAACATGCCATCTATATTTTTGGTCTGTTTTCCACAGTAGTTCTTATAGTCTATATCTGCTTAAATCCTAATTTTAAATGACCATTGTCCATTCTAGAAGTTACAGTATAATTGTAGTATACTGTAATCATCTTGGTTTTACTTACAACTTTGAAATATCATTTTTACAGTGTGCATATACTGTACACACACACACACACACACACACAAACTCACATATATATCACTGTATAACTAGTGCAGGTTTATGTTTTATTAGATTTTTCCCAAACAATTTAATTATATCAAACAATTCAGCCTGAAGTGAGAATTATTCTGGAATAAGTAACAAGCTTGAAATAAGTTAATGTTATTATTATTATTTATTTATTTATTTATTTATTTATTAGAGAAGAGTGAGAAGTGATTCCCTTCTTCATTTCTGCATACACAAGATGGTTAAATTCTACCCACAGGAAAAGGCCTGCACAAAAATGTTCAAATTATTATTTTCTCATCTGAAACAGAATGAGGCCCACCTGAATAAATGGATAACAGACTGTGCGCCTGAGAAAAAAAGAAAAGAAAATTAAATAAACAGCTCCTTTCACAATATTCTCAAAAGAGCAGAATGAACAAATGTTGATGTGGGCTATTGTTCGAGCAGGCATAGAGAGCATGGTTTGTGCTCTCTGCCAAATCAACTAAACAAGGCACTTGAAGACTCTCCTAACTCTCAAGGGGGACTGAGCGGGGCTCTGCTGAATTAGCAGGGAGCCTGTTTTCAAGACTGGGAGCTCTGTTTATCTCGAAGAGCTGCATATGTCTCACAGGCAAAAGATTTCTGTGTGTGTGTGTGTGTGTGTGTCACTTTTAGGGAGGAATCCATAGGCGCTGAGTTCTTTCCAAAAAAGACAGTGTTTGTGCTCACACATATTCACAGCACGGCGCTTTGACTGCAGAGAAAGTTAATTAAACTTGAATGGGTTTCTCACACAAATCTGTTTCCTGTGAAAGTGGGGTTAAAGAGTGAGTTGAGCAACACAGCTACTTTCTGACCCTGGTTTGTCCCAAGAAAAAGCTAATTGACAACACATGGGTCGATAAAAATTTCAAGCCATGATAACAAGTCAAGGGAGAATTAAAATACACTTGGAGCTGGAAGTGAAGAGACTCAGGAAAAATCAATAATGTAATCAGATAAGAATGAGACAGATCAGTCACTGTTCACACATTATGAGAAAAGTCACTAATGATGAGAAAGATGGCAGTGATTTCGCTGGCAATTATGTTAATGTAACACCCTGATTATAGTTCAGGGAATATTAATGTAATATATTTTAATCTTAATATAATTTCATTTAAATTACAATTAATTTGTGAATTTTAATAAAATATATTAAATTAAATTAATTGAACTTTAAATATTTATATAATATTAACACATATATATATATATATATATATATATATATATATATATATATATATATATATATATATATATATATAAATAAATATATATATATATATATATATATATAATGCTAAATATATACAAAATTCAGTAATATACAATTTTATACATAAATTATTTGTATAATAATAATATTATAAATATTATTACATTTCTTAAATATAAATAGTAAAAACAGTAGTATAAAATGTTAATTTGTAATATTGTGAATTTCAGACAGACAAATAGACAGACAGACAGACAGACAGATAGAAAGATAGATAGATAGAAAGACAGACCAGGCAGACAGATAATGAAAATATTACATTTATTAAATTTACTAGACTATATAAATAGTAAAAACAGTTATATCAAATTGGACTTATTCATTGGTATAAAAATAAATAATATAAAATGCATATAAAGTATTAATTCATATGTAATATTTTAAATTGTAGGTAAGTTAGAATCAAATAAGTCTGCAAAATGACCGACTGTGACTGCAGTGGTGAACAGAATGCCAGGAGTTTTTAATCAGTCAGGAACTGATCAGCTGTCAGATGAACTGAGAGCTCGAGAGAATCACTGGCCATCAGTGCGCGCCATAACGAGATCCATACTCGTGTTTACATAGATCTGCCTGCCCGATATCATCTTGACTCACGCTGTAAAGTGAGATTGAGATATTGTATATGTTATGTAAGAGTATATCGCTGCCGAAAAGTGTCACTGCGACAATCTCAGAGATCATTTATCGTAAAAATACCGCATCTCCACTGGACGCGACGCGACGCGAAGTACGTTGTTTATGTATTCTGCTGCTGTTCATCATGCAGGTAGAAAACCGGGAAAATCTCACCTTCACTGCAAAAAACAAACAAACAGGCGAATCCCTGACGGAACGGGGATATCCTGAGTGACAATTCCCAGCGTATTCCTTCTACACGAGGTTAGACCGCGGCTCGTTCAGTTCACATTCCTCTTTCTGCTCACGTTTTCCACGGAACAATCACGCAGCCGTGGACTGCTGGAGCCAACCACAATATTCCTCAGCTCACTGAGATGCTTTTCCAGCTGCTCTCCTGCAGTCAGGCATCCAGTATCTATCTGAGGGGCCTCAGTAGACCGCAGAAGGACCGCACTATCAGATAACAGATGATCAGTCAATGCTGCGTGAAGCTGCGTCCATTGATCTTAATATACAATCGTTCCATCCTCAGCAGTCATCGGGTAGGTGGCAGCATTCCTAAGCATCTTCTGAGTTTGATCTCCTCCTCCAGCAGTGGTAACATGCTACTGCACAGGTAACAGGGAGGGCTGGAAAGGCTAACTGATTTAACTTATGTGCAGGGATGAAAACACACATGAACACCTCTAAACCTCATAAACAAACATTTTCCCTTACAGCCTTGTTATAGGGACCAACGAATAACCAAAGATGTCGATTGCATGTGTTTTATTCCTTTAAACTGTGAAGAGGGAACAAATGACACAAAACTGTTCTATACTGTGTAATCTAAATCGATTAAGCATATGCACGCTCGCACACACACAGTTACACAAATCATTATGAGGACATTCCATAGGCCTACTGTACAAACTGTATTTTCTATCCCCATACACTAAACCTACCCATCACACAAAACTTTCTGCATTTTTAGACTGGCCCTCTATATAAAAAGCCAAATTGTCTTGCTATTTAATTTTTTGTCTTTCATGAACAACATTTACAACATTTCCTATCAATAATGTACCGCAGTTTTAAATACATTTTAGAATATACATTCAAAAGTTTGGGTTGGTAAAAATAAAATAAATATTTGTAAAATATTTTAGAAAAAAGTATCTTATTCTCACCAAGACATGTACTGTATGTGATCAAAAATACAGTAAAAACACAAATATTGTGATGTTTTATTAAAATTTTAAATCACTGCTTTTTATTTGAATCCATCAGAAATCATTCTAAAATGCTGATTTGCTGCTCAATAAACATTTCTGATTATTATAATGTTGCTTACGTTTTGTAAACTGTGAAATTATCTTCCCCGGGGTCTTTGGCGTATGTAAAGTTGAAAAGAACAGCATTTATTTGAAATACAAATATTTTGAAACAATATCTGTAGTGTCACACCTTTTCACACAATTGTTTTCAAACAAATAAATTAATAAAAAAAACTGCTGACTCCAAATTTAATATGAAGAATGAAAAATACATAAAAAATCATTACAATCATAATAAGAAAACATCTTATGTTTAATAATAATATATATTTATAATATATGTTTATGTTTTTAAATGACCTTTGGAGCATTCTGATCTTAGAGGACAAGGGAATATTGTTGCGCTCAGATGAAGGCTAGCTTGCTCTAATAAAATGACTGATTCTTTTTGTTAAAGACTTTGTCTAGTTTTTCAGAGTGCGAACCATCTCCAGTCTCTTCAGCATTCTGATCTTGAAATAATTTTTCTTTGCTTTCAGATTGTCTGCATGTGGGAATCAACAGTGGTTGCTCTGATCAAAAAAAGTGTGAACCCCCAGCAAGCTGCTGCCACTGAAGGCCTGGAGAGATGCCTGACGGCCTGCTGGCCATATCTCTCAAGAGCACCCTATGTCATGATGACCTCTTGAATTAGAGCCAAAGCACTGTGGCTGGCCGACACACTTTACCCCATAATTTCTATCGATTCCTGTGGACAAATACTCATACTGTCCCTGCAGGTGAATAGTGCTGTTATTGAAGTGGCTGTCAACAGGTATGTGGTCATTCTAATGGTCTGTTGTGGGCAGGATCAGTAGGGCATCTTTTGTATCTACTGATGTAACACATTATTCTGATTTGTATGATGGATGTGTAACATGGATGTATTTGTCAGGTTTAACTCCTCCCTATGGTTGACAGACAATTTAATGATGAACAAAACCTATTTTATTACAAAAATGTTTATTACGTACTACAACTTTACAAAACAAAATGTATGGTACATGTTTACAACAGCAAAAAAATAAGACATTATTCCCTCTCTCTTGCAGACACTGTGGCTGGGAGAAAACCCAGTCTTGAAGGATGTTTCTAAGAAAATAAAGACTGCTTTGCTGCATAGATCTATACTTCATTTACATTGAAAGATCCATGTAGCTTCAGCCTTTCCCAGTTTTCAGGCGATCTGGTCCTTGTGTGGAGGGGATTCTTCTCCAGAGACCTGATCCAGCGATGCTCCCACAGACTCATGGCATTGGTTTTATTTGGGAATATCACTTCCTGTCCCTGTTCCCCTCTATGGACCTGGCCCTCCGTCCCTCCCCCTGATCCTCCACCAGTCCACCTCCCTCCTGGTCTCTTTGTTCTTTGGTTTGTTTTGGTGTTCTGAGGAGGATGTGGTAGCTGCTCCTTAGAAAACAGCAAAAACAAAACAAAGAGACCAAGGCGGTTTGAAAGTTCACAGGCCCAGGGCAGTGCCGACAGAGCAGGAATCCAGGGTGGAGCAGGTGGAACTGGAGCCCAACAGGTCGGAACCGGAGCCCACCACAGCCGAGCAGATGAGACAGAAGCCCACCAGGGCGGCGCAGAAGCCCACCAGGGCGGAGCAGATGAGACAGAAGCCCACCAGGGCGGAGCAGAGGACCACCACAGCCGAGCAGATGAGACAGAAGCCCACCAGGGCGGAGCAGAAGACCACTACAGCTATGAGGACGAGACAGAAGCCCACCAAAGCGGCGCAGAGGACCACCACAGCCTTGCGGATGAGACGGAAGCCCACCAGGGCGGCGCAGAGGACCACCACAGCCGAGCAGATGAGACAGAAGCCCACCAGGGCGGAGCAGAAGACCACTACAGCTATGAGGACGAGACAGAAGCCCACCAAAGCGGCGCAGAGGACCACCACAGCCGAGCAGATGAGACAGAAGCCCACCAGGGCGGAGCAGAAGACCACTACAGCCATGAGGATGAGACAGAAGCCCACCAAAGTGGCGCAGATGACCACCACAGCCGTGCGGATGAGATAAAAGCCCACCAGGGCGGTGTGGAGGACCACCACAGCCAAGCAAACGAAACAGAAGCCTACCAGGGTGGAGCATAGGGCCACCACAGCCGTGCGGATGAGACAGAAGCCCACCAGGGTGGTGCAGAGGACCACCACAACCGTGCCGATGAGACAGAAGTCTGGTTAGGTAAGACTGAAACACAGAACATGATCAGATTAAGGGTGGCCTCCATGGCCATGATGAGATGGTAGATGGCCTCCATGGCCATGACAGGGCAGATGGTGAGTTTATGGATGGCCTCCATGGCCATAACAGGATAGGACGAGCGCTCTGGAAGTTCAGCTGAGACGTGACGAGGCTCTGGAAGTTCAGCTGAGACGTGACGAGGCTCTGGAAGTTCAGCTGAGACGTGACGAGGCTCTGGAAGTTCAGCTGAGACGTGACGAGGCTCTGGAAGTTCAGCTGAGACGTGACGAGGCTCTGGAAGTTCAGCTGAGACGTGATGAAGCTCTGGTAGATCCGTGGTGATTTGATTGGGTTCAGGAAGATCAACTGTGGCTTGACTTGACTCATGAAGGTTAATGGTGACTTCACTTTGTTCATGAATATCATTAGTGACTTGAATTTGCTCATGAAGATCATTGGTGAGTTGATTGTGCTCATGAAGATCATTGGTGACTTGACTTTGCGCATGAAGATCATTGGTGACTTGACTTTGCTCATGAAGATCATTGGTGACTTGACTTTGCTCATGAAGATCATTGGTGACTTGACTTTGCTCATGAAGATCAATAATGACTTGACTTATGAGGTCTAACTGTGGTTTTGCTTGACTCATGAGTGTTAATGGTCACTTGACCTGACTCAATGGTCACTGGTGATCTGACTTGACTCTGGGAAATCAACAGGGACCTGATCAGCAGGGACCTGACTCGACTCTGGAAGGTCAATGGGGACCTGATCAGCAGGGACATGACTCAACTCTGGAAGGTCCACGGGGGCCTGACTTGACTCTGGGGAGTCCACTGTGGCTACCATCTTGTGCAGTGGCTCTGGGCTGGCAGCCATCCTTTCTGGAGACATCGGCATAGAGTCGGCCATCATATCTGGAGAGACGGGTGTGGTCGGTGTATCCCATTGAGCACTATGGTGTAGGTAACTGGTGAACCCCCAGGACCCCCAAGACCAGGATCTCCAGCCCCTTCATCTCCCATTAAGGCAGGCGTTGAATAGGTCCTTCAGTGCCTCATCATTATATCCCAGCCCTACTGCCATGTCACCCCTTGACAGAGGGTGGTTAGGTTCAGAAGTCTCCCCATCCGCTCCTCCATGGTGGCTGGGGAACTGATACGAAATCCCACACCGCTGGATCTGGGCATAATGGAGTCCTTCCGTCACAAACAGAGAGATCCAATTTGCAGTGTTTTATTAGGAGAATCCAATAATCATAGTCCAGACAGGCAAAAGGTCAATATTCACAAAAGCAGTCCAACACAAGAAACATAAAAAATGCTTGGGAACACGAGAAGCAAGGTGACATAAACCAAGGACTCCATGAAACTGATAGAAACAAACAGGGTATATATAGACAGGTGAAACGATGAAAGTGGGAACAGCTGAGTGCAATTAACAGGTGTGCAATTAACAGTGATGAATCGGACAAAGGCTTGTGGGAAATGTAGTGCCTGCAATGGGGTGACTATATGGGGAAGTGAGACCACTAGTGGACAACCAGGGATACACAAACCAGACACTGTGAGACATATAGCAGTAGGCCTACTACTAAATGAAAAAAGTGCACAATAACTACTTTTGAATGCATTATAACTTTTTTTTGTGTAACAATACGATTAATGGCAGACAATAATGCGATTAATCGTGATTTAAAAAAAATATAATTATTATTGTTGCCCAGCATAAAATTTTTTTTTTTTTTTATAAAATAGTTTGAGTAGTCTATGGTACTGAAATTGGTATCGAGAACTGTGAAATTTCACTTATTGGTATCAACTATAGACATTATTCTACTGTGACAACACTAAATTAAATTTTTGGATGAACTATTTCTTTAGGAAACCCATAAAGGCTCACCTGAACACCTCCACCTGTGTGTTGGGGTTGACTGCAATCTGATGGATCTTAGTGATGACACCATCGTTGATAGGCAGCCAGTCCATGCTGGGTACCAGGAGCTGACTGGGCAGCAGACAGCACTCCTCAATCAACGTTTCAACAGGGTCCTGCCGTTGACTCTAATCTCGAGCAGCCAGACAAAGGAAAACAGCAAAACAGAGTTCATTTTTTAACAGCTCAACTGACATGTTGGCTCAAAGTGTGACAGAGGGTCTAACTCACTGCAGAGCCAGAGTTTGGTAAGCAGGCGGAAGAGCAGAAACATGTTGTCCTGGTTGTAAGATGTGGCCGTGTAGATGGGCAAACACTCTGGTTTCAGCAGGCCCCAAATACGGATAATCACATGCATCTCTCGCAGCATGCCCAGAGACCTACCGTTCCACAAAAACCCAAACCCTAGATGAAAGATGGAGCCCTGCAAAGATATTCAGACATAAAACACCATCAGCACAATGATTGCTGGTAAAGGTCGTTAAGTTGAGCTCAAGTTGGCCAGCAGATAAAGATCAAAGTCTCCCACCCATTGAACGAGCTGCTGGAAGGACCGCAGGGGTGGTCCGTCCAGAATAAACTCCTCTTCAGGTTGATCATCACCTTATCAATGTCTGAACACATTAAATGATCAGACATCGCCATTGAGGTGCATTCATATTCACAACATTTTGACACCTCTCCTGTCCCGAGTGAGGTTCAGAGACAGAGGCACTTCTTTCAGGCAAAAGTGTATTAATTTTACTTTTGGTGTGAAAGGGTCTTTACACAATAGCCAAAATTGTTTTTTTTGTTATTAAACAAAATAAGCAAGCCTAGCATAGGTGACAAAATGTAATGCAAAATTAACATCATGCATTACTTTCCATTATAAAAAAGTGACTTGATTTGTTTTTGTTTTTTTTATGGAGTAACTCAATGCTGCAGTGCATTACTTTTAAAAAGTAACTTTCCCCAACACTGGTCAATAGTGTGGCAAAGTATCACTGCTCAAACAGATGTCTCTCAAACCAAACACTTTTCTGTTGGTCAACTTGAACATTAGCAGAATCTGCAGGGGGAATATTTTCGCCCTTGGGTTAAACTCCCAAGTCCACGACTTCCTATTGAAATGAATGGAAGTGTCCTCTGAAATCTATCTATCTATTCTTGAGATACTTTTTTTCCGGGTTATGTGATGAATAAAGTTAAAAGGACAGTGTTTATTTAAAATAGAAATCTTTTATATCAAAATGAGTCTTTATTATAATTTTATATAAATTTAACACATCCTTGCTGAATAACAGCATTTATTTCTTTTTTTTTTTTAAAAATTACTGACCCCAAATGTTTGAACAGCAGTGTTGTTACAAAAGATTTATATTTTGAAGAAATGCTGTTCTTTTAAACTTTTTAATCACCAAAGAATCATGTAAAAAGTATTACAGGTTCAAATAAATAAATAAATAAAATTTAAACCAATATTGTTAGTAAATCAGCGTATTAGAGTGATTTCTGAAGGATCATGTGACAAAGAAGACTGGAGTAGTGATGCTGGAAATCCATCACAATGAGAAAAACCAAAGAATACATTTCTGATGTGTCCTGTGTTCATCCTACCACAGCCAGGCGCTATACAAATATAATGTTAGGAATAATACTTTCACCGAGTGACATGTACCGTGGATTCTGAACTGTCTAGCCCTTCCACTCTTCAGTAACCTGTCCTATTTTATAACTTATTTCTTATCAGCTAGAGTAACTATTTTCTAGTACTTATAAACAATGCGCTGTTTGACTTTAGTAGTTAAAATAAAATAAAATAAAATAAAGTATATTATTGGGATTCAATGAATTAAAGAAAAATGTACAAATGATCCGTTTCGCTGGTCACAAATCACGTGACTCGATGTCAGGTGACTAACCGCGGAAGCGAGACCCGAGTGGAAACGCTTTCCTCGTTAAACTCTTCTTCGCTTCACTCCCAAGTCCGCTCCGCTCCTGACCACAAAATCGTTGTGTAAACAGATGGTCTGTAAGACAGGTTGCAGTCGCTGCCATCGGATGGTTCAGGCGGGATACAATCAAGTATCTCCGGCCTTATTTAAGAGGACATCGTCAGCGTTATATGTGGAGGTGTTCGTTTAAAAGCAAACCTAACATACGGGTTCTTCAGGGAAAGCTCGGCTAACTTGTTAGCTTAACACTGTTAGCAGACGTGCTGTGCGTGATATTCCAGTTTTCTTACTTTCTTTTAAAACTCTCAGCTACGACGTCCAAACTCGAGTGGATATTATGTTCTTAGCAGGCGTTTGTGAAAATAAATGGGTGAGTTACCAAGTTTAATTAGTCTGGTTGCGGTGAGAGTGTATGCAGGAGGCCTCAGACACATCTGCAGGACTTATTTAGTCTAAAACACAATTTACCAGTCTGAAATACTCCTCTGGGCTCAATATATAAGACACATGATCCGCTGGTGTGCCAAATGCTCTAAAGCTTTAACAGTTTGCAAGCTCGCTAGGTCATGACATGGTAGGAGGGGAAGGAGCCTTGCCCACCAACATCCTTACAGTTTCACCATCTTTGGGCCGTTTTTGTGGTGATCTCTTAAGGTCAGTGCAGTTTAGTTGCAGCAGGATCATCATCAGTGTGTGCTGATGCTGTGTGACCCGCCTGATCATCTCAATCTGCGCACATTGCTGGCTGCTTGACCTCAGCTGGTCTTTCTCCTTGTCAAGTCACTGAACAACGACCATCATGTCCGACAACCAGGGCAATGTGAACAACAACAACGTCCCACTGAACAACAACCGGATCCGGAACCCAGCGATGAACCAGAACCCCCTGATCAACGTGAGAGACCGACTCTTCCACGCCTTGTTCTTTAAGATGGCAGTCACATATGCTAGACTCTTCCCACCATCCTTCAGACGAATGTTTGAGTTCCTCGTGTTGTTGAAGGTGAGCTTTGACATTCCTGTAATGTGTTCCCAGAAGCCCTAAACATGCTCTTTTTTGATCCTCATTCGTCCTCCTCCTCCTCACCTGTGTTAGGATGCAGGATGCCATGCTCACTACACATCATGTAATATAAATAAAATATTAAATATTCACACATTGCTTTAGCTTCACATAATATTTAAGATCCATTGACAAGGCTGTCGTCAGACTTTGGAACTGACACAAGGCACCACAAAAAGGTTAGTTGGCCAAACGTTGCGTTATCAGCCGGAGTGATAATCTTAAAACACAGATATTGGCTGATTGATCAGCCTGAACTGTAGAGCAAGATAGAAATCCAGATGTGGAAACAAGAGTAAACTGCAGTAGCCTTTATTTATTACTCTGTTATAAACACAGAAGCACTGCAGAAGAAGGAAGGCACTCGAATGCTTGTGACATGTGGATCTACTTCAAAAATTACCTGTTAAGGTAGAGAATAGTGTTTTTATTTTGTGTTTACATTTTTTGTCATTTTTAACTAGTTTTTATACTTTATATATATATATATATATATATATATATATATATATATATATATATATATATATATATATATATATATATATAAAATAATATTATTATTATTATTATTATAATAGTTTTTATTAGTATTTATTTCCGTTTTAGTATTATCTATTTCAGTACATCCGATTATACTATTGGAAAATGAGAAATGTTGCTTTGACCGCTAGCTGTAGATATGTTCAGTTAACGTTTATTATATTTCAAGTAACAAGTACGTTTTAGGTCATTAAAGTAACCCTGTATCCAACAAAACCTTTGCGTTAATACATTTGTTATTCGAATACATTTTATTTGACAAAAGATCAATAGTGTTTGCTGAACATATAAACACATTTGTGGCATATTAAAAATCATAAATAAAATAAAAAGTTTGTAAAAAATATTTGGAAAACGCAAATGTGTGTTATCCACTGACAAAGCTGTTGGAAGATTAATTAATTATTATAGTTTTTTTTTTTTTAATCAGATGAAATTAATTCTGTCCTATATTTTCAGTTAAAAAAAAAGGTTTCTATGATGAAATTATTTAAATTATCTCTATTTCAGTGTAAGAATTGTGACTTATAAAATATAAAATTAGTGTTTTTTTTTATATATTATATGTTGTTATGGAAGTGCAATGTTTAATGCTTTGTTGCGAATTTGATTTGGCAGGCATTGTTTATGCTCTTCATCCTGGCCTACATCCACATTGCCTTCTCCCGCTCTCCAATCAACTGTCTGGAGCACGTGCGGGAGAAATGGCCCCGCGACGGCATCCTGCGCGTGGAGATCCAGCGCAACTCCAGCCGCGCGCCCATCTTTCTGCAGTTCTACGAGACGGAGGGAATCCAGGGCCTCATGAAAGAACCAGAGGAGGACGGAAGTGAACCCAGACAGCCAATGGTGCCCACAGACGCTGAGGAGGAGGAAGAGATGACCATGGAGATGTTTGACAACAGCACAGTACGGGTGAGTTTAGGACAAAGGAACGGGAAAACTAGGATAGGGAGCCAGCCATAATTCATATAAAAACTACTAATTGTTATTTATTTACTCATTCTCATATTCTCCCAAAAATGAATGCTGTTAACGCGTCAAATCAATATTAGTTTCTGATATTTGATATTGTTAACGAGATATTATTTCACTATTATCATTATATATCTCACCCTCGAAGCATTCTAGGTGTACGTGAACTTCTTCTTTCAGAATAATCCAATTTGAGTTATATTAAAAATTGTCTTTGCTCTTCCAAAATGAGTGTAAGCTGGTGTTTGTTGTCGACAGTTCAGAAGACGTGAAATAAAGTGTGCGCATCTGTAATAAAACATCCCTAACATGACCCCGAGGGGTGAATAAAGGCCCCCTATAGTGAATCCATACGTTTTTGTAAGATAAATATCCAGATTTCAAATGTAATAAACACTTTTTTTCTAACATTTGCTGAATATGTGATGTGGAAGACATGCAGGCGGAAGATGGAAGACGTATGCATCACACGTGCGCTTCTGGGAAATGTAGGAAATTTAAGAAAAAACAAAGTTTCTTTACTTTGGCAAAGGAGAGCCAGTCTCCTCTTGGCTTATTTCGAAATCCTCCCACGTTTTTCTTTACAAATCTTCGTTTTGTGCTTTTAAATTGTGACCAGCGTTTTGTTTTGTTCTGTTCTGTTTGTTTTGCGCTCGTCACTAACGAACTACAACATCCGCCTGCATGTCTTCTGGTTCCCCACAGTCAGAAGAAGTGAGGAAAAAAAGGGTTTATTACGTTTGAAATCTGGATATTTATTTTACAAAAACACATTGAATCGCTACACAGGACCTTTATTCACCCCCTCGAGCCGTGTGAGGGATGTTTTACTACAGATACGTTACGCACTTTATTTCGCATTGAACAACAAACACCCGCTTACCCCATTGAAAGGCTTGGAAGAGCAAGGACAATTTTTAATGCAGCTCCGATTGGATTATACTGAAAGAAGAAAGTCCCATACACCTAGGATGCTTCAAGGTCGAGTAGAACATTGACTAATTAAAGTTTTTAGTTGAACTAACCCTCTAAATGTTCTTTTTAACTTTTATAACAGATCTCTATAAATGCCTTTGATTAGAAAAGAGATGCATGAATGTTCTTGAAAAATGTTGCTCCTTTCAGCTCTTTTCTATAAAATTATATAGAATTGATGTGAAAATAGTGGAGTAGTGTGCAGCTGCCAAGCAGTTAATCAATATAAATTTTAATATTTGTTAATTTAAATAATTGTATTTGTATTCATTTATGCAATACTGTTACTATTACTACTATCAATAAGTCACTTATTGTTAATGTTAATAATACTATAGTTATCTTTGATATAAGAATATAATGAATAATATGAAAAGATCAGAAGCCTAAAAGTAAATCAATATTTATTTCTAATTTAATATTTGTTAATTAAATTGTGTTAGTTCTAATAATAAAGTATTGTAACTTTTATTACTATTACGAAGTTAAGAGTTATTAATTAATTGCTTTCAATATTATTATTGTTATTAACAATTTCTATAAAATATATAATATTATGTAAATATATTTTTAGAATAAATATAGACTTTATTATATAATGTTAACCCAGCAATTTCAGTCTGGTCCTCATATAAAAGTTGTATGAGGGCTATGGTACTTGTGTATTTATTTGTATATATATATTATTTTTTGTGGGTGCTACTAGTAAAAAATTGCTTTTTTCGAAAGTCCTCATATGGTCAATAAATTATGATAGGATAGAATATTGTATTGTGAATTATTCCACTGAAATGGCCTCTGTTCTCCAGATGGTTCTGACAGACTGTGTCCTCTGTCTCTGTCTCTCTGTCTCTCTCTCACACACACATGCAGTTTGAGCTGGACATCGAGCCACGTCTGAATCCGTCGATGAGTGGCGGTGTTCCTGGCTCCAGCCTGAATGAATCCCAGGATCTGTCCTTCAGCCAGGCGTCCTCTAAAGGTATGCAGCCGCTGAGGGAGACTGTCTCCGAGATTGAGATGCTAACTCGAGCAGGTAAACATCTCAAATAGCCATCTGGTGCATCCCTCTACCTTCTCTTCCTCCTTTGTGAATTCATTCCCTGTCCTCCCTCTCTCCATCCAGTGCAGCCCTTCTCATTTCCCCCGCTCAGATTTCATTTCTGTTCCCACATTCTGTTATAACCTTACCCTTCCCAGAGGCCACGTGTGCTGTGTCATAAGAAACAATCACAATGGCCTGTTGTAAGGATGGTTTCAGGGTGTCAGTCCACCAAATTAAAGCTTGAAAACCCAAAATGAGAACATAGACATCTCTATTTTGCATATTAAATGTTTCCTTAAACACACGCGCACACATAAAAAAGAAAAAAAAAATCTATGACAGCATACTCAGTCTATTTTTTCAATACAGAAACTTTGTAGAACAATTAGTGTGAATTTACAGCCTTTTAGATTAGTAGAATTTCTAAATTCAGTGTTTGTTTGTGTAGTGTGGCCACAAGAAGAGTATATTGTCGAATATTCTTTGGAATATGGATTCCTACGCCTGTCCCAGGCCACACGGCAGCGACTCAACATCCCTGTTATGGTGGTGACCCTGGGTGAGTACATCACACCCTCCAGGCCATCAACATAAAAACCAGGCAAAACCCAGAATTGTGTTCCATGGAAGAAAGCATGATGAATCGTATTTTAATCATTAATTGTAAATCATTTATTCATGGTGTTGGTTGCCAGATGTCAAATGTCTGAATTCCCCAATCAGAGTTGTTCTCTGAAAAAGATACATTTCTGTCCAGTGGTTTACGTAATCTATCCAACCTGGAAACCATCTGCATGCGCTCTCTCTACATTATAGAAAAAGTGATTATAAGCTGAAAACATGTCTTTTGGAGTTCAGTGATCTCTGTTGACACATTCTGCTCAAATAAAAGAGTTTTCTTTCAGATTTGCTGTGACTAAATCTGCAACCAAGTCATTCGAGTTCTCTTTGTTTTTTTTTGTTTTTTTGTGAAAGTGCAGTAATTTTGGTATAATGTAAAAAAAAAAAAATTAAATAAATTAATTAATAAATAAATTGACAATTAATGTGCAGTTCTATAATAAAGTCATATAGGTTTGAATGAGATGTGAGGGAGTTGTACTTCAGCTCTCTCTGCCTGTGTTCAGACCCCATGAAGGATGAGTGCTTTGGAGACGGTTTCAGCCGCTTCCTCCTGGATGAATGCCTGGGCTATGACGATATCCTGATGTCCAGTGTGAAGGCTTTAGCAGAGAACGAGGAAAACAAAGGTCAATTAGATGTTCTCTCTTAAGAATGTTATTTTTTTTTTCTTGATGATGCTTTAACTATGATTTGTTTGTTTTTAGGGTTTCTGAGGAACGTGGTCTCTGGAGAACACTACCGTTTCGTCAGTATGTGGATGGCTCGTACATCCTACCTGGCAGCCTTTGTAATCATGGTTATCTTTGTGAGTATTTTTCTCTACTGTAGCAGCGCCTTCACTACAGATGCTCTTTAGTGATTGGACTGTAAGTGTGATGTCATCATATTCTCTTTTTATTCTCATATACTCAATTCTTCATATATTTTCTCAGACTTTGTCCGTGTCCATGCTGCTGCGGTACTCGCACCACCAGATTTTCGTCTTTATAGGTAAGCTCCCATCAGCCTCTTGGGTCTTTAACACTGTGAATAAGCCATTATTTGTAACATGACTATCTCTCTGATGTTCGCTTTTGGTTTTCCCAGTGGACCTTCTCCAGATGTTGGAGATGAATATGACCATTGCCTTCCCTGCTGCCCCTCTCCTCACTGTCATCCTGGCTCTTGTTGGTAGGTAGAGCTCACTGCTGGGGCTTACAGATGTTCTCATGTCTTTATTAGTCTTCTATCAACTTGATGTCTGATCTTTTATTTTCTTGACTCGTCATTGGTCACATGAAAATCTATTAAGACATTTTGTGAAGTCGTTTGATACCAAATACTCTCTTTGTTGATCCTGCCTGCAGGAATGGAGGCCATCATGTCTGAGTTTTTCAATGACACAACCACTGCCTTTTACATCATCCTCATTGTTTGGTTGGCGGACCAATACGATGCCATCTGCTGCCACACCAATACAAGCAAGCGCCACTGGCTCAGGTATGTAATCACATCGGCACAGGTAAATGCCAGTGGTTCAGATGTCTTACCAGTTTCCTCTACTGCTTTTTTATATTCACTTCACGTTTACATGTATGGGTTTGGCAACTGATTTGTCCAAAGCGACTTCATTCTAGGTATAGGTGTTATCAATTCATGCATTCCCCGGGAACTCAAACCATGGCCTTCGCATTGCTAGTGCCATGCTTTACTGTTTGAGCTACAGGAAAGCTGCAGAACAAAAATGTATCTAAACACAATCTCACATTTCAGCTTGACTTGTTCCACACAGACTGGAATTAATTGTTTTGATAACTATGATATCTTGAAATGAATAATCTGCCTTTCCAAAACATCTTCAACATTTGCATATAGTTGTCACCTTTTTACCCCTAGAGGAATTCACACAGAACTTTCAAAACTGGTCATGAAGCATCCATAAGCGCTTGTTCACTGTGGTTGTATGTAGTGTTGTCACGGTACCACAATTTCAGTATTCGGTACCGATACCAGTGAAAACCCACAGTTCTCGGTACCAATACCAAAACAAAACACAAAAATATGCTAATTAAAAAAAACACACTTTTTATCACTAAAAATACAACCTATGCCGTTCTTTATACTTATTTACAATTGTGTTTAAAGTTTTTCTACAAGTGTAGAAAAAGAAAGTTGTGAAAAACAGAAAACAAGTTTCACCCAAATTTATTTTGTCTTTTAATTAATGAAATTTAAACACATTTTATTTTTGGTAAATAAAGGGGATTTGCTATTAAAATTAAAACATGTAAGATATATATTGTGTGATTTATTTCTTTAAAAAAATAAAGTTTTATTACATTTTTCAACAGTAGTAGCAGTATCACATACATTGTACTAAATAATAATATTTCTAGCACAATGCCTCTATGTAAAAATGAACTTTTCTTTTGCAACCCTCTACGCACACCTTGGCAATATAATCGCCATTGGCTAGTAAAATTTTTAGTTTACTCGCAAGACTGATATACTATTTTACACACACACACACAAGATTACAATCAGTTTATCTTTGTAAAATGGCACAGCTTCCTCAATCTCAACTTTTTAATCAGTCAGTCAAGCATTATTCAAGCATTACTCAATCTGAATTCGTAAAAATAATTTTCAGAGCTTTTTTAAAGATTGAAGTATCGTCACTTTCTTTTGGAAACAATTTTGGGTACTCAGGAGCATTATGTGTGTGGCTTACTTAGATGCTTCCTATTAAATCAGTCACTTATGAGGTTCCATTTCAGTGTGAGCTCCCTATCTAGAGAATGAACAGAAAGGCAGCTCACTAGGGTTGTTTTGGTGGTTAATGCAATGCTATCGATTATTGCATCTAAAAGATCTCTTGTGCTGTTTTTCCAGGTTCTTTTATCTGTATCACTTTGCCTTCTATGCATATCATTACCGCTTTAATGGCCAGTACAGCAGTTTGGCTTTGGTCACTTCCTGGCTCTTCGTTCAGGTATTTTATTTAATCTTTTTTAAGTGTAACCGGGGAATTTGGAATTGCATAGAATTGTTTGTTGCTCATGAGCTTTTTTTGTTTTTGTCTTGCGCAGCACTCAATGATCTATTTTTTCCACCACTACGAGCTGCCGGCCATCCTGCAGCAGATCCGGATCCAGGAGATGCTGCTTCAGAACCAGCAGGTGGGTCAAGGAAACCAGACTGCATTGCAGGACAATCTCAACAACAACACTAGCAGTGCACATGCTGGTCAAGCTAACGCAGCTGCTAATGTGAACACTAATGGCCAGGACCGACAAGATGCTCAGGACCAACCTCAGCTCGAAACCCACAATGATTTGGTGGTAAATACTGGTCTGTCAAACTCCGACCTCGACTGGATGGCTGAGATCGCCATTGGCCCAGACGTCCTGTCAGTTTCACATTTGAGCGACTCTCTTTTGGAGTCAGGAGGGATCCAGGAACCAACGTCGTCCAACGCAGGGGTAACGGAGCTGCGTGGTCGGAGCACAGCAGGAGAGAACCAAGTCAGAAACATTAGCGCGGCAAGCGTTGCTGCGGGAAGGGGTTGTGCTCAGGGTCTGGGTCCCCCTGGTGATGGAGGAGGGCAGACAGAATCTGAAACGTCCTCTGCAGTGACCTCACACACAGACTCTAGAGTTGCAGAAACGCTTAAAGGTGACACGGACTGGGAAGTCAAGACGGAGAGCAAAAGCGACAGCTCGGACTCCCACTCTGCCCCGGCTTGAGTCAAGCTCCCCCAGTCAGAACGAATGAATTCACGCTTTACAGTCGCAACCCCTCTCTGCAAATTAATCTGGAAGGCATCAAGGAGAAACCGTGATGGGGCTATATATAATTACATCCTGGAAACCTGTAACATGAACATGAGGAGGGCCGAAGCAGACTTCCGGTGTCTAGTCATGTTCTTAAGAGTAAATTCGTATTGAATTGTCAAATGATACCATGTGTCAGGATGTGATCATTGAAGTCTTTACATGTGTTTTTTTTTTGTTTTTTTTTACATGGTTGAAACTTTTAATACAGGGAGTATTCCGTTTAAAATGTGATGTATCGCTCAATGATGGTACTTTCGTTGCTCCTGATTATGGAGTTACACAATCTGAATCCACATTGTACTTTGCACATCTTGTGCAAGGTTTGTTTCGGCTTTCTTTCCACTTCCTCTACTGATATAACATTAATGCTGCCTAAGCAGTGAAAATTCATTAAGTCACGTTAAAATTGTTTTGGTCCCTACTACGTTTGTTCACTACAGCGAGCCATCAAAATGTTCCTTATGCGATTTGAAGTCTCGCTCACGACCTGCCGTTGTGTTCAGGTTTGGTATTGTCATATGTATGGAGCAGTTTGACTCCTGAATCCGATGCTATTAGTGGTCAGAAGTGCTTTGATGTAGTTTATTGGTCGAGTCTGCCAGTCAAAAGAAGTAGACTGGTGATGTCAGAGCAACATTATACTAAGAATAAGTCCTCCTTCCACTCTGTCATGAGGTAATTTCTGTGTTTTCTAAACTTCATCAAGAAACATTTGTTTTTGTGGATAGTTTAGATGGATGGATGTTGTCTTTTGCACACTCATCAGCAAGTTGTTGGTTTTTCTTCAGGTGAAGACTGGCTTTGAGAGAGCGAGTGGATAGATTATTGCCTTATGCTTCTAAAACCGAACAATGACCTTGTATTTCCATCTTTGGTCATGTACATTGGGGTCGATAGCCTTACCAGAGGCTTCAAAGCCAGTAGAGAAAATAAAAACTGAAGCAGGAATGAACATGTAGTTACTTAAGCAGACATTTTTTGAAACCGCAGTAAGCAGAAGCTCAGACTGTACTCATTTCACAGCATTGCAGCCCATCAGCTGAAGTCACTGATCTGGAAATCTGTTGTCTTTAAATATTCTGCTTTTGTAGAGGTTTCTCCATATGTTTGACTTGGGATGATCGGAGGGTGTCTACAGTACAGACTTGTTGATCTTCATGACCATGTGTAAAAACGCACCGCAAACTAAGAGAACAAAGCAAACTGTTGTCTGTTGTGACATATGACTGTGGATTGGGAGGGTCATTTAAAGGCTATGCAACATGGCAAATTAAAGCCAGGCTCTGTCTTTTACATCTTTTTTTTTTTTTTTTTAATTGTGCAATATTTTGTAAGGCTACGATCCATAAAGGATTCGAGGTCTGAAAGATTGATTTATTGTTTCATGATCAGTTTTGTGCCTATTTGCCATTGTCAGAGGAAACAGATGATTGTAGTGATTGAATGCATTGTGTAGGATGTCTAGACACAAACTGAAAATAATAATTCTCAGTTCTGTGATAAACTTGATTTTGTCACTCAGATGTATTTAATTGTAATGTTTAAGAACTGCATAAAGAGATGAAATTAATTTCCACTTAGAACGCTTTGGTTGTGGTTATTTCATCTTTCAGTGGCCTGTTTCACAAAACTAGTTCAATAAACTCAGGGTTTCATAGTAGGCTTAGAGTTTACAAAACCAAACAAATCCATCCTGCTTTAGATCAGATGAACACTCGCTATAAACTTTCTCTGGGTTTGAGCCAGAGTTTATAATTAACTCTGGAGCATGTGCAACTGAAACATGGAGCTCCTCAGTTTGATTTACTTCTCACAAAAGAGTACAACAACTTCCCTCCTGAAGATTAAAAGATTATGAAAAAATATGAATTTAAACACTTTTTAACTTCAAGTGAATCAACTATTCAGTAATTTACACGCTTTAACAGAGAGCTTAAAACATGCAAGCTTAACCATTAAAAAAATAAATAAATAATATATTCTAAAGCTTGTGTCTGTGCAACCAGCAAACGTTTTGTGGTTCACCAGTGGGGCTAATAAAATGAAGCATTATGCTTAATATTACTCTGAGCTGAAAGATTTCAAGTAAGATTCCAATTTTATGACAAGATCACATTTATTTCTTGAACATCAAACTTAATTCAAACAGGCAACCTGGCCATTCATATGACTTTATGGAGGGGGAAAAGGTCAATCAATAACAGTAGCAGTTTTGAGATCCGATTTAACCAAGCTATCAAAACAATACCAAAGCAGCAAAGTCATTGTTCTGTTCTACCTTAGAGTCCATGACGAGCCCTCGGGTGCAACAGGTTTATCCAGATCCATATCCACCAAGAAAACAAGAGCTGGGCAAATGCAAAGCTCCTTCTGTGATATGAATAAACAAAGCTCTGAGAGGAAAGCGTGGACTTGGTGCTTTCAACATTTGTTCTTCAGGTTTCAACCATAAACGTCCAATTGATTTAAAAAAAAAAAAAAGAAAACAAAAGAAATCCAGATACCTCCTGCTTTCACAGCAGGGCTTTAGAAAATAAGCCACACTAGGCTAATGGCCTTATCATTAGCAAAACTGTACCAAGGATCAATGTTGCCTTAGCGTGATGATTTTAAAACTGTCCAGGTAGATACAAAAGTTCTTTTGGAGGAGAAAGATAGAAAAACATGTCCATTGTCATTTACTGTGTTCACTTCAGAAAATGTGATCGTCACCTTTTCAAATCTGCTGGCTCTTTGGTGAGGGCGGGGCAAATGGTAGCTGTGACTGTGGGCGGAGCTGCTGTGGTCGCCGGAGCGACGGTGGCAGCCGCACGTTCTTTAGCCAGTGTAGTTTGAAGCTCTGCTCTACGAGCCAGAGCGGCTTTCAAATGACCACGGATTTCCTCGATCTTGGCTTGGAGCTCCTCCAGCTCGCTCTCTCTGGAGGGGCTCGAGGATCTCACTGTGGAGGAGGCGGGCCGCTGAACGGGCCCTCCGTTTTCACACACTCTCGTCAATAAACTCCCTGCACTGGAGCTCAATGCTGAGGTGGAGCTGGCCTGACCCCCTTCCGAAATGACGCGGGTCAGGAGTCTGCGAGTATTGAGGGTCTCCAGGTTGAAATGGACCCTCTTGTTGTCTTTGGGCTCCTGCACTGCTTTGGTGCTCTCGTTGTTCCATCTGTTAAAGGATCCGAGTGGAGCTGGTGGAGGCGGGGGATGCGGTTGGGCTTTCTGGATGTTACAACTGGGAAAACAGCCAAGATAAGTGAATATGTTAAAGGGAAATATCACATAAAAAATGGAAATCCTGACAATAGTTGATTTTTTGAAGAATATCCTTTTCTGTGTAATCAAGTGAATGGGGACTGGGGCTCTCAAGCGCCAAAAATCTGTAACAAGTAATCTGTATGACTATTTTTTGTCACAGCAACTACTTTTATGGTACTTTAATGGTGCTTCTGGAGCTTGACAGCTTCAGTCCCTATCTACTTTAATTATAGTGAAAAAAGCAACCAAAATATGAATCAAAAAGAAGAAAGTCATGGAATTATGGAAAAGGGTGGAAAGGAAAAGTTCAGTTGAATTACAAAAAAATGACTACAAAAATGAATTATGCGACAAAAGCTCAGAATGACTAAAACTAAACTAAACTTACAAAAACTAAAAACTTAGTATAAAAATAAAAATGAATTCAAAATATGAATAAATAGTATAATAGCATTTATTTTTGGGTGTACTACACCTTTAAAAGAGCTACACTAAATTGTCCTCCGTTGCAAGATCCTCAGCTTGCTGAAATAACATCAACAGCACTGTGCTGTTATTGTTAACTATTAAAAATCATGTTCATTAGCTGAAATAAATCAGATAAAAAGTGTAATTAATTTAAATAAATGTCAGGTGAATTTTAAAATGAAAATAAATAATTTTTTTTTAGATATATAAAAATAAATGTAAGCTAAGCAGAAATACAGAAAATAAAAAAACTAATACATGAAAAAACAACCTACTAAAGCTTAAAGCAAAATGAAAACAAAATACGAAAATAAAAATAATTCTTAATATTAATAAATACTTTAATAGTATTTATTTTGGGTCAACAGTAACTATTAAAAGATCTTCACTAAATTACTAAAACTGAAATAAAACTAAAGCTAAAAATAAATAAATAATAAAACAGCTAATATACAGTGACACATATATTTAAACCCATTTTTGACATTCAAAATGAAATAAGACGCCATAAGCTGATGTTAAAATTAAAAACACCTTTTCTCTGTGTTCGCTCGCTGCCGTTTCACATCCTCATAAGTCATGTTCAGTGCTCTGTGGATTTTCTGCAAAAAAGAAAAAATGATTTATCTCAGCGAAGGATGAATGAAAGAGATCAACATCATGCTTTTGATTTTAGAAATCAATATTCCAGAGATGGTAATTACTGATTTGGCTTGTCAGTAATCCCCCCACAAGCCCTTAGAGAAAGATCAAGCACAGCTCATTTACAGAGTCAAAGCTTCACCCCATGAATAACAGAACCGTGCCATTCTTAGTCTTAGTTATCAGTGGAAGGAAGAAAGGAAACATTCTGATGGAATAATACAATTGGCAACAGCTAAAATTGTGCAGAAAAAAAACAAAAACATCATGAGTGTTTAAAGGAATTTTTTGTTTAATTATTAATATTTGGCCATTTACTCACCCTCACATCACCTGAAAAATGTATGTTGGGTTTAGTGTTATTTTTGTAGTTTTGTATTATATTTTATTTTATATTATTTAGATTTATATAATTTTCAACTGTATTTCAGTTTTCAGTATTTAGTAGTTTTTAATAGTGTCATATTGAATAAAGCAAAACTATTTAGTTATTATTATAGCTTCTGTTTTATTGATTAAGTACATCAGCTGCTTTCATGAACATTAGATAACAACTTGTTTTGATTGTACTAATTAACTTGTTACCCAAGATGCCTGAGATGTATTAATTATTAAAACAAATAACTATGTATTACAACAAATATAAGTAATAATTATTAAAACAAATATACAGACTTAACTGACATATTATTATTTATTTTCTTATATATTTTTATTTAATAAAAATACGTTTTAGTTGAATTACAAAAATCACTAAAACGGAAATAAAAAATTTAATTAAGGCTAAATAGAAATAAAATTATACAAATAAAATGACAAGAGCACATGGTCTGTGTACTTTTGCGTCTTTTTTTTTTTTTTTATCCAGAAATGAGATACAGAACATGTGGATTTCCTTAATGGTTCAAACACTCATGAATAGAATAAGCAAACACAAACTAATTTTCATTATTAAATGTTTTAATTTTGTATAAAAAAAAAAATGTATAATTTTTTTTCATGTATATAAATGCTCAATTTAAAGGGATAATTCACCCAAAAATATACAGTATTGTTCAAAATAATAGCAGTACAATGTGGCTAACCAGAATAATCAAGGTTTTTCGTATATTTTTTTATTGCTACGTGGCAAACAAGTTACCAGTAGGTTCAGTAGATTCTCAGAAAACAAATGAGACCCAGCATTCATGATATGCACGCTCTTAAGGCTGTGCAATTGGGCAATTAGTTGAATTAGTTGAAAGGGGTGTGTTCAAAAAAATAGCAGTGTGGCATTCAATCACTGAGGTCATCAATTTTGTGAAGAAACAGGTGTGAATCAGGTGGCCCCTATTTAAGGATGAAGCCAACACTTGTTGAACATGCATTTGAAAGCTGAGGAAAATGGGTCGTTCAAGACATTGTTCAGAAGAACAGCGTACTTTGATTAAAAAGTTGATTAGAGAGGGGAAAACCTATAAAGAGGTGCAAAAAATGATAGGCTGTTCAGCTAAAATGATCTCCAATGCCTTAAAATGGAGAGCAAAACCAGAGAGACGTGGAAGAAAACGGAAGACAACCATCAAAATGGATAGAAGAATAACCAGAATGGCAAAGGCTCAGCCAATGATCACCTCCAGGATGATCAAAGACAGTCTGGAGTTACCTGTAAGTACTGTGACAGTTAGAAGACGTCTGTGTGAAGCTAATCTATTTTCAAGAATCCCCCGCAAAGTCCCTCTGTTAAAAAAAAGGCATGTGCAGAAGAGGTTACAATTTGCCAAAGAACACATCAACTGGCCTAAAGAGAAATGGAGGAACATTTTGTGGACTGATGAGAGTAAAATTGTTCTTTTTGGGTCCAAGGGCCACAGGCAGTTTGTGAGACGACCCCCAAACTCTGAATTCAAGCCACAGTACACAGTGAAGACAGTGAAGCATGGAGGTGCAAGCATCATGATATGGGCATGTTTCTCCTACTATGGTGTTGGGCCTATTTATCGCATACCAGGGATCATGGATCAGTTTGCATATGTTAAAATACTTGAAGAGGTCATGTTGCCCTATGCTGAAGAGGACATGCCCTTGAAATGGTTGTTTCAACAAGACAATGACCCAAAACACACTAGTAAACGGGCAAAGTCTTGGTTCCAAACCAACAAAATTAATGTTATGGAGTGGCCAGCCCAATCTCCAGACCTTAATCCAATTGAGAACTTGTGGGGTGATATCAAAAATGCTGTTTCTGAAGCAAAACCAAGAAATGTGAATGAATTGTGGAATGTTGTTAAAGAATCATGGAGTGGAATAACAGCTGAGAGGTGCCACAAGTTGGTTGACTCCATGCCACACAGATGTCAAGCAGTTTTAAAAAACTGTGGTCATACAACTAAATATTAGTTTAGTGATTCACAGGATTGCTAAATCCCAGAAAAAAAAATGTTTGTACAAAATAGTTTTGAGTTTGTACAGTCAAAGGTAGACACTGCTATTTTTTTGAACACACCCCTTTCAACTAATTGCCCAATTGCACAGCCTTAAGAGCGTGCATATCATGAATGCTGGGTCTTGTTTGTTTTCTGACAATCTACTGAACCTACTGGTAACTTGTTTGCCACGTAGCAATAAAAAATATACTAAAAACCTTGATTATTCTGGTTAGTCACATTGTACTGCTATTATTTTGAACAAAACTGTATATAGGGCAGATGAGAGAGCAAAACAAAACACCGGTCATGAATTAGATGTACTCAGGATTTTTATATAAGCCAAGAGGAGACTGGTTTTCCTTTGCTGTAAACAAATGAAATGAAATACTCATTACATATTTCTTTGCATTAATTGTATCCAGGGCCGGTTCTATATGGGAGTGCTAGAGGGATCCAAACGAAAGCAAGAGCACCTCGGGTGAAGCTGGAGAAATAGCATAGGATACTGGCGAAACATATTGTCCAAACGCTCTCCACTCAGGAGAGCTTCAAAGGTTTCTATTTTAAATGTGTTTTGTAGCATTGATCAATCACTGACAATGATTTCCTGCTGATTTTAAAATAATGTATTAGGTCTCTACATTTTTCCAGAGATGGCTCTAGTGGGAAGAGTGGCAAAAAAGAAAAAAGTAAACATGCAAAAACAGTAGTCTAAATCTGACAGATGTGATCACCTCTCACTTTCATTATGAAAAGAGCAGCATAGCGAATCTGCGAAACATCACGTTTATGTTAAACAGGAGCAAACAAAGTCAAACGGTTGAGTAAAGCATGGGTGAGTTTTTTATTTTCTGGGTGAACTGTCCCTTTAAATTAGGCTCACGGCTCACCTGACTGGTGTGTAGCCAGTATTTGAACTTCTGTCTGCGGCGGATATGTGGCAGAACCAGGTGATAGAAGGCATGTTCTCCCGCCAGAGTGAGTAAGGCCCCGGTCACACCCACACACAGCAACACAAACAACCCTGAGAAGTGACGGAGACCCATCTGCAGCGTCTGGACAGAGAGAGAACAAACACAGAAGAAATGAGACCAAAGCAGTGCGATGCAGTACTAGCACACCGGAGGGCACTAGATCCCTGCTGACTGATAATAATTAGCCAGCGAGAAGCCCATATCCTCCCCGGAGTGCCTTTGATGGAGAAGGATCCCTACCAGCTTGAACTAATTGACATTAAAAATCATCTTATTAAGCGAGAGGAGCCATGCACATCAATATTAGACGGGGAGAGCTGATCTGTATATATCTCTAGATAGACAGAGCTAGACAACCGACTTTAACAGACAAATCAATCAAATCAAAGAGCTCTACATGTTATTCTTTTCCAATTAACCATAAAGCTGTAGTTTTTTGGGAGCGTTCCACACTGCATTATATTATAAAGATGACTGTAAAGAAAATGTTGAAATTTAAAGGTACAGTAAAGTTTTTTTATTTACAGTACAAGTTTTTTTTATTTAACTGTATATACAGTACAGTTTATTTATTTATTATTATGTTTTAAGGGGAAAAGGAAAAAAAAAAAAGGGCTCATCCCTCTTATTTATTTATTTATTTGGGAATACTATTTGGTTGCAGGCAATATTAGAGGAGGAGGGACATTCTCATTATAGAGAGCATTTGATTGGAGAAAACCCTGCAACAGTTCGGGATGAATCATCAAAATATTAGGTTAATTTTTCTCGAAATTTTAAATGTATATATTAAATAATAACTAATTTTAGCAGTAGAATAGCATATATTCCCCAAAATGTTTGGGGTGGGTCAGTAAGATTTTTTTTAATTTTTTTGAAAGATTCTCTTTCTTTGATCAAAAATACAGTAAAACACTAATATTGTGGAATATTATTACAAGTATTCAGTGTCTCATGATCCATCAGAAATCACTCAAATAAATGTCATATTATAAATGTTTATAAAAGCTTTGTTATTAAAAACTTGGTTATTAAAATGATGATTTCTGGGGTTTTTAAAAATAATTTCTCAAACTTTTTATAGTAGCACTGTCAACTTTAAAGTGTAGTATCTGAAGGTTTATTTTCCTGAAAAAGTTAAACACAGAGACTCCAAAGCTCAAACACCAGAGGTTGTTTTGAGCAGTTCGGCATAGCAACAGGAGCTCAGCCAATAGAGTACGTTTGGGGCGGAGCTTGTCAACCAATTGAAAATGGGGGAGTGTTCATGGAAACCTTTTGAAAACAGTCACTAGATTTGCACTTTTGTTTGGTGCAGATATTACATATTACGCACTTCACCTTCAATAACCCGAGCATTTCTCAGAGAATCTCTTACATCATGCTGTTAACCAAAACAGCGACTCTAGAAAAAAAAAAAAGAACATGAATAAACATCTAACTCTTTCATCTCTTTGTTTTGACCGCAGGGCATGAGGCCTGTATCTTGGCAGAGAAACTTTCCGACTGCTGCACAGCTCTAACAAACTCTTTTTCGGGTTCCTTGTGTTTTTAAAACCGATGAGGAATCAGGTGAAGCCAGGTTTGCTGTGTATTTTACTGATCCACGAGCACTAATGCAATCCTGTAAATCATTGTAAGACCGCTGCGTACTGCCAAACAGCATTCTGGGAAATAAAACATCCTATTAGCTCTGTCTCAGACATGTTCACTTGTCGGATCGATTCAGAACTGAGTGTATCTTACGTAGGTTTTAACCAGCTCACAATGCTTCGTCCTGATGTTCTCATCTTTCTGTGAGCCTCGGATGACAAAAAAACATCGAGATTTTAAATGGAAATGAGGAATAATCTTTTACTGCTCAGGCAATGGTAATTTTCCCCTCTGAAATTAAAAGATGGAGATGCTGCAAGCTTAAAGCATTCAGGAGCACGGATAAATCTGTGTTGTAGGAGAGAGGGATAGTTCAGCCTTTCTTTATTCCTTCAGGTTGTGAGCCGATCTGCACGCTCTGAAAGTGTAATTTACTCTGGAATCTTCTGAGATTTCGAGCTGATCTAACGCACATCTCTTGTCAGCATCGAAGATAATGACATGAGATAAGTTAGTAAAGGTACTGAGCCAAATCAGTGTGTAAGAACTGAAGCCCCCTGCCACTGATCACTGAAGCAAACATCACTTACTCATATCGGTCTGTCAGACTTAAAGGGGCTCTGTGGAAATGACAAAACTTTTGAGCTCTCTATTGGCGGTTTCATCAGAAGAATGACAGGATGGTGTCAGTGCCATGATCTCAGGAGATTTAAAAATATTGAGAAATTAATTAAAGAAAAAAAGAATTTGGTAGTACATGAGAGACTGGAGATTTGGAGGTTTAATTGATTGGAACAAAGATTTTACATCAGAGAAGGACCCCATGAAATTAGGGTGACCAACTGTAACTTGGGTAGCAACTGGATTATTTTCCTTAACTGGACTATGCAATGATTACGGATTCAGTACTTGATCTTGAACTTGTATTTTTTTGTTGCATTTGGCAGGTTTGATCTGGGTGTTCTTATCCAGGATGTGTCTAGATGAATCCTGGCTGGTGAAGCGATTTTTGATGAGGTCCACACTGGTCCCTTCACTCCATCCTGTTGTCATCAGTGAAAAAAATAAAAATCCCTCTCTAGGGTTGTGAGGGTTGGTTACTTACAAGCTCTAGCTAAAACATGATGTCTGTGCAAATAGATTTTTATACGCCTTTTAAAAATACACTTTCAAAAATAATAAAAATGCAATTCCTACCTAAAATGAATGCCCTTTGCAATGATAAATGTTTTCAATTTCTGCTTGATTCAGCTGAACTTATATGTAATAAATGGGATAATGCTCAGTTATAAAATAAATAAAATATCTTTAGAAATTATGATTTTTTTTTAATTAATAATTTATCAATTAATAATCGTCATTTTCCAACAATGTAAATGGGATAAAGTACAGTTATATATATTTTTATATACATTATGCCTTACGTTTTTACTGTATCACTTAATAATTTTAATTTCCCAAAAATATAACTGTTTCTGAAAACATTTAGGTGAAATCTAAATGTAACGTACAACCGCAAAAATCAAATCAACACAAGCATGGCATGGATAACACCATAAAAAGCTAATAAAAATGAGATGGGAAAGTGACACCGCCAACTATGAATTTATTACATGCTTCTAATCCGGTAAAAAGGATTGAACTTATATAGGAATTATGCAAATAAATATTTATTAATTTGTTAATATTAAATCCAGTGATCCAGTTCTGTTTTGTGCCACCTCTGAAGATTTCTTGCACTATAAACCATTGTTAATTTTTCTTTTCACTTTCAATTAGACTGAATCCCGCTCACCTCTGTAACAGCAAAGACTCTCTTTCCACACGGCACCACCTTGTACCACTTATCATGCAGCATGTCCATGTAGCCGTCTGACTTGTAACGGCTGATGAATTCAGATATGTTGGAAGTCAGCAGTGAGTTCTGGGGCAGTCCGATCCCGTAACCTGAGGGGGGTAAAACACCCAGTCAGTCCAATTCATCAAACCACCAGAACAAACAGAATCTGCTACAAAGATTCATTAAAGGGGTCATATGATGCTGCTTAAAAGAACATTATTTTGTGTATTTGGTGTAATGCAATATGTTTATGCAGATTAAGGTAAAAAAAAAAATATATATATATATATATATATATATATTAACAACATACTGTACATTAATGTTTCTCCTCTATGTCTCGCTTTTCTCAAACGCATTGATTTTTACAAAGCTCATCGGTCGGAAAAGCAATGTGTGCTCTGATTGGTCAGCTATCCAGTGCATTGTGATTGGCCGAATACCTCAAGCATGTGACAGAAATGTTACGCCCCTTAACATACTGTGATATGCGTGTCCCAGCACAACGAGAAAAAAATAAATAAAACCCATTACAAACAAAGCATTTGCTGCATCCAGTGGGAACATAATAACAGATGATACTGTCTTTATACACATTGCATTGTGTATTGTGCCACGTAAACATAAAACCATGTCTGCATTTGTGATCAGAGAAACAACAAACAACAAGCTCTACTCTACACTGCTCAAAACTGACGTTTGAATCATCAGTGGCTAATCCTTTAAATATGAAATGTACTTACAGACTGTGATTCAGAAGCACCAGACTGTCCTTGCAAAGTTGGTATTTCCCCACTTTATAGAAACACACCAGGATTGTAGGCTACTCTTCCAGTAAACATTCCTCATCCTCCATAAAATGTGCTGCACACACCTAAATATTTGGGTTGAACTGTTCCAGAACAGTGTTGTAGATACAACTTAATCACTGATTTCTAGTTGTGTTTTCTTTTGGAAAACCAGACAAAGTAGTTTTGCTTTCACAACGAAAAACAGAGATTCTCTATGACATAGCGGCAGCAACAATACTACAAACAGAATCAAAGTCATGCCTTCTTTCTTTGCGTGAACATCTGGGCGGCGTTATGCAAAACTTCCCACACAGTGACGTAGAGATGTGGGGCGTGTTAGAACGAGGCGTTTTAGGTTGGTGTGGTTGACTCTTAACTTTTATAAAGAATATATCTTTGGATTTGAGACTTAAGTCACAACTTTACAGATCTTCTTTATGCACCAAAGGCTTGTAACACTCCAAAGATAAAGGAAAAATTGAAATCGCATCATATGACCCCTTTAAACTGCCTGAACCACTAATGGAGTTTATAATCATTTATTTCAGTGTTTTATAGGAAACAGTCGTTACTGGCCCACTGAGCTGAAATAATGTGGTGACGAGGGAAACAAATACATGACAACCTGCAAATGTTCAAAAATGTCATGTTTTGACAAGCTGAGTCAAAAAATGACACCTGAATCATGCCAACTTACAGGAATTAGCACAACATGTTACTCCACATCACAGCTTTTCACTAAAAACATCTCAAGGTCTGGAAGGTATTATTTTTCTACCTACTCACTACTTTGAAATCTCTAACAAACATGGAAATTAGACTTCACTAATAAAGGACATATTGGAAATCGATGAATACAATCACAGGTCTTAAAGGGCCAGTTCACACCAAAATGAAAATCCTCTCTATTTACTCAACCCTCAAGTCGTTCCAGATTTGTATGCTTTGCACTTCCTTATAATAGAAAAGTCTATTGCTCATGATGCCATAGAAAATTAAGCCACCACACCACCATATCGGTATTCCCTAGGATTCCCATACATTCTAATTCATACTCTGTAAAAATGATTGTGATTTTAAAAGTAAAATACTGAAAAACTTTTACAGGAAAAACCTGTTAATTGGCTAACAGTAAGTTTCTATATGGTAAATAAATGTTATTTTGTTAATGTAATTCTACAGTAAAATACTGTTAAATTAAGTTTTTTGGAAGTGAAAAAAAAAAAAAAAAAAATATATATATATATATATATATATATATATATATATATATATTATTAAAAATATATATATCATTATTTCAGTATTGTGTGTTACGTTGATGGTGTTTAGTGTTTGTGTGAATGACACCGTGCACCTTCTATATTTTTTTTAAAAACTCCGTGCACCTTCTATATGTTTTTTTTTAAAACTAAAAACTTCTTTGTTTTTAGTTTAAAGTCAGGAATTTCCCTTTGACATGAAGCTTTATTTTCAAGCTTAAGCTTAGTAATCTGAATTTTAATACAGAACTGTGGAATATAGCAACAGGCTGATGTTGTATATTTTTTGTATATTCTACCACTAGACAGTACTGTATGTTCATGTTTAATACCTCCTGAATAAAGAAATATAGTTTGTGTTGAATCAATTAACTCTAAACAATTTATATTTATTGCTTATCCTGTCTGAGTATTACAGATACCATCTGAAGCAAGGAAATGTGTAAAAACAAATCCTATGTGACTGAAACAAATCGGGTGATTTTAGGTCAAGGTTTTGGCTGTAGGTCAATGATGCCCTATGTCGATAGGAAATATGGTGAATCTGTAATTTTTTCCGGAACAGAAGTAAAAAAATAAAAAAATCACAAAATGGAAGAAAAGTTTGGAATAACTTAACAATTACAGTTTTCATTTTAATTTTCTGGAACTATATTTAATCTGTGTCAGACAATGTACAGTGGGAATATTAGGAATACTTAGGACCATGTGATATTTCAGTTTTTCTTTTTTAATAAATCTGCAAAAATGTCAACAATTCTGTGTTTTCCTGTCAGTTATCAAGGTGAGTTATAATGTGGGCATCCTTAAGAGTGCTATCATTCATGTATCATTTCACAGACTTGTGTTCCTAGACAGGCGAGAATCTTTTTCAATCAGCACACATGTGGGAGACACACAGACATAGGACACTGGCCGACCGGCATATGGTAATTAACACGGTCAGGAGTCCTGCACGAGCCCAGAGGAGTCTGATTATGCTGAACCTCAATTACTGATTTAGCCCAGATGGCCACCAAAGGGTCAGGTCTGGAAATGGAGAAATTATAGCTGAGACAAAATCTAGGCACAAATATAATACTCGGTCCAAACGGTGGGCTGTTTTCCCTCCGGCTCTCTGCAGTAAATCTGTCACTCACCAGCCCCCACTGGCCCCTAAGTGGCTGACGGATCACAGATATTCAAATACTGACATCTACGCATTTAATCACTGCCAAGCTGCAGCACACACACACACACACACACACAAACAAACAGTAATACCACTGTAGCTCTGCATTTCAGCCTAAAATGCGATCTTATATTTTAAGCACTCATTAACAAACCAGGCGCTGAAACAGCACTGCATTGTGTATTTAAATCTTATGAATTGAGCTTATTCACAATAGTCGGAGCTATATGTCTCTTGCAATTAACCCTTTGTGAAAAAAGAAATGCACTGTATTGTATGGAATGTGTACGTGAAGCATTATTCAATATTAAATCCACTCGCATCAAATTCAAGGTACTGACGTTGCCTAAAAGACAACCACTGGCAAAAACAGTAATTATGAAATTACACAAAAAGAACGACTTGAGTCAAAAGCAAAAGGCTGAAACTGCATTTAACATAAACTTAAACTATAATACCGTAAATGTCTGAAAACATTATATTCAATACACACTTATATTCTTTTTTAAGTATATTATTTCCATAATAAGCATTTTTATGTAAAGTGTACTTTTTTTTTTAAGGGCTAGTTCGCTTATTTGACAGATTTGTGTTCGTCTAAATTTAATATTGATAAGAGAAATTAATCAAACAATGTAGAAGAGCATTATAACCACTTAGGTTTGGTGCGCAGTATGTTACTTTATTTCATAAGTACACCATACATTTTTTTATATATATTTATTTATCAATTGAGTGAAATAGTGAGGTTAATTGCTTAAAACATATCAATAATAATTATAGTAATAACAACAATAATATACAATCTAAAAGAAGTAAAAAAAAAAGACCAAAATACTGATTAAGAAAATGATGTGCAGTGTAGCTGAGATATAATGTTTAAATATCTTCAGTGCCTCTCTGCAGTCATAAATGCTGAGCGATTTCATGAGTGTGAATAAAAAATTATTTTGCACCATTTATGGGCAGAACTGAAGGGCAAGACCTGTCTTTTAAATTACAGCTCATGCATGAGACCATGCTTATTAATGCATTAAAAAAAACGTGTAATATCATCCAGCATGGACACAGAGTTGCTGAGGGGGAATGAAGAGACAAGAGACATGAGACATCAGGAATATGGTAATTACCACGACACGAGCGGGGCATGAGCTCAATTAGCCCAGACACCCAGCTCGGGGGTTTGGCCTGGGAAATGAAAATATCACAGACTGGACTACAATTATTTTACCCAACGCTCTCTCTCTCCTCCAGCACACCTTTTCAGCTTCGCCTCCAGGAAAGATCTGTGCTTCCTGTAGGCAGCTCAGGAAAACAGCCCAGGTTTGCATTTAAATTGGCTTCCCCTCTAAAATGCATGACAGCAGGACAGATCTCTGCCAAGTTGACTTCTTACTTTTTCTTTCCTTGTCGGTTGTGGATTTGTTAACGCATTCTAAAAAATGCAAATGTGAAGTTTGAATATTCTACCCAATTTGTCTCTCTTTCCCTCCCTTTATTCCCCTCAAGCGCTGTATCTACCTCCTGGGGGCAGTCCAGATTTCTAATGACAGTCACTTTGGTCAGTGCATAACATTACACAGCAGTTTTCTCAATGTCCAGGGAAAAATCATACGGTATTCTGACTTAGCTTTTACATATACTTGATAAGATAGAAATAGTTTCATATGAAAATCGTGAAACGTATTATTTATAAAAGCTGCATTACACTTGCTATCCATGATAACAGTGAACTTGAACAACTCATCATTGATCTAGCACATGCAAAAGCAGCATTTTCTATTAAAAACAGCAGAAATACTTTCTTTTCAGGTCTATTTGTCTCCCACGACTCATTTATTTCACAACAGTAAATGTAAGTAAAAAAACAGTAAAAACTGCATTCCAGTGAATTTTTCAAGTGAGTGACGTTGTCTTAAATAACAATAGGAAAAACTATTGTTCATTTCATTAAAAATAGATTATATGCTTTACAGATTATATTAGTATATTAATACCATATTACTGTTGTATTGTGTCCAGGGCCTCAAATTAACACTCTGCAAGCACCAGATGCAAAAATATATATATTCTAATAATGTCAGAGAACTTGAAATGGTTTAGCGCAATTATCAAATTGTAAATGCTTTACAGCTATATTAATATGTAATCTGATGTGCTTTCATGTTTCTCGAGCGCTGTAATCTTAATACGGTTCGCAGTAAACGTTGCTCCACGAGAACTGCTGTGAGTTTGATTCGCTTATAACATGCCTTTGAAAATGCAACATGCTCAAAACATCTGTAATGAGATTGGCTGTTCTCAACAAAAGGAGAAGCAAAAGGTTTTCTGCCAAAATAAAAGCTCTATGGTTTAAAGTTGGAAAGCAAAGGGAAAAAAAATCTTGGTATTGTAATTGTACTGTTATAATAATAATAATAATAATAATAATATAAATATATAATACAAATGATTATTATTATTGTAAAAATTATTATGAAATACTTTACAGTTCAGTTTTAGTTATATTTCTTTACTCATCTGAATATTTTTAATAATAATAAAAACTTTAAAATAAGGTTCCTTTAGTTAACGTTAGTTAATGTATTAACTGACATGAACAAACACTGAACAATACACTACAGGATTAATCTGTTAAAAACTCAATTAATTCAGTGCATTAACAAATGTAAACAAGCACAACTTTTGATTTGAATAATGCATTAGTAAATGTTGAAATTAACATTAACTAAGATAAATAAATGCTGTAGAAGTAGTAATGAACCTTATTGTAACGTGTTACCATAAATATTACTAAGAACATAAATAATGCACATACACTTTCATGGCCGGTAAACAATATTTATGTTATCGTATTAATATTAATTATATTAAATTTAACAATATTAAGTCACCAGCCATTGGCAGTTTTGAAAATGTTCGTTTTAGGCCCTGATTATATGTTTATTTTGACCAAGTGTGTTTCAACTCTTATCCTCTATTGCAATCTGGATGTCTGGTCATGTGACCTCAACATGGCGACCGCCATTTCCATTCAATGATAGTCAGTGTGGTCCAAATCATCATTGAGAAAGAGAGACATACAGGTTTGGACATGAGGGTGAGTAAACGATGACAATATTTTCAGTTCTGTCTGAACTATCCCTTATGTTAAATAAACCGTAAACTACTTAATCTGTCCAGTGAAATTATTCAAACTCAATTTGTACATTCTGCTTACCTTCAATAGCAAAGGGTTTACCAACTGTCAGCAGCTTGCAGTCGGCATCAATGGACACCTCGTAGTCCAGCAGGGCTTTGTCCATGATAAATGCATCAAGCTGAGGCGGATCTGTCCTTCACAACATAAAAAGAGAGGGGCTACAAAACCACACACACAGGCATGCATTCACGCTCTCTCATTAAACATGCACAGTATGATTTTCATAAGTCAGATTGTGCATCTCATTCTGGTGCAAATGGAACACAGACATCATTTGTCTGAGCTAAATGTTCATAAACTGCAGCGGCGGCCATAAATCAGCAGCTATGCTAAACTAGATGCAAGCTAAATAGAGCTCAAAAAGGACTTTTAATGGATAGTGACACCTTAAGGGCAGCTGCCCACCCTTACTTAATTTAATGATAATAAAAGCTGTCATTTATCAAAAGGTTCAGCCAGCAGCAACAAATTCAGCAGCACAACTTGTGATTGATAAGAACAGTTCTTTTCTCACATGTTTTTGTTAGTACATATGAAAATGATTATTTCCAAATGAAAACTATTAAAATTTTACCGCCAGTAGTTTCTTTTAAAATGACATTTTCGAAATCTGGAGTACAAATACAACTGAACATATATGGCATCACAAGGCAAAAGCAGACAGACTGTGGAAGGAATTTAAAAAATGCAATTTAGAAAAGAATTGCTTTGCTGCTTCATTGCGATACGCATGGTCACTGATACCTCTGATCCTCTTCTCAAAATTAAAAAAAGGATTAAAGTGTGTTCACCAGTTCAAATACTTCATGGATCTTTGACTCTTTTGAAGACGTTTGTCTTTTTTAAGTTCTCTTCCAATTACATTCTGAATGATACATTCAAAAATGAAATGAAGCAACTTCTATGGCATGATTTCAGGCTTACTTCTGCCATCTGTCATACATACTTTACTAAGGAATTATTGAAGGAAGTGAGACGTGGCAACTCTCGAAATGTTAATATTTTTTGCCGTGTACCTTCTGAATTAATCTCCGACGTGAAGGCAAACTAGGCTAGAAGTCTGAGTCCATCTAAAAAAAAAAAAAAAAAAAAAAAAAAAAAAAAATATATATATATATATATATATATGTATGTATGTATGTATGTATGTATGTATGTGTGTGTGTGTGTGTGTGTGTGTGTGTGGTTTACTTACACTGAAAAGAAACTTGTTAATTAGGCTTTAGATAAGCTTCTCTTCTACCCCCCCCCCCCCCTCTCTCTTTTATATAGCCCAAAAATAATTCAATTTAAATAAATAAACAAACAAAAACACACTCTTCACAATTTGGCATGTGTGTGACAGACTGTGGCACTGCAGCTGGCAGGAGACAACAAACCACTCGCATGGTGAGCAGCAGTGGGTGGGAATTTCAGAACTTGTATTCAAATACGAGAAATGCCAGCGATATTCAACAATTCACTTCATTTGGCCAAGATATTGACGCCTGCAGTATCTTCACTGACTGTTAGAGAAAATATTCAGGGTATGCATTTGCATTGTAATGAACAGGGTGCAACTGCCATTTGAATTATTGATCGGTATGCACAAGGTTTTTTTCCAAGTGTTGTAAATTTAATTTGTGCTAATAGAGTTTGGCAGTATAACTACACCAGGAGCACTTGCTGCCATCTGCTAGCTGAATGCATTCAGTTGGGTGAGTTGATCTCTTACTTGAGAGTGGCGACACCATCAGGTGTGGTGGGCTCGTTGAAATTCCGCATATACTCATGCATCTCAGGAAAACTCTTTTTCATGTAATCCTCTGCACTGCTTTCCCGAACAGTGCCGAATCGGAATCCCTGAGATGGGTGGTGGAGCTGAGGCCAAAGGCAGCGGAAAACAGCAAAGTCTTTGATTAGTGTAATCATAAAAGGTAACTGTTTTAGCATTCTCTATATGGAGTCATATAATGATAAATAAATTATTTAAAAAAATGTCCTTGATAATTTGTATTAAATGAATATAAGCATTTTACCAACAGTGATTTAAATTGAATTCAAGTATATATTTTATCAGTTCATGCATTACATGGGAATGGCACACATTGCATTACCATTGCTAATGGCATGCTCTACAGTTTGAGCTACAGGAGTGCTCTTTTAACCTTGATATATAACAATGTAAACATAAAGCATGTTTCAGAACCCACATTTTCCTTCCCAGTCCAAAAAGACCATTTATTGAAACTGAGACCACACATGTCAACAGCCATTTGGTTTTTAGCTTGGCAAGCCATGCACGGTGAAGTAATGACAAGGAAGTACTATAAGACTTAGTCAGGATAGACTCCTTGGTTACAAAGGAGTCATTAACTCTTTCCCTGCCGGGATTTTTTTTTTTAAAGTTGTCAAAATCTGTTTTATTCTAGATTTAAGCATTGTTTTTTATCAACACTTGAATATAGGTAGGTTTCACAAAAGTGCATAATTTTGAGCAAAAGGCTAAGAAAATCACATTTTTTGTCAAAAACTACATCTGGATATTATTCAGTAAGATTATCAAAGCATAAATGCAGTAAATCGCTTCCATCAGTAGCTCCAGAGCTTGCACGGACATATACCACTTCCTGGATCAACATTTTACTCTGTAACATTATGCAGTTTTCATTTATATGCTGTCTACTGCTGATGATCACATTATTTTTTAGGTTTAAGTTTTGTACTCGTTCAGAAGTGTAACCCTCCCCCCCCAAGGGAAAACACGAAAAGCCGTAAAAACGGGAAGTTAGTGTTTTCTTATAAATGAGGAGATAACTCGTCACTGGCAGGGGAAAAGTTAAGGTAGAGCAAGGTAGAGTTAAAAACTATGAAATTAACATTTTAAATTTAGGCAAAAACAGTATAGTAGGTAGCAACTTTCTAGAGGTTATTACTACAGTATGAGGGTCATTCTATAGTTTAGGGTAAATTGACAAACTCACCACTAGGGAAATCCATCTTTTTTTCCATGTAATATCAAAATAGTGTTGAATGATTAAGCTAAGACTAGCAGTTAAGTTACACTGACATATTTTTACAGCTTTTTCCTGATGTGAAATGTACCTTAAATTACCGTCAAACATCTTAAAAGATCTCACCTTGGCATCATGTATTCCTGAGACCTCTTCGAAGGTCTTTTCCCCAACCATAACTGCAGCCAAGTTTGCTGTGTAACTAGACAATACCAGCAAGCAAAATATGGCCCACAGGTTCATCAGGAAACGTCCAGTCCAACACTTGGGCGTCTTACTGGAGACTGTGCGGCCGAAGAGGATGGCATAGCAGAGGTTGAGTGCTGAGGAGTAGGAGAAGACCTTCACACGGTTACGTCCATGAGGCGTCATGCCGAAGGGACTCTTCCATTCGTAGAGGGTGAGGAAGAGTGCCGTAATATGCAGTGCCACAAAGATGCCCATCCACATGGACCAGTGCAAAGGCCACATGAATGCTCCGATGGGTGCAGCCGTGTCCTTACTGCGCACAAGTATTCCCAAACTCGTGGAAAAGAAGGGACTGGTGAAGTCAATCACTTTACTGCGAGCTGAGTTGATGCTGAAGCTGGTAACAGCCATATCGGCCACCCCGCTCAGCAGGTCGCCCACCAACCCCGTCCACTGCCCGCCCTTGACTGCTCCATATTTACCGTCCCCAACTATGTACAAGTCAAACTCGAAGTTCATGTCTTCTGCCAGCTTCTCCAGCAGATCAATACAGTACCCATAGCAGCATTTACTGAAATCTGGTGGCAAGAAGCTGCTGTTGCCTTGAGCCCGTTCGGTGTATAATTGGTCCAGGGTTTCTGAGTTATTTGTCCCTGCATCCAGACAGTATTGGCCAGCAGGACAGTTCCCATCCTCATCAACCTCTCGAGTGAACACGAATGGGTGCTCCACTAGAGTGACTACACGCAGACGGCTCCCCAACAGGGGGAAGCCGGCCCGCCATCTACGACCTACCCTGCCCATCTGGCCCTCGGTACGCTGCCGATGGGAAGATCCCTGCCATAATCCCTGCTCCTCTACATCCAACCTACTACCTTCCCAGCTGCCTACTGTCACCCATGTGGGCTGACCGACGGCATCACGGCGCAGACTCCAAATGTGGACCTTCTGAGAGGTGTGCACACGGGAGAGGTTGCGTTGAACGCTGACAGGGCCTGTCAACCCTACAAAGGACGTATTAGAGAGGAACCTGAGGATGAAAGAATACAAGGGTCAGATAATGATTGGAAGAGGCCGAGATGGTCTATAATACCTGGAGAAAGCTATGCATTAGCATTCCTATTCATGACGAATTTCTCCACTGGAGCAGAACCTTCCAGAATAATGAAACCATCTTTGCTAATGGGTGCCTGAATCAAAAATGAATGGCCATCAGTGAACAAAGATGCTTATGATGTAGCTACGGCATATATCTGCATGAGTTAATGGGCCAGTGCTAATCAGGCCTGCAAAATTACCCAGACAAAGACTCTGGTTCATGTGGGAGTAAGTAACAGGATCAGATACAGGTTAAGCTAGTTTCATCCTCTCCAGCAGCAAAGCAGACTGTAAATGTGACTGCTGCAGTGGGGGAAGGCCTGGGAGAGGGATTGCCTAGATGGACGACTGACACTGTCTGGCATCCATCACACCGTAAACTACAAATGTTGCTTTCACAGAGCAATATATTTGATTGTGAACCCCCCTCCCACTCTTCAGAATTACAGCCACTCAGTTGGCAGGGCTGCTGCTCTGGTGTGCAGCTCGGGTCACTTAAGGAAATGCTTTGACATTGAGATTGAAGATTAATGTCTGGAGTCATTAATAATAGATATGACATCTGACTAATGCTGTGCTGGTTAATGAAAAACGGAGGAGAAAAGCTTAACATGTAATTTGGCTCCTTTATTCATAATTTTCCCTGTCATAGGAAGCAAAATGGCCTACCTTAGCCAAAAAATTACTGACAGTGTGTATCTACGTAACATCAGATTCACAGTATGTGTATTTCAGCTCAATGACAATGACATGTTGCTATGTACGTAAAAACCCCTTTTTCATTCTACTCTCAAATTATGATCTATATTGAGAAGAGAGCTGGCAAAGAGGGGATGAGATTGCTAAAGCATTTTTAGAAATGATGATAAAACATTTAAAATATCCTGAATAGTTAATGGTTAAACTTTTGATAGTCCACTTTAGATATTCTACTTACAATAAGTAACACTGCAACATGTCATGTCAGTCGTCCGGCATAATGCAGTATGTTTGGGTCTGGTTGGCAGATTTTCAGCCTTATCCTGTTGTGATGAGAGGCCCAGGCTTCCCACACAGCCACATCTCTCTTCTGTTTGTTGAGAGAGATATAGTGGTGTGTGGCAGAGTGCTGCCATGATCCACACAAAATGATGGGCCTGCATGGTAGGCGGGTGCCAGAGCTTTTGATAAGAGTGATCCCTCCTCAGGGAAAGGCAACTGAGGGGAAGTCATAAATAAAGCTTAAAGCTCTAAAGCTTGTCTGCATTCCAGCTGAGTGTCTGGGCAAACACCAGTAATTTGCCGCAGCATGAGAAAGTGGCCATGTGCCTGTCCTTAAGCATGACACTAGCTGTTTGGGACATCTCATCTTGATGGTAGGATGTTCAACTGATGAGTGTTTAGAAATAAAACATCAAAGCAATTTAGTCTTTTGACTATAATAAAGCAAATGTGATGGGTTTATTCATAATTAGCTATTATTAATGAATTTCGAGAATCTAATTGGTCTATCCAATTATATATGAAATTCCAATGTATTTGAAAAAAAAAAAATCAGTTAATTAAGGACACAAAATATCAAATCTTAGAGTCTCCACCATGAAATATGAGGTTGGACAATTGTCACATCATGACAAAGCGTTTGTAGGTATTGCAGGTCAAAAATACTCACTAATGATGGAATAATTATACAGCGGTTTGTTAGCAATGGCTAACAGGAAGTGTCCTCACAACTTTCACTAATGTTTTTTTAGGTTATAAAAAATGTTGTTAAAGTACATTCTTATAACTTATATTTGATATATGTTTATATTATTGACATATTTGATGTTTACACTAAACTAAAATACACTACACAATTTTTACCCTGATTTTCCTCCGATTTACAGTTTGGATAAGTTGCCACTAGCTGTCAAAAGTCAGAGACAGTCTGCAGATTTGAGTTGACAGATTTCATAGAAAATCCCGTAGTGTATGAAATTAAACTTTAAACTTTACAACTTTAAAGTCTGGTAGTGAACGATCATAAGTCATTTAGTGTATGATGGCCAGTTTTTACAAAGTCGGTAAGCGTATGATGCTCAGTTTTTTAAAATCTGTTCCGATTTTTAAAGTCATGTAGTGTGTTCCAGCCTTCAGAAAATGTTTTATAGCGTTAAAATTATGTTCTTAATCATGACAAGAAAACTGGGCCCGGTTCCCCAAAATGTTCTTATCGCTTAGTAGTTCTTAACCTGTTCCTTAACCTCTCTCTTAACCTTATGGCACGATTCCTGACACGTTTGTACGCTAAGTATAACTTCTGTAAGTCACACTTTCGTAAGGTTGGTCTGGATCATTCGTAAGCTCTCTCTTAGCTTTGTTTGAGCTCAAGACGCTACTGTACAGCAGTCTTTGGAAATCAGCGCAGCGAAGTACAAGTCAAAATATGGTATGTTGACAATGTTGTGGCTCAACAATGATTTTATGTAATTTTTTATGGCAGCGATCCAACGTGTGCTTGTATTGATTTAAAGACGGAGCCGGCCGCGGAGCCATTTACTTCATGTACATTTTTTTATTCAGCAAAACCTAAGCCCTTTTAACATTTTGCCTGACGTGGCTATATAAAAAAAAAAATTCGCCTCCCAAGACAGCTCATTATGGAGCTGCTGGACCTTCTCAGAACTGCGCTTGCCAGTCTATACGCGGCGGAATTTTGCTTTAAGCCCTGAAGTCCAGCGCTACGTTTTTTGCTACAGAGAGATTCATCGAGGTCGTGAGAGAGGGCTACGGCCTAATCAAGGCCTCGGTGTGGAGGTGCGTCCACACTGTCACCAACGCCCTTCTGCGCCATGCCGGGGATTACATCCTGGTGGATGGCACACTCATCCCTATCGCCAATCAGGCGTAGGCTACTTATCGCGAAAGGGAGAAACGGCCATAAACGTGCTGGTTATAGTGGACCATTGGTGTGTGATATCTGACCTGGTGGCAAGGTCCAGCAAGACTTCAAGTTCCTCAAGAAGAGAGGCTTGGTGCCTTGTTGTCTTTCTCAACGCTGTAATGCACTCGCGTGAAGTGGAAAATTGATTCCTGAGCAATCGATGCCAACTAATTCAGCACCCTCACTTTGGACAGCGCTCTTGTAACGTCGGACGTAAGAGGCAGCGTGCTAAGAGGCTTCATAAGGGACACTTCGGGGAACACACTTAGGAACATAAACAACTTTGGTAAGATATATCTTTCGAGGTCTTCTAAGAGTGAGCGTTATCGGGAAACGGGCCCTGGTCATTTTAACGTTCTTTGAAATTAAAAAAGGAACAGTCAAATAACATTATATTTTGGGTAAAAAAATAAAATTAAACAACTTTTTCATATCCTTTAAATAGGGTTAAAATTACAATAAGGAAACAGGACTTTTTAACATTTTAGACATATTTTAAAACAAATGTTCCCACAACCTTTTTATATCCTAAATTTGTTCCTTGGAAGCAGTTTGTTTGACATTTGACTCTTCACACTAAAGCCAACCTACGATAAATGGAAAAACATGCCTCTGCCTACAATTTATTTTAGTACTGATAGATACAATTCACTGCAGTTTAACCACTAGTGTCAGTGAAACACCAACTACTTTCATTCCAAATTCAAAATATGACAACGGGAAGATTATCACATAATAAAATCACTTTTACCATAGCATGATTTGTTAACTAATTTTGCTGTTTGAAGAACATCACCAGCTCTATATGCTTGGCTTTTCTGATGTAGTAAAATTGACTGATAGCTCACCAGGTACAGCACAGCACTTGTGATGCATTGCGCTCGGGTACGATTCATGATAAAAAAAAAAAAAAACCTATTGTATAGATTTGTATAGCAAAGCAAAATGGCATGTTTACTTCAGTAAATGTGTTTTTATCTTAGGTTTAGTCCGTGTTAGCAGTAACCTATTAGCACCACTCCCCAGACATTTAATTTCTGCACTGTAATAAAATGCCACATTCATCGATTTTGGTAGCTTTAGTGCTATACCCACTGGATATCTCACTTCGAAAATGTAAAGAAGCAACATGCAGTAATATCATTTTGCAGAAATGTTGCCAGTAGATGTAGATGCGGCTCCTGCAATGTGTTTTTATTACCGCTCCAATCAGCATGCAGCTAAAATTCATTATTATATTTGAGCATGTGACACATTCTGAGCACAGTGAGTTACAGTATCAGCTGCAGACTGCAATTCCATCAGAACTCAGTTCAGTATGCTTTTAACTTTTCAGCTTAGTTAGCAAACCATACTCACGGCAGGAGAACCGTGCAGGTGCAATGGCTTAAGTTACTCACTATTGGCTCCATGTATTCTAACACTGACTTTACAGCACCACTGAAAAAGAAAATCTAGCTGTATTACAGAGCAACTCGGCATCTGTAACCATTCTGGCCTCATGGAGTAAAAGCACTAATTGTTTTGGATATAGACAGCTTTAAAAGGCTTTTTTTATATTTGTTTTATTTGTACTAGTTATATTTTTCACTCTGATGCTGCTTCTTTGAAGAGAAAAACTACTTCTAACTGAATTCATAATATAATTGGCTCATAATACTGCAAGAAACCCCCTGCTTTGTGAGTGTGTCTTACACTAATGCATTATATATATATATATATATATATATATATATATATATATATATATATATATATATATATATATTTTTTTTTTTTTTTACCTTGGATTTCAGGGTGCTGTTTTGGAAGAAACTGAGCTTGCTGTCTTTTCAATAATGGTACAGTCACTATTGCAGTTGACATCTACATTTGACAAGCATGTTTTAAAAAACTTTCGGCAGTGTGTGAATGAAGCATTTGGCACTCGGTAAGTGTAAATTTTAGGCCCTGCTTTTGACACAACACACCTTTTTAATACCTTTTTGTATTATGCTGACTGATAGACTGAGAGAATATGCATTTACCTGGCGATGTACTGTCCTGATGACGGCAGCTCGTGTTTGTTGGGTTTGTCAAAACAGTTTACCATATTTTGGATGAGGGCTAGATCAGGCCGTACAACTGTAGCCGCAGTAACAGCCCGGTTGACCAACTGCAGGGCATCACGAATGTAGTAGTCCAGCGGTTTTCGGTCGACCTCTCCATAGGCCAGCAGTCCTAAAGGCAGGCCAATAGAATGAAGAGCGTCTGGGCTTAGGGGATGTCCCATAATCCAATGCACAGTGGGCAAAGTCAGCCCCAGGTCATGCGCACTGCGCAAAACAGAAGAGGCACACTCCGGGTCGGCCCCAAAAAGCAGGACAGAGGCGGGTGGAGAATGGTCCTGATTAAAGTGCTCCGACAGGAAGTCAGAAATATTAGCCGTGTGAGGTGTGCTGTGGGAGAGGTTCAGAGCGGCCCGCAGGTGCCAGTGTGAAGGTCCCCAGCTGGAGCGGCTGTGGAGTTTCAGGAGATCCAGAAGACCAGCGTCCTCCCAGCCTTGGCAAAGCACCGCCATGCTCTCCTCCCAGCCACCGCGCTGCAGGACGGCCAGAAGCAGCTCCACCAGTCCCGACGGTGGGATACCAGTCGTCATCTGCAAGTGGAAGCGATTCTGAAGAAAGAAAACATGGCTATCAAATTATATGAATGTGCGATCACAATCTGACTTTATATCTCACAACTGTAATTTAGTTTCTTTTAATTGCTACTTTCAGTCTCACAGTTGCTAAGTTTTATCTTTATTTCTCATAATTGCAACTTTATTTCATATAACTGCAACTATAGTTGTCACAATTGTTACTTTTATTTTTAAAAACTTTATTACCCATAATTGTGGCTTTACTTTTGACTTTTTATATTAATTTCTCATTATTGCATCTTTATTACTCGCAATTGTTTTTTTTTCCTCATAACTGTGACATTATTTCTTGTAATTGTTAAATTAAATTTTCTTAATTTACTTTTTATCTCTATTTCTCATAATTGCAACTTGATTTTATGTAATTTAGATCTCACAGTTGCTTTTTAGCTTTATTTCTCATAACTGCAATTATTTCTTGTAAATGACTTTTTTAATCATAAACTTAATTTCTCTTACTTAGGCATTAGGTCACATAATTGTGACAATTGTGTTTGTATCTTTATTTCTCATAATTGAGAAAAACATCAAGATGTGTAAGAATACACCAGAGTTTAAAAAAGAGCAACCTTGAAGCGAATCAAATTTCTTCTGGGTAACCAAGGTCTAAAGTTATTAATAAAATGGCAATTTACACTGAAATAAGTTCTTTGCTTTTTTATCTGAGTCCACATGCTTTCAGCTTCACTCTTCCTCGTCAGTATGCCACTCACATGAAATAATTCCACATTTCCAGAAATCTTGTATTCTTGGCCACATTCTGCATGTCCTTCCACAATATTGCTAGTTGCGCTATTGATTTTGTACTGTAAAACCAAAGGCTATAGGCTAATAATTTTCCTCTCACTAGCATGGCCCATAGCTCTTCACCCAATACCTATGTACCATTAAACACGGATCATTACACGCTCACAGGATAACAATTTCAGGATTGACTCAATTCTGAATCGGCAATCTGATTCAAAAGCCCAATGTTTATTCCTTGACCTGTCTGACAAGTTAATGTGGCGGCCCTCCAGAGTCCAGACTGCAGTGACAGCAGAGGGAGACTGCTATTAATGGACTTTCTGAGTCATAAAGAACCTCTTTCCAAGTTTCTCAAGACAACTGGAGAAAATAGCGGGGCTGATTTCAGGGCATTAGATGATGCAATGCATTTCAACAAAGTTTATTGAACCAAAGATCAGCTCCAAGGCCGTGAAGACCTCCATGAAGCGTTTAGAAGGTGTACTGGGAATGGGAATACTGTGAAATGCATGATGAAAACAGAGAATGAACAATGTACAGAGCAGTAGAGGGCTTTGGGAAAAACAGTTGGGGTAAGATGCACCACTGGGAAATCTATAGTGGCCCCTTAATCTAGCAAACCTGACTTCATGATTTCACACCCATCAAAACTTACTCAGAGGAATTTATAATCATAGTAAACTGATTTAATGAAACTATCAACAATCCTCACATGCACCATTTCAGTGAACACAACGTAGCCTACATGTACAATTGCTTTATGATTGAAGCACGGAAACAGAAGCACCTGTCTCTGGATGATGAGGATAAATGGCTAATGCAGTCTCTGCACATGCAGCTGAACTGATGGAACCCAAATCAACTCACTCCAAGTCCCTGCAGCTGTTGTGTTTAGTCACTCGAGACTCGTCAGCATTATCATCATCATCATCATCTCATGATATACAGTGCAGTATGTGCATATGCATTCAGAAGAGACCATGTACAGTTGTTTAAAGTGTTTAAAGTGCAGCTGAGAATCTGTTTGCTGTTGATTAATTACATTGATTTTGACAACCATGTTAGAAAATTCCATCATCATTTACTCACCCTCAAGTTGCTTCAAACCTATATGAGTTTCATTCTTCTGTTAAACATAAAAGAAGCTATTTAGAAGAATGTGTGCAACTAAACAGCTAAACCTTGTATTTTTTCCCATGATATGTGCGTCAAGCAACTGTTGCTGTGTAAAATGGACTGCCCAATATTAACACTAACGCATAGGAAAGAAAAATCTGTCTCTTTAACGTCTCAGATATTTCTCCTGGTCATAAATGAGGTTACTTTAAGATCTAATGGAGATTTTTACTTGAGTCTCCTGCTTCTCAAACTTGTCTCCTGAGACAAAAAAAAACTCCAACAATCTCACAATGGTCTTCTTTAAAGCTTTAAAACCGATCTCAACAACATCACGCACTGTTCTCAGATATTTCTCTTTAGCTAAATAATCTGGGGTCTCATATTTGTCTCCTGTAATGCTTAAGAAAGGAGATCTCAACAACTTTACAAAACTTTGTCAAGTCATGTACTTGAAAGGCACTAAGTAAAGAAATAAATTATGTAGAAATAAGGATAATGTTACTTTGTAAAGGACAATGTTTATGTACTTAAATAGTAATGTACCAGATGCCTTAATCAAAACTGATCTACAGAAAATGTTTCTTTGCTGAAAGGCACATAAATGGCTTATGACTCAGTCTTGATTATTAATGGACCCATTTTTGATTATTAATACATATTATGCAGAAGAAATGATTCAGCTCATGAGGCATTTGACTTGGTGCACACTTTGTAAAGTTTTTGAGATCACTTCTGAAATTTAGGAGACAAATGTGAGAGATCCAGAGTCTAGCTATGAAGAGAAATACCTGAGCACAGTGTGCGATGTTGTTGAGATCTCTTCTAAAGCTTTAAAAGAGACAAATGTGAAAGATCCAGAGTCTGTAGCTAAGGAGAAAAATCTAAGCACCGTGTGTAAAGTTGTTGAGATCTCTTCTAAAGCTTCTAAAGCTAAAGAAGGCCATTATGAGTTTTTGTCTCCTTGAGACAAGTTTGAGAAGTAGGAGACTCAAGCAAAAGTTTACATTTAATCTTAAATATATATATGTCTAGGAGAAATATTTGAAATGGTTAAGTGATCTTTTTTTATTTATCTTCCCTGGTTTGTCTTCCCTTCCTCTGGTTAGCCTCAAAGTCATTTATCTACACCATTTCAATCAAAGACAATACATGCACTCAGTCATACTTGAAGTTGTTTTATGTAGACAGTGTTTTATTGCACAGAGATTTAACAGAGGAAACCATAACCTATATTTAAATACATGCAAAATGTGCTGTACAAGACAAAAAATTGAATACTAAACAAAGCAAGAAAAAAAAAAATAAGAAAAAGAAACACTGGGTAACTAGTGTTACATTTGTTACAAAAAGGTATTGCTCTTATACTAAACATCTTGCATATATAAGTCCTTTCTAGTGTGTTGTGTAATGTAGTGTATACAATGCTGGACATTAAAGATACATTTAAACATTTAAACTGGTAACCCTTGGTATTCTGAAATGTTTAATGCTATTTAAATAATAGTTCTGAAGACATCTTAAGACAAAGCTGATATCTCAATGAGACATACAGTGTAAGAGAAGCAGCCCTTTCAATCCTGAGCATCCTAGCTCTGTCAGAGCCATAGTCTTGTGGGGAGTGCATTGACATGAAGGCACAACTGGACCTCAGACAACATGGGTTTGAATCCCAGCTAAAGGACTTTCCTGTTCAGTTCTTCACCTGTCCAATCATTTCCTGTCTCTACTTCAACTGTCCTGACCATTAAAGGTGAAAAACCCCATTGGATTTTGGATTCCTTTCTTTCAGAACTTTATCATGTCTCAGTTGCGTCTACTTTTATCTCTTCTAAGGATTTTTAGGAGAAACATCTGAGACACTGCTGAGACTAAAATGAGAGATATATGATAATCTCATCTAAGCCTTTAGGAGTTTAGGAAAAGCAACCACTGAGCTATAATTTTATTTCTATGGGAATGCGCCAGATAGCAAGTGGTTGATCTGTAATGTTGCAGTGTATGCTTTATAATACTATTCATTCTGATTGTGTATGTTGTATTTTAAAATGTAAATTTCAAAATTTAAATAAAACAAAAAATAATGCACTTGTGTTTATGCTTTTTTCTACTTTTGCACATAAAAAACAACTCCATTTAACAATTGTGTGGAGTAATTGACTATTGAACGTTCCATAGAAGAAAAAGTCATTAAGGGTCAGCACACCTTTATAGCTTTACAGATTGATTGTCAATTGAAGGGATAGTTCACCTAAAAATAAAAATGTTGTCATTATTTTCTCCTTCTCATGTTGTTCTAAACCTATATGAATTTCTTTCTTCCACTGAACACACAAAAAAGATACTCTAAAGATATTTTAAAGACTTTCATAGAATTGTTTTCCATAGACGTTGGTGGCTACCAACAACTGTTTGGTTACCAACACTGGAAAACAACAGACAAATTAGAACACAGTTTTCTTAGATTATAAATAGCTATGGCAAATCCCTGATGAAAAATAAAAATTATTAAACCAGCATAAATGTTTTGCTGGTCTTAGCTGTTTTACAGTGGTCTTCCAGACAGGCTAAGTGGGCCAGTAGACGAGTTAAGACCAGCAACAAATAAGCTACAGTAAGATGACTTTTCATCAGCAATGTTTTCTCAATGCATTATTTTTTCACAAATTCATAAAAATAATAATAATAAATAAAATAAAAAATAGGATAAAGACATATGGAGGTGTTGTCCATAACCTCTGTTTGCCTAGGGCGTTTTCAAACCTTTGGAGAGCACTGTATATAATAAATATTACAGCATATTATTCTTTCAAAGAGCTCAGGTTTCAGGATGCCCTCTTGGTAGAAACTGAACAGCTAGCTGTCTTATCCTGCCAGGATACATTTCAATGCTCCCATATCATGTACAGTACATCTGACAAGCATGTTTCTAGAACATTCCACCATGTACTGTATGAATAAATCATGTAACACTGGCCTTACAGCACGTATGGAGCAGGAGGCAGATTTTCTCACTGAAATATTCACTGTTCTTGGAACTGATTGATCCCTACTGACCATACAAGCATTGATCTTCACCAATATGTGCTGGGGTTTTATATCCCAATGTGCTTGTGTCTCTATAGGAATCTTAATGTTAGAACTGGTATATGAGTGTGTCGTGTCTTGTTGTTATATAGGTATAACATTTGCAAACATATCCAAACTGCAACTGCAAATCTCCACTTTGGATGCATGCAATCCTTCATGTTTTGAAGCACTTATGAATTCATCTTATATTAAAAGGATGATATACCAATGAAACCTGGAATAAACTTTTGAGATGGATGTTAAGCAGATGCCTTTTGGTTTGGTGTTTATTGGAGGTGATTCATTATTCTTAAAGGGGACTGGAATCCAAAATTTAACACCACCATCCATAAATTTCAATTTCTCCTGTGTCACACAACCGCATTAGTTGCATTCACCTGAATGCTGCAGTAATATAAGAGAACACTAAAAAATAAAAAATAAAAATAAATAAATAAACAATAGCCTGAATCAGGAACAGACTGCATTCAGAGCATTAGTGTTTGTTTTGATGGATACATATAAACATAAGAGATGACAAATTGTTTACTTTCAATTTATAGCTGCTTGGGTAGATGTATTTGCTTTCTATGTTGATTATAGCGCCATTCTCAATAATGATCATTGATATGTTATACGCTAAAGACACATTGGAGGCTATCAAAACTCATTCTGCTTTCTGCCCATTTGCTCTGTCCTTTCTCACATAAAAAGTGATATATTCAGCAAGAGCTGCAGCAGTTCCCTCAGGCTCTGCTGTATAAATGTTTAAAATCCCTAATGTCCATATACGTAGATACTTAAAGAGCCAAATTACGCAAATATTTCTCATGCAACTTAAAAGCTGTGACAAAAACAACTAAAGGACCTCTGTATACCTGTATTGTGAGTATGTCAGTCAAAACTGGGAAATATGTAAGCGAAAATCTTTAAGTTTTTGTAAACAAGGTAATGTACATAGAAAGGGGAATATTTTAAAACTGAGGGCTGCCATCATAATGAAAATTCCTGGCATCATAACAGCAGCTAATCAACATTTATGAAGCTTTACGGCTAATGCCGACTCCGCATTAGAGGAACATTCTTGTCTTATTTCCCTAGGAACTTAAAGCATAAATTGTCCCTAAACCTCCATAAAGCCCTGTTTAAAATTCATAACATGGTGAATGCAGCCACAGGGAATGGACAAGACTTTTTATTTTATTGTTTTATCTATATTGATTATCATAAGAACTATGTAGAGGAGGTTTTCCTTCATGGAACAGGAAAAGCTCATCATCAATAGAGTCCATCGGTGAAAGATGAGACATCCCAATTTGACGCCTGTATCAAATAAAATGTACAAAATAGAAAGCATATTAAATGCAAGTAAAGTGACTACTTAAATGTTTCAAATAACGGTTGTCAAAATATGTGTGATATTATGTTCCACAGTCATTCAGAGTAATGTGCCTCATTTCTGAACACTGTTACGACCGTTGTGTTGGATGGATGAATGAAGAGACAGAGTGACTGGAAGCGCTGCTGTACTGGAGTTCGTATTATCATGGACACAGGGGAGTGTGTAGACAGCACTGGATGGAATACAGAGAGTACAGCATGAGAAATGTTTGCTTCTGTGTTTTTATCACCTCTTCTCAGCACGCTTAAAGCAGAGTAAATATCACAATGATAGTAATTTTGTGCAGAACAAGGTCTCTGTAGGCACCGTCCAATTCAAACAATAATGCAACAAAAAGGCAATGCATTAGAGGGCGTGCTTGAATGAAGACATGAACACATTGACCAGAGTGTCCATGATCTTCATGAGGTATCCATCAGCTAGCTTGCTACTTTGCATTGTGCTTGCTGATGTACAATACATTTAAATGGCAACAGGGTATTTTTTTTTTATTTATTTTTTTTTTTTTTTGCAGTTCAGCAACAAGACCCTTATGTTTTCCTCTCATTTTTTGGAACACCATCAGTAGTGATGGAGACAACTAAGGGTGCTGGTATGTTCATGTCTTTGCATACCTCACTAATAAGTGCTCTATAAATGTCCTTGCCCCTTGTTTGTTCATGTAGCGATTTCAATGCCAATAAATCGTCCATAACCTCAAAAGTGCTTGAAATCCACAAATCTCATCCAAATGCAAAGTCTCTGATGTCTGTTGATTCATCTGCAACCGAACTGAGAGCTGAAACACTGTTCGGTCAAGTTCTCAGGCATTTCTGAAATTCGACGCACAAATGTGTCTTGAGTATAAAATTTCTTACACAAAATAAAGCAAGAAGTGTTAGTAATTAAATATATTATTTTACACTGTGAATATACACTCATGATTATTAACATCCATCACATTCATTCACCTCTCCTGAATTTTACTGATATCCTGACCAAATAACAAAACAAATTTTACTGAACAGAACCAGATTTTCAACAAATCTCAATCGCAGTTCAACATGGTAAATTACCGCTTTACAGATTAAGAAAATCTGAGGTTGATCAAGTTTTATACATTCTTAGAACAGTATGCTGCCTTGTACAACATCCACTCACACTTCATGAAATTCACATTGAACAACTTTGTTAAGTGATTTCATCATAACAAATGCATCTACAGAAAACTGCTTGCCGTCCACAGCCCTCCAACAATCCAAACACTCCAACTCCATATGGACGGAATATCCAAATGGCTCTGGTGTTTTGGTAAATATATTCATCTCTGACAGCACTTTTATGTCAAGCTCCATTCTAGGCCAGAAAAATAATGTTGAGTTAGCTGGAGAGTTCTTGACTGTCCCTAATGTCCAGCAAGACCATGTACACCAGCTAAAGCTTTAGTATTGAGACTAGAAGGAAGAACAAATTGGAACCTCTTGTGATTTCTTAAAGGATCCTTGGAGGCATGATAGACTATTCCATCTTGAATCTTTAGCTGATCCCATTGCTTAAGAAGTACTAGAGCCCTCCATTCCATCCATCTGTGGTCTTGATGGTTACTTTGGCTCAGATATGGTATAATGTTTGAGATTGTAGGATCTGGTTAGGGCCAATCCCAAATCTATTTTGTAACCCTTTCCCCTACCCCTTTGCCTACCCCTTCGCCTTGTCCCTTGAAAAAGAGTGCCAATGGGTAGGGTTGAAAATATTCCCCTAAGAAATGGGACACCACTACTATACCGTCACAAATCATCATACGTCGTCTAGCTCCTACAATACACACACCTATACTGGTGGGCTGGTGTGCATTAGAGCCTTTAATTACCATTCTATATTAATGCGCTGCATACTGACACACACACACACACACACACATCAGATATCATGCAGCTCACACATCCAGGAGCAAAGAAACTTGTCAACGCTGCAAAGAGAGGATAAAATCGCTGTTTTTAAAGTAAACTCACTCTAAAGAGAAACGTACAGACGCGCATGCACACAACTGTCATCTCTCCCTCTCTCTCTCTCTCTCTTTTCAAATTGGCTTGAGAAAAGAGTTTAGTAATTTATAATTATTGGGGGTACTAGCCCCCCTCAATGACTATGGTGGTTATCACCCTGACCAGATATGAAAATATGTTGTGACACTATCGTGCAGTCTGTAATGATATGACACTTCCAAACATAACCGTAAATACAGTATGAACTCCCGATTGAATGTAACATAAAACCAATGATTACTTTTCGTTTAAAATTTTTATTAATGCCAAAAATGCTTACATTTTTACGTGTCTTTTTGTTCGCTCTGGCAGCTATGTTGCAGCTGAAGGCGGTTTAAGCTGAGATAATTCATACCCCTTTGTTTGAAGTATGGTCCTGAAAAATGCATTTCTCACAACAATGTTACTCTTGGATTTGACTGCCAACTGTTCCTTTTGCTCAGTCTGATATCCACCGAGATGCTCTTGTACCTCACTGTCCACTTATATGGTGCTTTCAAGTTGAAAAATGGCTGACAAAGTTGGGTCCAGGCAGTGTTTGCAAACATCATGGCTGCCTCCTAGTATAGATCAGTCATCTGTCACTGTCACTCAAGCCTAATTAAAGCCTTCTCTTTAACATCTAAAGCCTTATTTAAATGGACCCATGAACTGGACTTTCTATCGGCTGAAGGCATGTACAGTAGGAAAATTTTTACTTGCTGAAATGCTGTTTCAGAATATTAAATATCACTTTGGGTTTCTTAAAGGGTCTTAGGGAAGTGTTACTGCAAAGGGTAATTCTAACAATGTCTTTGTTTTTACCCATCATACAAGGATTTTGTTATGGTGCTCCCACATTGGTAAGCCTCTTTTTACCACAGGTAAGTGCCCAATGAATCCTCATGTACACTGAACTTGTCTGTTCTGTCTCCTCAAAAAAGCAGGGGACTCTTTTGCTTCAGGCTGCATGACTAGTTTAATTCCTGTCCAATTACGTGTCTCTGAGAATGACTGACCTGGACCTAAACTTTGAGTGTGTGAATCGCTGGTTCCTCTTACTTGACACGCAACACCACTTTGAGCAGAAATTACAGTCTGTCCTATTTCCTGAGTAATGTGGTTTATGAGATTATACCATGCTGCATCACTAAAGTCTTGGTTGACTGAATATGGATTACCCCTTAATTGGCTAAGTGTTTGTTAATTTACTTGAGTGGAACAAAACTAGATGTTCATTCTACAGTACATTACCCCTCCCTGCAACAGCTGCAAATGAACAGTCATAGAATAGTCTCCTCTATCAAAACCTGAGTCTGACATATTCCCATCAGCATTAAAATTGTGATTGTTCACTGAAACCTTGACTGAAGTGCAGTGTCCACCAGTGAACACACGGCATTGTTCCTTGGATGAAGATCCAAAGTTGATCTTCATCCGGGTCACGGCACCAAAGTTACCCCTCCGGGTCTACTCCCCTCACACGCTCTGAGCAAGATTCTAACCAGCGTTTCCAGAATGGGAGTCAGGAATGCTAGCTAAAGACTGCAGCCCTTTATGAAAGGAAAAACATATTTACCAATATATTTCTTAAAATATATTGTAATATATTATTTTTCCTTTTTGTTTTCTAATATATTATATATTTGAAAACATTTAATAATATATTAATGATACATATATTCTGTAATATATTGCAAAATATACAAATGACTGCCACTTTCAATATATTGCAATATATTGGAAAAAAGAAATATATATAAGAATATATGCCTAATATATTACATGATATTTTCCAATATACTGCAATCTATTTTTGTTTCATAAGGGAATGTCCGATGCTATGTTTGGATTTAATTTTTGCATAGTAAACTAACTTTCTGTGTGTTTGTTTGACAAGCTACGCCCCTCGTAGTTGGATCCTTCTGTGGTTAACCTCTGGTTAGACACAAACACATAAAACACATAATCAGGACATATGAAGTGATCTCTAACAAAGCAAAAGTGACATATAGTACAAATAATTTTTTACCCACTAAAGTGTTGCACCATTCCTGTCAGTTCTAATATAAATGTCTCTCTGCAAATCCAGCATCGACCTGTGTCTTGAAAGTGCAAACGCTCAATGTTTTACTCATGTGAGCAGAAACTTTTCAATCAAAAGTTCAACCACGCATTCCTAATATTTGAATCTGAAGAAAATGTATGCACCAGCTGTGTTCTTCCACAACCAGGCACTGCACAATATTTAGTGATCTTTAAGTGCATGTTTATTGCTTTGTTGTTCGATCCGGTTTAACGCTACTTATGTTATTTCCCTACTATGTCATGCTCAAATCAGTGGGCGGGGCTACAGAATTGGGCATTGATATTCTTCTGTGGAGGCTGTGTTTAACCTTTTATACCTTTTATGTTCCTGGTGACAATGACATTTTTATTTTTGTTACAATGACGTTTTCAATTCTGAAACTTACAGGATATTCTTTTAGTACAACAATGACCTCTCATATATCAAAGTCTCAGGTAAAAGTTGATTTCTCAATTCATGACCTTTTTAAATATCAGTGACAGTCTGTTCTAGTCTAAGCAATCGTTCTTGACCAGAATATGCTGCACTGTTAACCAAACTTTTTGCCATTCAGTCAATTTATTTTTTTTTATTTTTTTTTTGTAAGAATTGTTGGCCAGAAACATAAATGTGAATATAAATATGCCAATTCAGACCCCACTCTCCTCAATGCATCATCATGATTATAAGAACACAACCCTCAGAGGGAGAAAAGTTTAATCAGCAAATACACTTGGATCAAAAATTTATAGTCTTCAGCTAATTGGGTGTCATAAAATAAAATAATTTGGAACAGAATCCCTGGTGTACAAGATTCTTTAGTGAAGTAACTACAAAATAGTTGAAAAGCTCAATCATAACTGCTCAGAAAAAAGGGTGCTATGTTGCCTTTGATTACTGCAGAAAACATACTGCATTTAGTTAGCCCTACAAACAAAATACCTTCCAGGACAGTCTTTAAACTACTTTAAAAAGACCACCTGGTCAAGGTGTGTGTGATTTCACCAAGTACAACATATTCCTGGATCAATATCATTGTTCGTCCTGGAACAACATTCCAGTCAACCAATCATTTACATTGCATTTCCATTTAATCAATAAGAATTAAATTTGAGAGTTAGATGCTTCTACACCCTTGTTAATCAGCTATCATTTCTCTCTGATTTTAGGAATTAATTATGGGTAGGGTTAGGTTTAGGGGTAGGGATTGGGTTAAGTATATATTTTTGTACAATAATGTTGATCCAGCATCATCAAAAGATGTTGATACAGGAACATGTCTTACTCTGCAAAATCACGGCGAACCCCTCGTCACATTCCACAAAAGGCTGTGCACACGTGATGTAATTTCCATCATCAGCAGTGTCCGAGGACATTCACACAGGCATGAGGTGAATGATGAGACAGAACGAGACTGGTAGGTGCTACAGTGCATATTGTCAAACTCAACGGGGGTTCATCAGCGGTTGAGTATACTTTAAAAGCTATGCAGACAGGGCTGTATGAGAAATGGGCTGGAATGCAGAAGTATACCTGGCCCTTGAAGGTCCTGAATGTCATTCTTTGACTGTACTAAAGCATAAAAATATTATAATGTTTGCAGATATTTAGGAAATGTTCCAAGTTCACATACTTGTTTTTGTGAAAAACAACCAGTTATTTTACTCTGAAATGTGGATTCAGTGTCGGAATGTCTGTTTTTGTTTTGTTTTGGTTTGTGTGATTCCACTCACTGCCAATGTATGGGGTATATCAATACCCCAGGTTGCCAGTTTGCAGAAAACTCAGCGTATTGCAGCCATGGAAGCCAACAAACAAACTGAGTCAGAGATCACAGATACTACCTGACCTATCAAGCCTCGTCATCAATTTAAAAAGCTCTATGACAAGAGGCATATTAAAATGTTGATATATCAACTCATCAACTTACAGTGTAAGGTCTGACACATTTATTGTCTGTTGCACTCGTTCCTGTGTCTTCAGTCTGAGGAGAAGAGGGGAAGGAGAACCCATTTTTTAATTTGGACTGCAGTACCCATTTCAACCGAAACAGTTGTGATTACCTTAATGAAACTCTGGCAAAATTTAATGAACAAAAAAAGCTCTAATGACTATTGTCAATATTGCTGTGATTTATGAAGCACAACTCACACATAAGTCACTTTTAAACCAACCAGCTTTCTGTTGGTCAATGCAGCAACTGAACCCAAGCAAAATAGGTGTGTGGGAAATGTTTTCACTTGGGAAATGTTTTCCCTTTCACAAAGATTCCTATAAAAAAACAAGACTGAATTTCTACCGCAAAGTCTTACAAGTACTATCTGCATTTTAATTTTTTTTTTTTTTGCATGAAAATCAATCAACTTTCAAACATGACACTTTGTTGACTGTGATCACTGTGTCCATATGTTGACTCTGTGTATTAAAAAGTGTCCACAAGCACTTTCTGGGTCTAAAATCAACACTTGCCAATCACCAAATTCAAGTAAAATGATGCAGTGTCATTGGGACAAAAATAATATTTAAAAATAAAATCGAGGCTAAACAGAGTTAGAAACCCTTATGACCAGCACACATTTGGAAACTAGTCTGAACCTTCAACCCCCTAACCCCAATTTAGCTCTTAGAAGTGTGCTCATGTGCTTAACATACAGTGGAGAAGATTCGCCCTCTGGATTTCATTTGGAGGTCATGATAGTTAAAGTGTGCAGTGAGGAATCAGGGTGACAGGAGGCAGAGGGCAGCTGATCTCTAGAGATTTCTGATTATTGCTACAATGACTCTGGATCTGGGCGTCCGGTGGGCCTGACCGGAACTGATTGAATTCATCTGATCTTTGCTCAGTTCAGGCTCAGCTGAGTGCATCTGTGAGACAGTGTTCCTGGAGTCAGGAATGAAGTATTGATCCAAGGCGTGCGCTTCTCTTTCTGTCCTCTATAGACCGAGATGCTCACTTCCCTGTTTGTGCAAGTCATTTATTTCATTTTGAGCAAAAAATGGCTAAATAGCCATGACTGACAAATCAACTTTGTATTGTGCAATGCAGTAAAAACTTATAATAATAATAAAAAGGAATAAAACATTTTTATTTTATGTGGCAAGCTTCCATATCAAAGTGCAAGAAAGATGGACCTGGAGTTTTCTGATGTTACAGAAAGAAAAATATCACTCTCTGTCTATGTGTCTTTGTATATTTTCTACAGTACATAGTAAGCTTACTCAGACTGCATGCATAATCATGTCAAACTTCTCTGAAGGCTGAAACTTCAAGGATTTTATTGAACCTATAGCAGTCAAATTATATATATATATATATATATATATATATATATATATATATATATATATATATATATTCCTATACCTATAACCTTCATCACCACAGTCTATAATGATATTCAACAATATTCTATTTATATAAATATGTAATTTATTATTAATAATTAATATACTTTTGCTATCTAAACCTACTCTGGCTACAGCTCATTCATCTGCCTTTCAGCAAACCAGGTAGGATTATTAGGTCAGTGTTACATCACCTAGTTAATATTCATGAGCCAAGCTGATAAAACGTATATGTTCCCCCCGGAAATTCTACCACCGCCCTCAGGCTCATGGTTAAAACACATTTCTAATCCAGGCTGCAATTCGCAATGAATTTTGCTTCTCGTATTATTTCAAAACAGGTAACTGTGCCTTTTCACTTCAAAGATCCAAGCATCTACCACAGACCTAATAAATTCCCAGTAAATGCCATGTCAGTCATAAGCTCATTAATATTCATGACAATGTTCTCAATGCAGTGACATCATAACCCACCCATCTTTGTCCCCGCCCACTCTAAAACTTTTTCCAACTTTATACTGCACACACATTTTTCTTCCACGGTTTGAGAGGCCAACTTTCCTAACCTTACACACCCTTTCTCTTCCCAATAATTACCTGTCATTCTCTACAATATATGTTAAGTAAAAAGAAGCAAAAGCACAAAACCCACCACCTGAGCTCATCTAAACTCACTAGTAACTGATGAGAGAATGAGACAGACTGCCGCAGAGATTTGGCTACTTCCTCCACTGCAGACACTGTGGACCTGTTTCACACAATTCCATCTCCAGCGTTACTGTGTTATTTGGTACCTGACAGATTGTGTGTGACCAGCCACCTGCCACTGACGCTACTGCATGGCCATAAACAGAAGAACAAAGTGTCATCAGATTGGACATGGATGAAGTTTATGACATAAACTTAAATTTACGACTAGGTACCCATACAGAAATTTAATACATGCAATACACTCACCTAAAGGATTATTAGGAACACCTGTTCAATTTCTCATTAATGAAATTATCTAATCAACCAATCTCATGGCAGGTGCTTCAATGCATTTAGGGGTGTGGTCCTGGTCAAGACAATCTGCTGAACTCCAAACTGAATGTCAGAATGGGAAAGAAAGGTGATTTAAGCAATTTTGAGTGTGGCATGGTTTTTGGTGCCAGACGGGCCGGTCTGAGTATTTCACAATCTGCTCAGTTACTGGGATTTTCACACACAACAATTTCTAGGGTTTACAAAGAATGGAGTGAAAAGGGAAAAACATCCAGTATGCGTCAGTCCTGTGGGTGAAAATGCCTTGTTGATGCTATAGGTCAGAGGAGAATGGGCCGACTGATTCAAGCTGAAAGAAGAGCATCTTTGACTGAAATAATCACTCGTTGCAACCGAGGTATGCAGCAAAGCATTAGTGAAGCCACAACACGCACAACCTTGAGGCAGATGGGCTACAACAGCAGAAGACCCCATCGGGTACCACTCATCTCCACTACAAATAGGAAAAAGAGGTTACAATTTGCACGAGCTCACCAAAATTGGACAGTTGAAGACTGGAAAAATGTTGCCTGGTCTGATGAGCCTCAATTTCTGTTAAAACATTCAGATGGTAGTCTGAATTTGGCGTAAACAGAATGAGAACATGGATCCATCATGCCTTGCTACCACTGTGCAGGCTGGTGCTGGTGGTGGTGTAATGGTGTGGGGATGTTTTCTTGGCACACTTTAGGCCCCTTAGTGCCAATTGGGCATTGTTTAAATGCCACGGCCTACCTGAGCATTGTTTCTGACCATGTCCATCCCTTTATGACCACCATGTACCCATCTTCTGATGGCTACTTCCAGCAGGATAAAGCACAATGTCACAAAGCTCGAATCATTTCAAATTGGTTTCTTGAACATGACAATGAGTTCACTGAACTAAAATGGCCCCCACAGTCACCAGATCTCAACCCAATAGAGCATCTTTGGGATGTGGTGGAACGGGAGCTTCGTGCCTTGGATGTGCATCCCACAAATCTCCATCAACTGCAAGATGCTATCCTATCAATATGTGCCAACATCTCTAAAGAATGCTTTAAGCACCTTGTTGAATCAATGTCACATCGAATTAAGGCAGTTCTGAAGGTGAAAGGGGGTCAAACACAGCATTAGTATGGTGTTCCTAATAATCCTTTAGCTGAGTGTATATTACCCTATATCAAGAGTGATATAGAATGAATGAATGAATGAATGAATGATGCATTTATATAGTGCTTTATTGTGTATAGACCACTGACCTATATGTGACCCTGGAGCACAAAACCAGTCTTAAGTCTCTGGGGTATATTTTTAGAAATAGTCAAAAAAAAAAAAACTATGTATAGGTCAAAATTATATATGGGTCAAAATTATAGATTTTTCTTTTATGCCAAAAATCATTAGGATATTAAGTAAAGCTCATGTTCCATGAAGATTTGGTAAATTTCCTACTGTTAATTTATTAAAACTTAATTTTTGATTAGTAATATGCATTGCTAAAAATTCATTTAGACAGTTTTAAAGGTGATTTTATCAGTATTTAGATTATTTAGCAAACTCAGAGTACAGATTTTCAAAAAGTTGTATCTCAGCCAAATATTATCCGATCCTAATAAACCATACATCAATGGAAATATTATTTTTTAGATTTATGTGTAAATCTCAGTTTTTAAAAAAAATTGACGCTTAAGACTGGTTTTGTGGTCACATATATGAATGGATCGCTCATCGCCTTCTAAACTGCCAACAGGCACTGAAGCCACCAGAAGTGTTCGATCCGCCATTTTACTAATCCCTACCAGCAGAGAGCACCATTGAGTCACATGCAAACCGCTGACCTAAAATCACCCGATTTGAAGTGAATCAGTCAAACGGGATTCGTTTTTATGTTATGTGAATTCATTTTTATTTCAGATGTTATCTGCAGTGTTTACAGTCTTTTTGGGCAGGATATGCGATATATTTAAACCGTTTAACATTGGTGTGTTTGCTGCGCACTGCAAACACAGGTACTGTACTGTAACTGATCCAACACAAAATATAGCCTGTTTCTATATATATATAATTATTCAGGAATAATTAAACATGAACTTATTAGTAGCCTTTCAGAAATTTATTTGAAAATACAATGAATAATAAAATAGCCTCTGTTATTGAATTGCTCTATACTTAAAAAAGAAAAGCTTAACTTACCATCTTGAAATAAAGCTTCATGTGTTTATATTATATGGAGTCTGTTATTTCTATGAATAAATTATGTGTATATTTGTAATTTCCTGATTGAGCAACATCTTTTTAAGACTCACCAAGATTGCACAAATATGTTTACTAGCATTACCGTTTCCGTGTAAAATGTTGTGTGCTAAATTAATAATTAATTTAACCACTGTTTAAATCATTACCTGCTTCAAAATTAATGCTATTAATGAAATCATTGTTGAAACATTTGCATTTAACGCCCGCTGTACAAAAAAATAAAATAAAAAAATATATATAAACAATGAATAACTGTACAAGGCGACTAAAGGTATATGTGTAAACAAAGCATAAAATCTTTCTTCAGATTTCATAATGAGCACTTTGTCATTTGTTATACATATATTTTGAGGTTGTGTCCTTCTGATGTTTATCATGTTCCTGATGTTTGCTACTGTAATGAACGTACCTTTTTATTAACTAGGGGAAATTCCCGCCATTAAAAAAAAATAACCGTTTACACGCCTAGGGTGTTTGTATTGTATGTATGTACAGGGATACTTCAGAATTAAAGACACGGACTTGTTAGATGATGTTTTCTCGTTAAAATCATATAATTTCCTATTAATTCAATATAACGTTTACCCAAACTAGGGATTACCAATATGGCGGTGTGGCAGCTTCACTCTCATGACATCATGAGCAATCCAGTTCTCGATTATAGATCACCCAAAGCACTTTTTGCCATATATGGTATGATATAATTATATATAGATTGATTACCATCAGTATAATTAGTTTTACTAAAAATACCATGGTGAAGCTAGTATGCTAGTTTAGCAAAATCATGTTAATGTGTGGTTACTTTAGTTTAACTATTTATTTTTATTATTAGTTTATTTGTAGTAAACTCATGTTATATTTTCATAAAGGTACATATTAAACTTATGTAATTGAGTTGAGTAATCTTACCTGAGACTAATATTACAATAGCCAGTCTTAACGGTTTACCTGATCTGGCTCTTGATTTGTTTTTGTTTTTTTTGTTTTTTTTTTCTTTGGCAGGAGGCAAATATATCCAACATTCACGTAAGAGCATCTACTCATTGGCCAAAAACTCATAGCATCACATTGGCCAAAAACACACAAAGAAATGCGTTGGTGAAAAAGAATATCACCGGCTATCACAGACATTTGCATTCAGATGGGATTCAAATTCTCAGAGGATCACTGAGCTTGCCGAAAAACAGCAGGTAATTTTCTCTGGAATTATTACACAGGTTGTGTCAGAAAAACAGAAATAGCAGAGTCGGACAGGATTAAAATCACCAAGTACGTCTGTAAAAAATGTAAAACTATTGCTGTCCGAATAGGGCTAAAGTAATGAATGACTGAGGGAAAGGGGTTTAAATAGGCAGAGACTGTGGAGGTAACAAGCAACAGGTGGAAACCATCAGGTATAATGGAATAGAGCTGTAGTCGTGCCTTAAAAGTTAGGCCCGAGAGGACCAGAGCCCGACATATTTTGGCCCGAGCCTGACAACTACATTTTGATTAACAGCTTTTTAAAAGCCCAAACCAGTTTACAGCCCGACATTATTCAAATGTGCTCACACACAGCTTTTTTGCCTTTTGTCAAGAATGAGTCAGTTATACATGTTTTAACATAATTTATTCATAACTAACATAGACTTATTCCAAGTTGAAATAAAGAAATAAAATAAGTCCTCTGTGACATCTTAACATCTCAGCACTCTAAATAGACATAGGCTCATTTAACCTATAAATAGACCATTGCACCAATAAAAACTAGTCTTTCTTAACAAATTAAATTAAGATAAATTCTAAATTAAGATGGGTATTTGGAAATAACGAAATTAAGATAAAGGTTCCGCCGGATTTGCTTTTTCACTAGCAGCTGACATTTATTTAAAGAATAATGCCAACATTAGCTTATATACTCTGTCTACATTATGCATTTAAGATGCAATTAATATTTAGTTATAATTTGAAAAACTAGGTTTAGGCTAAGCCTACATGTTTTTGTGGAGGAAAATCATTGAATCTACTGTAGATGGCTTCAGCGCATTCCTGCGCTCACTGATGGTGCATTGGCTCATTATTCTCATTATATAAACATAAGCCCTATTCGGACGGGACTAGTTTTACAGGGGGTCGTTAGAGAAATCTGCGTTTCACAGACATACTTGGTGATTTTAATCCCGTCCGAATCTGCTGTTTTTCTCACACAACCTCTGTGATAATTCCAGAGCAAATTACCTACCGTTTTTCAGCAAACTCAGTGATCCTCTGAGAAAACTAATCCCGTCCGAATTCGAATGTCTGTGATTGCCGGTGATATTTTATTTCACAACGTGCTTCCTTGTGTGTTTTGGCCAACGTGAATTACCGTAGATGCTCTTACTGCACGGATGTTTGATAGATTTGCTTAGCGGCAAATAAATAATAATAAAAAAATAATAAAAATAATAAAATCAAGAGCAAGATCGCGTAAACTGTTAATACCGGCTATTGTAATATCAGCATCAGGTAAGACTACTCACGTTCATTTATGTACTCAGTTACATAATGTTTTAATTACATTTAATTAAAAAAAAAGAAGGAAAACAAGTTAAACTAAAGGAACCACACATTAATATGGTTTTGTTATACTAGCCATTTAGTATTTATTGTGTAATAATACTAAGGCAGTCATTCTGAATGAATGCAATGCACGCATAAAGAGCGCGTGATCTCTGTGACGCCCAGATGCACAAATCAGACCCTCCCACCTCTGTAATAAACACGGAGATACTAGTCCCGTCCGAATTGGTACATGAAAATCTCAGACGTCAGGTGGTAAGAATCAAAACTCAAACGTAGTTTAGAAAACCAGCCCTGTCCGAATAGTGCTATAGTCAAAACATTTTTCAGGTAACACCAAAACGTAATCGCCAGACGCAAGCCTCCATTTCACCTACTCAGCATACATTTTCACATCTCTCTCTCGCTAATCGAAACACATTACATGACCTCATTGAGTTTAGAGACAGCATCTTCATCCAAGATGGTTCACAGACAACCTCCTTGGCAGTAAGGGATTCAGGGATGGCCTCCTTAATCTCAACAGTATTGGCTGAGAGCTCAGACTTCCCTGATCATTACTGGACAGGCAAAGAATTCAGGAATGGCCTCTTTGGCCAGGCAGAAAGTTCAGAGAATACTGTCATGGTCATGTCCAAACCATCTGAGAGCTCCAAGACAGCCTCTATAAAAAGTGACCGTGGTCACAGGAGCTTGGTGTGTTGTGCCCTCCCCCAAAAAAGTTTAGGGAAAACATTCTACTCAACTTCCCCAACAGTGAAGGAGGACCAACTCAACAAATCCACAGTCCAAAAATTCAATTAGGTGACCTATACTCAGAATTGGTGCTCTGCATTTAACCCATTCAAAATGACTGTAGTCAAGTCTGTAGTCTGAATAGCACAGCGATCTGCCAGCGTTTTAAGTCGTATAGTGTGTACTAGGCTTTAGTGTTCTGTCAAAAACTGCACAGGAACATTTAGATTAAGGATCCAAAATCCAAAGCCATAATCCACAAACAGGCATAAGTTATAAACACAGGGTACTCCACATGGCAGAGATCTAGTGATGTTATGCTCAACATGGAAGCTCCAAAGCTTGTATCAAAAAAACAACACATTTCACATCAAAGCACTATATTGGAGCCTGATTCGTTTTGCCAAAAGCAAGTGTTCTATGATGGTTGAAGCTTTGTTTGTCTGAAAACCATGTATCTGTGGTTACACATAACCAGCATCAGTTTGAAATAACGCATATCTAAAATTTCCCTTTATATACAATAAAAAAAATGTAAAAAAAAGAATCTGTTGTAGAACCAGATGTAAAACCAACAGCTGTAATTTGGAAGGTTTTATTCATTTTTATGACCACTAGATAGCCACATCATAAACCGTGCTGAAAAGCTTGGAGTAATGAACCTTTTCCCTGATACAATTGTGTTGAAAGCTTCTCTGGTTCAGAACACTTCACTTCGCCATCACTAAAGAGAACTCAAGGCAAACAAGGTAAAGATCAAAATAATACACAGGAACCAGGATAAGAGGATACAAGGACTCAGAGAAGCAGTGCGATAATACAAGACTAAGTAATAAATGACTGAGGAAACAGGGTTTATAAAGGCAGATAACAGGTGGAAACAATGAGGTATAATGAGTCCAGGCAAAGGATTATGGGGAATGTAGTTTGTAAGGAAGTAACAATAGTCAGGGATGGAATGTCCTCTGGAGGAGCTCATAGACACTCCAGCTGGTGATCATGACTGCTGTAATAAAAACTTGTTTCACAACAGGTTTATTCAAACATACATTAAAAAATGAAGATATCAGGGGCCTGTTTCATGAAACAAGTTTACCAAATAAGCCATGCTTATTTCAGTTAGTCTGACATCTCTCTTATTGTCTTTGACACCATCAAAGGGAAGAAGCACTAATGAAAAATCACCATTTGGTAAATGATCTTGGCCCTCCACAACTATTTTGGGTAAACATTTTAATTGCCAAAACTTTGGTGCATAGCTAGTTTGTAGCATAATTATTTGAGCTTAAGACTTCAAATACATTCTCTCATCTTTGTTCCACACTAAGCACTCACATCAAACAAATGGGAGCACAATCATTTGATGAAAACAAAATTATGGGCTGTATGTGATGGTAGTAATGACTGCCAGTAATTATATCATGATTACTGAAAAATAAAGAGTAACCCCTTCATTAGCTCATTCCAGATACAGTAATGTGATTACTGTAATGCATCACACCCAACAGAACAGCTCTGTTATACATAAAAATCATTAAATGTGATCAAATATTATTGAATATTCTAAAACAATAATATAAATATACACAATAAAATGTAATTTAGTCATTTAATTAATGTGATATAATAATAAAAAGAAGTTCTAAAGTTATCATTGCATTCCTATTGAAAATGATACTTTAAATGTGCCTTCAATGAAAACTGGAATAAACAACGCCAAATGCATAAACAATAAGAACTGGAGCCAAACGCATTCCAGATGATTCATTTTGTCTAATCATTTCTTAACTCAGAAAACAAAGCATAACAATCCCATCAATGTGATCTAGGAAGAGAGTTCAAAATCCGAAGGGCAAAGAGAATAATGCATTTCACTGAACTGATGGATATTTGCTTCATGCATTAGCGTAAAATCTCCTTAGTCAGGGACACAATAGGACTTTCGGAGAATCGAACTAGACACATAAACCAAGGATTGTGAAAGAGTTTAACAATAAAGGACGAGTTCTGGAGAAGAGGTTTGTTATGGATGCTCCTGTAGGTCTTCTAATGCTCATGGAGAGAGTAACATAAGTTCAGAGCTAATAAGATCATTAGCTCAGCTTTGTTGTGCTTGCAGGTATTGGGGCTAAATTATTATTTCATTATGCTTTAAATAATTTGCTGTTAGTTAATCAGATAATGTTTTTCGCAATACTGGTGATTTCAGACAAATCACAGTATATAAAAACCTAAAGTGTAAAAAAAAAACAGCTTTTATCATTAATTACTTGAGACAGTACAAGAAAAGTACTAATAAATATGTCTTGCAGCGAATTATGAATATTATGAATAACATTTAAAAATGACAGAAAAAAGAAAAACCATAGAAAACACTAAAAGAGTCCGTGATAAATATAAATGTCCATGGTGAAAAAGGGAATCATGTTTGAAAGTGAAAGTGACGTGTAGCAAAGTATGATGTTCATATCAATCAATCAATCAACAGCAATACAAATAAAAATTAATATTAATCATTTATAAAATGATTTATATTATTAGTTATATGGGCATATCGGAAAATGTTTACATTTTCAACACGTTTAAATTTAATTCAACAACAACTACAATAATAATAACCAACAATACAAATAAGAATCAATATTATAAAAAATTATTATTATTAATAAATTATTAATATTAGCATTAAAATGTACATTATTAATTATGGGCATATGGGAAAAATCAAACATCTCTTTTAGACTTTTATAATTAAATTATTTCATTTATTACTGATGGTAATAATAATAATAATAATAATAATAATAATAATAATAATAACTTTTTTAGCATTAATTATTCATTCATAAATGTCATTGTAATTCTGGGAAGTCGCACCACATGGCATTTTACAAATTGAACTAACCTTGACATTAGCTGATATTTAAAAATGTTTAAAGATGACACACAGTCAGGTCAGTAAGGGTCTCCAGGGGTCTTATATGCTAAATTGTGCCGTTTACCCAGATATATAAGCCATAAACCACCATCAGGACAGCCAGATCTTTTGATCCTCAATCAATGAAGTACAGTTTTCATGATCAATATATCAGACATTCCTATTAACTAACAGTTCAGCACCTGCTGATATAAGCAAATATTAATTGCAGGAGACAAAAATACAGCAGCGAGCAGATTAATCTTGTGTGAGCTGCCTGTAAGACAGAAAACCATGGATGCAGCAGAGCAACTTTTATCTGTTTTTTTTAGGGAGAGAAATACTAGATAATGAAATATATGTGGGAAAACTTGCAATGGCATTTGCCTGAAATCCATTTTTAGGCATGGACTGAACAAGCCCCTGTGGACTGAACAAGCCCCTGATGGAAAGGTGCATTGGACTTCGTTGGGGGTCATTAACTTTGTTTTGAGTTCAGCTCTCCCTACTTCCACCTCCCATGGTGAATCTAAATCTACAGTCCTCACGTTCAGTCTGCTGCAGCGGTTCTCAATTCCAGTCCTCCCGCCCCCCTGCTCTGCACATTTTGCATGTTTCTCTTATGGCTTCAGACGTTTGTTCTATTTGAACAAAAGTGCCCTGCGAAATGGACATCACAGGATCTTCCGCAATGATTCCAGTTCGAAGCTAACGTATATGTTCCAGTTAAAGTGCATTAAAGTGTACAAGACGTGAATTTAAATTGTAAATTGCCAGAAACTAAGCCTTTTTTTGCACAGGTCTATCTAAAGGGTTAATGGTCCCACCTAGTGATCAACTGTAAAAATAACAAATGTTACCTCTTCCCAAAAGGGAAAACCACAAACAATCAAGAATGCATGATTATATGGTGTCATGGATTTGCAATCAAAAAATGTTGTTATAATGGAAGTCAATGGGGCAAAAACAGCCACCAACAACAAATTAGGGAGAAATTTACATTAAATCTAATGCTGCACAAAAACTAAAAATGCATCAAAGCCAATGTTGCTACTAATCTTTGACATTCCCAAGACTGTTATAAAAAGTAGAAAAAAAAAAAAAAAATCCAGCCACAATTACTTTTAAATTAAAAATAAATCATTTTGTGTGGTTTTTTCCCCCAAATCAGTGACATCATTTATGAACTTGGCAATTAAAGAGTTAAAAACTTTTTTTTTTTTTTTTTTTAACTTATGGTAGTTTTGATCAGGACTGAAGTTGATTAACAGATTTATGAAAAAAAAAAAAATTCTGATACATTTTTACAGCAGTTTAATTCGGTTTTCATCCCGAACATAACGAAAGGGTAGTGAATTTGAACAATGCACAAGGGTTAACAAAGAGAGAAATGCTAAATATGCAGAGCAGGGGGTTGCGAAGACTGGAATTGAGAACGTCTGGTCTACAGTCATCTAGGACAGGGGGTGTCCAGTCCTGCTCCTGGATGGCCAGCGTCCTGCAGAGTTTAATTCTAACCAGCTTCATCACACTTGAGCAGGGGTGTCAAATTCAATTCCTGGAGCCCCGCAGAGTTTAGATTCAACGCTAATTAAACACACCTGATCCAACTAATCAAGTCCTTCAGGCTTATTTGAAAACAACATGGTATGTGTGCTGGAGCAGGTTAGGAACAAAACTCTGCAGGGCTCCGGCTCTCCACGAATAGAGTTTGACACCCCTGTTCTAGAGAGACGGAAGAGCTCGATTAGCTGGTTCAGCTGTGTTTAATTAGATTGGAGCTAAATTGTGCAGGACAGCAGCACTTCAGGAACTGGTTTGGACATCCGAGGCAGTACCTTGCATGCTCATGCTCTATTTTTCAAGAAGGATGAACCTCTGGTGATGTGCTACAGATGTAATTCTTCTGGTTGGAGTTGTTAACAGAGTTCTAGCTGCATCACATCTCTTCCTGTTCTAGTTGAATTCATAATATGAGGTAAGACAGAAGACAGCATTTATTATTCCATGCATTTTTATGCTTGGGATAATACATAAATATTGTGAACCCATTGTTAAGATAAGTATAGCAGTGATTGGCGTTTTAAAAAAAAAACAACAAAAAAAAAAACAACCCTGTATAATGTGTTCCAGTGTTCAACAATATTGACTCTATTCAGCCTCTAATTCGTTTCCTTTTTTATTATTTATAGGCTATTTACAATATGCATTTTCTGTGGAAATGCATGTACAAGAACAACATTAAACAATCTGTGTAAATCAACATAAATGCAGCTTCTGCTTCACCTTTGCAGTGTAAAGAGGATTGTTGATGTTGAAAAAAAAAATTGGTTAGTCAATTGTATTTAGTTTGTTTTTTTTTTAAGAAAAATTTTATGGAAGTTTTTGATAGCATACTCTTTGGGATGTTTATCTAATTTGTGTATATACATTTTTTATATTTTTGTGACCGATACACAGGGCAGGCATGCAGTAAGCAATTCTTTCTTGGCTGAGATCACTTGAAAGAGAGTGTAAATGAAAATAGAAATAGAGGACTGAAAATATTGTTAGTTTTATATAGAGCACAGTGCCACTTATCTCTTATAGGATCACAGTTACCAATCCCTCTGGAAAAATGGTGATGGGTTCCATAATGTGGATGGTGAGCGTTTACATGGAACGTAGCTGAGTGGGATTTCAGAGGAACCGAAATCCCAGAGGATGTGGATTACTGGCACCGACAACTCAAATCATCAGTTCGGAAATGCATATAGAAAGACACAGAGCACAAGAAGAGACACTGAGAGACCAGCAATGAATGAGGCAAAGCCATAGAGAGAGAAAACAGTTGATCCATTGCAGACTTTGCAGGTTGTTCTCTGTATTCAACAAGCCAGATTTTACCCTCTGAGACCCACTGGAACATATGCAACAACTATTTTTCACACACAATTTTCTATTTCCACAACACGCACACATACTGTATGTTATTATAATTTTCATTATTATTATTTTTGTAATTTTTAGCATATGAACCCGCTGGTTTTCTGCATTAAGTGGTCATAAAATGTAATCTTCAACAAAGTCACAAATAATGATCCTCCAGCTCTTATTGCATTATGTTTTCCTTCTTAAGAATCAGTACATGTTATCACATCTTATAATAATTGTGTATGAATACATTCAAATCATCAGTGTGAAAGGATGAATCTCAAAAGCACAATCACTTTTGTAAAGGGTTCAAATATGCAGAATAATGGTGGAAAACCAAAGAAAGTGTGGGATCTAGAGGGTTTTCTGAAGAACAGCGATCAGTTTATATGCAAACAAACAAGGTTAATAAAAACACAAGCACTGCATTGTGAATTTTAATGGTCTGTGTTTAATAAAGACATGGAAGACTATGATTGTTTATGTGTTGTTAGCTTAAATAATTTGTGTTTATCTATATTGATGGCACTGATTAAAATCCGATCTCTTTTAATGACCAATTAATACAGAAAACCAAGTTCATTAGCAGTTGCCTTTCCAGTTTGGAGAATGCTATCTGCCGTCTGACTGCTGCAGTCACAGAATCAAAACACGCTGAGATTACGATATCTCTTCCAAGGCTCTGAGAGACCATCATTCAGAGAACATCCGTCACAGGCCCACAGAGCCACTACAATGATAATGAGAATGAAAATTACACCTTTTTTATGGATTAAACTATTCATGGCAGACTGCACCAGTGGGGCATAACTACACTTCAGACCATATATAATTATTAAAAGCTACCGAAAGGCAATGTATCAACACGCCTCAGCAAAATCCATGAGTCTCAGGTGATATTACGGTCATGAACAAGGCAAAGTTTTACCCCAAAGAAAACCCAAACTTCAGATTTAAATGAGGTCAGAATCAGAAGCAGATTAACATTTATATTATTAACACTAAGTAAATATACATTAAGTGTTTGTTACACAGTTGGAATGACTGAATAGTAAATATGAATTATGTTTTAGATAGACACTCAAAACATATACCTGTTTAAAGGGAACTTATGAAAAATGACATAAAAAGAACTGTGGAAAATATTGTTTATGCTCATACACCAGTAAAGATATTTGATTGATATGATTTTAATTAAAAAGTAAATGCACCTGGCAGAGTCTATTTTTCTGGAAAATGGAATGAAGGAAAAATGCTCTCGTCTATATACATGAACCGTGACTTAAACATTTCATCACATAAGGCTGGTAATTTGTCACAGAATTTGCTGTCATGCTGTGAAAAATGAACAATTAATAATTTATGAGATTAAATTACATCCAAAAAACTACCTATGGTGATGAACTGCACCTACGGTTACAATCAAGGGAAAGCGTAAATGACAAATAGGACAGACGATACCTCTATAGAGTTCAAGCTAAATGACGTGTTTTTGGTGAGTGCAGAGGAGGAGATAATTACTACTTGCTCTTGTCTTATCGACCCGATTTCATTTTTTAAATCAATGATTTTAGTGCTAAGATGATAAAGCTCATATCATGAGGATATTTTTTTTTTGAGGCTAAGTGTTAAAATAAACATAAAAAATTCTCTGTTTTGAAAAAATTATACAATTTTGTCACTGAGACTGTCTACATGATGTCTTACTGGGTTAGTAGAAAGGTGTTTGGTGACAATATGTCAATGCTTTGCAGAGATACTCAGATGTAGATTGGCATCATGCCTCAACTTTGTTGTGGTGCTATACAAAAACAGCTTAGTCTATTGACACGAAATCCACTGACACAAAATCCATTGAACTTTTTGTCAGCATGGTCCAAAGATGATCTGATTCGAATTTGTTGAAAATCAGACAAACAGTAAAATGTAAAAAGAAAAAAGAAAATGGTGGTCAGTCAGTTTAACCTACTGTACTATGTAAAATGTATCTATGTTCTTGGTTAGGTCCAAGGAATGTTTTGAGACCAGTTTGATTATAATTGGCTAATTTAATCAAAAGTTATACACATTTGTTAAAAATGTTATTATAACTTTTCACCACAAGGTTCCACTGACCCAAAACCTTTAGAGTGAAAGTGACATTCAGCCGAGTATGGTGACCCATACTTAGAATTCATGGTCTGCATTTAACCCATCCGAAATGCACATACACAGAGCAGTGAACACACACACACACTGTGAGCACACACCCGGAGCAGTGGGCAGCCATTTATGCTGCGGCACCCGGGGAGCAGTTGGGGGTTCGATGCCTTGCTCAAGGACACCTAAGTCGTGGTATTGAAGGTGGAGAGAGAACTGTACATACACTCCCCCCACCCACAATTCCGTCCAGCCCGAGACTTGAACTCACAACCCTTCGATTGGGAGTCCAACCCTCTAACCATTAGGCCACAACTTCCAAGTACCTAGTACCAACAGGGCATGGTACTGTAGACACAAACCAAGTTTCGCAAGAATGCGCCAATGTGTTCGTAAAATATAGCATTTTACAACAAAATTCTAAATGACTGATGCCCAAAATGGTTGATATTTGGCCAATCTGTCCAGAAGTTATATATATATCTCCTGACCACTAGGTGGTGATGTGCCGAAACTGTACAGGTAGCCTCAGGTCATGGTTGTCAGAATACGCTAAAGGGTAGCAGAGATACAGCCTCATCTCTATTTTTATTTTATTTGAGAACGGATTGACTAATCAACTTGAATTCCATAGCTTTTTGCCACCACAGTCTAAAGTTGATCAGACAAACCTTCTAGGTCAAAAAAGAAGGTTTTAAAGTTTGGTCTCCATTTGACTTGACATGAGCCAAATAATCAGAAAGAAAGAATCTGAATTTTCTACAAAACTTATTAGCATAAATGCACATTTTACCTTTCTTTTTTTGTCTTACACACCCAATTCAGGTCTTGGGGTCTCTAATATTGAGCCGATGATCTGAATCAGGTGTGTTTGATTAAAAAGACATGGAAAACATGCAGTGTTGGGTAGACTCCTGGAATGTGGTTGGGAATCCCTGCACTACAGTTAAGGCGGGCATACACTGTGTGATTTTTGTGTGATTTCTGTGAGATTTCGGCAAGGTACCAACTCACACTGTATAAGTAAATCGCATGCGATGTACTGTAAAGCCAAAACTCACGATTTTTATGGGCTCACTGTACGGTCCGAACGCCGAGTTTGAGATTTGACTGCTCACACTACACGTGGGGAATCAACCGAATTAACACGTAGGGTCCCTCAGAACCCAGATGTTTGTGGCTGTTGCAGAATAAACATGCTTTCGCGGAATAAACGCACTGCTTTGGTGATATGCGCAATTCTGTGTGCTGAAACGTCCAAAAAAAGAAAAAAAAAGGCGTCGGTGTATCTAGACACGCAGGTGGCTCGGAAGATGTGGCCTATATGGTTTATCAATTTTGCAACGCGAACTGGAGGTAAGCAGGTGTTTTCTTCCCTCTCTTATTTTTCTTTTTCTTTGCCATAACTCCACAAGTTTTTCCTCTATCACTTCAGTCCACACTACACGCCGTGTCACCATGGTTTCTTTTATGGTTTCGTGCATGCGCAGTGAGGGAATCGCGGAAAATCGCTTTGTAGCACTTCTTCAATAGTGCGATACCTCACGAGAGGTGACCAAAATTTCTGACATGTCAGAAATCCATCCGACTAACCAATTGCCGGTCGCCTCCCGTTTCCCCTTGTACACTGAACGAACACTGCATGACAAACCATGCACGAAAATGCAGAAAATTGGCCCGACCCGAAAAAGAGTCACACGAGTCAGAATTCGGCTCAAAATCAGATGAAAACCGCACAGTGTATGCCCGGCCTTAGAGACTACAAATTTGCTTTGGTGACAGATCACACTGTCCTCTATTGGTGTGCCAAATTTCACAACTTTCCCACAAGCGGTTCCATGGGCTGCCATAGACCCAAGAGCGGAATAAGAAGAAGCCAAAGTATACAAAGGTGCCATCGCACCTTTAAAGCCACTTCAACCTTCTATATAACATTTTTGAGCTCAACCTTGTTTTACCTATGTGAATTAACATATAGTATGTAATTACGTCAACAATTGCTGGGGCATATTCAAAAAGCACTATAATGAGAGCATTATATTTGCTGCATTTTCCTTCTGTACTTTCAAATTAATTCTCATCACACTGCTGCCAAACATGCGGCTCGCTATATACTATTTATAGTCAAAGCTGTGTGGCGGTGACCTAAGATGAAGCATGACCAAACACAACTATTTAGAGTCTCGTCGAGATCTGTGCACAGTCCCACAGTCAAAGACTGCAGTGCACCACAAAGAAAGAGGAGTCATTTGAGGTTCTCCCTTCCTTTCTTAAGAACTCATCAGCTGAGACCTTCCCATCATGCAAAGCGAGCTGAACACATGGACAAATTGAGATACTGACTTTTTTCTTTCTCTCTTTTCTTAAATGTATCTTTCTTGGATTGAGTGCGCTCATCCCTCAATGCCAGCACTGACATTCTGGGAGATAAAAGAGATTTAATGGAAGATTCCACACCTTTTTCTCCCTCTCTTTTTTTTTTATCGGAATGACTATGCTGAAGTGTAAATCCTTTGATATTCCAACAGACGCTGAACACTGAGGATCAAGGACAGAAGGGCGAGAAAAAGAAATACAGACTTATAGTCCTGAACGCAAATACTGGATCCATAAAAAGCCGCAAACACAGCACAGAAGAATAAACAGTTTTGCTGGATTATAGATGAGGTGTGTGTGTGTGGGTTTGTTTGTGTGCTGTTATGGATTATGATAAGTGTTTTGGAAATCTCATGACATGAAGTGAAGAAGAAACATTTTCAAGTATTTTTAGTCATTACACCAAAAAAGCATCAGGACCAAATAAGCACGATTGAAAAGCATACCTAATATCGTTCATAACATTCAAACAATAGCCTTGTTATAAACACTCTTTAGGCAGGATTTGAAGATATGATTTTACCTTCTAAGATACCAAATGTGGGCTTAAATGTAAGGCAGCACTATGAAAACCAATGTTTTACAAGCCAATCAGAGCCAATTAACAACAAATTAATATTTGATCCAAGGACCTGGAAAGATAAAGAGAATTCTAGGGGCCAGCTTTTCAAAAAAATAAAAAAATAAACCAATCCTATGCTACAACGCTCTTTGTCAGTTATCCTACCAATTCAAAGTGAGGGTTAATGACCGCAGAAGTTTAGGGAAACATGTGATCATTGAAGTTTGTTAATGTGCCCCAGATAACGAGCAGTTTTACACCTCAGGAGATGACAGAATTTGGACATACTGTACAAACAAAAACTTTCGTACCTTAAAAAAATTATAAGAATAATTCTAAAAATGCCATGTTGTGTAGGCCTAACCATCAAGACAAAAGTAATCAAATATTTTACTCTAATTTTACATAATTCCACATTATTATTATTTTTAAATACCTATATTTTAAAGATTAAAAATTTTTTTCACAATGTCATGAATGATTAATTTATAAATAGCAGTCTTTTGGGAGTTGTATGAAATTTTACAACTTGAACCAACCTTGCCTTGTCATTAATTGTGATTAAAAATATGATTCTTCTTCTTCTTATTAAGACTTTTTACTGAACGAACAAAAATGCAAAGGATAATCAATCTACAGGGACGAAACCTTCAGCATTTCTAATCAATCTATAATTTATCATCCATATTAGATATTTATTTTTGGCATCACTTTAAAACTTAATCTTTGGAAAACACATTAAAATATCACATTAAATGAGAGCATTTGATTTCACTGAAGAAAGAGTCTGTACGATACAGATCCAGGACACTTCCCACCGTTGTAAAAGTAAGTCAAAGTCACCTTCTCTAGATGGCATCATGACAGTTTTCAATTTTCAATCTTCACTTTTCATTTCAATTTTCAAGGTCTGTTAAATTAAATGTTGCATATTAAAGTTATTTCGTATCAGAAAGTTAAAGTGGTGTGCAGGATTTCTTTTTTCTTTTCTTGCTTTCAATATTAATAATAATAAAAAAATTTTTACAACACTATTATTAATCTTAATTTGTGAAACAGCAAGCCCTCATAGACACTGAAAGTGTCAAGACCGTTGTATCACCCTGAAATGTCTGATTTTATATCACCGGTGTTCTTTGCTGTGTTTTCTAGCCTTCACAATGAGTGAGCAGCCAATGTCACTGCACTGACACTGTGATTGATGAGACCAAAGATCAACCCCTGCAGCCCAACGCTTCATTAGACAAAAGAGGAATCAATCACGACAGACGCAAGCCCTGTAACACAGTGGAATGAGAAAGAACCATGTCAAAATCGGATGTAAAGTTTGTCTTAATCAAAGTTCAGTTCAAAGAGGTGAATGATGATTCTGGCTTGCGGAGAATAAAGAATTCATTGATTAGTGAAGGAATCTGCCAGAATCCATGAGGCTCAGACGTATTGCGTTTGCTGTCATCACCGGTACGGCTTTGACTTGAGTCACAATGTAGAAAGGAAGTAACAAGCGTTCAGTGGACAAGCTACATTGCTTCAGCGTTGAAAACAATAGTAGGATGTTCAGCTGTTATCAGACATTCATGGAGAAAAAATTAATTATGTTGTTAGCTTTAGGCAATAACAAAATCAAGAAAACGTGTAAAATACATTTATTACACATGCAAACTGACGCTAAGAGAACAGAGATTGTGACTGCTGAATGGGACTTCATGTCTGCTTCATGAACAGTGTACCCTGTTCATGAAGCAGACATGAAGTCCCATTCAGCAGTTCAAAAAGCCCAAAAATTTAGAAAATGTATTAATTCAAATATTAAATTGTTTATTTGTACTTTTTGTTATAATGTAGAAAGGACCTAAATACTTTTATTTATTTGCAAGCAAAACTTTTAGTTGTATATTTATAAAATATAACATTTTTGGTTTTTATGACAAAAAAATGAGATATCAACTCAGCAGATGACAGTATATGCACCTGCATATAGCATAACAAAACAAAACAAAACACATAGCTCACTAAAACCAAACTTCTCTTAATAAATGTAAAAAAAAAAATAAAAAATAAAAAAGACCAACAAATACACTAATAAATTTTTTTTTTAATTTATGAAGGACACATTAAATTTATAAAATGTGACATTAAACATTTTTACAAAAGATTTATATTTTTAAATAAATGCTGATTTTTCCCCCGAATCCTGAACAAGTTTCCAGAATTGTTTTTGTTAATTTATGAAATAATCATTTAATTTTGTAAACACCGATAATAACAATAAATGTTTCTTAAAATAGAAAACATCTGATTTAAATTTTAGTCATATTTCAGAAAATAACTGTTTGTACTGTATTTTGACCAAATGAATGCAGCCTCCGTGAGCATACCATATAAAACATTAAAATCTTACTCACCCCAAACTATGAAACAGTACAGTGTATATAAATATGTATTATTCAGTAAAACAACAGAGAATTAAATAAATGATCTCTAAAAAAATTATTATAATAAAATAACAATGTATCTAATACCTCTAGCTCTCACAAGAGCGATCAATGTGCATCATAAATAGATGCAGAAGATAAAAGCAAACCAGTTCTAGAAGAGCTTCCATTGTCAGATGTTGACATGAAAAGAGATTCTATGATACAATAAATGAATTAATGCCAGAAATTATGAATGAATGCCAGGTATTAAAAAAACAGGGAATGCTTAGTACATACTTACATCCCATTCTTACATTCTTAAGTGAGTTCTAAAAGGATTTGACTTCATTTACATTTATTTCTTCATAGCTGTATGCTTTCTTCCCGCAGCAGAACTAACAGTTTGAGAGGTCATTTTATCATCTGTGCTGAAGGCTTCAGCGTAATATCTGGAGGAAACTATCCATTAGCTTTCACATCGATCTCATGGCAGTTGTTCGGGTGACACCGACCCCGTTTGTCTGAACAGAAGAAAGACCATAAGACTGCATGACTGCATCCAAGGTTGCAGCGAGAAGTCAGCTGCACTAGTCTAATAAAGAGAACTAAAGAGCAAATTAGGAGCCATTTGTAGAATGGACTGGATTTTCTTGGCTTCAGCTTTGTGTCTCGCTGTGTGTTAATATTAAATCCTGTTTAAAAGAGATGTGTCTGTGTTCAACATCATTAAGTGGACTCCTAAGGATGTGGCACCGGAGGACTGCTGGCTCTGACGGGCTTTCATTATCATTGCTGTTGGGCCCTTGAGTAATCCTCGACCTCTCGCATTCGGCCAAGGTACAGTGCTCTTTCCAAAGAGCTTAAAGAGGGTTTGTAGAATAAGAACAACAGAGTCAGGGTCCAAAGATCTTGTCATGGGCTCTTGAACAGAACTGTACAGCTTCTAGTGGCTGACTTGTAAGGGCTTTTCAATGGGAAATAATACTGACTCCATTTAGAGTGTAATGAGAAAAGGTAAATAAAACATGCATTGTATTTTTCAGTGTTCTTTAATATGGTACTGTTCATCCCGGAGAAGTTATATAGAATAAATAAAAATGTAATTCAGGTAAATGTAGCTTTTACATGAAAACATAGTTGCCTGCATTGCAGGATTTCTAAAATGTTTTAGGAATTATTATATTACTATAATATACTGCTCAAAATTTGGGGGAAAGATTGTTTTAATTCATACTTTTATTTAGCAATGACACATTCAATTGACCGTTTCCACAAAAAAAAAAAAAAAAAACGTTTTCAGCACTGATAATAATTAGAAATGAGAAATTATTCATCAGATAGGCATGTTAGAATGATTTCTGAAGGATCATGTGACATGAGCATTGATGCAAAATGATGAAAATTCACAGCTAATTTACATTTCAAAATATATCATAATAAAAAAAAAATTAATCATACTGTATTTCTGATCAAATAAACACAGGCTTGGTGAGACTACTAAAAAAACATCTTTTCTTAGATCTTTTTTAAATTTGTAGTTTTAAATGTCATGTGTAATATATTTGTAATTAAACAAACACCGATTTATGTTCAACCAAATTTAACTGATATTTTAAATATATATATATTTATATATTAATATTTATATATTTTAAATATATTGTTATATTTATTGACCTTCAAGCAGATAACAAATACGTTTTGAAAGAGAGATGTTACAGATCAACTATGATGCATCTGTCACTGACAAACCCATATTTTTGCAGGATTTTACAGGATGGACATGGTGGTTATGACCAGAAACCAAAAAACATGACCCATTTAATCAAGCTTCACCATTCTTCTATTAATCATCCAAACTGGCATTACAGAATACCAATCTCAAATTGCCAAATGTTTCCCGACCGACCAGCCTAGCCAATTGATTTCTGTTTTCTCTATTATCTGATGGCTTTGTTGGTGAATCTGCTGGCTTTCTGTGCAAGGAGACTTCAGATAAATGCTGTATGCTTTGAATAAAGCCTTTGGTCTGCTGAGGAGTGCTAAAAAGACTCATAGCAACGAGCCTTCCTTTAAAAACCAGAACAAACTGTTATAAAGCAATAAACAAACTGTTATAGCGCCACAGAGCATAACTCGCAATAAACATCTCATCGCTGAATGGCTCCATCTTCTAAATTAGAAGTTATATATCGCATTACAAAGCGCACACAGCACATTAAATCGCTCTATATTTTACTACACAGACAGAAGTGAGCTCAAAACCAAATGAAACACATTAAGAGTTGGGTTTCTACCCAGCTTGCACCGTGCTATTTCAAAGCATTAAAATATAACTCATATTATTTTCCTCACCAGTTTGTTCCAACAAAATTGTCCTGAACATTTTGTGAATCAACCAACATAAGTTTTTGAGGAAGTGCAAACGTTTTGGAAACAAAAGAAAAACAATGACTTCTATCCCCCCAGCCCCTTAATTTTATAGACTCAAGTTTTTGCATTTTGTTTAAATAATTATTTTATGCTAATCAGAATTATGCCACAAATGCAGTTGCTGAAGCTTCATTTGTATCGAACCCACAATATTCCTTGAACAGAGTCTAAATAAACAGTGATTTCAATAGTATGATACACCAGTTGTATTTTATAGCTCGTCATATGTAAAATATGACATATTTGGGGGTCCTTGTTAGCTGTATACCTTTGCCTGTTGTTAAGTCCACCCTGCTGCTACATCGGTGGGTTGAGAAGTGGCTGGTTTGAAATACTCGTCTCAAGCTTCTGTCATCAGCCTCTTTATCCTGACAGTCTATTACAGCAACTGGGTCAGAGCTGCCCCAGTTTAGCACAGCCTCTGTCAAGACCCCTGGCAGACGACAGCCGGAGGCACGTGGGCAACCCAGACTTTGACGCATCAGAACAGAGGCTCAGACGGTGCGGTGTTCAGGAAATGGCGGTCACGACCCAAACAGCAGGAGCACAACATGACAAAGAATTGGCTAATATCAGAGCGCTGTGTTAGGAGACGAGGCTTTGGCAGGTTCCTCTGCCCTGCTGGAATCCAATGAGCCTGTCGCCTGCCAAAAAATAGTTAGCTGTCAGGGTGAAAAACAAAGGCAGAACTGCAGAGCCCATCTCACGCTTCAACCTGCCAAAGCCTGCTCAGAGGAACTCATTCATAAAGAGAGCAGAAGAGTAAATGAATAAGAAAGGGAATCAATGAGTAATGGAGTATATGAACAGAGAAGAAGAGAGTTCATGAGAAATAAGAAAAGGCTCAGAACAGAAACAAAAGATGTATACAAATTTAAGCGATCGTATCTTGTGGTTACAGATTAAGGATTAATGTGCACGTTCGATCCTAAAAAGGGGAAATTCATTAACTCTCTCCCCACCAGCATTAACATTTTGTATAAGCAAGCAACATTTTGAACAAAAAGCTGAGAAAAATCACACTTTTGATATAGACTACATCTGGATCAGATTCACAGCGATGCTCAAAACATCGATAGAGTAAATAACTTCTATAAAAAGCTTCACAGTCCTGTATAATAGTGCATCCTATCATACAACAGTGAAAACACGGAAACATGGGAAAATGTGAGGAAGCGTTATTCTGTAAATGGAGAGACAATACAGTGTCCGAGAGAGCTCAACATGCTGCAAATGCGTTTGAACACTGAAAATACAGAAACGCGCAGCAAATTCCCACAACACAAACTAAGAAACAAGCTTTCCTGAAACATTTTCGATGTGGTCTGTACACATTTGCACCGCGTTTCTGTTTTTGTTGTTTGTTCTGTATTTGCGGCACATTTCTGTTGCTTGTTTGTTTGTTTTTTTGCAGTGCGTTTCTCTGTTTGTGTTTTGAGTCTTTGCAGCGCCTGTGTTGTCAAATTGATGAAGATGTTTTCTTAATTTGCACGGGGTTTTTTTTTTTTTTTTTTTCATTTGTAGCACGTTGAGCTCTCTCGCCACCGTAAAAAAGAATTAATAGGAGTTTCCCCAGAAACTCTTTCACACGAATACTGATTACCAAATAATTTCCAAGTGCCACTGACTCTTTTCCTACATTGATGGGAAATTTTTATTGTGTTTTCACTGTTGTACGATAGGAGGCGCTATTACACAGAACTCTGGAGCTTACGGTAGGGGGCGCTATAACACATCTTCTGAAAGATAAGTGAATCTCTCGATCAAAACACAGGCAAAAAAAAAAAAAAAAAAAAGGCGAAAACAATTGATTGCACAGAAAAACGCGAACATCGAACATAAAACAGCATATAACTGTAAATCAAAACTGCCAAACGTTACGGAATAAAATGCTGATCCAGGAAGTGGTTCAAGAAAGTGAAGGTTTTGGGGTGTTCATATTAGTGACCTACAACATCTATGTTTTGAGCATCTTTCTGAATCTAATCCATATGTAGTCTTTAACAAAAATGCCATTTTCTCAGCCTTTCTCCCCCAAGATGTTGCTTTTTTATGAAAATAATGATATTTTTTTTTTCTTTTGAAATATTGCATGTTCAGATATACATACAATAAAATATTCTGGGGGCCATTAAAGTTTTGTGAAAATGATCAAAAAGCCAGCTAGCAGTGGCTGACAACTATATATATATAAAAAAAATTATAATAAAAAAGCTGGTGGGGAAAGAGCTAAATTCAATAGGTTCTAATGTAGTTTCCAATAGTGTGTATGGTCTTCAAAATATCTAATTTTGTATGAAAGAAAGTCTTATTTTGGAATGACATGAGGGTGAGTAAATGATGATAGAATGTTCCTTCTGGGTGAATTAATTCAGAAAAAGCAGGAATTTATTTGAAGTATGTATTAAGTATTTACTGAGTCCCTTGCTTCTATTCTAATTTATACTTGGTTACCAGAATTCAAGTTACTCGCCCATCCAAGTATTGTAAATCACTGCTTCAATTAAATACTAAAGAGCTATCATTCACTCTCAGAAAGAAAGGTACAAAACTGTACCTTTTAAGGTACAAGTGGCCGTCGCTGGGGTGGTACCCTGAAGGGTACAATTTTGTACCTCTAGTCAGAGGTACAAAATTGTACCTTCCATCTTTGTACCATTTAAGGGGCAATTTTGTACCCCAAGGAACAATTTTGCAAAGAAGGCAAAAAAAAAAAGTATACCTTATTAAAAGCATCCTCAGGATACGGTCTAACCATTTTGATTATTTTGGTGTCTGTGTGCATGCATAAATAAATAAATACCTTGGCTAACAAATAGACAATTTTATTTAGAAATGTTCTTTTAAAAAGATTTCATTACATCTCACAACAGCAAGCATGTCAAGAAAAAACTAGCTATTCAATAAAAAATTCAGAAAAACTCAAACAAGTAAAACAGCCTTATTACACAGGCTACATCAAGAACTGCACATTTTGACGTTTGCAGCAGTTTGTCTTCAGCAAGTGTATCTTGTGTTAATAAATAACTTGTCATCAACGTGGTACGTGTCTAATGCCTGGTAATCAACCTCTTCACCTGGCAAGAGGACAGTCCATTCATTCTCACATTTCACACAGTATGAATAAAAATGACGACAAAAAGAAACCGGAATAAAAAGCTTGCCACACAATAACCAGTCTGTGTCTATGTTAAGAATGTACTTAATCTGAAAAAACAGTGGAACAGCTTCTGCATGCAGATGACCCACAGTAAACACATCTTTTACACAGTATTTGACATCATTAAGCACTACTTCTGTTACTCGTTGAAGTTCTTTGCCTTCAAAATTTACATGGCTGTACTTCTTATTTGCTTTCACTGAATGCTGTAGAGCCACAGGCAAAGATCAAAATGGTGTGCTCACACAACATCCAGCAACTCTCTCATATTCGCCCAACATATTAACAGAAGACAATTCCCAACATTGTCTGTGTTGATGTCGATTACTTAAAGTGGATGAAATGTTAACAAAATTTCTACACGTGCTGGCAACCTGTTTAAAATATTGATGTTTTCCTTCAAATCTTAAACACCATAAAGAACGCAAAGATTTGCCTGGCAGATTTCGATCCCATCAACTTTGATGACTGCAGTGACTCTTCTTGTAAACACAGTTTTCCAGTCAGTGGTCTCCTGTACTTGAACAGTAGGATATGGTGAGGATGGTTCACTCTAAATGACAAAGCACAAAACAGATTCTGTATCAGTAAAATTTTCTCAGCAGTTGACTTAACTGATGGAGAGAAAAATTGACATGCATAAAGACTAAGATAATTAATATTCACTCATTTGCATTTTGCCAAAATACAGTTTAAGGATTGCAGAGAAATGTAAAACTATATACGCACCTCTCCAAGCACAATGAAATGTTCAAGTTTCTCTCTGAACAAGGCTGGCAACATGAGAAGTGCTGCTTTAAAATCAATTCCTGGAACATAAAATGTGATACACAAACAAATATGTAAAAATCTATCAAAAGGCAAGAATTTAATAGGCTTAATAAAGTGCTAAATAGAGTTTAGGACCAAGATGGTCTTCACAGAGAGATTCTTCTCTAGCTTCTTTGTGCAGCTTTGCTAGAGGGGATTTCCCTTGAGCGAGCCGTAGCACGCTTGATGTAATGTGTCCAAAATGTTCTCGAAAATGGCGGCTCAGTTGAACACATTTATACAGGAAACCAATTTCTTGATAAAGCTGCAGTTAATTGAAAGACAAGCATAAGTAAATCAGAGAATTGTATACAGTTTTAGTGTGTTACATGTTAATGAGATTTTGTAATTTCATAATTATAATTTGCACACTAACCCCTGATGGACTCTTCAAGAATGGATATTTGTTGACGACATCTTCAACAGTCATACCAATAGTAATCTCCTGCCGCCTCCAGGCAAAGGTCCTCCTCATTCGATCTTCAACAATGTGAGTCTCTGGCTGTGTCCTTCTATATTGGTCCTGCAGGACTTTCACATGTCCCTCTATTGATGTAGCATCCTCTCCAACAGCATTAATCTCCTTGTGCATAGACAAAAACAAAACAGATAGAATTTTATTTCTAGAGATGCACCGAAATTTCTGTGCTGAAAATTATTGGCCAAAAATGCCATTTTCATTTTTTGGCCAAAAGAGAAAATGGCCAAAAATATGAGCTGAACATGTACACAGGTTTCACTCTCTGTCTAGCTGCTGTCACCGAACAGTGTGATGCTCCACTCAATATTTTGCTCCATAAAAATGTATTCCACTTGTGTATCGCTCCAACGAAATAACACGCTGACAGGAAATTTCTGTGCATCTAGAATTTTCTGTTTTGGCCAAGAACTTTTATTTTGGTGCATTCCTAGTTATTTCTAATTTTGGGCCGGAGAATAATGAAAATTTTAGCATTTTGTCACTTAAAGGGTTAGTTCTCCCAAAAATGAAAATTATGTCATTAATGACTCACCCTCATGTCGTTCCAAACCTGTAAGACCTCCTTTTATCTTCGGAACACAGTTTAAGATATTTTAGATTTAGTCCGAGAGCTCTCAGTCCCTCCATTGAAGCTGTGTGTACGGTATACTGTCCATGTTCAGAAAGGTGAGAAAAACATCATCAAAGTAGTCCATGTGACATCAGAGGGTCAGTTAGAATTTTTTGAAGCATCGAAAATACATTTTGGTCCAAAAATAACAAAAATTACGACTTTATTCAGCATTGTCTTCTCTTCCGGGTCCGTTGTGAGCGCGTTCACGACGCTGTTGACTTGTTTTCTTGTGCACCCAGTAACAAAGAAAACATGTCAGCAGCGTCATAACGTCAACTGTCACAGCAGTCAGTCGCACTCACAACGGACCCGAAAGAACAGAGAATCCTGAATAAAGATGTATTGGACCAAAATGTATTTTCGATGCTTCAGAATATTCTAACTGACCCTCTGATGTCACATGGACTACTTTGATGATGTTTTTCTTACCTTTCTGGACATGGACAGTATACCGTACACACAGCTTCAATGGAGGGACTGAGAGCTCTCGGACTAAATCTAAAATATCTTAAACTGTGTTCTGAAGATGAACTGAGGTCTCACGGGTTTGGAACGACATGAGGGTGAGTCATTAATGACATAATTTTCATTTTTCGTTGAACTAACCCTTTAATTTGAGAACAATACACTGGTAACAAGTGTAAAAATATTAATATTATAAAAATATGCTCTCACCAAAGGCCTTGTAATTTCTTTGCAACTGCTTTCTTCAGGTTGCAGAGACTTTTTTGAATGACCAAACTTCTGTTTAAGTCTTTTCACTTCTTCAACTTCAGCCAAAGGTGTCCGCTCAAATTTACTTCGGAACTTCAAAAAATGCAGGGAAAGCTGTTGATGGGCTGATATTACTATTGGCAAAAGAGAAAGTAATATTTAGACATTGCAGAGTTGCAGGTATACATAAAATAGCACAAATACGGTAAAGTAACTGTTTCAATACTGAAAAGACAAATAATTACATTAACAAACAAAAACACTAACTTCAGAATTTTATCAAGTTTTATTTAAAATATGTGCCATACCCATTACTTGATCATCTTAGTTGTCAATTCATACACTGTGGTAACCCAATAAATAATTATATAGTAAACATAAATGGTGATGCACCAAAAATGCTGGGCACACTGGGCTGAGACTGTACACTCTCCATGTAAAAGCTTCTGTTATCTTATCTGCTCAAGTTGTATTTTCTGTTGATATTTTTGACAAAGAAAATGGCAGAAATTTTAGAGCACCTCTAATACATTGTTGCAGATCCAAGAAATTAATAAACTAAGCACTAGTAAAAGTACAGCAAAGCAAAATGTAGAAGCATGCATGGGAAATAACCTAGCTACTTTTAAGATTTGCTTTAAGAATAGCTCTCTGAAACAAATTAAATATTATTAAACAGCAATTACCTTGCTCCAGCTCTTGACTGGCTTTCTACAGGCACAGGTTCAAGAGTTAATGTCACTGTCTCCTTCATCTCCTTCATCAATCTTTCATCATTTCGATGAAATTTTGCTTGTTTTTTAAATGATCCCTCAAAGAGGAATGAAATCATTGACTCAGTCAGTCCGATGTCAACAGTCTCTCCATCCACATCATTGTCTATAACATAAAAAAGAAGTATCATTTAATTACCCATCAAACTGAAGCATGTACTAAACCAGTGTTTTTGAAGCTTTTCCTATTAACATTAATTGGATAAGAAATCAAATACACTGTTGGATAAAATATATTGATATTCTATATATTAAGTATGAGTAAAAACACAATGCATTAGTCTCCAACCCTGCTCCTGGAGAGCTACTGTCCTGCAGATTTCAGCTCCAACCCCAATCAAACACACCTGAAGCAGCTAATCAAGGTGTTCAGGGCTACTTGATAATTACAGACAGGTTTGTTGGAGCAGGGCTGGAACTGAAGTCTGCAGGACGGTAGCTCTCCAGGAGCAGGGTTGGAGATCCCTGCATTAGTGTTCAGCGCTTAATCCATGATGTTCACGTTCCCTCATTTGGGATATGAATAAAAAGACTGCAGAAAAATAAAATCTCTCCGTGAACACACGTTACCGAAAAAAACATTTTAAAAGTGAGAGAGACACCTCCCCCGCTTACAAACATCTTAAATTAACGTTACTGTCATGTTTGTAACGAATAAATATTCGCTCAGATGCTGTCCTTTTACTTAATTAATCACTTGCTTTGCTGTATCTAACGTTACACAAAATGTTTGTGTGATAAGGAGTGCGTTGGGCAACTCTCCTGCTGCCCATTACAAAATGTTGTCATACTCGCAAAGGCGGGAAAATTTGCCTCAAAATGTAAAACGTCAATCACTAAGTAGCTACCGTACAAATGGTAATATTGCAAATATATTCCGTAGTGGCCATAGTTATTATTATTTAAGCAACAAGGTATGAGAGGCGGATAAAAAAAAGATCACGGATATCACCGGGAAAATCCTCAAGTAACGTTACACACTTCAAACTTTTAAAAAATGTAACAGCATAACGTTACTCACCTTCAAACTTTTTCCTCTCCTCTTCAGTGACTTCGATACCAAATTGTATTAACTCCTTTATTAATTTAGCTGTAGACATTCTAGTCAGCTCCATCCTGCAGGCCAACGAACGTTAACTTACACCAGCCAGTCTGACGCAAGCATTTTTAGCGGGCTAGAGCAGGGGAACATCAAGTTCAACAAAATTAACCGAACACTGCGTCCCACGTGTATAAATAAGATTATATAACATTATTCCGCATTTACCTGAGAAATATTAACTCCAAAACAGACTCCGCGTTGAAAACCGTGCGAGGTTCCGTCAGAGCACGTCCGCATCAATCGCCTAAACTGAACGGCTCAAGCCAAGCGAGGGAAATTTTCTTAAAGAGACATCAACGGTAACGTCTGCATGAGCACGTTTTGAATATAATTACTTGAGTATAATTAAATCTTGCCATTCCGCATTGTCCTTATTCCAAATGTCATTCAGCGTCTTAAAAATGTAATAATTCAAAGGTCAAAATTTAAAAGTTTTAAATTAATAAAAATAAATTTAATAAAAAAAGCTTTTCTGACTACTATAATATTACAACAACAACAACAACAACAACAACAAAACCTTAACAGTTATTCAAAAGATTTAATTTAATAATTTCATTAGCTTTATTTTTTTTATTATTATTATATCTTATATCTATCTCATTTTACAGGTGGGGGACAAGTACACTGTTTGAAAATGTATTTTTTACATTTAAAGAAATGTAATATGTATTGATGCTATCATGAGTTGAGGCACATTAAAGTAATAAACAAAAAAAAAACAAAAAAAGAAAAACACATAGGCCTACTCTAATTGAGGCTAAACTTTAAAAAAAAAATATATATATATATAAGTAATTCCAAGGTACAAAAATGTACCTTTCACATCTGTATCCCAAAAGTTGTACCTTTATAACTTATTTTGGGACCATAATTGTACCCATAAGGACCTACTGTGTACCTTTAAAGGTACCATTATATTTTTTGTTCCCCTAGGAACAAAATTGTACCTCCACAGTACCTTTTTTTCTGACAGTGTTGATAAACAGTTACTCTCTCATGGCCAGACACTTAAAATTGATTGTAGCGCTTAATCTGAGCAAAAAGAAGCATTGTGGTGGATAAATGTTTTTTTTTTTTTTTTTTTTTTTTACCCTTGGGCCTTTTAAGGATATTATCAAGATTTAAATATTAAATTTGTAGACAGCAGTTGGTAAGCAGCCAAACTAAGGATTTTTTCTCCTGTTTAGCACCTAGGTAGTATATCATGGTTATTGCAAACCAATTTAATGGCTGAAGTGATGCCAATTTAAACCCCAAGAAATGTCAAGTCATCAATGAGCAGGCAACAAAACACAAATGAAAGAGGTACTAGAGGTTAGTTGCATGCCGATTAGCATACAAAAAGGGATTTTGTCTTCTTAAAAAAAAAATAATAATAATAATAATAAATGGGTCATAATCATAAATGTGCAGCATCTGAAAATAGTTCCCAGCAACTCTGCAGCAACACAAACTAACTGAGGACTATTTTCAGGCACTGCGTAATATCACTGCGCCTGCTGCACCAGTGGTACGGCAGCAATTCCTTGATTATTACGCCGGAATGACAGTATAGTTCCCAGGCAAATCAGACTAGAAAATCAGAACTTTTCATTTTCTGTCAGTCTTAGTACACAATGTAACTACAGAAGAGTCAAGTTTTAAATAGGAAAAATATAAAAACTCTTTGGTCATTTTTGAGCGAGATGCTAACGGTCTAATCAGATTCAATGATCTATGCTAAGCTAAGCTGAAAGTGCTACCGGCAGACCCGGAGGTTGGATGAAACCGTAAAACTCAACTGTTTAACTCTAGGGGAGCTGGAAATGCATCACATACATACATCACAAAAGAAGAAAAGTTCAGTTTCATTGCAACTTTAAAGGAACACTTCACTATTTTCAAAAATAGTGAAGTGTTCCTTTAAAGTTGCAATGAAACTGAACTTTTCTTCTTTTGTGATGTATGTCCAAATAATTTAAAACTGTATGGTGGGCACTTGTGAGCGTTGCAGTCAAAAATGAATGCAAGCAAAATGATCCCCATTCACATGGATGAGTGAAAATGACTTAACACTGTATTACGCATTCCAGGCCAGTAGCCACTTTGTAAAGAAACACTACGTGCCTCTGCACAGGTCTATACACTGAACACCTAATATGCATGCTCGCAATGCTGTCCTTTTCAAAAATGTGCTTTTTTGTAGTTTACGCAGAGCTGATAAGGGCATCATTTTAAAAAAAAAAACTCACATTTTGAAACAAATGCATTTTCAGGCCACCAAAATGCTATCATGTAATTGGACGGTCAAAACACATAAAACGGTTTCTGTTTTTACTTAAAAAAAAAAAAGTGTGAATGCCCCCTTAGTTATATGCATGGATCAACCGTTCACAACAAGGTATATAACAAAATTTCATGTTGACTTTAAATTGAATTAACCCAGGATATTCATAAATCTGAGTTGCTGATGGTAAAATGTGCAAAATGTAATCTGCTTTGGTTTAGCCAGGAGGAAATCGTTCTTTTGACAGTTAAGCCAAACATTTCACAAGCATATGTTCTAACAATGATTCATGCTAATTCACACATGTGTTAGGGGAGTTAAAGGAAATTGCTATTAAACAGGCTATTGGGTTCCCTCATAGAGCTGGTATACGGTTAGTACAGGCCAGAACATTCCCACAGAGGCCACACTGTCACTTCCAAACATCAGGGGGAAAATCTCCCGGACAAGTCTTGTACCCAGGAGGCAATGCTGCCTATCACTGTCTCACACCTGTGCACTAGTATAATTTATCTCTCTACGCCTCTACTGCCTTCTTTTCTGGGACTCCTTCAATTTTTTACTTATCAAGTCACTGCTCATCAAGTCGGCCTCGCTCAGTACACAGAGCATCAGGCGGAGGGGAATTACACGACTGCAAGGTGTGAGGATGTCAAGGGCACATGCTGGATTTCGAGATTGTTACAACAGCATGTCTAAGTTTGCTGATTTTCGCTTATTGTCTGCAAATATCCACATCCAAACGTTTAGGTTTTGTGTAATTAATTCCAAGTTCTGTGTCTTCTTCTGCTCCACTGATGACCGTTCATCAGAAGCTGTGTACTGACGACATTAATCAAAAATTCATTATGTTACATGTTTCACCAGTGTCCAATTTTAGAGGGTTTTAAAATCATGAAACAGACTTATGTTTTTCCCCATATGCTGCCTTTCACATCTCAGCTCACGCATTAGCCTGGAGCAAGAGATCTAATGCGCTGCTGGTGAAGGACTGGAGACTGTTCTCATGGTGCCATCAGGCAGTCAGATTTGTCAGGACATCATTTTGGCTTGTGCCAGCTGAGCAGCTCTTTGAGGTGAATGGGAATGCTAACGGATCGCTCTCTCCAGGTATTTTAGACCTCCTTGATCACTCACTTGTCGGGGGTTTAGGTAAGGCAGTGGATTGAGGGAGGCTGCATGTAAACATACTTGAAACATCTCAGACAATCTCTGAAGGATTCGTGTGGTGAATCAGTTCCCGTGCTGAGATTCAGGTAAGGTTTGAGTGCAGACAGTAACAGCTAGTGAAAGAGCATGCTCTCTACAACACACCGTATCATCCTGCCCAATAACTGACTCCTGGAATTTCAATTAAATTCATATCGATTTTGGCGTTCCGCTGATCTCGGTGTCAGAAATAACTCCCGACTCTAGTGCAACATATATTGAAATTAGGGGTCAATTATAAGATAATTTAGTTAGAAATGAGAATAAGAATGAAGCTTTAAAACTTTGGCGATGTATTAATTTAATTTTTAATTAAATGTAAAAAAATGTAAATAAAAATGTAAATTTTATTCACCAGACTGACACTGTTGAACAGGATGAGAGCTGACATTGATATGAACTGATAGATTCTTAATCGATTTTACATTTCATTTTTGTCATAAAACATTTTCCATTTTTAATAAACATGAAGTATTGCTTTCTGGTCTGAGGCAAGATTTTAGAGTGGGGATAAAATAAAAAGTATACATTACGAAATTTATCATTTGTCTGAATAACAATCTACTGATGATCTCTGATTAATATCAAAGTGTATTTGATGCTATTTTTTAAAACAAATGGCTTTTTTCCACTCTAGAATTAGAAAAAAACATTACCCTTCATTGTACCACTGATATGCAACATCACTTTTATCTAAAAGGCTCCACAGCACAGCAATCCCAGGGTCAGTCTCTCAGGACCAGCGCAAGGTTAAGCAAAGATTGTGATCTCAGTAATTACAGTATGTAGGTAGCACATGGGATTCACCTCTGCCTTCGATTTATTTGTATTAACAGCTCTGATTTTTATCCACCAAGTTATCAGGCAATCCATGGAGGTTATTTCTTGGGATGGGGAAGTTTAGGAAATGCAGTGAAAAAGGCAAAACAACAGAGTCATTGTTTGAAACACTTGGAATATTGAGTTCAAAAGTAGTGATATTTACGGAACTTTCATTTGAAACAATTGTGAATCAATTAAAAAAAAAGGGAAAGGGAAAACAGCAGAAACTTGCATCTTTAGGTTCCGGGACGAGACATCATTGTATCCACCACTACCTAACAATATGTTACTTAATAAAAGTTCACCTTGCAATTCCGGTGTTAAATACCTATTTCATAATAATAAATGACCACTAGATAGTATAAATTGCTGAACTTTGAATGTTTAACGAACAATCAGCAAAACACGAAGCACAAGGCTTGTGCTTACTGGCCATTCGTGTCTTCGAAAGAAGCTGATTCTGTTAAGTTTCTTTAAACTGTTCAGCAACAAAAACTCCTTGAACTGCATACTTTTCCTTTTCAAAGTACCTAAAGTCTTTTGCAGCTTCTGGATCAATTCTGTGCCGTTTCAGAAAAGACCTAGATTTTATGATCTAAAAATTCAAGGAGCAAGTAATAGTCTTGAGTTCTGCCCAAGGGTGACCTTTAAAATAAAATCGCAGATATTTTGTGTTAAGCAAACTAAACGTGGGACCTTTCTCACACACACACACACACACACTGTGGCTTGGGGTAAAAAAAAATCTAGATGGCTTTGGTTTAAACTTCGCTGGTGTGCAGAGATGGTTTCTAACCAAACACACTTGAATACTGGCCATTTAGCCACTGCCAGTTTAACAATTCTCTTATTGGATTGTGATAAATTTTATGGTGTTGTGATAAACTGTGGTAAAACAAAGGGACGCTTTTATGAGCTCTGAAACAGTCAATGGAAGCTCTTTTTATTATGTAGGTCTTTATAGCATACTTTCACAGCATGACATTGCTACAGCTGTACAGATAAAGAATCCACATAAAAGAGCTTTGTGTTTTGGGTTTTTCGGTGCTCTGGGTTTCTCTTTCATTTTACGGCGTCCCCTCTGGTCATTCTTTTACTACTGCAAATTAGAGACAAGAAAGAACATTTGTCGTTTCAATTGAGTTCATGCAAGCAGAGATAGGATGTGAGTACTGATGGGACAAAGAACAAATATATATATATTTGCTCTTTGTCCCATTTTGTGTTCAACAGACAACATTGGTGGGAGAGTAACTGTGAACTACCCCTGTAACTTCTTATTTTTCAATCAAATTGTTTTAATATGCTTTTCTGATCTAATAGAAACCCAGCTGAGATTATTGAAGCTTCCCCCTCTATTGTTTTATCCAGTAGGCATTTGCTCAAAAAGCACTATAGTAACATTGTTTCTGTTTGGGGTCAATTAAAAAGGCCTTGGGGTCTTTTGGACCTTTAACAGAAGATGAGAGTTTAAGCTTCAAAGTTGATGTGCTAGAACTACAACATCTGCCACAAAGCAAACTGTGAGGAACAAAACAATGGGAGAAAGAGAATAAATAAATGCAACCTCACACTGTATCACTGCTCTGTCCACATCTCCATATGGAGCTCAAACAATTGATAAACAGAACACAAGGCAAAAGCCAGCCTGCTAAAGAGAACACATTTCTCCTCAAAAAGCAAGATTAGCAGATCTAGTAAAGCAGGATCCAAGCGCCTCAGAGCTCCAGAGCGTCCCATCAGCATTACAGCAGCAGCCAGTTCACAAGCCCTATTATCACCATGCCTTTATTTTTCCCTCAGCGATGTTTCACATTAAAGCAGAGCACTGTGAGCTTTTACACTGATTGGCAGATTGACATAGACGGAAGTTTACAGCCTACACAGATCTGTCAACATCTGATCTTCCTGTGACGCATGTCTGATCATACCCATACCCAATACATGAAATGGAAATTTTATGTAAAAAATTGTCCATGGTCCCTTTATATACATATAAAAAAAAAATTCATCCAACAGACTCCATATGGTCTTATTGTTTATACATTCATAAGCCATATATGTTGGTTAAAACTGCTGGAAAATCTGTTGTAAAGCTTCTTGAAGTGGTATTTTTTTTAAGTTGTAACAAGTAGGGTTGCGTATTACGGACAAGATCCATATTTCTAGGAACCTTGGTTGCATTAAGACACATGCATTTCAGTTTTGCTTTAAATTCCTGTGTGCGCATTTTAATGCATTTTAAACCATTCAAGCACAAGACAAGAACTCAAAAACAAGCCAACACACCAAAATAGCCTCTCATTTAGTTGAGTTTTCTTTCATGTCCTCTAGATCTTAAATGGACAAATACACATCTGATCTTTATTGTATTTATAAAAAGAAAACTATGCAGTGATTTTACCTTTCATTACACTTTATTTCAATGTCTGTACCTGAACGTATTTATTTGTGCTAGTGCTTATTTGTTTATTTGGTCTTATTTTCTTACTCTTTACTTTTATTACTGTTTTATGACTGTTTACTTGACTTTAATAATGTAAGTCTATAATAGTTAGTCTAGTTGTTTTTTCTGTGATGCTGTTTTATTTTTGTTAAAACCATAGGCAAAAATTTCCTTGTGTAAATATTCTTTATGTTGCTGGTTTTGGGCATTCAGCTACAACAGACTGTTTTTATTAATTAATTAATAACAGATTATATATTTAATATCTGAATGTTGGACTTCATTGGAATCGAAACTAGGACTCATTAAGAAATGGAATTGATAAGCAGAATCAGAATCAGAATTGCTAAAATTTTAATGAGTGTTGGATTCGACGCTTCGCAGAGGTCGCTGCTGAGGATTGGGATGAAGATTGTTAAATAAGGGCTTGAGTTTGGGTTTCTCACAATTCTATGGATTCTGAAGAATTTTTTTAAAATTAATTTTGTGATTTTATGTTGCATTTTTGGTGTTTTTTATGGCACCATTGTCATTGTTTCAACATTTCCCTAATAGAAAACAAAATAAATATTACTTGATTAAAAACTAGAAAACTATTAAAATATATAACTCATTGTAAGGTTTTAAAGTGTAGTCTTGTTTAACATTATATAATCCTTCGAAATGAGTTGACAGCAGAAATCACACAGAACAGAACAAAATGTTATTCAATATTAAGTACGTAAGTAAACTGTATTTAATACATTTGTACACATTGGCATGCCTTTGAAATTGTTTATACACAATATATATATATATATATATATATATATATATATATATATATATATATATATATATATATATATATATATATATATATATATATTAGATGCTGTAAGTCAGTATTGTACATTTCAGAGTCTATGCAAATGTGAGTGAATGTACATGTGGTAGAACCACACTTAACATGAAAATACATACAAATTCTCATGAGATCTTTTTGAAAGATGTGGAGAATTTCATTGGATCTTAACTAAATATTTTTAGAGTAGATAAGAAGCCCCTGAGGTGATTTTAATGGATGGATATTGAGCAAGACAAATGTATGCCTTTCCCCAGCTGGCTGTAAGATTTACAATACCCCCCCAACCCCCCCTTTTTAATTTCTTAAAGTACCTTGTGATGTAAGCACTTTTCATCCTGTGCTGCATGCCAAACACACCAGCACATGAAGCTTCCCTCTGCAGGCAAGACAGGTGCAAAATATCCAATACATTAAAATGAACTCATACAATTACAATATCATCAAAAAGTTTATTTATTTCACTAATTCCAATCAAAAAGTGAAACTTGTATATTATATTTATTCATTACACACAGACTGATAAATTTCAAATGTTTATTTCTTTTAATTTTGATGTTTATAACTGACAACTAAGGAAAATCCAAAATTCAGTATCTGAGAAAATTAGAATATTGTGAAAAGGTTCAATATTGGAGACACCTGGTGCCAGACTCTAATCAGCTGATTAACTCAAAACCTGCAAAGCCTTTAAATGGTCTCTCAGTCTAGTTCTGTAGGCTACACGATCATGAGGAAGACAGAATTGACAGATGTCCAAAAGACGACCATTGACACCTTGCACAAAGAGGGCTAAACACAAAAGTTCATTGCAAAAGAGGCTGGCTGTTCACAGAGCTCTGTGTCCAAGCACATTAATAGAGAGGCGAAGGGAAGGAAAAGATGTGGTAGAAAAAAAGTGTACAAGCGATAGGAATAACTGCACCCTGGAGAGGATGTGAAACAAAACCCATTCAAAAATTTGGGGGAGATTCACAAAGAGTGGACTGCAGCTGGAGTCAGTGCTTCAAGAACCACTACACACAGACATACAGTATGCAAGACATGGGTTTCAGCTGTCGCATTCCTTGTGTCAAGCCACTCTTGAACAACAGACAGCGACAGAAGCGTCTCGCTTCAAAAAGCTACCAGTACCTGGTTTAAGGACCATGGTATCCATGTTCTTAATTGGCCAGCAAACTAAACCCCATAGAAAATCTACTATTGGGAAGAGGAAGGTGAGATATGCTAGACCCAAGAATGCAAAGAGCTGAAGGACAATATCAGAGCAACCTGGGCTCTCATAACACCTGAGCAGTGCCACAGACTGATCGACTCCATGCCACGCCGCACTGCTGCAGTAATTCAGGCAAAAGGAGCCCCAACTAAGTATTGAGTGCTGTACATGCTCAAAATTTTCATTTTTATACTTTTTAGTTGGCCAAGATTTCTAAAAATCCTTTCTTTGTATTGGTCTTAATTTATATTCTAATTTTCTGAGATACTGAAATTGGGATTTTCTCTAGTTGTCAGTTATAATCATAAAAAAAAAAAAATAAACATTTAAAACATTTGAAATATATCTGTGTATCTGTGTGTAATGAATGTATATAATATACAAGTTCCACTTTTTGAATAGAATTAATGAAATAAATCATCTTTTTGATGATATTCTAATTATGTGACCAGCACTTGTATATCATTATGTATGCCAACAATTCAGAATCAAACATGACAATAAACAAACAAGAGAAATACAATTATATGCAAACATCACAGCTGCTTCATGCAAATGTCATTTTAACCATCTAATGTATTCTAGGCCATATCATTAACTCCAGCATTTTAGCAGAAAATCTCATTTGACACTGATGTCTGTGAAACTGTCTCAGCGTTTGACATACCTGACTGAGTGCAATGCAATGTGGCATAGATTTCTGCTCGAGAGAGCACACCTGTCAAAGAAACATTTTCTCTTATAGAGCAGGTGCATCATAAAAGTCCAAACACACAAACTGAAGAGATCTGTTGTGACCTGAGGGGAACATCAGGCTGCATCAAAGAGTGAAGCCAAAATCTCCACAAAAATTAATCTACATTGACATCATAGAGAGCAAAGAAATATAATATATTGGGTATATTATACCATTTTGGGTAGCATATAAATTGAGGGCATGGTGGTTAATTGGATGATCGTACATAAAAAAATTTACAAGCACCTTGATTTGCTGATTATGATAGGCCTGTCATCTTTGGAAATTTATCTTGTGCTGTGTATTTAATTAATCATCTAGATTTTTACAATTAATATTTTGAACTATTATTTTGTTAAGTGTATTCCTGTCCAGTCTGGAAGATCCAAATTACATAGGTAATACATTTTCATTATCAAGGACAGGCAAAAATATAAAATCATCTAAAAATTTAATGCACTTAGGGATTTAGCATAACAGGGATAATACGGATGATAGTAACAGGGTTATGAATTATGCTGTTAACTCAGTCATTATTAATAAATCAAGCAAAATATACAATAGAGTAAAATTAAAATAGGTCAATCTTGTCCTTATATTTATAATATTTTGTTGTCACAATTATAAGGGTTCACAACTATTTAAAACACACACACACACACACACACACACACACACACACACAAAAGTGATATTTATGTTGTGTGCATAAAGGAAAGTGCTCGAACTGTTGCTGTGGTTCCTCAAATCAGGCAAACGCGATTTCTGCTTTGGAGCGTACAATTAGCGCATTCGAGAAAAGTTTTTGGGACTGAAACGTTGTTTGAAAACAGGTGTTGAAATGCATATGTTAGCCTTTATATATATATATATATATATATATATATATATATATAAACAGCACCACAAAGTGTTTTGGCCACCTTAAAGGTGTGAGATTTTGGGGAGGTGTGGGTGTACCTACTTCAAGCATTAATTAGAGGGATTCATTTATTCATTCTGTAATTATCCTTTGCCTCCAATCTCCCCTAAACTGACAGTTGATGAAAAGATGCACGAAAGCCGTATCTGCGCATTTAACGCGTCGCAGATGTAAATAGCAAGGGTTAAAAATTCACCAAATCAACACACTGTTAAAAACAGGAGCAGGTATCTTGCTTAAATGAAACGCGTTACCTGAGTTTTGAGGGGTTCTCCGTGCTCAATGATGCTTATAAAAGGAATTTCCAAAAAAGAGGACATAAATTCCATTTGTACTATTTCCTCCTGCGTCTGAGGGAAGGCGAGCACAGCCGAGACCCCCTGGACCACTATATCCTGACACACACACCTGAAGAGCGACTCGGGGTCTCCGCTCGGGGCTTCCCGAGCCACCACGTCCAGGCTCAAGTTGTACGGAAGGAAGTTGTTGCCGCTCTCGGCGAGACCGCTGAGGGCGCGGTGGAGAGCCGCGCGCACCCGGACCGACTGGCGGGGAGGCAGGAGGGCACCCAGGCGCACGGTGTGTCCTATCCGCGCTAGGATGTGGCAGGGCTGCGGGTGAGAATGAGCGGGCTGGACGAGAAGGGTATGGAGAAGGAATATTTGCGATCCCAAATAAAAGTATGCCAAGAATGTGTAGAAGACGAAATTCATCCTGCTTCACTCTCAAAGGTGATGATGAGGCATTGTCAGAAGATAGCATCGCTCGCCTTGTTGTCTGCTCTTTTCTTTAACGTCCTTTATTGTTGTTGTTGTTTTTAGTGCAGGATGGTGTATGAGGAGTGATCTATGGAGTTAGGCTACTGTGTGAATGTGATACTCTGCTCAGGAGAGGAGGGGGTTTCGAGAAAGGCGTAGATGTCATTGCGTTCACACCCAAAGAAGCGCTGGAGAGGCGCATCATTAGGAAAGAGAATGACTAGTGCGTAAATACATCAACACTATTATTAAAACCAGTTTTGTACCCAAAGGCGCGCTTTTTACACTTCAATCCTCAGGTTGTTCGGGGTTTCAGAGGCAGCCTCATATGGGGCTGATTATAATCAAGATTATAAAGTTAGAGTAGTTAATTCTGACATTAATTGGTTACAGCAGGCACACAGACAATACGAAATTTCAACGCAATTCCTTAAAGGAATAGTTCAGTCAAAAATGAACTTTTTTTTAAAGAGTGTAATGGACACTATTCTACGTACTGTTGTTGTATGGCAATGCTCTGTGTGAAGATTACATACATACATATATAGAGGGATGGATGGAAATGACCCTGAACAAAAAGAGGGTGAGTGAATTTTCACAACATAGGGTGAACAGTAGGAATCCACTTTTTTTTTGTCCGGACAGCCAGCTCTAGGAAGGGTTCTGTTCCCCCCATCAAACAATCAAGCCTGCAATTAAAGAATAAACAAGCTGAGAATGGGGTAAATTAACATGAAGAAAAATAATAGAGAAGCAAGAGATAACAGAAGGCAGGTGATGTCAGTGGGTCACTGCCCGAGTATCAGGGATTTGATACGCTCCTGTCATGCAGTAAAATGGAATCTGATGAAGGTGGACTGAAGCCTTGGCCAATCACACACCCTGTTATATGCTATAAAGAACCAGAGCAGCATGGAATGTGAAACTAATGTCGAATTTCCCTTAATTACTAAGATAGAACAAAGTCACTGTTTATATTTGTCTGCTGATTATTCCTTAAGTGGTGCAATGAAATGTCAGTATAAAATAAAATCTTTGGATTTAAAGTAAAAAAAGAAAAAGAAAAAAAGACAGTTAGCATATTTGCACAATTGGTTTGAAGCTGGACCCTTTTCATACTTTTGAGTTTTGAAGTACAGAAGTAAACAAGCGCAGGGAAAATGGTTCAGCTGGTTTACAAAGGTTTATTTTGCTGCAACAGAAAAAAGGGAAAAATCCGCTATTAGGTGAAATGGTGTTAATGTCAACCCCAATCAGATGTATTTGAAAGTGTATGTAAAGGGCATAAGTAATCATTATGCAATGTTGATCATTCTTGTCAACGCTATGGAATGCCACAATTAGCATATTGCATTTCTCACAGAACATTTAAATAAGAGTGCTGATTCATTCAGTCAGGAAAGAAAATATAACAAAACAAGAAAATATATTACACTCAGCCTAATAATTGGCAATATATATATACACACACACACACACACATTTAAAATTGTCATATATATATTATTAATTATACACATTATATATATTTACAAGGTTTAACCTTCTCATCATTGTAGCTACTTTTTTAAATCAATTAGCAAACATAATTACTTCGACAAAACCTGACAGAGCTACAAGTACAATATGAACTCCTGGAGAGTGATCGTTGATAATGCACTCATATTCTTATGAACTCGTAGAATCTATCTCATCAGTTTTTTCTCATTAGGCCTCCTCGAAGTACTTTGTGCAACATCACCCAGCTTGCATGAACACTCAGCCTCATTAGGAGCCCGTCAGTCACGGCTGTCAGCTGAACCTTTTTCTGCAGCGCAGCTACCCCAGCCAATTTCCTCGAGACCGTATATTGATCAGAGTGCCTGATCAACTGATCTGAGCTCTCCTCTGGAGCTCTGCTCATGGCTAATACACACCAGAGAGCTATCCTAACCTTGTCTTTAAAGGTCTTCTGATAATAGGTGAGTTTTTTAGAGCAGAGGTAAGGTGAGATTAACGGAGTCTGCGCTGTGATACAAAAGCCAACACAGGACAACACCAATTAAATAAAACACTTTATCTCTCCAAGATGAAAAAAGGGGTTTGTGATAAAAAAGGAAAAATCTTTACTTTTAAACATCAAAAATTTACTTTTTGTACCTTGCATTTAATCCTCTCTTCCTTTTATATCCCTCATTTTCGATTTAATGTAGAATGTTTTAACATATATTCTTGCCTTTTGAAAAAACTCTTACACTATTTTCACGAAAGATTAAACCGAATGACCATCGAGTAAAAAGGAATATCATATTTTCAAACATATGTTTTTTTACATATATTTATTTAATAATATTTTGTAGGGTCATTTTTTAAAATTTAATTTTATGAATTATTCATGAATATTCCATAAATATCAACAAATTCCTGGAGATATGTACCATAAACTGACATTTTATGACTCATACTAACCTTGCCTTATCATAAAAATCTAAAATTATAAAGATATTTTAAGAGACTTGCCATGAAAACAAAAATATTGGCCCCCTTGGTAAATGATCAAAAGAAGGCTGTAAAAATTAATTCATCTGAATTGTTAATCCTTTTGATCTTATATTTAAAAAATTCACAAAATTATCCTTTCATTGGATAGTAAGAATTTAAAATGGGGAGAGATATCATTATGAAATAAAGGTTTTTCTCAAATACCCATTGGACGCAATTATTGGCCCCCTAGAAACTCTTATGAGTAAAATATCTCTGAAGGGTATTACCATTCATATTCACAATTTTGAGCACTCCAGAGTGATTATAAACATGAAATTATCCAGCCATTGCTTCCTGTTTCACAGAAATATAAAGAGGAGGGAAAACAAATCACAAAATCCCTTAATCAGCCATCAAAATGAGAAAAACAAGGAATATATTTCTGATGTGCAGCAAAAGATAATTGAGCTTCACAAATTAGTGAAGTGATTATAAGAGAGATTTCCCATTTCCACCTTCAGGGCAATAATTAAAAATTTCCAATCAACATAAAATGTTAGGAAACTGCCTAGAAGTGGACGTGTGTCTATACCGTCTTAATGTGCGGTGAGAAGGAGAGTTTGAGTGGCTAAAGACTCTCCAAGGATCACAGCTGGAGAATTGCAGATAATAGTTGAGTCTCGGGGTCAGAAAACCTTTTTAAAAAAATTGTCAAACAGCACCTACATCAACACATGTTGTTTGGGAAGGCTTCAAGAAAGATTCTCCTGGCTCATCCAAAAACAAACTATTCAGTTATCAGACACGACTGGAACTTCAAATGGGACTGGCTTCTATGGTGAGATGAAACTAAAAAATGAGCTTTTTAGCAGCAAACACTCAAGATGGGTTTGGTGAACGTAGAGATAAAAGTACCCCATGTGAACAATGAAATATACTGCTGTATTTTTGATGTTGTGTGCCTATATTTCTGCTGGACATCTTGTTTAGACTTATGGCATCATGGATTCTATTAAATACCGACAGATCAAAAATCAGTAAGTGACTGACTCTATTAGAAATCTTATAATGGGCCATGTTTGGATCATTCAACCGTACAATAATCCGAACACAATCCTCAAAAACAACACAGAAATGGGTCTCTGAGCTCAAAACCAAGCTTCTGCTATAGCCATTCCAGTCCTCTGACCTGAACCCTACAGAAAATGAGAGGAGTGAGCAGAAGAGGAGAAGCTGGGAATCTGAAGGGTCTGGAGTGATTCTGGATGAAGGAATGGTCTCTGATCTCTTGTCAGGTGTTCTCTAACCTCATCAGGCATTATAGGAGACAGTTTTGAGCTGTTAAACTGGCAAATGGAGGTTTCAAAAAGTATTGAATTAAAGGGTGCCGTTAATTGTGGCCAATGTGTATTAGAGAAAAACTTTTATTTCATAATGATATTTCCCCCCATTTTAAATTCTTATTATCCAATGAATGGATACATTTTTGTGAGTTTTTTAAATGAAAGATCAAAATTATTAACAATGCAGATGGATTTTCACAGCCTTCTTTGATCATATTTACTAAGGGTGCCGATATTTTTGGTCATGACTGTGTGTGTGTGTGTTTGTGTGTGTGTGTGTGTGTGTGTGTGTGTATATATATATATATATATATATATATATATATATACTATAAAGTCGAGTCCTCCAAAACAATTTAGGCAATTGTGAAAAAAGTATTAAATATATTTACAGTATGTTGCTTGCAAAAACAGATGGAGAAAGATTGCAGTCAGGTGGTGTACAGTAGTTCGCTTGGGTGTTATGAACAACATGTTACAAAATGTTGCTGGTTCAATAAATGTCTACTTAAAAATAAAAAAGTTGCTAGTTCCAAGAAGAACATTTAACATCTATGGGACCTTTCCATTGCACGCACGGATCTTTGAGAATGTGTTCTTCAGTTTATTAAAATGCTCTTCACACTAAGAAACACATGGCTGATTACTGAAAGGTTTTTGAGGAACCCAGAAAGATTCTTCGGCGAAAACGTTTCTATTTGAATTTCAGTATAACTGTAAAATCATCAACTGCAGGTGACGGAGATAAATTACCTCCCATTAGCCAATCCACCAGAATCTAAGGGTTGGATGACCAGGGAACCAAATTTGTAAAAAGACCCCATTTCTCATGTTTCTTGAGTTTTGAGGTGAAGCAGAACCCCATCTTACCTTTCTGTTTTCTGTTAGAGAATTGTGACAATGCAATGAGGCGGTCAGCTTTTAAATGTCACGCTGCCGCTTCAGCATTCCTGAGATGTCTGCGGTTCCACATGAGCGTGAAATGTAACAGGGTTTGAAGGCGAGTGCTTTGTACACTCGTCAAGCCAGGTGACTGAAGCAAGGAGAATCATAAATCGTCAAAGATTAAAAAAAGAAAGGGGATTTCCCACAAATGCCACAGTGTTTAAATGACACAAGCTGTTCTTTGTGGACAACGTTTTTTTTTTATCGGTTAAAATGCGCTAAGTTACTACAACTGTGAAATGTCAAGGTCAATTTATCATTCATAGTGCATGAATAATTAAAAAATACAGTAATGTAATATACCTCTGCAAGAAGTGAACACATTGCTTTTGCTGCCTATTCATTATCCTCTCAGATACAGTGAATGTTTCTTTTCTCTTTCTCGCTCTGTTTGAAAACTCTCATTCACTGTGCATCTGTCAGATCCTTCCATCCTTAATAAACGACCTGTCAGATGGTTGAACCACCTCAGGTGTTTACGAGCCTTGAGAATCTGGAATGGGTTATTCAGCATATGGTTTGTTTAGAAAATGTGTTGAAATGTATTCAGACAACAAAACAATACTTTCATAGCATTTTATTGGACAAATCTCAAAACAAGCGTAATTTACTGGAAACACCGACAGCAAATGCACCCTTTATATTCAAAATATTTCACAAATATGGACAAATACAGTACTAAAATGTATGCGGACAACATAGTTTAACTGAAAATCACCTTTATTCCTTGATTTATTGCACACACACCAAAAAAGGCTTAGAAAATAGTTACTTTGCAGGTGGTATCTTGATATAATACAATGACGCTCTTACATCAAAGTGTGTAGTGCCTAAAAAGGTACTGAAAAAGCAAGTACTGACATTCTATCAGATTTTGACACACCTTATCTTTCTTCAACTTCAAAGTTTTGGCGTAACCATTGTCACCAAGCAACAGCTTGACCTCTCAAGCTAAAGCAAAACAAACTGGGCTTCTGTCGACATGCACTTTGAAGCTCTCAGCTCCCTCCAGCGACAAAAGCTTTAACAACGTTTACTCTCATCTTGCTTCTTTTTTTTTTTTTGGTCTCTTTATTTTCCTCTGTGTTCCTGTACTCTTTAGGATGGATGGCTGTGTAAGCACTTGACATATTTTGTACCCTGCAAATTTCAAAAAAATGCTGAGTTGAACTATCACGCTCGAAGCTTCCGGATTCAATGGACTAAAGAAAGTATGTAAAGAAAATGACCTTTGAGATGTTTTATCGTACTGTTTACACAGAGATCGGTATTATTTCTAAGTTTAGGATTCTTTAATTTTTGATGATTCTTTCTGCAGGCTACATCATTACTCTAAAAGATTGAGTCATTGAATCATTGATTCAACTGATTCATTCAAATACGCTGATTCATTCAGACGCTTCATGAGCAGTGTTGGCTCCATTACTGAGAAATTAATGGTAGAGTATGTGTTCTCGGAGAGGCTAGTAATTTCAAGAAAGCACAAGATCCCACCCTCCCTGCAAATCACTCTCCAAAGCCACACCTCCTCCAAAACACATGAACGTACACAGACCGACCAGAGGCTAACCAGTGACGCAAGGAGAGATGGCGTTGGTGTAGGGTTAAATGCAACGCTTTCCATTCTCGCTCGGTCTGCACTAGCGTAATGGACTGCGCTGATAATGTATTATGTCTGCGTGAGCAGGGTGCGCAGAAGCATGCAAATATTTACCTAGACAGGAAGGTAGGACAGCCTATTATTGCCCTCGGACCGAAGGATATGACTGGATGAACATTTTACATTATTAAAATGAAAAAGTAGGACCTTCCACAGATTATATAAATATATGCTGACCACTTAATTTAACTGATTACCTTCAGGGTTTGAAGAGATTTTCAACCAGCATAACAAAAGATTTTTTCGAACCAAATCACCTACCCTGCCTTTAATTACTGTTCCCTTTAAAGTAAAGTTACTCTGATGTAATTGTATTAAATACTTTCTAGAACAATTCTATACATAACCGTGTATTTAAGATAAAAATGTAATATCTAATGTCAAAAAGTATATATATAGATTTATTTTCTGATATTTAGAAACACCATTCTTGGTTGTGTTGTTGCTTAAATATGTTACATATTACAATCCTCAGTTGTTTACTATAAACATGCTCTTATTTATTCAGATTTATTGCAATCCTTCTCATGTGTCCTGTCATCTTAACTCTAATATCTCCTTAAAATTTCAGAAATGTGTCCTTTTGTTTTGTTGATGCAGTAGTTCATTTATAAGTTAACTGTGTCTGCTTCCTCCAGACACTTATTTAAAAGCAACAGCGATGCACAGCATTTTCTAGTCCTTTGGGCGCACGCTTCATTTAGCACCAAATCCTTTCACCCTTAAAAATAAACCTCCCCTCTCTCACTCTTCTGTTTTCAGCCAATCACCTAAAAATCTAATTTCAGTTCTCAGTGAAACTGGACCGGAGCCAGAGGAGTTTGAGGCCGATAGTGGTAATGTGAACTCTGCCTAGTCTTTCCTTCCCAATTCTCTGCTTCATTACCTGGAAACCTAACAAGACAAAAACCATGAGACCAAAAAGGTCTGGACACCTGGACACCGGTGAGTGCAGTGAGAACCTATGGAGATAATAAATCTCAAATAATGAGCCACGGGGGAAACAAAGCACAAATAAGACCAGCCTCTGAAAAATATCAATGCAGTTGGTGCAGATGGGGAAAAATCTTTAAATGCCACAAAATCAAATTTCATTCAAAGCATTTGTCTCATCTGAGCTTCATTTAGCAAGTTTACACTTTTCTCATTAAATGCAAAGTAAGTCAGAGATGTTCAGTCAAAATATTACTGTAGCAATCTTATTTTCTCTGCTTCCATTTAGTTTTTAGTTTTTTTTTTACCTACTTTCATCTTCCTTTACTATGCCAATTTCTTTCTTTTATTCTAATTCTGTTTATCTTCCCTTTTTACATGACATATTAAAATATTAATCTACAGGAATGTTTATAGCCCATTAAAGACAATATGCATTGTCAATGGGATCTTCATAAAATATCTGAAATTGGAACTTTTGGATTTTTTTTTTTTTTTTTTTTTTTTTTTTTTTGCTTTGAATCAAATGTTGCAATGCCATGATTCATTTCGGAGCTGGTTGGTGTGGTTCAAGACTTAAAATTCTTTATGGAACTTTTGAGAAAATCAATGGGGAATGGACTTGCTGATAAAGTTGACAGTGCAATGAAATCACTTATTTATCGATTTCAACATCAAACAATTCTAATTATATTGAATTGCACATTTTCTGTTTTCTGAAAGTGTCTATTAAAATGTTTTATAAAGTGAAAAAATGCCCATATCCAGGGCTAACCTGTATGCATTTACTGCACAAGGACCTAGCGATTGACATTTGAAAGTAAGCTAAGCAAAAGGACATCAGATCCATAACCATTTTCCGTTTTCATTTATTTATTTATTTTTGCTCATTTGTTTACCAGAAAACATTGATCTATGGATTTGGAGACTACATGACATTTACTGTTGCAAAGAAAGGGCACAAGACAGGCTTCTACTTAACACATGGCAGTAAATCCATTAAATCTCCTGGCATTAAATAAGCAAAGTTTGTAAATAAGGACACAAGCTGGCATTGAAATGAGCACTCTGCTTGAAAGGGAAACAGCTCTCGATGGTAAACACAAGCGCTGGCTGTTTTCGCCTCACATCTTCAAGCCTTCATATCCAGCTGTGACAAATTTCCCAGCAACCCAGATGGGTTTTCTCCCTGCAACAACAGCAGTTTAACAGAGGCTGTTTAAATTATTCACATCCTTCTAGAGAACATGTTGAAATTTGAGGGCTATATTTGTATAGGACATTAAAAAAAACTAAACATTTGATTTGGTCAGGATGCAGAAATCAGTGGAGACCAAAGAGAATCAAAGTATACTGATGACAAATGCATGAAGCGAGACGGCAGTCAACACATTGCATACTGTTCTTTTAATTTGGCATCAGTTTAATAATCGCTGGCTCATGTATAAAGCCACTAAAGCTGTAGAAACAAAAGACACGTCAAAGACGACAATACAAATGTTCCAATCTATTACAATATTACAATAATGTGGTTGAAATGTGCATTCAGTTTCAGAAAAATAACAGTTCCTCGTGTTGGACATTGGTAGCAGGACAAAACTTGTGTGAGAGACAAAAAAAAGGTGTTTTATGGGTTTACTGACATAGTGGACAAATCCTATGGAAGTCAACATTCTTCAAAATAACCTCTTTTGTATTCAACAGAAGAAAGAAACTCATTCAGGTTTGCAGCAAGCTTTCATTTATGCCTGAAGCACACCGTTCCTTCTCAACCACTGCGGCAAAAGAAGCTCCTCCATGAACCACCTGCTTTCAGTGCTACAGAAGGACTCTGTCAAGGTGAAGGAATGAGTTTCCATGTGATGACTGGAGCGTCTGTGTGTGTGGATAAGGAACGGTTTCTCTCTTTTGTGCGCAGGAACAGCTGAAGTAACTTCAAAGAGGAAGTGCTGAGAGGTAGCTGTAACCGTTATCTGTGGTGCTTCCTCCCACGCTCCATCCGAAGATGATGATGATCCTCAGACGGGGGTTATCTGCATCACGTAGTCTAATTGAGTTAACTAGATAGAAATCAAGCGTTCTCTGCATTCACCACATCATGCCTCTGCAATGCTGATGACTTTTTCCCCGTTTCCCATTTTAGGTTTTTAAAGGCTAGAATATTTCCTCTTTAAGATTCTGCGGACGTTTCCAGAATATTCAATCCTGGGAGACGTCTGCAAGGGTCAGAGCGAGGGCAGCTTTACTCTCCTGTAACAAGGGACGGAAAATAAGCCGCTGCGCAAAGTTTTAGGCTGCACTGCAAAGCAGAAGAGAGGCACACGTGGAGGAAGCCAGATCGAAAGTGTCATTTCAACAAGTTAGTGAGGCTGTGAGGCTACATGAACACAGCTGATCTGATCTTTCTGGCCGGCTTCGAATTACAAGACACTCATTTTACTGAAGGACTCATATTTGAGGCTGAAGTTCAGAGCAAAGATCCCAAAGGTTTGAATACTCCATCGCTTAATGCTGATAAACTTAGACAACATAGACACTATTTCTTTCGTTTTTTATTATTTCATTAGAAATTTTTGTTTTAATTTATCCCTCTGTTAAACTCTGTAAAGCTGACTTTTCCCCCCATGAAAAATAAAAGAGATTATTGGATATTTATGTATATTAATGGGTGATTTACACTTTTTGAAGCACACTGTTATCTACCAAACTATAAGTGTCTAATTTCCAAATTTACAGTGACAGAGTTGAAGTGAAGGTGCACTTAAAGGTTAGTAAGAATAAATAAGTAACTACAGTTTGTAAGAATTCTTCATTTGGATTTCTGTTCAACCCTGTCATGCTCGTTTTGTCCTTAAAAATGTTAAGGATGATAATTATAGGTTTATTGTGTGATGTACATTTTACAGAGCACACCAAAACTGAGTGATACTGCAGTTACCTATCCAATAAATTCATAATTTCCAAATTTACGTGAAAGGGTGAACTAAAACAGCACTTTAAGGTTAGTAAAAATTAAATAAATAAATGCTATTTGTGAGAGAATTCTTAATTTGTCGTTCTGTTCAACCGTGTTATGGAACATTATTATATTAATTATGTGATTTACGTTTTACAAAGCACACCAAAACTGAGAAATGACTGCAGTTATCTACCAAATTATCAGGATATCATTTACAATTTTATCATGATGGGGTTGAAGTCGAGTACACACTTTTTATAAAGTGTACAGAATCTTTTTTGTAACCTAAACAGCAAATAGTTTAAGTATAGGATTACAATAACAGTAATAAAAAAAAAGGTAAATGGCGGTATGTAAACACTAAATCTACCTCCGGTCCTTGAGCTTGTGTTGAGATGGATGTAAAAATAATAATAATAATAATAATAACCCTGTCCTTAAAGACACAAAACTAGGGCAGGAAAGAATAGTTGGTACTTTTCAGTTCACCATTTTATGCATTCTTCTCTCCCGTTCTCTCTCGTACTGATCCGACTGTTCTGACGGAGGACTTCTGGACGCTCTTCTCGTTGGGTTTGGGCAGGAGTTGAGTGGAGAGCTCATACAGATCTTTATTGATCTTCTTCAGGGTCTTCACCTCCTCCTCCAGTTTAGACACTCGTACTTTAGTGTTCTCCCTGTCACCAAATACACTCTGACAGAGAACAGACACACACTTATCACACAGCTCCCACATGTTTGGCCGAGGAATCTTCATGACTTTCACATGACCTTTCCAGTTGTTCACGATTACATGAGAAGTACTTTAATTAATTAATTTGTATATGATGCACCAATCTTCAGAATTAATAGATTTAAACATATTATTGTACAAATACCAATAACACTACTGGACAAATGGACATTAACACAGACATTAATGTGAGGTGACCACAGCTTATTATTATATAATATTGTATTATTATAATAAATAGTGAAGTATTATTTTATTTTTGTGACTGAAGCAACAACAGCTCATTATATTCTATTATTTGGGTTAGTTTAAAATAACTTGAAGAGTCTAACTCTTTTCTAAAGTTGTCGACAAAAGTCAATTCCGCTTAACTTGTACTGAGCCTGGAACATTCCTTTAATCTAAAAGAACTAAATTACCATCATATATAAACTAGAAGACGAAACTGAGTTAATGAGGCTTTGAAGAAAAAAAAAAAAAAAAAAACCTGCACCTGGGTCTAAGAATTCAAGTCCCATCATAGATTTTCACTGAGGTCATCAAATCCCATTTTAGAACATCCCTAATCTAGCGGAGAAATTACTGACGTTCCCTTTGTGCTCGATTCCCCCAGGCAGGCAAACGGAGGGTGACAGCGATGCACATTTCCCCCAGATTAATTCAGGAGGGAGGAAGAGAGGGTAAAAACTCTTGCTCTCTAGTTATATATTTATTTATCTGAGCTCGCCGGCAGGATCCAACTCCCTTTTGAGTGCGTGAAACTAATCTACTTAATACTCCTGCCAGAGCTGGACTCGCTTTAAAAGCGTCAGGAGATCCACGAGGAAGAGGCAACAACCTCTATGGTGACCTAAACACATTCGGAGACGGATAACAGCAGCAAACCCCAAAAACCACGTCGGTCCCTCCAGATGGACGGGATAGTGGGGACCATCTGGCCTCACTGTACTTTGACATTTTAAAGAGGCTAAAATAATGTACTTGGACAGAGTTATGAGGTACACAGCTTGTGCTTTGCCTGTATTTAATTCTCTGAACAGATGATGTTCAATAGGCCGCAGATATACAGACACCCCCTCTTAATTAAGGATGCCCATAAAACCAAGAAAACAGCAATTTTGGTCTCACAATTTCAGTAGAATGAAAATAATCTACTGTAAAGGCTTGAGCTGAAAGAAAATAAACTCTTAGGCTTTATGTGATGATCCGTTATTGTGCGAATGTGCGTTCACCTCCGCTGGCTCTCAAATACACTTTCCACATCCCGTGGAGAGAGTGTGAACTCTGGGATACGAGCGGCCCACTGGAGCTGCAGCGGAGACTCTGACAGATGTGTGCAAGTGGCTCATTTCCTGCAGGACGAAGTGAGTGAGATGCTTTATATGAAAGATTGTAGTATTGTATCTATCACCCCTGTAAATCACATCACGCTGCGGGCAAATATTTTATATAATTGACTTGTCCCAGGAAACCAGTCCCTAACACTCTGCTGTCTGTTCTCACATTATGAATTCATTCATTCATTCATTCCTCACTTAATGTAAGACTATGTGATATTTGCTCATTTTATCATTCAAGCTAGATGAAATCATAAATGATGTCTAAAAAATTATTATTAATATTAATTAATACTATTAGGGATGCACCAATGCATCATCCAGTAACTCGTATCGGGAAGTGATTTTCACAATAACCAATAAACTTTAATGGCAGACCTGTTTTGAGTTCGGAGGTTGTTAACTGATGGTATATGCTTTTGTTGGATTCGGGCTGTTGAAGTTAATGCAATAAAAACACAATGCAATCTTTTTTTATGTTGTTTTTTTATTTTAAGTGCAGTTAGCCCGAGTTCTATTGGAAAGGGATTCAAGCCAGAGTTGCCAGGTCCATGTTTTTTCCCTTCACCAAACATTATTTCTCGAGAACGAGTCAGTCTATTGTTTGTTATCTGGCTCGGCCTCTGTGTTCATCTTCAGTTCTCTCTTCACAGCAGTTCAGTCAGTGTACTGTTTGAGTACATGAATTACTCCGGGATATTGGTTTGTTTGAACTCAGAGGGAGTGTCAGCCACATTAAACAAGTTAACAGCTTAAGTCATTTGTGGATTAATGCGTATTAGCGATGCGAACCGTTTAAAACGTTCAGTTCGATTTGGTGAACTGAATGATTCGTTCGCGAACCGGATGTCCAGACTGCTTTGATTTGAACTCTCTCTCACAACAGACACGGAAGAGAAGACAATGCTGAATAAAGTCGTAGTTTTTGCTATTTTTGGACCAAAATTTATTTTCGATGCTTCAACAAATTCTAACTGACCCTCCGATGTCACATGGACTACTTTGATGATGTTTTTCTTACCTTTCTGGACATGGACAGTATACCGTACACACAGCTTCAATGGAGGGACTGAGAGCTCTCGGACTAAATCGAAAATATCTTAAACTGTGTTTTGAAGATAAATGGAGGACTTACGGGTTTGAAACGACATGAGGGTGAGTCATTAATGACATAATTGTGATTTTTGGGTAAACTATTCCTTTAAGTTTCACTTTTATATTATAGTATATTATAAAATAACATGCTATAAAGAAAACATTTCAATTTGTAGCCAGTTTCTAAATAGATAGCTACAGTAGCTATCTAAATACGAACACCTCCGAGCCATATACAGAGTCTAAAGCAGCAATTCCCATGTTGACGCTCCACAGAAGAGATGGCCTGGTAAGCAGAGCTCATTATCATTTAAAGAGACATGCACCGAAACGGGTCACTGTGAACAGAGGTAAAAAGATTGTTTTACATGACTATTAAAGAATTTTAACCAAAAAAATGTCCTTTTAAGAAAACCAAACTATCTGTGTTCTGAACAATTGGCTATTGGTATGGGCGCACTAATTCAGTATAGCTGCATCCCTACTTATTATAGCAAAGAGCTATATTAAATTAACAAACCTTAATTTGCTGAACATTTAATTTAAACAAAATTTGATCACAATGAATAAAGCCATTTTATTAGCTAACATTTATTAGCCATCCTAAAATGGCAATTATGGATTGATTACTCTGCCTGGCTGAGCACTAGTCCACACTACTCATGACAAGTGCTCCTTGTCCGCTCTCTTCACGCTGATCATCAGAAAAATCAAAGCCAACAGGCAATAAACCATCTCCACCTTGAAAGCCTTGCTAAAATTCAGCTCACAGTAATGACTGAATCCTGACAGCAGCGGTGAACATCCCTGCTTACCTTATCTGTGACAGCACACATCAGAGAGAAGAGCTCATCTGCTTTCTCCAAATACATCCCCTCCAGCTCCTGAGAGTGTGAAAAGACAAAGCGCAACACTTTAAATAACAATATAACCGTATGTTAAGCTACAATAATGATTGATTGTGCCAATAAGGTGTTTGTGTGTAAGTATTTCCCGGGACACAAGTGTCCTGAAGAGACTGTGCCAACTGAGAGGGTCAATTACAAACCAGGTCTAATCATGGCTGTCTCCTGCAGGCTGATCACTACTGACAGTGAGTAAGTGGCTGGGGGTTTGTGGAGGGGATGACATTTTCCAAGGGTCCAATGAGATTATTAAGGCTGACAATGAAAATCTCAGCAAGGTCAATGTCTTTTTAACAGCCCTTCCCAGATCCTGTCATCTTACTGTGCTGATTTACAAACCATCAGTGCCCGTCTGAGGGGAATTACTGTTCCTGTCTCAAAGGATACAGTAAAACTGCTGATTTCACAGAAGGATGAGCAAAGCAGGTGCTGCTGCCCAGCACAGTAGTTTGATTGTACTCATAAAAACACCAACATACACTCACAAACGTGAAATATTGTTACGCATAGTACATTATTTTCTTAATGTCGAGGCTTTGCTTACACTTCTGTTCAAAAGTATGGGCTCAGTAAGTTTTTTGTTGTTGTTGTTGTTGAAAGAAATACTTTTAAGCAATCCACACCGTTGATCAAAAGTGACAAAGACATTTATGATGTTACAAAAGATTGCAGTTTCAAATAAAAGCTGTTCTTTTGAACTTTCAATCAGAAATCCTGAAAAAACGAACCATGGTTTCCACCAAAAACACTAAGTGGCACAACTGTTTCAACAATGATAATAAACAAGAATAATAAAAATAAATGTTTCTTGAGCAGCAAATCAGCATATTCGAATTATTTCTAAAGGATCATGTGACACTGAAGACTCAAGCAATGATGCTGAAAATTCAGCTTTGCATCACAGGAATAAATTAATTAAATTAAATTAATAAATTACATCTAAAAAATATATATACACTTGCCAATTTTTCAACCCCCTTGACCTGCAAGACATTTTATGAAATCAATTCAACAAAGACATTAGCAAAGTATTAGAGAAAGTTTGTTAATACACTTTTGAGTGATTCTGAGAATGGAACACGGATGAATCATGATAAAATTCAAATTGTTCAAAATTATTCAACCCCCTTTGTGCAGAATCTTTAATTCTTTTAAAATCACCAATAAACGCTGTCTGTGAGTGTTTAGAAGCTTCTGTCACCTCTCTACTACAGTCTTGGCCCATTCCTCGCCTTAAAAAGCTTCCAGATCACTGATAATCTTTGGTTTTCACATTGCCACTGCTTTCTTCAAATTCAACCAGATATTTGAAATGAGAATTAAGCCTGGAGACTGAACAGGTCACTAAAGAACATTCAATGACTGGTCCCTGAACCAAGCAGAAGTAGATTTGGATGTGTACTTTGGGATGACTGTCCTGCAGGAAAGTCCACTGATCATCAGCTTCAGTCTTTGCACCAAAGGCATCACAATTCTTGTCAAAATGGACTGATACTTTAAAGAATCCATGATGTCCTTCATACAGTCATGATTTCCACTTCCTTCTACAGTAAAGAAACCCCATAACAAGACTGATCCACCTCAAAGTTTGAGGATGGAGATGGTGCTCTTCTGCTTATGAGCTTTGACTTTTTTGCAGCAGACATACCGCTGATCAATGGGTCCAAAAAGTTCCAGTTTGGTCACATCACTCCATATAACATTCCTCCAGAGCTCCACAGGTCCACACAAATTGAATTTATCAAGTTCAAGTCTGCCTTTTGTTCTTCTTGATCAAGAGTGGTATTCTGCAAGATGTCGCAACATGAAGGCCATACTTGTCTAGTGTTCTTCTTACACGCAGCATTGAAATGGTTTTCCTCTCATCGGCTCATCATGCAAGTCTTTGGCTGTACATTGCAGGTATTTCTCAGTTGCTCTGATTAAACATTTTATGATATTGTGCTTTTTCTTCAACACCATCAAAGATTTTCTGGTAAAACACACTTCAAGCTAAGGAATAAGGGTGAGAGCTGTGTCTCTAGGAACTTTCAATGTCTTGGAAATCTTTATACAGCCTTAGCATTTCTAAAGTAATAAAATATTTATTCTCTTTAGCTTTTGTGAGATCTCTGTTGACATTTTTCTACTCAACTTCAGCAAATGCATGGGGTAATATGCCAGAGAACTGTTATAGATGCAATTTTTATTTTATCCTGGATCTTCAGAAAAACTTTTTTTAAAGGGGGGGGGGGGTGAAATGCTCGTTTTCACTCAATATCCTGTTAATCTTGAGTACCTATAGAGTAGTACTGCATCCTTCATAACTCCAAAAAGTCTTTAGTTTTATTATATACATAAGAGAAAGATAGTCTGTACTGATTTTTCCCGGAAAAACACGACCGACTGGAGGCGTGACGTGTGGGCGGAGACTCGATATGTAATAGAGTCTAAATATATATATATATATATATAATATTATATTAAAATGGAAAACTTTTACTTTAAATTAAAAGACAATTTCACAATATTCCTGCGTTTCATTTAAAAATCAAAGTAGCTAAGGTTACATCAGAGACTTCTTGCACATACATAAAAAATTTAACCAAAAAAAAGTATTTCTTTCTTTATGCATATATACATGTGTGTGGATCACATTAAAACTTGTGTTTCTATGCAACATCTAAATAACATATATTTTTCCTATTTAATGAAGTATAAATTCAAGAGTGAAATAAACTACTTGAATATCTATTGTGTGTTGTGTGGAAATCCCCCCGCATCCCCTTTCAAAAGTATGAAACATATATACTGGAATCTTTGAAATAAGCCTTATGAGTATGCCATTTTATTTTGAAAACATTTAAAATGTCATTTGCACAATCTTTTTTTCAACCACAGAATGCTGTTTCTAAACTCCAACTTTTTCCATTATATAGAGACAGCACATTTGCATGGTTGCCAGGTTGGGAAGATCAAGTAAACCACTGGGCAAAAAAAAAAAAAGGGATTAATTGGGGTATTTACACTTTGGAAATCTGCCACGCACACCCATAAAAGCTTGTAGTTTAGAAGGCTTGTTACCAATGCACATCAACACAAATGCTAAATTAACATGAATGATTTTTCAGAAAAATATCACAGATGACTATGATTAATAAAGAAGTGGCTCAGAATTAGCTATGAAGCAGAGTGGTCATCCTCTGCAGCTCCCCCAACTACCTTTAGCCCACCACTATGAGCGGCCTAACTCAGGGCCAAATAAGAGCTTTCCCATCCTTATGCAAAGTTAAGGGCCATAACCCATTCATCCTCAAGCTCTAAGCTCCTCCAGGATGGCAACAGGTCTGATGGAGACCCCTCTTACCGCTGACCTCCATCGGAATAGAGTCAGCCATGCTGCTAATAGACTTCCCCTCGAGTCGCGATTATTTAGGGACTCGGGCAGTTTGATTCAAGCCGGGTCTTGCAGTGTACCCCTCCCAGTGGGTTCATGTTACTTCTCCTTCCAAGTGAATAACAGAAACAATTCCGAAAGAGAAATTAATTTTCTCAGAGGAGCTTTAATTTACACACCCCGTGGAATGCCAATCATGCTGAATGTGTGATGTTGGTTGCAGCCTCTGGGTCACAGTTTGGAACGTGATAGAAGTATTAATGCACTTATCAAAATGTTTGTTTTAGGTTCCCTCTCGCTGTGCAGAGGTGAAAGAAGCATGTTTTCCAGATAGGATGTGCTCTCCCAGAGGCTGGAAGATTAGCCGCTCTGTAAATAAGCTAAGGAGGAGGAGAGGGGAGGGGAGGAAAACAGCAGATATGCAGTAAGGTAAGGAGAGATAAAAAAAAATAAAAGGCTGGACCCACCGAGCAGGTGGTGGGCAAATGTAAGACTTTATAAGCATTTCATTTATTGGTCTATAATTGATTTTGACGAGGGAGGAATTACAGTCAGGCCGCTAACAGCTGTAAACAGTCATCATGTTTGAACTCCATTGGTAGTGAGGAGGCAGATATATATGTGCAACTAGCATTAAACACCTTTGACCCAATCGTATCACCTGCATGCAGCTGTTTCACCTTATGCAAGTGTCAGTGAAACTGAAACACATGAATTGAAGACAAATTGTCGTCGGGTGGATTATACTGAATATTCATGATAGATTTGCAATGGTTTTGCTGCCAATTTTCATTTTGGTATTTATTTTAGACATTTACAGGATCTATTTAGCAACAATTGGGTTACAATTAGTTATGACATATTGATTCAAAATTACAAGATAAAAAAATTTAAGATAGACTTTAAGATAGATGTAAATACCAGATAGAATAGCACAACGGGAGTAAAAATGGCATTCATTTTCTCTGTAGGGAAATTGGTTTTAACAATAATTGTTCTGTAAAGTTATCAGTTTGTATTATTTAAACTTGTGTTTTTAATAATTGTATTTAACAGCAGAATCTCTGGTGAAAAACTAAATTATGATGCTCTACAGAAAATTCCACCAATTGGAGAAGTTGCAAACAAGCAAATTGTGCCAAATGAGTGCTAATGTTATATTGTAGTGTATTGTTGAAATTAAGTTTTAAAATCTTGCTTGTGTTCATTAAGTGAATAAAAGTGTAATAAAAAAAGTATTCGATGTTAAACTAGATTTTTAAAATATTTTTAATGTACAAGCTTTTAAAGAATACATTTAGAGAAAAAAAAAAACAGTTAATTTAACAATAAGAAAATATATAACACGGATGATGATGGATGGATGCACTTTTTTGGCCTTCAAAATCTCGACCAAAGTTCACTTTGCATTATGAAGCTTGGAAGAGCCAGGAGATTCTTTAATACAAACCTTAGTCATGCATCTATATATATACATCTAGTATGGCTTGAGGGTGAGTAAATCATGGGGTAATTTTCTTTTTTGGGAGAACTATCCCTTTATATAATAATGTTTTTCACTTCCACATCTTTCAAGACATCTATATGTAAATGACCTCTGGTCTTGACTAAACTTTTGCATGTGACCTTTTACATTTCTCAGGGTAAAGTGGCTGCTCTAAATGAGCAATTCTGACATCTCAGAAATGGTCTCAGTGGACCTTATCCTATATTCCATGATATGTATGTGCCCTTTAAAACATAAGAAATGTTTGAGATGTTACCTGTGTGTTGGCTCCCAGTCTCAGACACGTGCCTCCAGAGCCCGTGCCGTCACCCTGCTCGGAGGGGTTCAGGTGGCGACTGAAGCGTGGCAGTGGGACGGCTGGATGACTGTCAACAAGGAACATGTTGGCAGGTGCTGGGATGATAGTCGCATTGGTAACAGAACCTGTCAAAGAGTCAAGATGGATTCAAATATCAGTTTTCTATGAAAACTCCAGCAGTTTACACAAAAGGTTTGTGTATATATATATATATATATATATATATATATGTGAGTCAAAGACAAGATGTCCCATTTGGTGTCAGCAAAAAGATTACAAAAGTTATTTATATACACAGAAATATTTTGAAAGATAGTGATAAAGACTGGCAAAGATTTCAAATCTGCCTGACAAGACTTTGATATTTAAACTATTGTTACACTGAATGACATTTTAGTGACTGTCTTCTGTAAATCAAGGTAAAATCTATGACAGTCAATTTTTTTAAATTGTACATATAATATTAATTTTGTTATATTTAATAAAATAAATTGCACCTTGGTGAGCATAAGAGGCTTCCAAAAACATTTTAAAAATCGTACTGACCCTATATTCAAAATCATGCATACAGCACACTACTCAACTTCCCAACTAAAACAGGAAAATCTGAACTTCTTTTCACTTCAGTTTTCTCCTTTACTGAGTGGAATTGGATTGGAGATAAAACCAGCAGATAATCTTTTATAACTCCAGCACTCAGAGGCACTAAAGAGCTCTTTACCTCCCGCTTACAATGTTGGACATTTTTATTTGCCTATTACTGTCAGTGTAGAACATACCAGCACCAAATCACCACAAGTATCTGTGTGTCTGACGCCCATCTTTCATACTGAGCGAAACTTACTGGCAGTAGAAAGTTTGTTTGCTTTTATAGAGCTGACGCAGTGTCTGCACACTCTCAGGAAAATAAGAGTGTTTCTGCAGTTCACCTGAGATTAATTAACAACAACTAGGTCCAACTGAGCTTCTGGCGTCTGCGGTCTACTGTCCTCTGTAAAAGAGCTAGCTGAACACAAATCATCTGTACCACACATAACATTTATTCAGCAAGAACATGTTAAATCATCAAAATGGCAGCAAAAGACATTTATAATGTTACAAAATATGTCTATTTCAGATAGATGCTACTCTTCTGAACTTTCTTTTAAAAAAGAATACCACTTAATTAAATAAAAAATTGATAAGTGCGAAATGTTTCTTGGGCAACAAATCAGAATTTCAGAATGATTCCTGATGTATTGTGACATTACCGTGGAGTAATGAGGCTGAAAATGCAGTTTGATCACAGGAATAAATTACATTTTAAAATATATTAAAACAAGTTTTTATTTTCTTTTTTTGATAATATTTCAGAATATTACTGTTTTTACTATTAGTTCTTTTCAACTAAATACAACAGAGACTATATACTGTATATTTATATAATATTTTACATTATCAGCATTCAATTCATTAAAAAGCTAAACTGAAAAACTTACAAATAAAACATGAAAAAGTGTAATATTTATTAAGTACAGCTAAATCCCTAAATAATATTTCCATGATTTGCAGGTCTGCAATAAATTTTAACACAGATTTTCAAAATGGTCACTTTTGGACCTAACTTAAAGAAAATAGGATGTATTCGAAATTGCTGCATTTAAAAGCTGAATATATTGGTTTCAAATTACTCCTATTTATTTTTTTATTTTATTTTTTACAAAACTGCCAAAACTGCCAAAACTGAATCACACCATCGTAAAATCATTCAAGTGCCAACAAGAGTTCAAAGTTCCATAACCTAGAAAACGCCAGTCATTTTCCAAAAAACAGATGCAACCCCAGCAAACATGATTAAGGTTCGAATCCACCCTTGAACGACGCTTTGGAATAACAGTTTTCAACAGCACAATTCTGTCCTGTCACCCTGATTTCCTTTAAAGATGAATCATTGCATAATTTCACAGAAAGAGACAGAGTCGGGAGATTTATCGCACAGAAGAGTCTGTTGGCAGATTAGATTAGACTCATAAACTGTGTTGGCGTGTGATAGAAAAATTAAAAAATGAACTCCATCGCTCACACGGACTGAGTCATTCCAGACGCTGATGACATCAAAAGTTAAAACTGGCCACACAGGAAGCATCTCACCAGGCTTCAGCTGTTTGTTAAGGGCTTTTCAGCTCCCCCGGCACAATTGCAGGAGAGCATTACATTAAAATGAGATAATAAAATAATAACAATTCAAAACATAAAATGCATGAGTGTGTGCCCATGTGGTCTAATTAAAAGTGCAATAGCTGGGCTCCGCTGTAAACATTAAAACAGATATGCAGATGAACATCAGCCTTCATTTTTGTTTTGAAGCCATTAAATAAGTGACTTGAATGTTTCCTCAGTTTCAGAATTGTTGATTTATTGAGGCCAGTCAAATTAACACAAAGGCAGTTTTGCAATCGGAGCTTCTGAGGCGACCCTGTTTTTCCGGCGAAAAAGAAAAGGCGGTGATGAATTGTTTTTTGCAGTGCAGTGGCTCAGTGAACTGTGTGTACATTAATCCCTGTTTCTGAACGATGCCAAAACAATTATGATAAAACAGGTAAGCAGTGATGCAGCGGCAGACACCCAGAGGACGAGCTGGTCTCTCGGCAGGGCGGATTTGGCGGGAGAAACGCTCCACTCCTCTCCAAATGCAATTAAATTATATGAGTCTTTTCATCAATTCAACCTGGATCAGAGTTGTTCAGAAACCCAAAATGCAGAGCCTTTGCTTTCTACTCTTGCTTGTGGAACTAATGCGTCCAATAACTGGGCCATGCTCTCCTCTTTTTAGCGAGGAATCTATGTAATTATGTGGAATTTATTTAAATAAGATGAAAAGTGGTAAATGGAGTACATGCTACAATGACACTGTTCAATTGACAATATAATGTAATTGTAAATACATACATATACAGTACATATATACATATGTGTGTGTGTGTACTTGTTTTTCTATTTTGGTGGGGACTTAAACCTGAATACACACAGATTCATGGGGACTCGTGTCACGGTGGGGACCTAAATTGAGGTCCCCACGGGTAAACAAGCTAATAAATTACACAGAATGAAGTTTCTTGAAAATCTAAAAATGCAGAAAGTTTCCTGTGAGGGTTAGGTTTAGGTGTAGGGTTGGTGAAGGGCGATAGAAAATACGGTCTGTACAGTATAAAAACCATTACGCCTATGGAGAGTCCCCACAAGGATAGCTGTGTGTGTGTTTCCTTGTGCTGGCAAAATGAGTCACAATGAAAACATTTTCGAGAATTAGATATTTAAAAATTTCACATTGTCCATTAAAAGACATTCAAAATTATTATTTTTTTATAATCGAGCAGGGAGTGATCTTATCTTTTATCGTTAGATTAACACTAATAAGACTCACATTCCGTATACTGACTCATTTTGACAGCATACATATAGGTCACACACACACACACACACACACATATATATAGCGGTCACATACAGTATATACAACCGCTCCCTGCTCTCTTTCGGTGCACATCATCGAGGCCTCGTACCTGGAAGAAGAAGGGCCAGGATGGGAAGCAGCTGAGGTGTCTTGCTGTCTTTTTTATAAAGAATATGAGCAGTAAGTGCAACATTCCTGTCCTCACAAGAAGGACATAAACAACTGAAAAAACACACTGAGCACAGCGATTGTGCCTGTCAGAGGGTGAGATGTACAAACTGCAAATGGAAGAACACGGAATTGAAAGGCACGTTGTAAACACACACACACATTCATCCATGAAGCTCTATGAGAGAAATTGCTCTTTTAAGAGAAAACTTGCTCTCAAATATAACTGTTGAAGCACCCAGGGGTACTCTCACTTCACATATCTGTGTATGGAGAGGGTAGAAACCACTGCTTGTGCCATAGATCCAACGACAAGTAGATTGATAGGTGAATGCAGTGCTGCATCTCCCAGAGAGACGCTGCTTCGGCTCCAAAGAACCGAACGAGTAAACAAATGCCTCGCTGGTCTATTTATACACAGATGTTTGGGGCCTGGCCAGCTATGCAGATTTTGCCTGCCAATTTTTACTTGCCTTATATTAATGATGTCAGAGGTGTCTGGACTCCCCTAGTGACTGAACTTGAACACAACCAATATTTTTGGTTGAGGGCAACATTTCATCATTAAATAACTTTAATGCTGTATATCAGAGCGCTGCCTTTGTACATTTGACTGAATTGCCCAGCAACTTTAGTAATGGCTGTTGTTGTTGATTAAATAGTTTTATTCAATAAATAATATTTTATAAAACATAATAGTAGGATTTAATAGTAGTAATTAGCATTGGGAAATGGTGTGTGTGTGTTTGTGATGGTGAGTTTAGTTATATTATTACGCTTTTAGATCGGAATAGGCAAGAAAAGACTTCATGAGTATGACCTCGTAAGATGCAGGCAACAAATGCAGTGAGCAGAGCTGTCATTGGAAATCACCCTTAAAGGGTTATATGATATTGCTAATTATTTTTGTTTTATTTTTTTTATGTTTGATTATTTTGTGTATTTGGTATAGCGCAATGTGATTATGCAGTTAAGTTGCAAACAACACATTATTTTCCATATACTGTATTTTACTATTTCTCCTCTATGACCCGCTTTTCTGAAACACAGATTTTTTCAAAGCTCTTCATCTGGAAAGCAAGGTGTGTTCTGATTAGCCAGTTATCCAGTGCGTTGTGATTGGCCGAATACCTCAAGCGTGTGCCAGAGTGTCGAGTCCAAAAAAAAAACATTATAATATGAGGCATTTGTTTTGCACCAGTGTGGACATAATTACAGATCATAATGACAGTACCAGCGGTTCTTAATTCCACTCCTCGCACCCCCTAGCTCTGCATATTTGGCATGTCTCTACACACCTGATTCAGATAATAAGCTCGTTAGAAGTGAGCTCCGTGCATAAACTGTGTTCCGACTGACATGGTCAGCACTGGAACATATTCATTCACTTCAAACTGGAATCGTGGTGGAATATCCTGTGATGTCCACTTAGCAGGGCACTTATGTTCGAATAGAACAAACATAACCAACTTAAGAGAATGCTCAAATAAAACAAGACTAGAAAACTAAATATATATTACAAATGAAAGCAAAGGGCAAGAACAAACAAATTACTAAAACAAGGAGCAAGACAAGAACATAGAATCACAAGGACTAGACAAAACAAGGGAACAAGACCAACCAAACAGGGAGCCACAGACAGAAGGGGGTGAGAATGACAACAGACCAACAAACACAAAATTGTAAGGTGCACTATAAATAGGGAGGAAAATACATGAGGGACAGGTGAGCACAATTAGACCAACTAGGGTAACAAGAGGGTGTGGTAAAGAGGAAACAAGGAGGAGGGGCTAAAGGTGCACATGGCCGAGAAAATAACTAACAAGGCCATGTGGTGAGACTAGACACAAGAAACAAACGTAAAACAAAGTGACAGTGCAAAACCCTGACAGTTTATAACTTTATGAATGATGGCCTTCAAACGAATGAAAATCTATGAATGCAGACTGCACGCTAATAAGTAAATAATGAATGAATGCAATGATTTTCACTAGCCTACAGAAAATCCTCAGAAGGTGTGCTGTGAAGAAATGATTGTGCTGTAATGACAGCAGTCATCTCAAATTTAATAATAACAAATATTTCCAATCAAGAAAATCCCCTTTGAAAGCCCCCTGTGAAAACGTTTGGAGTATTTTGAACAAACTGAAACACAGTGAATCTTCATGATTGTTTGGCTTTTCAGGCTTTCAGGAACACTCAAGAATGTTTTGTTCAGATGGGATTGGGCAAATGATTGATTCCCTTCAAATTTTAATTATTCATTTGTTCGAGACTTTGATTTATATTTGGGCTGCTTCTGGGTTTGCATCGCTTCAAAAGGGGAAACTGTGATGAACTCCAAAAGCATTTGCAAAATATAAAAATCACAGATACTTAACCACAGACAGGAAAATGAAGATTACAGTATGTGTGTGTCTGGCACATTAATGCACCTACACATATATGTTTGAGAGAGAAAATCATGATCTAAAGATGAAATGGATGATTTTCAGCTGACAAGAGATTTTGCTGGCAAGTTCAATTAACACTGGATTAATATTTTAAAAAGACAATACTAGAGATGAAAAAGATTGTTTGGTGCATCCCACATCGCGCCCCGTCGCGCTGTATTATGTTCAATTTCACTCTTCTGGATCAAGGCTAAAATGCGGGAGGCATAACATGAATATCAAAGAGGGTTTTAAGACCTCCTGCAGTAAAATTAAGAATGCATGCGGGTGGATTTACAATACTCAAACACGGAAATGGTAAAGGTACTCCCCTCATCATGTTTTCCTTGGCCCAACTCCAGTTTGCTTTTGATGAAATTCATCAAAAATATTTTATTTGACCACTGCTATAGAAAAACATCAAAGCAGACACAATTGAACCATTCCCTTCAGGATTTCACAATTTTTATTTTATTTTTATTTTTTGTGGTTTTTGCGATCAAAATGACTTGCTGTGGCTTTTTTTTTTTTAAAAAAACTTGCCGTTATTTAAAAATTATATTTGGGGTATTTCTTATTGTTTTGCAGTGAAAATATACCACAGACAACATTCTTCTAACACTGTTCTGACTTTGAGAACCACTGATTCACAGATCTTTAGAAGACATCTTACAGAGGTAATAAATATATTATATCTGATAAAATGTACTTTTATTATGTCATTCATAATGCCTAAATATAATTTAATGAATACAAAAATATACAGGCTATATTAGGTAGTGGAAATGGTCCATTAGTACTTCTCTGCAGCCATCTACTAGTTGTCATTTAATATATATATTTTTATTTTTAAATAAGTGTTTGGTTTCTTAAATTATAAAACTTTTAGTTATATACATGGGGAAACCCATTAAAGATGAACAAATATTGTCACCTTTAAAATAACTTAAAACTCAGGAATACTTAAGGCATTGAAGTGCTGGGAAAAGTTGTGTGAAGCATTTAAAATCACTCGGAAACATTAGACCATTTCTGCCACAAGTTGTTCCTGTAGTTTACTGTTAAATCCATGGTCAATGGTGGAGATTTTGGATTTATTGAACAATGTTTTTCCTGGTGTCCACATCAGTGGCGTTTGTTCTGATATCAGCTTTAAGAGAATTCTTCGCTGAATGTGAATGCTTCTCACAAGATTTCACAGAGATGTTATTGATTCTGTGGTGAAGTTGACTGCTTTCTTCATACTGTATCTCCCAGCATTGTATATAACTGTGTCGCGTGATTGAGATCAGCCCGCGGCTCCGGCTCGAGCTGATAAACGGTCTGCGCAGCCCCAACTAGTAGCGCGGATTCGTTCCGCTTTCAGTTTGTTTATCCAATGTAGCTCTTGTAAATCGATCCTGATGTGAACGCAAGGCCTTTCTTTGACGGAATGCACATTGAGATGACGTCACGGGATGCTTTTGAGCCAAATTCTGCGAAAAATGTGTGGCAATAGGGCTTGGGTGCTGCGTTGCATTCTGGGACGTGGCAGCCATGTTGATAGCCTCTCGAAAGTGAACATACAGCAAGTTGAATGAGAAGAAGAAGAGTTGGGAGAAAGAAAAAAGATGTTAAAATCGCGAAAAGGTTGTGGGATTTATAGGGATATGCTAAATAGGGATGCCAGAGACCGGTATGTGGACAAAACTGGCACTATTAACGGTTTGGATCCAAATGAAATTCCCAACAAATAGTGGAGTAGCGACAACGAATTGCTGCCGCACTTTTCCATTACAGATATCTTCGGATACCTTGTTTGTTTTGTGAGCGCCTACACTTCAGAATAGTTCCGAAGTGGACAGTTCACAAATGGATGGGTTCAGGAGCTGCAGATCATAAAGCCGGCAAACACTATACAGTAATCCGGACAAAGGTAAGCTGCGCTCTACCTAGCTGCTAGTTTAGTAACTGTTAGTGCTAAAAACCATTCACACATGGACTTATAACTGTGTTTCAAAAGTGTAGTTAGTAGCTGTCAACCCTCCCGTTTTTTTCCGGGGTTCTCATGTATTTGAGCTCTTTTCCCACTGTCTTCCCGTTTTAGTGTTTTCCTGTAAAATATCCCGTTAGCCCCTCGATTAGACCTGTCAAATCTCTGTGCTGTTGTCCTGTTGCTGCTCCTTGCCATTCCACCGAACAGATGTTTTCAAAGCATCGTTTTGCTTACTTTAAAGCAACCTTAGTGTGATGTTGGGCTTTTTAAGTTAGTGTGGTTGTTGTGAGAGCACGATTTCACGCCAATCTGTAAGCAGTCATGTCAGACCTAGCTTCACAAATCGCTTAACGTTAGTTAATGCAGCAGTCTTTTAGTATGAATTTTTTTATTTCAGCAGAGGGAGAGCAACAGAAAGATGAATGTTGAAATTACCTGTATTTTGGATGAGTAACCCGAGAAATTTCCCTCATTTTCAATGATTATTCAATGATTCAATGATTCATAGTTTTTTTCTTGAACCCTAACTAGTAGGGTATGACAGAATACATTAGTTATTGATTAGCTAACTGTTACTTAACATAATCATAAAGTTATATTACATACTGATTAATTAACACATCTTCCTTAGTAGTTAACAGTAGTGAGTTAAGTGTTAATGAATAATCACCTGTTAGTTCTTCAATAATATTAGTTATGTAGTAAGTAAGAAACAGTATTCTAAAGTGTTACCCTTAATTTCTCAGCTCATTGTAGTGTTTTTTTTCTATCTATTGTCTTTTTTTGTTCTGAGTTTTACAATACAACATGTATAGAACACTACAATTAAAATGAATTTTTGGTAATTTTTCTAATTTGTTAGATTTAAAATTTTACTTAATTTAACAATAATTTTTGCATGTATTTTTCGTTAATGATAATAATTCTGTATGAAAAACTGGAACAGCAGCAGAACAGCACCATTTATGAAGCATTTTGTGAATTATACACACCACTGGAGACGTGATGGCAACATCTGCTGATGACCTTGTAATAATGCATTGCATTATGTTACTAGCCATTCAGCCATGCAGTCTGTTCAGTCTCATCTGCTCAAATACAGCGACAAATGCCTTGTAAGAAAAACACCTGGAAGCAGGTTGGTTGAACAAAGTGTGACGAGGCATCATGGGAGTAATGCAAATATGCCGTGAACATCTGTTAATCTAAGGTCAAAGGTCGCCAGTCACTGAATCGAGAGACAAATATTCCACTGCTACAAAATCGAAAAATCATTTTTCATAACATTGCACATTGTGTTTGCAAGTATGCAACCTCCACAAAACTGCTCACGGTCACTAGATTTGAATATGACGAGTTCTGTTTGTTATTTGTTTACAAGGGAGTTGAATAATGCATCCACATCAAGATGAGTTGTGTGTGTGGCAGAGGGATAAAGGAAAGACAGAGAAAATGAAAGATCTGCACAGATATGCACGTAATCTACGTAATACCCTTCGATCTGTCTAAAGCAAAGGTTGTTTTTGTAGTGCTAATAAATGCAATCTGCTAAGTGAAAAAGTATTTGGAAAACAGATAGCTAATGAATAATCATGAACTCTGAAGAAATCAGCCTTGTTCCAAATCAAAATATACACTTAGCACAAATTTGGGGCAAGTTGGTTCTTAATTATTCAATCTTAGTTAATTTCAATATTTACTAATACTTAAATCAAGGTCATCTTTTAAAGGAGTAGTTCACCAAAAATGAACATTCTGTCATCATTTCCTCACCATCAAGTTGGTCCAAACCTGCATGAGTTTATTCTGTGGCACACAAAAGACAACATTTTGAAGAATGTGGGTAACCACATAATTTGTTTCAAACCTCTCACTTAATTTCTTTGTCAGTCAGATGCCGTGTTAAAAAGCAGATCGCTGGGTTTTGCAGCATTAAACACTCCGGAATTAAACTCCACTGAGTCGTGAAATGTAGTTTGTGTGCTGCGTATTTAAGCGAAAGTATTATTCTTTGTTGTGGGCAATCAGGGCTGGCTAATTATCTCTCACTCAATCATGGTAAGTGATTCACGGGATACTGGCTCCACTCCTAGAATTACACTAATGGTGCAGGCTACTCCGACACATGCTCATAAATTGCTTGTGCCGGCTTCCCGGGTCACACAACGTGGCGGTTGGGAGTGACGAGGAGAGGCGCAAGGAGGAGGGTAACAAGCACACTTCTGCCAGCGCACTGCAGAGACTCCTGGCATGATGACAGCCCGGAGGGAATGGGGCGGAATGAATGTCAAATTTGGGGCTGTAATTCTGCCAAATGTCCAAGAGGCTTCCTTCCCAAAGGATTTGAGCTTTTACTCTAATCTTGCTTTTGGCCTCAACCTGATTTGAATGGTACTTTTCAAACTGTATTTTCTGTAACTATAGCAGGCCTTTCAAACGACTCCTGTTTAACATCTCCCAATGGAAAAACTGACATTTTTCATAAATTGTTAGTTTTCATGGTATAGAAGTGGGTCAATAGCACCAAGGGAATGGCAAAAAAAATGCTCTACATCAGTATTTTTGTCTTGTTTCCGTGTTAGCTTCTGTAAATTCTTAAATCAAGGTACATTTACTTGAGAAGCAAAATTGGGATGAGACAGGAAGTCATGTTTAATGTGAAACGGATCAAAATACAGTAAGATTATGATTAAATCATAAATATAAATCTTTCAAAGGGCTCAGAAAAATAGTTAATTCAAAGGGGAAACAAGTTTTTATTCCCAAGTGACAAATGTTGTTTTTGGTTTTGTTCATCAAAATGAAGATAGATTCAAACCGAGTAACTGATATTGTTAATCAAGCCCTAGCATCCACACAGCTGACAATTATAGCTACAAAACCAGATTTTAAGTTTAAGGGGGCAATAACTTTTTCCACAAGGGTGTTAGGTGTTGGACAACTTTGCTTCTTTACATAATAAATAAATAAACACTGTATGTGTTGCCTTCGTTTCATGTTGTACTTCATCTGAATACCTAAAAGAAATCAGGGTGGGGGCACTGTATGACCAAATGCATCAAAACGAGCACGTTTCTTCCATTATGAGCACGCATACTGCATTTGAAATAACGAACTTGAGCACAAAAAAAAGACGTGATATGTGAACAGCCCCTTCATTGGTCAAAATGTTTACTTTCGGTTAACGGTTAAACGGTCAATATGAGCATCCCTAACTGGCATATACACATAATATAACAAAATTCATTCATTTTAAGCCACACAAAGTCAACATGTTGACATTTCTTGCTCTGAAACTGCCATAAAATAAAATACATTTATTGATAAGTTTATTGATCTTTGAAAAGGTGTATCTGCGTTATTATGCCATTTATCATTATATTAGTTGAAACTGGTCTTAAAACAACAATAATATCTTTTATTGTGATAATTTCTTGGACAATTTATCGTCCAGCAAAAATTGGTATCGTGACAGGCCTACATCTGAGAGTTCTCTAAACCCTCTTTTCTTTCAGAGCACTCTTGTCTTTAGGTCAGATGGGAATGAGAGATTGGATGAGTAGTAGTTAATTGCCAGGCTGTGTAATTAACCAGGGGTCAACAAACTTGACATCTTCTGCATGACACAATAACTTCTGAACTAATCAATCAATGACTGGGGAGTAACCAAGTAAAACTTAACTTTCAGTTGTGTGACAGATATTCAAATGATTTTTATTTTTTATGTTTCTTTATGACGTTTGGCATGCTGAATATGAAAATCACATTACTTTGTGTATTATTAACAGTGCTCATGAAAATAAAATCTCAACAAAAATCATATCAGAGATCATTATAATATGCTGATTTTCTGCTCAAGAAACATTTCTTATTATCAATGTTGAAAATAGTAGAAAATAGTTATGCTTACAATATATGCTTAATATTTTGGTTAAAGTAATATTCTAAAAGTCTCACTGTCACATTTGAGTTATTTATTTAATTCTTGCTGAATTAAAGTATAACTTTCTGCAAACAAATATAAAAAATCTCAGACCCCAAATTTTTTTTATGTTAGTGCACATAGGTGAATGGAAGTGGCAGAGAAATAAGAGTATAAATATTCTATTCACTAAATATTTCAATTAAAATCATAAGCAAATAGTTTCATGTGCTAGGATTGGCGTCAAGTTTTTTGACAGATTGCCTACGATGTTTAATGAGGTTGAAACAAATGTATCAGCAGGACACTAAGTTTTGCTGTTATATTCTTACCTGTAAGTGATATTAATTCAATAAGTCATATGTTTTCCATTATGCAAAACAGCACAACTTAACAGCATGTGAGCAATTAAATGTCGTAGCCTTCAAATAAAAACTCACTGAAGCCACTTACCTGGCAAATCCAATAATTACTTGACTCTTATAAAAAAAAAACAAAAAAAAAAAAAACAGTGATTTCTTACTCTCGGAAATTGTGTAAGGTCAGCCAATCAGGGTCTTCCCAGAGAGTACTGAGCAATATGCATAAGACATTCAGTTAACACACTGTGTGTAGCATCCCAAAACTCCTTGTCACACGTCACATCAAACAACCAGGGCCAGCTGATTCTGCTGCAGTAACTTTTGCCACAGAACTTTCCCATCAACTTATTACAGAGAAAATCCCCATGGAGCATCCTGAGATAAGTGCCTTGCTCAAGGGCACAACAGTGAGCCTCATGGCTTGCTCCTTGCAGGTATGGAACCAGGAGCCCTTTTGATTTCCTCCTACACCTTAACCACTTCATCATCCCACCCTCACAAAGTCAGGTCAATAATAAAGGTTATAAAAAATGTTTTAAAAATCCTGCATTATCATAGAGATGGTGATGTCATTTGTTGTTAACGAGGATAAACTCTGGATATTTTAATCACTATGGATTAATCTAACAGCCATTCACACAGCAGATGTGACAACAGTCAGTCAGCACATGTGGCTAATAAGTCTGCATGTTCTGCGTGTCTCTGTGTGATATAGTTTCATCTATTACACAAACTCAAACACGTGATGCTCACAGTCTTTACAGCATCTGATGTCTCAAACATTCAGACATGAATGTGCACTCTCTCTAGAGCTGCTCTGAGTCACTTCACCAGCTTTACACCATTTCATTTGAGAAAAAACTATCAAACACACTGAAACTCAAAGATCTTCACGACAAACCGACAAAATAACAGACTGGTTCTACTTGAAGAAATTATGAAGGAAATATATTACTATTGTATCCTAAAATGTATTTCTAAATATAATTATAACATTACTATTATTTTTAAGAAATAAAGACTTTTTTATCCATGTTTTCATTTTTACAGTTCCTTTGTGCATCAACATATTTGACAAAAAAAAGAAAGAAATGTTTTGTTTTAAATTAATTAGGTTTTAGGTACAATATATAAACTGTTAAAGTTTAATGTACAACATGTGAAAAGCATTTCTTTCCCCATTAATTGTAAACGGACAATGATAAATATCGACATTATATATGATACAGAAATATCATGATAATATTTTTGGCCATATGAATTATGTCTTTCAGGTTTCTGAACACGAAATGTCTGTAAACGACACTTCAGTTCTAGCAGTTTTGGCTGAGGCATTTGTTTGGGTCACTCTCTTTTCACTCTGTCATTTGACAGGCCGCCTGCTGGCTTTAATGAAGACCGATAAAAGGAGGAGTGGGATATCAGCAGCATCTGGGGATGAGGCATGAAACTGAGTTTAATTGCATCTATGATCAAGAGCCTCGAGAAGAAAATCGTTGCCCCTCGTCCAGCTACAGTGAGGACACAGGACCCACTTCACTCGGAGAAGCAGTCAACATGCTTGCACCCTGTCCTGGGATGCACTTCCCACAAGTAGGCTTGAACCGGAACTAGCTTTGCGATTTTTGCAAAAGTTACAATTTCGATTCCTAGTCCGCCGACCGGAAGAACACCAACACAGAAGCATCCACCGGAAGTATTGGCATAACCGAGCAAGTCGAACATGGATAGCGTGCGTCGGCGGTCCTAAGTGTGGCCTCACTTTCCTAAACGGAAAGAAATCTCGGCAACAGGCAACATTTGCATCAAAATTGTTTCATGCATAGGAGGGTGCACGTCAAACACGTTTTTCAATTGTTGCTTGTCAAGACAGTAAGACATGATACCAGTGAGATATATTTACACATATGTAGAAATAGGCTGATTTCAAAGGTCATCTTATCCCAACTGGACATATTCATTACATGAAACAAATAGATTAGACTGGTTGTTTGAAAATTACTTGATTGGCCCATCATAGCCCATCCCCAGTAAGGATTTGGATAGATTGCACAAAACCTTTGAACCGCCATGAGATCGTTTATTTCTCAGAAAAAGCAATTCCAATAACACAAAATTCTCAGAATCAGGGAGTCAGTCTGACACATAGCGCATTGGTTATTAACTAAAACCTCTAAACCTCTCAGAGCTGTATAATTACAGCAGGTATTTGATCAAAGGCCCTCAAATTCAACGGGGTAATTTAGCTTGCCTCAATCTGAGAACATAGGAATCAAAATCTGCTTCAACCCCACAGCCCCACTCACTCGCTCGCCCTTTTTTCTTAAATTGAGAGCACAGATAATAAACTAGAGGCTAAGGGTTATCACAATAATTTGGTGCTAATTTGCTCAATTAAAAAACCCTCAGAGGTCTTTAAAAAGCTCTAGCCTGCTCAAAGGGAACTGACATTTGTGGTCTTTTAGCCTCATTGACCACCAGGGCAACAATGCTGAGAATGAAAACTCATTCATCAGCTTGATTCTTCAGATTGCAATAACGTTTGCCCTTCGCCTCCACATTTGACAAATTACCTCAGAGTTTTCCAGCCATAGATTTTTTTGTCTTCAACCAAAATAATTTATCAAGTAAAGAAAAGCATAGAGCATGAAGCAATTGTGTTGAGAAACAGCTCAATAGCAATACTGAAAATAACACAACGTGTTGAGGAATGGTGGCTGTGCAATGCAATCTGGCAATGTGAGTTTCTCTAGAGTGTGCCGGAATTAAATTAATGGAAAAATTCTTTCATCCTCCTGCCTGTAGCCCAGGACGACCAAAGCTCATCTGTATGTTGAAAGAATGAAGCGAGCTAATTAGTGATTTTACCTCACGGGAGAAAAATGAGAGAGAATTCAGTAGTCCATCAGAACTGCCAAGGTCTTCACACTGACTCACTCAAAGGCTGACTCATTCATTCAAAACATATTTTAAATAAGTAAATAAAATACAAAATACTGCATACAGTGATTGCAACTGTTCTATGATTAATTTCTTGTTCTCAATAAAAAAAAATACAAATATTGTGATATTTTGGGGGCATAAGGTCAAGACTGTCAGAATGATACACTGTCTTTATATAATAATGAAGTAAAAAAAAAAAAAAGACTATGGCATACTATTTTATTATATAGAAAAAAAATTATATTGAAGTATTAAATATAGCCAAAATATAGACAAAATAAAAAATTTTAGCTGAAAAAAAAAAAAGTATTTTCCGGGGAAAGGCTTTTTTTTTATTTTAAAGTTATAATGCACACTCATGAACTGGACTCAATAAGACCAGGAATAAGAAAAAGAAAGCCAAGAAGGAAAAATAGTGACTTCATGTTGACTTTAGAATAGCTTAAATTGGTTACTCAGGTGTCCTAGTACTTTTCGATATTCCATTTTTGCACTGTTCCCATAACTGACAGAAAGAAGATGGAGAAAAATCTCACCCAGGGAACCCGAACAGGAAAATGAGGTTGTTTTGTGTTCCTTGGAGGGTGAACTACTGTCAAACCAGAGAAGCGCTGACAGAATGTATTCACGAACCAAAACAGAGCACGCTGTGTCACTATCACTGCAGAATCTCATCGTTCCTGCTCTACTGCCACCCAGTCACGGCCGAAGCACAGGAGATCAGACACCTAAACTGAAAAAGACGCAGGTGTCTAATGGCACGTCAGCTACAGGCAGACTGGTCAAGCTGCCAGAGAGAAAGGAAGAGTCATCGAGCCTGGCTGAGCACTGAAGGATGCTGGGATACTTGAGAGCAGATCTAGAATGTAGACAAGGGAATCATACAGAGAGAAGGAAAGAGCTTGATGTGGTTGATGGACCAATGCCAAAAATGATGCCCTTTCTGTCACTAGCACCTGCCAGTTCTGTGATTGGGGGTGTGTGTAACCTGAAAACACCACAGCAGATGGAGGCTGTGATTACACCTCCTGCCTGCACCGCTTCACAGGCAGAGCTTCTGCACAAAGCACAGTCAGAAGGAATCGAATCTAATCTAAAATGAGTTCCAGAGCAGAAGCCAGAAACTTTCACCTTTCTTTCATTTCACTGACTGCACTTTGGGCTCCGACACAAAAACACATGACCTAAGACAGACACATGGGTCACAAAAAAAAGTGCAGACAACCACACCTGTGTTCATTAAACACCTGATTGCCGTCGCTGTCCATCTGGAAGGTTTTATCCCGGTTTAAATTCTGCAAAGCAAGAAGGAAAGAGAGAAAAAGAGAAAGGAGAAGGAGAAACATTTATAACAATGTGGGGAAAACAAACCAAATGCTAACATGGGTCAACAATAACGACAGCCTGCTGGCTTGGGGTTAGTCTGAGAGTTTGGGGTCAAGCTGCATTTTACACTCATTGATCATGTACATGTTTTTATGCCAACTGTAGGGCAGCTAAAAAAAATCTTTATAGTTGATCACTGGCTACAGCAAATTAGCGTACAATCCTTGTACACACACACAATCCCGCTCCGTCTTGCAGCCTCCATTAGGTAGCAGGGGATTTAGCTCCAACTGTCTCCGACCTAAACAATCTGATCGATTGACTTAATTGCATTAATTAAGGACAAGTCTGTAGAAGTATGGTGGCCTGAACTGGACCATTGATGACTCAAAACATTATATCACCTCTTTAAAGTCTGACAATAAGGAGCTTCAATAAAACATGACAGGAAGACAGGAAGGCAGCAGGAGATCTCTGGCCATTCTGGAAGGAAATGCATGTCTTTCATATTCAGATTTGCACATTAAATACGGACAGACATCGCACTGGTTCCGGAAATAAAATCCATGTGATAAGGAGGAGGAAATAGTTTTGAGAACCTTTGTTATAATTCAAATAATAGAGCTGTTGAGTTTGTAGTCGTGAAACCCAGAAGATAATTGACAATTTCAAGCTATGAGTTCCCTTTGGAATTTCTAATGGGGTTTTAGAATAGAGCTTTTTGATTTATGATTAAAAGGAGATCTGTGGTTAAAATTACACCAAGAGACTGCGTTCAACAAAAGTCAGTTAAACATGGGAGATCCCAAACATTGTACCAAAACATATCTGAAACCATTGTGTGCAATAAAATGTAATATAAAGTTGCTACATCTATCTCAAGGAATTCATGTGCATGCGAATTGTTCTCCATAAGTATCAAATCTTCACCAAGGCTGCATTGATACAATTAAAAAATACAGAAAAAAAAACAGTGATTTGGTGTAATTTTATTACAATTAAAAACAAAACAAAAAAGTATTTATATTATATTTAAATTTTAAATGTTTATTCCTGTCATGCAAAGCTGAATTTTCAGGATCATTACTCCAGTCTTCAGTGTCACACCATCCTTCAGAAATCATTCTAATATGCTGATTTGCTGATTTGTTATTATTCATTATTATTGGTGCTCGGTTATAAACAACAGTTCTGATTGTTGAAAACAGTTCTGCTGCTCAAATTCATTTGTTTATTTTTATTTTTGGCCATTAGTTGTCTACTATATTGACAAGCAATGCCGATATCAGGGGGGTCAAAGGCCGATATTAAGCTGAAATTATTATTATTATTATTTTGTATTATTAATATTTAAGAAATTTGAAATCATTTGACAATTGATTAAAAAAACAAATGTGTAAAATAAACTTACACTTTAGATGACAAAGTATTTTTCACAAATAAATAAATATTTAATAAAAATATATTTAAAAAGGAAGTAATAACTGTAACCAACTCAGTATTCGTGGAAGTTTGTGTGCATTGGGAATCATATTTTTCAAATAAAGCCAAAGTAACACTCATTTTACGTACAGCACACAATGAAAATGACATGAATATGACAGTGGGCAAATGCATAAAGCACAGTATAATTTGAAATCATGAGTTTAAAGTTTAAAGCATCCAATTCACACAGAAGACCACATTATCATGCTGGATAAAAATGCACACTCTACAAGATTTCACAGCTGGATTCGACTGAGTTTGCAAGGTTTGTGAAATTAAATGTTCATTAGATTATATAAATTCATTCAAAGATTGTTTAAATTATATAAATAAGTATTTGCTTAATGCTAACGTATCTGCCCATGCTGATATTTTAAAAATGCTAAATATCGGCCGATATATCGGCCTTGGTGATATCGGTCGACCACTAGTGGCCTCTTTGGTGCTTTTTTCCCCTTTTCAAAGCTTAATAGTTTGAGACCACATTCCCTTTAATTGCATGGCAAAGAGAGATCAGCATATTGTTTCAACATTTTCATTTGGTAAGAAAGCCATTTGAGTTTGCAACAACGTGAGGGTGAGTAAATAATGACAGGATTTTTTAGTTTGAACCTTTCCTGTAAATCTAACCTTGATGTGAAAAATCTACTCGAAGCAAGTTAAACTGCTACAATCAAGCATTCGTATAGTGCAGTGCTGTCCAAAGCAACAGTTGAAGTTAAACAGACGTCAGACAGCTTTGACAGGATTAGATTTTAAAAACCTTCAGAAGTAACACAATTTCTTGCTATGTATTTTTCTCTCTGCATCTTTTTATTTCCTCCTCTGTCTTTCGTCTTCAAGCAGGCAGGGAGTTCTAAGCTTTCCTGTCAGAAAGCCTTTTTCTATCTAAATATGGCAAATTCAACCCTTGTTCATCACTGACGAGACAATCCAAACAACAAGGGGAAAGAAACAGAGCTGAGGAAGCACTTTCAACAGGGTGAACAGGTCAATGAAACTGCTGGACTGAGAAGAGAAGCTGAACACAAGGTGTTGACCGTCAAATCAGCTGCAAAATAAATAATGATTTTTGGCATGAAATTTAATGACTGTGCATTATAAAGGCATCTAGTCCTGAGAGGAGTCATTTTTGTTTTCCACAGACGTTACTGGCAGGTTATTGTATTTTGTTTCAAAGGGAAACATCTAAACCAATCAGAACGCAAAGATAGAGGCCGATGTTTTGGAAAGAAGTCAGGACGCCACGTTTCAAGCCTCCCAAGCCTCTTTACATTTCCCACCAATTAATCTTACTGTGAGATCGACTTTAAGACAGTAGACCAAATTATGAAGTGAAAACCTGCCTCAGAAGTCAAAGACATATGAGTCTATCAATGAATAGCCTTTGAACATCTTAAAAGGTTTTAAGAACATGAAAAAATAAATAAATCAGGAAAACCCTGCAGACTAAAAAGGCTGGCTGAGATTCTAGACGTGAGGAGCAGAATGAAACACCGAGAGGCTGAGAAAGCACGTCATTAGCAGCTCATTAATGCCCTGATTAATGTTTAAGAATGATGATGATGAATGTATCTGGACAGATTGGGGATGTAGCGCGCACAGTTTCACCTCAGTTTAAAGGCGTTTAGAAACACATGTTGTCTCTCTCGATCAAACATACACTGAATTAAAACATGCATTAAAACAAAAATAAAAAAAAATTAAATCTTCAGTAGTAAAACATTGGCTCGAGAAGAAACATGTTTATTCATGAAAAATTCTGCCTCAAGCATCTCCTGTTAGATTTGCAGTTTCCCAACATGAGCTCAGGAACACTTTAATTATCATATGGTGAGAGATCTAATATCTTTTATAAAGTGCTGACCCGAAAATGTTGGGTCTTCCGAATTTTTCTTATTATTATTTAAGGGAGTTTTAAGAGTTGTGAGCACTTTTCTCATTCCAGGGTTCTCAGAAGAAGAACATAATCAGGTAAACTTCTATAGTGGGGAAAGGAATCTGTGACAAATGCATGTTTTTGAATTTCACATTTGCTTCAAAAGCAAAAGAAAAAGAAAATGTGTTTCTATGACCTTACAAAAGAAGAAAAAAATATATAGAGATTGATCGCACTGGCTCAGCCGTTTTTTTTTTTTTTTTTTTAATGAAAAATAGCCAAACTTCAGCTTGGTGTGTCCCGGGCTTAAGACTGTACGGTATACTAGTACCATTTTGGTTATTGGCCAAAAATCTTTTTTTTATTTATTATATTTTATATAAATTTTTACTTTATCATATCAGTCGATTTAGCATATAATTGTAAGGATGTACTGAAATGAAAATTCTGTGCCGAAACAGAAATTCAGGATGCACTTGGCCAAAAAACGAAATCGAAAATGACTTATTCTAAAATATTTTAAATTACTTTTAGCATCTGCTTGTGCATAAAGATTGATCTATTTTGTCCAGTGAAAATTTTCGGCAGCTAGAAATTCGGTTCATCCCTATTTAATTGTGCCTGTTAATTTCTGATAAAAGTAGCTTATAGTAATTCTCAAAATGTGTAATAATTTTTTTCATGAGGCACATTAAAGGTAGGGTAGCAATAGTAAGCTAGCTTTGAAAGTAGTGGTCGACCGATATGTCGCCAAGGCCGATATATCGGCCAATATTTGGTATTTGGTATTTAAATATCGGCATCGGCCGATAAGTTTTTCTGCTTGGCCGATGTGTTCGAGGCAGGCTTTTATTTTGATGGCTTGAGCGTATACAATGCTCACACTCTCTATCTTATTCGTCGTTGTCATTAACAGTTCTGTTTAATACGGATAGAAGTCTAATAATCAGATAGAATGGTTAAACAAAGGAATTAGTGCAAACAGAATGTATTATAACGATTTCTTTTATATTAGGCATATTAGTAATAGAAAGTCCCACATTATAATACTTTCTCATTTGTCATAAGCATTAAGCAAATACACATTTATATAACTTAAACAAATCTTTGACTGACAAATGGATATTTAGTTTCACAAACCTTGCAAACTCAGTCCAACCCAGCTGTGAAATCTTGTGAAGTGTGCATTTTTATCCAGCATTGATAACGTGACGTGGTCTCTGTGCGATGGTCAGTCTGTGTGAACTTAATGCATTAAACTTTAAACTCATGATTTGAAATTATACTGTGCTTTATGCATTTGTTCACTGTGTACTGTATGTAAAATTAGTGTTACCCAGCCTTTATTTGAAAATATGCAAATCACTCTCCAAAGCCAGGCCTCCTCCAAAACACATGAACATGATCAGACGGACAAGAGGCTAACCAGCAACATGATGAGAAACGACGTTGGTGGAGGATTGAATGCAGATTAACTGTACATGGAAAAAAGCTGCATGAACTTTCTGCTAAACATCTCCTTACGTTTCACAAAAGAAACAAAGTCGTGCAGGTTTGAAACAACATGAGGATGAGTAAATGCATTCACTCCTTAAAACTCAACTATTTCCACAAACCACAAAATTTCCAATACCAATGCTCTCAGTAAAGAGATGTTTCCGCTGGTTGAGCCTCATATCTTCTCAAAGCAAAAAGCACCTGCTGGGGAATAACCTACTTCCAATGATCCCGCAAAACTACATAAGCTTTAAGTGAAACTGACAATGGCCATGACACCTGCATACGTTTCATCTGAAATTCCCTTTGAGATGAGTGTAAAGGTGAAGAGAGGTAAGAATGTGAGGAAACACATTGGTTTCACATCCATTTTTGCCTTCTAACACTGAGCGCTTTTCTCTAAAATGCCCTGACTTGGACTGAAATGGACAGCTCTCTGGAAAAATTAAAAAAAAGCACTCACTTCAGTTCTCAGCAGTGCTGAGGAGACATATGAAGGATCAGGACAGAGGATCACAAAGATCAGCAAATAAACGCTTGACACCAGGAATTGAAATTTACTATGTTTACTGACCTTGTGAAAGAAAAGAAATGAAGATTTGACAGAAAATGACTCAACACTATTTTTTATCTAATCACTGCCAAGCAGGAGTCCAGTTAAAATGAACTAATCTTGTCTGTCTAATGCAGTGAAGATAAGACGGGGTGTTTACTGCCTTTGAAACCTTAACAGAGTGCTTCATGTGCTATCATCCAATTAAACGTCTCATAAACATCTTCACAACGGTCACAAAAACTCTATTACAAAGGTCTCATCAGATCTGCTTTCAGGATAAATGCCACTGATCAGCCACTGCCAAAGCATCTAAACTGCTTACCGTGCTGCAGAGAGACACCTGAAAAATATTGCCATCGCTACCTCCGCAGAATAGGAAATACTCGCAGGGGTCAAAGGTCACTGATATGATGCTGACATTGAAGAGAATGGACAGGAGCATCTCCCAAACCTGTGACACGAGGAGAGAGAAAGACATCTGGTTAATGAAAAATAAGGATGTACAAGATGATGAAAATGAAAACAACTACAATAATCTAGTAATCAACCAAAGTTTTGATTAAATGTATCTAAAATAATCAAGCATAATCAAGTAGTTAATATATCTATTTCCTACAAGGTGTATACAAGTTAATCATAGTTTTATATATATATAAACATATATGTGTTTGTGTGTGTGTGTGTGTGTGTGTATAGTAAAATAACATTAATTTGTCATTTTTTTTACAAATAATTGTTGTTCTCTTTAAATTGTTTACGATTAAAAATGTAAAATTTGATTTTTAAACATTATTGTGAAAAGGTTTTAGTTTTTCTTTACAAATAACATACAATTTACTAGATAGACATTTAGACATTTTTTTATATTAAGTTTAGTATAATAATGTACAATTGTCAGATTTTTAAACATATTATGGTGAAAAATTTTTTTTTTCTAAAATAACACACATTTAAAATTTTAAAAGACAAATTAAAGTCTTATTATCTGATATGATATGATTTTTCCACTCCAAAAAAAAGAAATGTAAAAAAAAAATTCTTTCAAGCTGCAAACAGGGCACGAATGAATCAAAGTATCATAAATGTGGTCACTACAGCTTGTATGCAAGCTCATCCAGTACCATAAATTAGTGATTTACACCATTACGATGCGGCTGCTGCGCAATCAATCCTAGTTGTGAGATAAATAAGAACTCTTATCTACATGTTTTCTGTTGGACTTGTGTAAGACTAAGGTGTTTTTCTTTTCTTTTCTCTCTTCTGTTAAAAGCTGTTAAATTATTAAGCAGTGTCTCATGTAAATACATTTTTTTTTATTGTGCTTTATGTAGTGACCACTGTGAGGTGCTCAGGGCATATATTTTTCTTTCTTGGTTTTATTCCCTGACATGATGCATGTTGCAAAGTGAATTTTTTTTTTTTTTGCATTTTAACAGGAAAGTTATGTGTCTTTATTTAAAATCAATGCTTCTTTTATCAAGATTAAAGAACACCCCTTTCTCACATAACTCAGTGAAGCAGCCCATGCATAGAATGGATAATCAATTCTCGAAGCACCGATATCAACCAATTCAGCACCACTGCCATGGACAGCACCTGGTAACGTCCCATGTAAGAAGGTGTATCTTAAGCAGCCTCCTCAGATATAGTTTGGGGAACACACCTAGAACAGGTATACCTTTAGTTAAGACATACCTTTAGAGTCTTCATAGAGACCGAAGAGACAGCGTTATCTAGAAAGGCAGCCCTGGAGTCTTAAGTTTTACGACAGAAATGGTCCAATAAAAAACATAAAAAATGCTATTGAAATCTTTGGGAGAGTTCATGAGAGAAGTTGAAATTGAGATTTGTGAATACAGTACAGTGATCTATTGTGTAAGATCTTTCAAAGAATAAAGTGATTAAGGGTTTCTGGAGGTTTTATGAAGGTCAATTTAAGACATTTTAAGACTTTTACAAAACCATCCTATGTAAATGTCTTCTATTACTTCTATTGTATTACTGTATTAATTCATGTTCAACCTGTTAAACAGCAAAAGTCCATTTGATTGTTTTATAAGAAATTGATCAAAATTAATGTTTACATTTTTTTTTTTTTTAACTGTCAATGGGCTCAGAAAAATCAACTTAATTCAAAAGGAAAACAAGTTTTCATTCCCCACTGACAGATATTTGTTCTTGTTTTAAGCATCAACTCACTTTATTTTATTAAACTTCTCAAAAAACAAGACTTCAATTTCTTCAAGTTTCAAATTCATTTCAAAATCTCAATTTAAGGATTTTTATATATTTGCATTGGAAACTGAAGATGTTATTAATTTTTGGCAGTGCAAGCAACTTTTCATGCCATGACTTCACGAAATGTCAGACTTTAAGACTCTGCTCTGATTTAAGACCTATCAAGGCCTTAATTTGTGAAAGACCTTTTTAAAGACCAGCAGAAACCTTTTTTTTTATGTTTGGACCAAAAAAATATAGATATATATTAACTACATAAAATCTTTAGGTTCGCTGGGGTTTGCATTAATTAATCAAGAAGTGAATAATGACAAAAAAGGATGCAGACACAGAAAAGAACGAAGAAACAAATAAGAGTGCATACAAAAAGACAAAGACTTCTCAGTAATCGTTACTCTGTCTAGGTCAGGACCGTGCTTCCCTCAGGATAATAAAATACCTCCATCTTTCCAGTGTCTATATATTCCTGTTCCAACTTCCATCTTAATGGTAACACTTTTGCCAAAAAGTCTGATGGTCTCTCATTGGTTCAGTGGTAATGCAGTGTTATCGTCTCAGAGAAAGTGCTGCAGCTCAGCTTTGGAAAGCTCAAGTTATCTGCAGTGAGTTTGCTGAGCCAACAACACAAACTTCTAGTCCATTCTTGCAGAGCTTGCACGGAGAGAACCACCATTATTCTAAAATATACAACTGCATTTTAAAAGATCTTCAATCAAATGGAAATATAAAGCTGAAGTGGATATTTTTTCTTTCTTTTTTTTTTTTTAATAGTGAGCAAGAACATACTGCGTGTGATCTTGTATAATGTGAAATTATCTGAGGAGCTCATCTGCCCTTCCCTGCATGAGTCCAGCGTGACTGATGGCCCATCGTAAAGAAGACTAACTGACCATAGAATCATTTTTGCTGAAGAGGACCAATGCCCATGACCCAGTCATAAAATGTCAAGAGTGAAAAGAAACTGCCCATTATTACATAACCACTTTTAATGAATTAGAAAAGATATAAAGAACAGAAGCCATATAATTTAATCTTTTAATAATGTATGCACATTTTTAGGAAAAACATGGTGATATCTAGAAAGCAGAGTGGCTGATATTCTGATAATACAAAAAAGTGTAGTTAACCAAAAATATTAACAACAACCACAACAACAAAACATTATAAAAATAATAAAAATGAAACATTTGAAATGAACATTTAAATTACAGTCATGGCCAAAAGTCATAAATTGTGTTTTGCAAAGTTTGCTGCTTAAGCTGTTGTGGTGTTTATTCACATTGTTTCTAGATTGTTGTGCAGAGTGATCAGATGCATTTGAATTAATCGATAAAGCTTCATTAGCCATTTTTTTTTTATCCTGACACAAAATGACCAGCTAACATTAATTGACTTATCATCAGCAGCACATGTGTAAGTGTGAATGAGTTCTAGTCAGGTGAATCACTATCACGCTAATTAAATTCTAAGAGCAGACTAAATTAAATTGTACATTTAAATTATAAAAGGAGGGAAGAAGCACTTCCAGTCTTTGTGTTCTTGTTAACAATGGTTACCTCTAAAGCCCCCTTCCTCAAATCTTACCCTGGAGGTCCAATGCACTGCAGAGTTTAACTCCAACCCTGATTAAAGTCACCTGTCTGCCATTTTCGAATGATCCCAAAGACATTGATTGACACTGATTAGCATGCTCAGGTGTGTTTGATTAGGGTTAGCGCTAAACTCTGCAGGAAAGTGGATCTTGAGGTCCAGATTTGAGGATCCCTGCTCTAAAGAAACATGGGCAGCCATCATCACTTTGCATCAAAATGGCCTTACTGTACATGCAAAGAAATTGCTTCAAAGAATATTGAACCTGAAAGAACCATTTACCGGATCATCAAGAACTTTAAGGAGAGAGGTTCGACTGCAGAGAAGAAGTCTTCAGGACTTCAGGAGGAATCAGCTTCAGAATCGTGTCCCCAGCAGTGCAGAGCTTGCTCGGGAATGGCAGCAGATTGGTGCGAGAGCATCTGCACACTCAGTGAGGCAAAGACTTTTGGACAACGGCTTGGTGTCAAGAAGGGCAGCAAAGAATCTTCACTACAAGAAAAACGTCAAGGACAGACTGAAATTCTCCAGGAAGTAAAGAATTGGACAGCAGAAGACAGGTGCAAAGTTATTTTCTCTGATGAAGCTCCCTTCCTACTGTTTGGGGACATCTGAACCCTGTGTTGTGCCAACAGTGAAGCAACCTGAGAACATCCATGTGTGGGGTTGCTTTTCAACCAAGGGAGTGGTCTCTCTCATAAATCTGCCCAAAAACACTGCTATGAGTAAAGAATGGTATTAAAATGTCCTGCAAAAGTGACTTCTTCCAACGATGTGCATTTTCCAGCATAATGGAGCACCATGTCACAAAGCAAGAGTGATAAAGAAGTGGCTCAAAGATCATTACATTGAAACTTTGGATCCGTGGCCAGGCAACTCTCCGGATCTCAATCCCATAGAAAACCCGTGGTCAGTCCTCAAAAGGCGAGTGGCCAAGCAGAAGCCCACAAATTGTGATCAACTCCGACTGCTGATTTTCTAAATGCTCATATATGAACCGATGAATACGCCTAAAGTTTATAAGTCTATAAGTCGTATCAGTCATAAATAAAAATCTGCGTAAGCTCTCAAGAGAAACCAAAGGCATAAACGCTTCCTTCTAAACTTGCAGAGCAAAGGTCAAGTGATTTTCAACAAAATGAATTGACTATTTAATTAATCAGGCTGGCCAGTGCACTGGTCAAAGGTCATGTTTATCATGTGTTTGGGCAGTTCCTGGCTGAACTCTGATCTAGTTTTTCATTCCATGCAGAAATCAGACATTTTTAACATCATTAAATACCCAAAAGTGATCGGCCTGCAGTTTGACAGGGACACATATCCATCCCTCTTGAGCTAACAAGCCCATCTCTTTGCGTGACATGACCTCCCAGAATGTCCTCACAACATCGACAGATGGAATAATAGTTCATCTACAATGACAGACAGGCTGTACTTCACTGTAGCCGATGCTACTGAGCTCAGATGACTAATGAACAACAGTGGGAAGGATTGAACATCAAAATGATCAACCGGATCGATGGCAATCTGAAGGCCACCACTTTGTCTAAAGGGGACAGAGCACAAATGAGAGACTGGAGCTAACAAATATCAGAAATAACTTTTGTTTAGTGGAAGTTTGAGAAGAATCTTTGTAGTATTTCACCAAGTGATTTCTGTACTTCAATGCTGTCAAAAAGCACCAGTAATCACAGGTTTAAAAGGAGTTTAATTAAAAAATCCCTAAGAAACACCTAAAAACAAACAAAAAGCCCATTTACTGGTTGACACGTTCAAAATTTGGCCTTTAAATTCTGTCAAGACTGCATTTTCAATGCCATTTCTGAAATGTTTTCACAGCTTATTCATATCACATACCTTCAGGCTGTAATTATTTATATATATACTGTATATAAAATGCAATATACTGCAGACTCAACCCACTATCCATTATAATGAAGACGAACGCCATTCAAGGCCAGCAGAAATCAGTTTTCTGACCTCATATAAACCTATATGAAATTCATAAAAAGACTCGGTTCAAACGGAGAAGGAAGCCAGACCAGGAATCAGAAATTTGACTTAAAAGCAAACCAACTTTGACAGTGAACCTGATCAAGAAGCTTTACCCTATCTCTTTAGATCGATAGATTTAGAAAAATCCACTACTTTATTTAGCATCATTTTCTAATTTTGTTTTACATTTTAGTATGGCTAATAACTCATTAAATTTTTTTGCTTTAAATTTTATAAATATTTTTATTGTACTGTCATTTTTGTTAATTATAAGTACTTTGATGGACAGATTGGCACACTTTTTTTTTTAACAATCCTTTCATTCGTAAAAAGCTTTTACACTTCCTCGAGGTGTATTTTGAAAAAAGTGAATGCGAATAATGGGATATGGAAACACATTTACCAAATAAATTCATCCATGCGCACCATAAAAAGTCATGTGATTTTGTGCAATGAGATGGGATAACTTGACTAACCAGTGGACGGATCTCATTGCACAGCATCTGAAGTGTTGTTTCCCTTATGAAAAAGAAGTTTATTCAAGTGTGCTATTAGTATACTTCTTTTAAACTAAAATTAAGAGAGTTTACTTTCAGTCTACTTTGTATGTACTATTTAGATGTACTTCTCAGAAATATACTTCAAATTGCACTTAAGTATACTTGACTTACAGATACTGACAGACAAGTCTAAGTATATTTGGCCTTCTTGCTATTCGAGATATACTTAAAAGTATAATTAAGTATTCTAAGTATTCTTGGCTTGTAATTGTGTTTACTATTTTGATTGAGTAGCTTATTAATTTTATACTTATTACTTTATTACTTAATACTTTTTAACATAATATTACACACTGTCTTATAGACTAACATGTTCAAGTTTATATGGTAACAAGCTTTTGGGTGGAATAGCATAGAGTAAATAAAATAAACATGTAACTGAACATGATATTGACACAGTGATACTAACCCACATAGAAACAGATACATTTTTAATGATGTTATTGGCAATTCTTCCCAGGTGTAAGAATTGGAACAAAATTAATTCATACTGGCTTCTATAATAACATAGATAGCTATACAAGCAGATACAATTTTAAATCTCATTGCAAATCATCAAGCCAAATAGGAAAAGAAGCAAGTCTTTTTATGAAACATAAATTATTGGCAATACAACACTATAGTACTATGTACAATATCAATAATGACTGCTTTTTTAGTCTATTTCAAATGGATTAGGCAAAGGTGCAATGTACAAATTGTCAACTGTTTCAACAACAACACATTTCATTTTTATCATATCAGGCCAGATGGCACTGATCTTTCCATTCTTCCTAACCTCATGTACAAAAGTACTCTCTACATTTATTTGTGAATCTTTACATAAAGGCCTGCTAGATTTAACAAGTACCTCAACTAAAGCACAGCAATGTTTGGTACATGCACAATATGCAGGGCTTTGATGGGCGCACATTTGTTTAAAAATGACCAAGTCATTAATTAAACAGAATGTACTATCTTTCAAGTATGCAGCACTGTTATATCTTTTATTCAGTCGATCATATTTTTGAGTGTGATACAGAACTCCATTAACCAAGAAACGGCTGTAAGACCAGAAGCAGTTACTTAGATTTCCACATAACTTAGAAATTGCAAGCCTAGAAGAAGTTGTGATGTTTTCCTGAAATGGGGGATGCCCAAAAACCTGGACACTATCATTTAATGTTTCACATTTATCTGTTCTCCGCTTATTAAAATAAAGTTCTTTAACAAATGACTGGACCTTTGCACTCGTATGTTTAGCCTTTTCTGGCAATTCTTTCCACAACATAAATTTTCTAACTATTTGTGAAGGGACATTCTGTGTTCCATTAAAATACTTTAATAGAGTACCCATATTGGATTCAAATGGAAAGGCTGACGTAGCCCATAATGGTCCCCACTGTTTCACACTTTGTGCGATATGTGTGAGCAAGTGTATGTTAAAAGTCATGTGGTCTTTCCCATATATTCTTTGAAATTCTATTACAAATTTTTTAAGAGCCAGTTCTGACAACAATACGCTTCTAGTCTTGATCTTATCCTGGAGTAATGTATATATTCCAAACACCAATAAAAACAAATGATTCCAAAATCTGGCAGGGAGTATTCCTTTCAGTACAGGGAGAGCATAGAATAGGAGAAATGCTCGCCATTCTGAAGCTTTCCAGAACTTCCTTTCATTCACTGATCTTGGTGTCCTAGTTATCTCAACAGGAGGTTTTATTTTTAAAAGTCGCATATCAACCTCTTCCGTCTGTTTGCCAATGTACCAGGGGGCTTCACTGTTTGCTGTATCAAACCACAATGTGGACAGTTGCCGAGTAACTCCAAGGCACACATTGTGTTGATATTCAGGAATGAAACCATTTATCATTTGGAAATGACTAAGCTTCATTAAAGGAGATGGCCCTTTGACTCCAAATACTGGCTCATTATCTGAAGCTGACATTGCATGACTGAAATGATCTCTTTCATTTCGAAGTGTGGGTTCAGGTTGATCGTATGGATAGGATTTACCACCTTTGTGATAACAGAAGTCACAACCATAAAAACCATTAAACTGCTTTGTGTTACGAAGCATTGGACGAGCCATTGAATCAGAGCTACAAACCACCACAAACACTTTAGAAACATGCCGGTTTCCCTGTGTGTCTTGCCAGTCAATACCTTCAGTCTCTAATGATAAGGCTTCTTTAACAAATGGTTTTAGTAATGTTAGCATGGATGGTTTACTTGGCCCAAACCATAACGCTGACATCAAAATGTGACTTTTTCTCAATTCTGGTTCCAGTTCAATTACCTGACACTGAATTGGCCAAATGCTGCATTTAGAACTTTTGAACACTGGTGCGCCATCACAATTCCAAATTAGCGTCAAATCATCTTTTCCAAGAACTCCACTGTCACATAACATTTGATACTCTTCACCAGACTGTATGTCAGAGAGAACCCCACAGGTTCTAGTTTTTTCATTAAGATTGACACCATATTCTTGCAAAAGCTGCTGAATCTGTGCATGCAGGGGCAACACAAGAAAATAGAATCCATTCTTAAGGTTTGCATTGGCATCAAATTCTGTATTGCAAGTGTCACACTGAGAGGGACAGTCTCCTCTGACGCCTAAGTATTTTAAACAACTTTCACAATAAAAGTGAACTTCAAATTTAGATGAACTTCCAAAATCTTTGTGGAAAAGGTAATGTGAAGATGGGATCAGACCTGGAAACATTGTGTTAAACATTTCCAGTAAGTGAGTAAGTGCTTTGCCTGTTAAATTGTGCCGCAACAGATAGGACATCAGCATTAATACACTTTCTCCTTTTGAAATAGGTGCACCAGGATACAAGGGCTTGTCACCAGTAACGGCTATATCTTCATTTCCCTACAGGGAGAGAGACAAAATATTAAAAAAAATGTGAGCAGCAGAATGATCAGGAATATCAGTCCAGCTTATTTTCTTTCCTTTTCTTGGGTATATTTCCTAGAAATATTTACCCTGGATAATCACAAAATGGCTTTACTTTTTTCACTTTAAATCACTTTAACATATCCTAGCTGCAAACCAAAAATAACAGGGTATAAAAAATAAAAAATAACAGGGTTTGGTACATTCTTGAATTTTACAATTGCCCAGGAATGATATGTCGTAATGGTGTCAAAATTCTCATTAGTTTTTATTTGTGCTTTCATGGGTTGGTAATGCAGAATACTTTATTTGTGTCTGTCAATTCACTTCCGTATTTTGGCAAAACAGGTCAACGTGAACTATTACACTAACAAAAACACTGTGTCACAGAACCATTTACTACATACCACTGATAATTCAGATGTGTTTTCTCCACTAGTACTGCCCTCCATCAAGTCTTCTCTGTCCACATAATTTTCATCTTCAGAATCAAGCATGTTCCATTCAGAATCTGACAGGTCTTCCTCATTCTACAGGTTATAAATGAAAATATGATGTGAAATATCATCAATGAATGAAAAGGGTATTTAACCAAAGGTGAGACATGTGTGATATGTGTATTTACTTCTTGAATGTCAGCACAAAATAAACTGGTCCTGATGGATCTGTCTTTGTCCACTTCGTCTGGTCCACTGTTGGACGTATTACTCAGGATGTCTTTTGTATTTGTTTGGTCATTCCCATTGTCTTGATCATCCTCATCCTTCAAAAAAAAAAAAAAAAAAAAAAATGGGAAGGATGACATGTCAAGGAAATTCCTTATACCTTAAATAATATATTGATAGTTTTAGCAATTTATAAAGTAGACTAAAATAAATTAAAAAGTAAAAAAGTTCCATAAATTCAGCCAAATACAAGACCAAAGAGGATAGATAAAAGTCCTCAAATTAAATGAATTATACATTATAATTGTTATTAAATAATTATTAGAATCAGTGTTGTTGCACATATGGACATTTGTTTGAAATAGTCACCTCCTACAGGAATATTGGCTTATTTTGATTGTAACAGACATTCATTTCATGCATTTTTAGAAGTTGTTGTCATTTATAAAGTACAATAAATCAAAAAGTATTTTTTTGTGAGTAAATAGATTTGATGGTGTTCTGAATTTCATTAGATAACATTGCCTAGGTGCAGGCAAATTAATTTTATAGTATGTTTGTGTTGCCCTTTCATTTTTATTTCACTTTATTTTTTTGTTTAGTTTTTGCATCCTTATGTGGATAAACATAATTTTATGAGAACATACTCAATTTATTTGTATTTTTGTAATTCAATAAAAAAAATATGAATAAAATAAGAAAGAAACAATTCCCCGTAGTACGGAGCAATAGGCTGCCATGTCCGTGTGTTTTTGTGTCCATTCTGTTTTTTTCCTTTTTTAACCCGTAATTGAAAAATGAAAAATGAACGGTCCTAGCTAGAATTTTTTTGTTCTAAAAATGTTCTAATAATGTTTTAAGTGGGTAGTTTAATTTTAGTTCTCAGAATGTTCTCCTAAAAGGTAGGAAAACATTCTCTAAAAAAAATCTAAAAATGTTTAATGATAACATTGTTAAAACATATTCCCTAATCGTTCCCAAACTTTTCCATTCCACGACCCACCTAGACAAGTGTAATCTATTTCATGACCCACCACAATATTTGAGGGGAAAAAAAGGTATATAGTACTTTAAGCCTAATCTTACTTAAAAAAGTTTGATGACAGAAATTAAGTATTAAAGAAAAAAATAATAATGTTACAATTATTTTAGAGTACACCTGAAAAAAAATTCACTATTAATATTTAAGTTTTAATTTTTGTTTACAGACGTTAAAATATGTAGTGTACATAAAACATGAAACAGGCTCACTCCAGTGAACTGTAATCTGCGCTGCTGTATTTTGTTGCAGAAAATGCATTCATGATCCTTGCGTGTGTGTCGGCGAGAACGGAGCACAAACAAATACTTTTTTTTTTTAGAAAAGCATAAGAAGCAAAGCAGAACTATCTGAAACTGTTTGGAGATTAAAATAATTGTGAAATAGGTAAAAAATAATAATAAACGTGTCTCGTTTTAAATAATAATAATAATAATAAACTGGGTGACATTAAGTTCAGGCAGAAGTTTATTTTAGCAATGGTTAAATTAATGTTCAGCAATATCTTCAAAAGATTTCTGAACTTTGGCAAATTTTTCTCTAAAAATAGATGCAACGTCACAGGATGAAACGATAAAACGTTTTTTGCACAGAGTTCAAACTGGACGATAGAAATGAATGAACATGGCCTACCTGAAACCGTTTTCGTAACATTTGTTTTCTGGTGTATGCAATATCATGCAGAATATAGTGTATTGAAGTGAGCAAGTTTTTCTCTTTTAATAATGCGGACCGATTTAACCATTTAATGGCATTGCTCTGAGACCTTCACTGTTATTACAAATCGTGCGCGCCCGCGCTTTAAAACACGCAAAGCACGCGGACTTAATTGCAATTCGAAAATCACACTAGGGATATTGCAGTCCTTATTAATGTTGGTGGGCTATATCGTTGTGACAAGTGGGTTCCCGGTTCCCGCTTCCTTCTTCCCGTGATTGAGAAGTTTTTAATGTGTTAGACTGGTGCCGATTCCCGGGAGGAATGTGGGACGGGCTGCCGAAGATCCCTCAGCGCTGAGGTGAATCCGCAGTGCCATCGAGCAGGGCGAAGGAGGATTCTCGAGGCGGTGGGCTGGAGTGAGTTGCCGGGGAGACGGACGCTCCTCTTTTGTATCCTTCCGATCTCCTCCGTGGTTCTCGAGACCGGTGAGTCGAGCAGGTGTCGCTCAATTCCAACCACTCCACCGGCCTCGCACCGTTCCCACTCGTCACGTTTGTGCAGCCCTAGACTGAACTGTGTGTGTGTGTGTGTGTGTGTGTCATTGTAACACAAATTTAGCTGCAGCCAAGTGACTTTGTGCGACCCACCTTGGTCCATACTGTGACCCACAAGTGGGTCGTGACCCACAGTTTGAAAACCCCCTGCCCTTCTTATAACATTTCAATTGAGTAGTTTTATTTAATTTCCCAGAATGTTCTCCTTAAAGGTATAGATACAATTCTATAAGAACACACTAAAAATGTTTAATGATAACATTGTTGGAACATTATTTATAACATTTTTAGCGGGTAGTTTTATTTAAGTTTCCAGAATGTTCTCCTTAAATTTAGGATAACATTTTCTAAAACATTCTAAAAATGTTTTATGATAACATTGTTAAAATATTATTTCCTATAATGCTCTTATAACATTTGTATTCTAAAAAACGCTAAGTTGAACACCAACATTTGAATTGTAGGCTATACCAAATGCTGCGCAAAAAAATAAATATTGACGTATTTTCAGATTTCTGTTTATGACTTTTTGCCCCTTTATTAAACATTTAAAATATTCACAAATTAATATGGAAAAAATGTTAGACATTTTTTTTTCAGGGAGATTATGAAAGCGTGTCTGGTTGTTTTATTTTATTATAGGCTACAAAAGCACAACGTTTTCTTGTATTGTGAGTTTACACAAATAAAAGTATAGTTGCGAATGATGTATTATTATGTTGTATGTCCAGAAATGATAGAGTTTTTAAAGTTGTTTCCACTGTTGATAGGAAATGCAAGGGTTCGCGCCCATGCCTCCTGGCAGTGCGCTCTCCATATGCCCCACCAACCCTTGGATATGCGTCAAAATCTTGTGTTTATTTGTGATGATCTTGGCCCTGTATTATTATTGTCTAACCTGTATTATGAATTAAATTTGATTAATTGCTTTGTTCATTTTAGCTAATAATGATCATTATGAGTTAACTAAGACTGAAAAAAATGATTATGGCCCCAATTAAATTAAGCTTAATTCAATTGTGCTAGTTAAAATCCATTTAAATTTAGTTTTGAATTTTAATTAATAAATATTAATTGGTTTTAAACGAATTACACGTGTGTTAAATCCAAGCCATGTGAATTGATTAAATTCAGTTTGAAAATATTAAGTTGAACAAATTTTGCTGAAAGTTAATTTTATATTTTGGTGATAATAAATTTGTTTATTTAAATATAGCTAAAATAAATTGATTACAACCACTTAAACCACCATAAATTTTTTTAGTAAATTCAATGAATATTTTTTTTTTCAGTGTATTTCCCATCATGCACTGGGGCATGAATAATTAAAAATGTTAAGTTTACACAGAGTTTACACAGTATTTACACAGTTTTATGGTTGCTTTTGATGTTAGTTTTAGTGACATTCATTTTTGTGACGCCTGAAGTTCATTTTTTACTCAAAATGACCCATTTATATTCAAACACTATTCACTGATTGTTACCGTCATTGTGTGTGGTGTACCATGTATTGAGGTCTCTGAGAAACGGTGACTTCTGAGTTACATTACAGGCACTCTTGTTTGGGAGAGCAAAATATCTCTTGGATCAGGAAAATAAAGTTAGAGTTGAAAATGATGGGTTTGCTTTATTTGTCTGAATATTAATGAAAATATCTAATTAATTTCACTATGTAGAAATTAAACAATTAAATTAATCTGGTTGCACAATTAATTTGAGTAAATTCTATTCAAAAAAGTTTAGCTAAAATTATGAATATAATTAATCTGAAATTACCGAAAGAGATGAATAAACTCAATGTATAAAATATAAGTACAACCAATTTATAAAATATAAGTAAACTTAACTTATAAAATATAAGTTCACTCAGCCTAAAAAATATATCTGGATTTAGATACATTTATTTCGTGCAACCCCTTAATAAAATTAAGTAAATTCAACATAAAAAGTTTTCAGTGCAGTAATAGATTGCCTATTTATAGATAGATTGTTTTTTATAAAATAATTTATTAATGTTATATTTTTATATAACCTAACCTTTTACAGTTTTGGAAATGTGTTTGTATTAGGCCTAGCCTATATTTCTTTATTATATAGCCTAGTATTTATTTGCTTATACTAATATAATGAGCTTTTTCCTCCGAAAAAAATGACTTTAAAGATAAAAGTAGCCTGGGCTAAATGTCATTTTTTTTTTTTTTTTTTTGAAAATCCAATAAAATATCCATTTAAAAAAAGTACGTTTAAACGAAATGCAATGCATCATGCTTCTAAACAGGTGGTCTGGTTGAATCAGCCGGCACAAACTGAGGGAGGGGCCACAAATCCGTGAATAGCCTACACCACAGTTTACAAACCCATGGGACTGGATTGCGAAAGCGTGTGCACAGTTTATGAAATTGTGGGTGGGCTACAAATTGCTAAAACTGAAGGCACTGTTTACAAATCTGAGAGCTTGGATTAGAATATCGTGGCTAGGTTTATTAATCCGTGTGGGCACGATTTGTTTAACCTATCATGGGAACAGTTTAAGAATTCGTAAGTAGGCCTATAGCCTACGGTTTATAAACTGAGTGGACGGATGCAAAACCGTGAATAAAATGCAGAAATCAAATTTCACATTTTTGTAGAACTAAAAAAAAAGTTGTTTAAATTATTTGATTTTCAATTAAATAAGCATTTTAGCTTATATGCTATGGGAAATAAGTTTTTATGTGAATATTTTTTTTACCAGTCTAAAAACGAATAAAGAAGAAAGCATGTTATTCGTTTTTCTATTACGAGTTAAAAAAGGAAAAACGAATGGACGCAAAAGTACACGGACCCGGTCCAGTATGTGGACCTCATGTAGAACATACATGCCTTAAACGAATTTCACTCTGCAAGAAATTCTAAAATTAAATTTTGAAAGAAATTCAAAATATTAAATATTGTAATATATTAGCCTATTACAATTCAAAATAATATATTTTAATGTATTTTAGATGTAATTTATTCCTGTGATGTCAAAGATGAATTTTCAGCATCATTACTCCAGTCTAATCAGGGAAGATACCCTGATTCAGTCTTAAGTCTCACATGATTCTTCAGAAATCATTCTAATAAGATGATTGAATATTATCAGTTGAACAGTTGTGCAGCTTATTTGTTTTTAGAAATTGTGATAAATTTGTCTTTCGTGATTGTACTACTTATTATTTTTTAAAGAAAGGTAATACTACAACTGTCACTTATAATCAATTAATGTATCAAAATTATTTTAATGTGTGTGGGTAGGCATTTCAATGATCCTACTATTTACAGCCAAATAATAGATTACAAGACCCATACCAAATTGCTCATAGGCCTACCCTTGTGGTTTATCAAAAAATGTGAAGACTTAACGTTCGATGTTTTCGTGGTGTAACTTGGGTGGGAAAGATTGTGTAACAAAAAAGTTTTAAAGAGCAAAAATATCTGAACTTTATTTATTTTATTCGTATATTTTTTTATTGAATTTCAAAAATACAATTCAGTTCTCAAGACATTTAGCGAACAATGTTTATGAACATAAGGATGGCATGGATTGATCCTCGTCTCCATCTCTGCTCATAGCAGACTAATGGTTTGAGGGGAGTGGTTAAGCGTTTTCAAGCCAAGCTGTCAAACTGACGTTATTAGAAAAGGAACGCAATTCCAGACCGGAAATAACTTATCAGATTTTGATTAAAGATTACCACGGTGTGTGTGTGTACTTGTTCGGATTAATTTTTCACCACAAGATTATAACATGCGCTACAAAAATAAAATTTAATGTCGACTTTAAAAATCAAAATGCCTTACCATATTGTCATTTTCAATCCATCTGAACCTGGTTCTCCTTGGAATAGTTTCTGAGTCATCTTCCAAGTACCTTTTGTAAGGTCCTGCACGCTTTGCCATTATTTATCTTGCAAACACCTGCATCAACAAAAATGCATCTCCGATTTTTAAAAAAAAATAATTTGTAACCGGGTGTCGTGATATTTAGTCATGTGATCCGTTCGCGCACATGCCTAATTAACAACACGACCTATTGTTAGAAACAAACACTGCAAAGCAAAAATAAAAATAAAGAAAATCCGTCAGTCACAACACTTAAACAATGGCATTTGCCATTTATTATTTCAAGGACAAGAGCGTGGAAGTGGGTAAAACTGACTGGATGAGTACTGAAGACCAGCAAAATTGTTCAAAAATTATAACACAATGTCCCACACTCGAGGATGAAGATGATGGATGGATGAGTGTGAAGTGGGAAAAAGGCAGAAAAAAGAAAAATTGTCCAGCCCTTTTTCCTGCAAAGGTTTTAATGTTCGGTGGTAAGTTGACTTTAATCTTTTAATTAAGGTTTGCATCACTAATCTTGATGGATTAGACATAAGTAAACAAGCAAAAAAATATCACAGACTGTCTTTTAGGAACAGTGGAGAACCCAGTTTTTCATAATGTACACACAACTTTTTTTGACAGACAACTATAGTGATCTCTGCCAGAAAAGGGAACAGTTCATTAAGGGTGAAGACATCTGGAAACAAACACTGAGGAGGAAGACAAAGCCAAACAGTTGGTTGATGGAGGATGTAGAAGAAGAGGAGAATGAACAGCCCCAAAAAAAGGTAATTATGGATAAATACATCTGTATGTGAATCTAGGACAAATACAAATGTCCATTGCTATAATGAAGCAATATATTACTCTGCTTTAATTGTAACACAAACATGCATTTCTGTAAAGCTGCTTTGGAATTATATTTTGAAAATCACTATACAAATCAATTTGAATTGAATCCCTGGTATTGAACAACTTCAAATTGTCATTTTGATAGCAAAAGTGTAAAAAGACAACATGTACCCCAAAAGAGGCAGCAGACCAAATGATTGAAAACCTGAAGAAGGAGCTGATGGCAAAGCAAACTTCTTTCCAGGTAAATTATTTTAAGATTTGCCAATTTTAGTGGAAACCTTTTTTTCTTTTTCTTTTCTTTTTGCTCTTTGTGTTCCAGTCAGCTATCGAAAATGAGTTTTCATCAGATGAGGACATACTTGAGAGAAACTGGAGTAAGGTACAACAGCAAATGAAGGAACTTAAAAGAGAGAACAGGAGGCTAAAAGAAGACAACATTAAAGAGATACTTGATGCCATGAGAGGTAATTATATGAATTAAAAAATAATAATAATCTGCCCTTTGAACGCAAACACACAACTTGACATTGCAAACAGTGTGTTTACATTTTGTGCTCTACAGTCATGGCTGACAGAGCAAAACTACAGAAAGTGTGGGCTCACTTTACTAAACTTAATGAAAATGCAGCTAAAAGCAATACATTTAAAAGGTAGTTGTGTTTAGGGTTAAACACGTGCAACCTCATAAAATACTTACAAATACCACATTCTATAAATCTGAAGCATTGCAGCATGTATGGCTGCTATAGCAAAGTGACTGCTGCAACTAACAGTGTTCCTTACCAAACGTAACTCAAATTAAACCATTTTAATATTATACAAAGCGCAAACAAGTGTGGTGAATGGCAGTGATTTAATCAGTATTTATTTTGAATAATATTTAAATGTTTTAAAAAACATTTTGTTGTGAGTAGTGATTTATTTTGGCATTTGTGTCAACATGCAGTTATGAGGCCTTTTCACAATTTTCTTATAATCATTTATATCTCCATTTTTTTAACAGAGCTTCCCACAGTAGTGACGAAGTTGAAAGAAGTGATTGGACAAATAACACTTCAGACCTCACCTACTGCATCCACTTCTGCAACACCTTCAACATCAGTAGACTCTGCATCTGTTTCTCCTCAAGTGTTGTCTGATGATATGGTAAGTACCACACATGCAAGTGTTACGGTCCATGTGGGAAGGTGATTATACAATGTCCCAGTAAATCAACTTGGCAGTAATTATAAACATTACCTGAAAAATCTGCATGTTCAATTGCATGGTGAATGTGCGTGATAAGTGGTTATTATGAATATTGCCTGACCACAGGAAATATAGGAAGCATTCCCATATTACCCAATTAAATGTTTAATGCTGTGGAAAAGCAGTGTGGACAGGATTTAAACAGGATCTTACATTGCACAGGATTATTTTGCACCCTAGTTCATTTTATTGGGAAATGTGGTAATGTATCTCAGATTTCCTATTTGGTTGGGGAATAAAAACTTGGTTTATATGCATTAATGCACAGATGATGAATAGATATATATCCCAGGGAATGTGTTTCATTATCATTTCATTAGTTTAGTGTCTAACAACAATGTATCAACAATTGCAAACTGACAATTATTTTTCAGGTGTTTCTCATGCCAGGCTGTGATGTCAAGGTCCCCAAGCGAAAGCTTAACTCTCTGCGGACGGCAAATCCGTCAGTATACATCGGGGACCTTGCCGTGCTTGTCTATGGAAGGGAAACCCTGTCTCATTCAAGCTTGACAGGAAGACAGTCAGGGGCACACAAAGATGTGGAATCAAAGCCACGGCTTGATAGCACAAAACTTGATGCTATATTTGGTGAGTGTTTTTAATTTAAGGGAAATTTCATTTTTAAAATGAAATAAATTCCTACACATTTCTCGGACATTTTTACTTTTCAAATTGATGTTCGACGTTGGAGGTGACAGTGATTGTGTTAAATTACTGTCACCTCCAACATGGATCAAAAAGGAACATTCCAAACATTTTGTGAAAAGTTCTAATCTATAAAAGTTTAATTTTGGATCATCAGTTTGGATTTGTGAATGTCACAAAAGAAAAAAAAAAGAAAATAATCACACAATGGAGGAAACAAAAGAACCAAGACCCCTTTGATGATGCCCCAAAAATAATCTTAATTTATGTAAAGTTAGACATTTAAAGGTCATTTTCAGCTGTCTGTTGCTAAATATAGAAATTATTGCATTAGTTTTTAGAAACTTGAATTGCATATCACTACATGCTACTTTGACTGTTTTATTGTGTTAATTCTGGATGATGTATAAAAAAAATATAAACTATGTTTTATTTTGTTCTGTTTGTGTGTGTGTTTGTGTTTTTGTGTGTGTGTGTGTGTGTGTGTGTGTTTTAACTCACAGACCATGCTCTGTCAAAGTTCCCTGACATCACCATGCAAGATGTGAGACGCATCATAAGAAAAAAATGCAACAACGAAAACTACATCAAGCGAGCTACTACAAAGAAGCCCATTTGAATCAAAAATTTTTGTTGTCATATATTGAACAATTATTGTTTGGATTTGTAGTTTCTTTAGGAACTGATATCTTGTATGACACTACCGTAAACATTGTGTTTACTGTTTTGTTTTGAACTGTATAATGTGAGTGTCATTGTTATTTTAAGTTTATGTGGAATCCTATACAATAGATTTGTTTGAAATTATTGATTTATAAAGATAACTTATGTTCATAATTCTGAGTATGTGAATTTTTGTGTAGTCCACTGATAATGTACAAGAGAACTTATAATTTAAAGTGCAATTAAAGGTATATTTAAAGTATAATAATTAATACCTAAATATCGTAGTGTACTTAAAGTGCAAAACTAATAAAGAATTAGTAAACTGTGATGTTAAGTCCACTTAAAGAATACTTGTAGTCTAAAACTACTAAACTAGTAGTTTACTGAGAGTACACTGAAGGAGCAAAAGCAATACATAATTAGTAAACTTGTAGTCTAAAACTACTAAACTAGTAGTTTACTGAGAGTACACTGAAGGAGCAAAAGCAATGCATAATTAGTAAACTTGTAGTCTAAAACTACTAAACTAGTAGTTTACTGAGAGTACACTGAAGGAGCAAAAGCAATGCATAATTAGTAAACTTGTAGTCTAAAACTACTAAACTAGTAGTTTACTGAGAGTACACTGAAGGAGCAAAAGCAATGCATAATTAGTAAACTTGTAGTCTAAAACTACTAAACTAGTAGTTTACTGAGAGTACACTGAAGGAGCAAAAGCAATGCATAATTAGTAAACTTGTAGTCTAAAACTACTAAACTAGTAGTTTACTGAGAGTACACTGAAGGAGCAAAAGCAATGCATAATTAGTAAACTTGTAGTCTAAAACTACTAAACTAGTAGTTTACTGAGAGTACACTAAAGGAGCAAAAACAATGCATAATTAGTAAACTTGTAGTCTAAAACTACTAAACTAGTAGTTTACTGAGAGTACACTAAAGGAGCAAGAGCAATGCATAATTAGTAAACTTGTAGTCTAAAACTACTAAACTAGTAGTTTACTGAGAGTACACTAAAGGAGCAAAAGCAATACATAATTAGTAAACTTGTAGTCTAAAACTACTAAACTAGTAGTTTACTGAGAGTACACTAAAAGAGCAAAAATTATATTTTATTAGTAATCTACAAGTATGATGGTGAGTTCACTTAAAGAAAACTTGCTGTATAAAACTACTAAACTAGTAGTTTATTCAGAGTACACTAAAAGAAAACGTGTAAGTATACTTGCAGTGTAAAACTACTAAACTAGTAGTTTACTGAGAGTATACGTCAAAGTGAACTTTCATAAACTAAAAAAATGCTACAAGTAATAAAATAGTAAACTACTAGTACACTCATAAGTTCTCTTGCAGTACAAATGAGAAACATAATTATGAACTAGTTGTAGACTTAGAGTTTACTACTGTTACACTTATAGTACACTTAAACATATACTTTTATATACTTCAATTGGGCCAATTTAGTCCCAAGCGGTATTAAAATAGTACACTTTCAAGTTTACTACTAGTAAATATTGACATAAGTATACTTACTACATAAAGTATACTTATAAATATACTTGAACATTACTCAAGTATACTTCATAAAATGAACTTGAAGTATACTTTTTTTTCGTAAGGGTTTGGTCTTTCTGAAATGCCTCCTACACGACTGTGTTCCCAAACAGCAGCATCCACCTCCAAAACCAATGACCGCATTTATTGTGTTTCTTCTGCTCGCTCTGAGGCGCAAGTCATTTATTATGTATGAAAATTATTATATTCAGTGGCTTCTCCTAATTTTCTTAGTGATGTTTAGTGCCAGTTTATCAGGAAGTGACTATTTTGTTATCTTTGTATCGTTGGAAGGAAACAATGTTTCATTTGTAAATGTTTTATGCGATATTCCAGTTTTGCGCATAAGTTAATTTTGCAACTCTGGAAAGAAACATAGCAAAATACATCTAAGTTGCTAACAAGACTACTTCAAGTGCAAATTAATCTATCCCAAAATCAAATGAAGGACTATTGCATTTGAACACTTTCCAAGGAGATTTTGGCAGCATTTCAATCTAATTTAAAAGGGATCTTCAGGACTCTTCGGTTCAGCTAACAGAAAGGTTTCCCTGTCGTTCACAGACCAGTAAAGTGGCGGATGGGAAGTGCTGAATGCAGATGACTAAGTTTAAGTCCTTTCAGCACCTTGCTGCCTCGTGTTGTCTTTGAAATGTTCATCAGCACTCAGAAAGCTGCCACACACGTTATTACAACACAGGCTTTTTTTTAAATAACAAGAAATTATTCATTCACAGTGTAGCACAGGTTCATAACAATGACAATTAAGTTAAACAGACAAATAATGTAAGTATTTTAGGAGTGAACTGTTTAAGTCAAACTATAAATATTGTGATAATGGTCATCATTTTAATGCTATGGCTGATAAGCCAACATCATCTATCCCAGCTGAAAATGTGTCGGTAAGATTTTATGTATCTTTGGCTCACCAAGTCTGCATTTATTTGATCAGAAATACAGTAAAAACAGTGAAATTTTGAAATATTATTAATAATTGTGTTGTATTTGATCAATCTTAAAATATAACTTATTAAAGCTGAATTTTCAGCATCATTACTCCAGTCTTTAGAGTCACATGATCCTTCAGAAATCATACTTAACATGCTGATTTGCTGCTCAAGAAACAATTATTATTATCATTGTTAAAAACTGTTTTTGTGTGTGTGTAAACTATGATTTTCACAATTCTATGATGAATAGAACTTTTCCAAAAAAAAAAAATAAAGCTTTTGTTTGAAATCTAGCCTAAATCTTTTGTAACATTATCATTTTAAAGCATCCTTGCTGGATTAAAAAATATTAATACATTATTCATCAAAACAGTAGATACAACAGTAATCTGTATGCCAAAAAAAAATAACTTTTTTTGCATCAGTTGAATTCTATATTAATGCACCAAGTTGGTTGGCAACCGCTGACAGTCTACAATTAGACTAATGAAGTATACTGCTTGGCAGAAGAAATGCTTATTCTAATTTATTATTCATAAATGTTGGGGATATAACGCTCATTTTTGGATGCGCTCACATCCACATCCAGCTGTCAAGAATAAGACGACGCCTGGCTAATACACACCAACGTCAAAATACTGCAACCCACTGCTATCTTCCACAGCAGTGTCAAGCCACTAAAATCAGTCTTAAACTAGCCATGACAATATCTCCACGGGAAGCCCATGACACAAGCATCCTTCAAAACAGCCGAGAGCAGAACGTGTCGCAACCTCGGACCCAATTTAACAGTGTGAGTCGCATTCCCACAGACACCACAAACTAATTTTAGTCGCTGGCTCCTTGGGTCGGGGCAGGATAGGGGTTGATCGATTCAGGTATAGATCGGTCCTGAGACCCTGACGGCAGGCACAGCGTTCAAATGGGTTTGGACAGCATGAGACAAGGCTGATTATACGAGACCTATAAGCAGTTTTTTGTCAGGACATTCATCCTAACAACAATCTCAGAAACGGTTCATGGTGCTGAGAAAAAGAGAGGTGAGTCACCCTGAGGTAAACACCTCTTTATTATTAGCGCAGTCACCCACACCTCATTCACCCATTTCTCCTCACTAGAGCTCTGTGATGACAGCAACCGGTCCTTCAAAAGCCCCATGAAGGATTGTGGGTAATGAGAGAGAGCACTCAGTGTGACATTGAGCGCCTGTGTGCCGTGGCGCCCCGGGCACACCTCCAGATTAAACAAAGACTAAGCAGCCAGTCGTTCATGACAGATCCTCAGAGCATGTGGCCTGTAGATCAGTCATGCCTGTGGCTTCTTTATAATGGGCTTGATTATCGGCGTAATCCTGTCAAAGCAATGTCAATGACAACAGGAATAAAGTCTCATCCAAAATCGTACTAGAATATCGTTAGACATGAGTTCAGCAGCGAGAGCTGAAGTGTTACTCGGGCTTAAAGATCCATGAAAAATCAAATAAGTCCTCCACTTCTTCACAGGGTATCAATATAAAGCACTGGAAATGATTCATCGCTGAGGTTCAATGATCAGACAGGAAATCCTCAAAGCGAATCCAAGGGGCGATGTCTGGATGACCTTGGAGGGACGCTCTGCTGATGCCTCCTTTGATATTTTGATGCTTCTGGCTTGGAGTTTCTCTTCTTGGAGTCTGATCTAAAAAGTGTAGTTTATGCTCTTATGCACTAAGCAGCGCTTGTTAGTGTGCACAGGTGCATGGAGTCACAGTGGCATCGGAGATGGCCAGAGGTGGCGTTTCTGTAGAGCTGATGTAAAGCCGTCTGGAAGATCACTCGGGAGTCTCCTCGCTCCCTGCTCGGTTGTTTAGTTTGAATTTATGTTGTCAAACTATGTTGTACCACCGATGTTACACTAAAGCTTGCTTGTTTTAATTGTGTACATAACCGTTAAACTACCTGTTTAATGTACGGAGACCCACATGGGAGGCGGGTGATTTTGTTTTTCTGGGAGGTGAGATTATGTGTTTTCTTTGTTGTTTATTTCATGCAGGGAAGAGGTTTAAATGAAAGTTAGTTTGCTAATTTTGTTAAGTATTTTGGCCTCCTCCATCTCCTGAAGTTTGGTGTTGTTGTCTCCTAATAAAGAGATTATCTTGGTTTTGGTTTTGAGGTTTTTGACGTGAAAATTCAGCTTTGCATTAGAGGAATAAATTACATTTACGTTTATATTCAAATAGAAATCTTGGTTATTAATATTTTGTTTTTAAACTAACAATATTTCATAATATTGCAACCTTGGTTAGCATAAGAAACTTCTTTCAAAAACATTATTTTAAAAAATCTTACCAATCCCAAACTTATAACCTTATAAATGTAAATAAATAAATACAATTAACCAAAGTTAATCATGCCCCTTGACCATTATTTAAAAAAATATAGCAATGCAATAGAGAAGAAAGCAGGTGACAACCATTTTGAACATTTTAACATTTTAGGCATTTTAAAATTGTGTGCTGTGCAAGGCACTAATTAACCAGCACCCTGGTATAACCTGAATGAGTTACTTTCTTCTCTTGAACATACAACAAAATATGTTGAAGAAAACTGGTAGTTAAACAGTTTCTGGTCCCCATTGAGGGTGAGTAAATGATGACAGAATTTTCATTTTGGCTTTAAATTAACCCTTTTTTTATTTACTAGAAAATCAACACTATTGATCCATCAGATGTGTCTAATATTGAATGGATCTTGGTTTATAGAGCAGACCATACAGTCCATCACACTAGTGGTCGACCGATATGTGTTTTTTCACTGCTGATGCCGATATCTTGGAAAGCAGGGGACCGATAAATGATATAAGGCCGATATGATTTTTTTATTATTATTATTGTTAATATTTAAGAAATAGGAAATCATTTGACAGACTAAAAAATAAATGTGTAAAAGAAACATATACTTTTTTTAATAAAAAATATAATTAAAAAGAAAGTAACCACTTTAACCAACAGGGAACTCAGTATTCTGGGAAGTTTGTGTGCATTGGGAATAATTTTTTTTTTTTTTTAAGAAATTCAGGGTAACCCTCATTTTACATACAGCACACAGTGAAAATGACATGAATATGACAGTGGGCAAATGCATAAAGCGCAGTATAATTAAAAATCACGAGTTTAAAGTTTAAAGCATACAATTCACACAGAATGACCATCGCACAGAAAACACACGATCATGCTGGATACACATGCACACTTCACAAGATCACACAGCTGGATTCGACTGAGTTTGCAAGGTTTGTGAAATTGAAGATTTGTTATAAGTTATGTAAATATGTATTTGCTTAATGCTGACGGCAAACGAGAAAGTATTATAATGTTTGCCTTTCTATTAATAATAGGCCTAATATAAAAGCAGTCGTTATAATACTTTCTGTATACATTAATTTCTTTGTTTAACCATTCTGATTATTAGACAGACTTCTTTTTGTATTAGACAGAACTGTTAATGACGACTAGGGCTGTGCGATATGGGCAGCACAGTACGTATATCATTATGCTGCTGAAAAAATCAGGAATTACAGTTTCCATTAAACCATTACAAAATTTATTTTTGTTTTAGGCATCATTCCAATAGGTATGACTGTTGTTCTATTGGTTGCAATCTGCCATATTACATCCCACCAATTCAGCAGCAGTCTGCAGAATATATATATTCAGCAGACAAGATTATAATGGTATAACTACTTTTACAGATTTAACTTAATTACTGAATTTCAATGGAAAGATTTATATTTTATATGAACAAAGAACTGTATTTCTTTAGTCAATTATTAAAGTATTAATTGTTACATTGTATTTGGGATTTTTAGAACAAGTGGAAAATGTGCTGAATGTTTAATTTCATCCGAGTGAAATTAGCAAGCAGTTAGACTGAACTTACATTCGTTTTAACCGTAGAGACAGGCGCAGGTCGACGCAGGTTGCGACGCAGGTTGCTCTTGCAAATTATCTTTTTTTTGTTTGTTGTGTGTCTGTTCGGAGCTTAATTTACATAACGTTTTTCTTTAGTTTTATAATCCCACCCTGTCTCTCTCATGTTTTCTTTTTTGTTTTTTGTTTTTTTGTTTTTTTGGTGGGCGTTTAAACAGTTGGCTAGAGCAGTACTGATCGGGGAGAACGGAGGTGCGCTCACTCTGTTGGGTAGTAAGACTGCCATTCAAGGCTGGCAGTCATGCATATGCTCTGGAACAGCGTAATATCGCATCCACATCGCAGGCTTTTGCGATTAGCAAATCGCAACGGCTGAAATCGCGATTTTGATTCGATTTTGATTAATCGCACAGCCCTAATGACGACGACAAAAAAAGAGAGAGAGTGTGAGCACTGTGTGCGCTCAGGGGCTGATTTCGCTCTCAGCACCGTCAAAATAAAAGCCCCGCCTCAAACACATTGACCAAGCAGAAAAACATATCGACCGATGCCGATATTTGAAAAATGACAAATATCGGGCCGATATATCATCCTTGTCGATATATCGGTCGACCACTACATCACACTAGACATCATTCTCTCTCGAATTGATCTTCACACAGTCTTCTCAGTCAAATCTACCAAGTCGCCTGAAGCCACAGGAGGAACAGCAGCATAGAGTCATCTGCTGTTTATGCAGTTTACATCACTGCCAGACACTTACTGCCCCATGTCACACTCATTAGCTGGAAAATCACATTTCAGCAAAGCTTCGGACTTGAGAAAGGAGAAGCTTTCATTGTTGTCCGTTTAAAACTAAATTACCCCATTTTAAGTGTTTTAGCTGGAAGAAAGGAAGCATGTAAAAGCATAACAAGGTCTATAAAAAGTGCACGTCAAGAAAGAATAAGCGCAAATGGGATGCAAACTTCCCATGAATGACAATCCAAGGTCTCATCACAGCAAACATTAATTTAAGAGCATCTCCCCACATAGAACAAGGAAGAAAAGACAGCACATCATCTCAAGCCAAGTACCCCATTGACAACATGATTTCTCGATGCCATTAGAGTTTAGCAAGTTAAATAAGCTACAAACTGGATTACAAGTGAGACAGCTTTAGGTGCGTACCACAGACAAATATGCATTCATAAATATTTATGTTTTTCAAGTGATTTTTCAAAAGCTGAACAGAATCATTGAAGACATCAGCATATTAAACTAGTCTTCTATACATGATAAAAAGGGCATCCCATTTAAAGCATTAGAAAAACAAAAAAAGATGTGTGTAAGTGGCAGATGCAGACCATAAGAATGTGGACCTGCATTTTAAAGTGCTCTAGCATTTACAGTAAATATTATTTGGAACAACAAATGGACACAAACAGAGGTATTAAACATCTTTAACTATATTAAGATGCACAGAGCTGCATATATATCTATTTTAATTTATTGATCTATGATTGATTTATACACTTAAAAAAATGAATTTATGTAATTAAATTAAGGCTTTCTGGGCAAAATATTATTACTTTGAACAGTATGCACCAACATTCAATGTTTCATGACATAATCATTCTATTTTAACAGGAATTGGAAATATGTGTATATTATATAAATTATCTAAATTATAATAATTATATATATATACTTGGCCACATCAGGAGAGACTGAGCAAAACTCACTTTAACGGATTGGTCCAGGGATGCGGTGGCGACACGGGGGTCCCATCAGGCCGCAGTAGAGGTCAGTGATGGGGAGGGAGTGTAGAGAAAGAATGTGACGTGGTTCTGGTGCACAGGACGAATCCAAATCCAAATATATATATATTTCTTTTTTTTGGTGGTTAACATCCAAGAATAACAAAATTTCAAACTAGTCATTAATGCAAATTATTTAATGTTTAAAGCTGCTCTCATTTAGAAAAGTTAATGGCATATCAGCAGTAATAATTATTTTTAATAAATTATGAACACAAGTATTATGTAATGATTAAAAATTGGTTCCATATACTGGATTACCATCAGTATCAAGTATTCAGTCTCACTGATTGATGACACTGGTGTTGACTGGTCACTGTTCATTTCTTTAGTTTTCTTTGGATGATGTGTATTTAAATAATATATAACCTCTTACGTCTCATCTGCACATCTTGCTCTCTGCTCCTGTCAAGCACTTTTCTTGCAAATAATGTTTTAATGAAATTCATTATTCATGTTGTAACTAAAAACGCATAAACATTAACATTTTGGTGACATTTTATGATTTATAGCTTTTGTTTTTAATTAAAATTAATAAATATTATTTATGTCATGATTCTGCCTTCATGTCCCGACTTTTCTCTAGTCTTGAGGCAGGATCATGACAGACCCGTGTTTTGTGTACAAGCACATGGCCTTGTCTTTGGGCCATGTGCTTGTGTTGTCTCATTCCCTTGCCCCGCCCCCCTTGTTATCCTAGTCTTGTTGTGATTGCCGTATCTGTGCCACCTGTCGTGTCTTAATTGTTCCCCTATTTAGATCTCCTAGTGTGCTCTGTCTTTCGTCGGTTCATTGTTCTACTTATGTGTTCCTACCTGTCAGCCTCCTGAGATACCTTGTCCTAGAAACCCCTCTAAGAAGTCTTTGTCTTGCAGTGAGTGTTTGTTAGTATTTAGTGTTCAGAGTCATTGTTTACCTTGTTTATTGTGTTTTGTAGAATTCTTTTAGTGTCTACCCTAGCCCTTGTTTTCCCCCTCGTGGGTTTTGTTTTTCCCCTTTTTGTATAATAAATCTTGTGTTCAGTACATCCTGTCTGCATCTGAGTTCGTCCCAAACCCATCCTCACAACAGAATGAACCGACCAAATAGGAACTCAGCAGACAGGATGTCCCCCACTCCTCAATCCCAATTGGAGTTCCGCCAACAGTGTTGGATGTTGTCCCCCGCCAAGAAGAAAAGGGTTGCCCGGCCATACTCGCCTGAGAACGAGTGGGTTCTCTACAATTATGCCCGGCTGTGGGAGAAGTTCTCCCAGGAGGCGCCGCAGGGTACCCCCCAGAGGTCCCAACCATCTACCCAGCTGCCAGTGATCCCCGAGGGTCATCTCCTGGCAGTTACTACACTGGGGGAACAGGCAGCTCCCTCCCAGAGTCCTGAGGCGCCTTCCACAGCCATCAGTCTCCCCAGGAAGCGTGGGAGACGATTGTCGTGGGAGTCGGCTTCAGAGTCTTCGGCGTCCGAGTCTGCCCTGCCCGAGACCCAACTCCCCCAACCCACCTATGACCCAGCTGTGGCCCCTGCACCGCGGCCAAGGAGGAAGAGGAAGAAGAAGGGGCCTGCCGTTCCTGTAACCCTGTCTCCTTCTGAATCGGCGAGGTCTCCGGAGCCAGCGGCAGTGAGCGCTGGCGTGCCCGAGCCAGCAGCGGTGAGCGCTGGCGTGCCCGAGCCAGCAGCGGTGAGCGCTGGCGTGCCCGTGCCAGCAGCGGAGAGCGCTGGCGTGCCCGTGCCAGCAGCGGTGAGCGCTGGCGTGCCCGTGCCAGCAGCGGTGAGCGCTGGCGTGCCCGTGCCAGCAGCGGAGAGCGCTGGCGTGCCCGTGCCAGCAGCGGAGAGCGCTGGCGTGCCCGTGCCAGCAGCGGAGAGCGCTGGCGTGCCCGTGCCAGCAGCGGAGAGCGCTGGCGTGCCCGTGCCAGCAGCGGAGAGCGCTGGCGTGCCCGAGCCAGCAGCGGAGAGCGTGCCCGAGCTAGCAGCGGTGAGCGTGCCCGAGCCAGCAGCGGTGACTGTGCCCGAGCCAGCAGCGGTGAGCGCTGGCGTGCCCGGGCCGGCAAAGATGAGAACTGTTACTAAGTCAGCAGTCACGAGGGCGGAGGAGAGAGCCGCGGCCGACTCTGCAGCCAAGGCTTTACTACAATCGGTCTCATCTCGCAAGGAGATGCCCATTATAATAGCTGTAAAGTCTTTTTCTGATTATTTGTCCCGTCTTGTTCAGATTTTAGAAGTCCCCGTCAGTCCTGTCTCGTCCCCAGACCCTGTCCCCAGAAATCCCGAGTGTCCTGCCGTTGTCTCCCCGTGTCCCGTAGATGTCGTCTCCCCGTGTCCCGTGAGTGTTGCCCCGTGTCCTGCTGATGTGGTCATGTGTCCTGTTAATGTTGCCCCGTGTCCCGTAGGTGTCCCGTGTCCTGTTGTTCCCCCGTGTCCAGTAGATGCTGTTCCCCCGTGTCCAGTAGATGTTGTCCCCCCGTGTCCAGTAGATGTTGTCCCCCCGTGTCCAGTAGATGTTGTCCCCCCGTGTCCAGTAGATGTTGCCCCGTGTCCCGTAGATGTCCCGTGTCCAGTAGATGTTGTCCCCCCGTGTCCAGTAGATGTTGTCCCCCCGTGTCCAGTAGATGTTGTCCCCCCGTGTCCAGTAGATGTTGTCCCCCCGTGTCCAGCTGTCGTCTCCCCGCGTCCCGTAAGTGTTGCCCCGCGTCCCGTGTCTGCTCCTGTCATGTCCCCTGTCAGTTGTCCCGAGACCCCTCCCCGTCCCTCACCACCCAGACCTGCCCGTACCCCCGTCGTCAGCCTTCGTCCTGTCCTCCTAAGATTCCTACCCCACCCACCCACCCTGGTCTGTCCCCCATGAACTTTGTGGTCCCGCCCCCTCCCCTTTCCTGTTTGTTTTTTTTTTATTTGTCACCCTGTCATTGTCTATTCATGTTTGCCTTTGTTATTATTTGTCATGTCTTGTTGGTTTTTGTCTCTGTCCCAGTCAGTCTTGTCCCGCGTTTGATGTTCCCTTGGGGAGCGTCTGGAAGCCGCTCCTTAAGGGAGGGGTTCTGTCATGATTCTGCCTTCATGTCCCGACTTTTCTCTAGTCTTGAGGCAGGATCATGACAGACCCGTGTTTTATGTACAAGCACATGGCCTTGTCTTTGGGCCATGTGCTTGTGTTGTCTCATTCCCTTGCCCCGCCCCCCTTGTTATCCTAGTCTTGTTGTGATTGCCGTATCTGTGCCACCTGTCGTGTCTTAATTGTTCCCCTATTTAGATCTCCTAGTGTGCTCTGTCTTTCGTCGGTTCATTGTTCTACTTATGTGTTCCTACCTGTCAGCCTCCTGAGATACCTTGTCCTAGAAACCCCTCTAAGAAGTCTTTGTCTTGCAGTGAGTGTTTGTTAGTATTTAGTGTTCAGAGTCATTGTTTACCTTGTTTATTGTGTTTTGTAGAATTCTTTTAGTGTCTACCCTAGCCCTTGTTTTCCCCCTCGTGGGTTTTGTTTTTCCCCTTTTTGTATAATACAGTTTTGTTCAAAATAATAGCAGTACAATGTGACTAACCAGAATAATCAAGGTTTTTAGTATATTTTTTATTGCTACGTGGCAAACAAGTTACCAGTAGGTTCAGTAGATTGTCAGAAAACAAACAAGACCCAGCATTCATGATATGCACGCTCTTAAGGCTGTGCAATTGGGCAATTAGTTGAAAGGGGTGTGTTCAAAAAAATAGCAGTGTCTACCTTTGACTGTACAAACTCAAAACTATTTTGTACAAACATTTTTTTTTTCTGGGATTTAGCAATCCTGTGAATCACTAAACTAATATTTAGTTGTATGACCACAGTTTTTTAAAACTGCTTGACATCTGTGTGGCATGGAGTCAACCAACTTGTGGCACCTCTCAGCTGTTATTCCACTCCATGATTCTTTAACAACATTCCACAATTCATTCACATTTCTTGGTTCTGCTTCAGAAACAGCATTTTTGATATCACCCCACAAGTTCTCAATTGGATTAAGGTCTGGAGATTGGGCTGGCCACTCCATAACATTAATTTTGTTGGTTTGGAACCAAGACTTTGCCTGTTTACTAGTGTGTTTTGGGTCATTGTCTTGTTGAAACAACCATTTCAAGGGCATGTCCTCTTCAGCATAGGGCAACATGACCTCTTCAAGTATTTTAACATATGCAAACTGATCCATGATCCCTGGTATGCGATAAATAGGCCCAACACCATAGTAGGAGAAACATGCCCATATCATGATGCTTGCACCTCCATGCTTCACTGTCTTCACTGTGTACTGTGGCTTGAATTCAGAGTTTGGGGGTCGTCTCACAAACTGCCTGTGCCCCTTTGACCCAAAAAGAACAATTTTACTCTCATCAGTCCACAAAATGTTCCTCCATTTCTCTTTAGGCCAGTTGATGTGTTCTTTGGCAAATTGTAACCTCTTCTGCACATGCCTTTTTTTTAACAGAGGGACTTTGCGGGGGATTCTTGAAAATAGATTAGCTTCACACAGACGTCTTCTAACTGTCACAGTACTTACAGGTAACTCCAGACTGTCTTTGATCATCCTGGAGGTGATCATTGGCTGAGCCTTTGCCATTCTGGTTATTCTTCTATCCATTTTGATGGTTGTCTTCCGTTTTCTTCCACGTCTCTCTGGTTTTGCTCTCCATTTTAAGGCATTGGAGATCATTTTAGCTGAACAGCCTATCATTTTTTGCACCTCTTTATAGGTTTTCCCCTCTCTAATCAACTTTTTAATCAAAGTACGCTGTTCTTCTGAACAATGTCTTGAACGACCCATTTTCCTCAGCTTTCAAATGCATGTTCAACAAGTGTTGGCTTCATCCTTAAATAGGGGCCACCTGATTCACACCTGTTTCTTCACAAAATTGATGACCTCAGTGATTGAATGCCACACTGCTATTTTTTTGAACACACCCCTTTCAACTAATTCAACTAATTGCCCAATTGCACAGCCTTAAGAGCGTGCATATCATGAATGCTGGGTCTCATTTGTTTTCTGAGAATCTACTGAACCTACTGGTAACTTGTTTGCCACGTAGCAATAAAAAATATACGAAAAACCTTGATTATTCTGGTTAGTCACATTGTACTGCTATTATTTTGAACAATACTGTAAATCTTGTGTTCAGTACATCCTGTCTGCATCTGAGTTCGTCCCAAACCCATCCTCACAACAATTTATTTTGAAAAACGTGAAAATTTTAACAACTCGTATAAAGCATAACCAGTTAATCAGCCAGCATATTAATAAGAGATCAGTGTGCTTTTAATACTGATTTTTTCTTTTTTTTCTTCTTCAATTGATTATTTTCAAGTGTCTAATTATCCAACTTTATGTACATAAAGCACAATATAGATAATACTGTACATGTGATTGTTTTATTATTATTACTGTTATGTAATTAACTTTATGCAATGGAATTTGAAATGATTGCATATTTATTTTCATATTTGATTTCAGTTCATATGCCATTTTCCTTTATTATGCTAAAACATGTTCAGTAGAAATGCTGGAAATGGATTGCACATATTTTTATATCTTCATTGCTGAAAATGGAAGACCAAGCCAAGAATAACAGCATTTTGCATGTTTGCATTACAACATGTAACAATATTAATGAATTAACACAGTATCTTACTATAAAATATGAATAATAGTAAACATTCTAGAATACATTAAAATGAAATGTACATGTTAAACTTGATATTTATAACTTTATTTATTCAGGAAGAGTTTGTTTTCTTCTTTTTTAGCTGATTACTTCAATTTTCTCCTGAAGTTTGCTTAAAAATAAAGCAGTAAACAGTAAACTGCACTTGTTAGAAATCACAGTTTAGAGTCACACAGCTAATGACTGTTGAAAATAAAGTTGCATGCATCCTGCTTAACAATCAGCTTAAAGAAAAAGACAGGAGAAGGAGATCCAGACAGAAACATAAACACAGATAAAGTGAGATGAGACCGAACCGAACTCCATACGGTGAGCACCGCTGGGTGAGCTCATGGGCCGACTGGTCTTAACCAACATCTGTGATGCACATCTGTGTTTTTATGGAGTGAGGAGAAATCCTGATTTGTACTCAATTTTACATTCGCATTAATTGAGTTTCACAGTTATGATTGAGCATCCTTCTGTCCACAGTTCACTTCTGCTGTTTTCATGCGAGTTATAGAAGTCTGAAGTTCTCAAAACTCCTATATATATATATATATATATATATATATATATACAGTATTGTTCAAAATAATAGCAGTACAATGTGACTAACCAGAATAATCAAGGTTTTTCGTATATTTTTTTATTGCTACGTGGCAAACAAGTTACCAGTAGGTTCAGTAGATTCTCAGAAAACAAATGAGACCCAGCATTCATGATATGCACGCTCCTAAGGCTGTGCAATTGGGCAATTAGTTGAATTAGTTGAAAGGGGTGTGTTCAAAAAAATAGCAGTGTGGCATTCAATCACTGAGGTCATCAATTTTGTGAAGAAACAGGTGTGAATCAGGTGGCCCCTATTTAAGGATGAAGCCAACACTTGTTGAACATGCATTTGAAAGCTGAGGAAAATGGGTCGTTCAAGACATTGTTCAGAAGAACAGCGTACTTTGATTAAAAAGTTGATTAGAGAGGGGAAAACCTATAAAGAGGTGCAAAAAATGATAGGCTGTTCAGCTAAAATGATCTCCAATGCCTTAAAATGGAGAGCAAAACCAGAGAGACGTGGAAGAAAACGGAAGACAACCATCAAAATGGATAGAAGAATAACCAGAATGGCAAAGGCTCAGCCAATGATCACCTCCAGGATGATCAAAGACAGTCTGGAGTTACCTGTAAGTACTGTGACAGTTAGAAGACGTCTGTGTGAAGCTAATCTATTTTCAAGAATCCCCCGCAAAGTCCCTCTGTTAAAAAAAAGGCATGTGCAGAAGAGGTTACAATTTGCCAAAGAACACATCAACTGGCCTAAAGAGAAATGGAGGAACATTTTGTGGACTGATGAGAGTAAAATTGTTCTTTTTGGGTCCAAGGGCCACAGGCAGTTTGTGAGGCGACCCCCAAACTCTGAATTCAAGCCACAGTACACAGTGAAGACAGTGAAGCATGGAGGTGCAAGCATCATGATATGGGCATGTTTCTCCTACTATGGTGTTGGGCCTATTTATCGCATACCAGGGATCATGGATCAGTTTGCATATGTTAAAATACTTGAAGAGGTCATGTTGCCCTATGCTGAAGAGGACATGCCCTTGAAATGGTTGTTTCAACAAGACAATGACCCAAAACACACTAGTAAACGGGCAAAGTCTTGGTTCCAAATCAACAAAATTAATGTTATGGAGTGGCCAGCCCAATCTCCAGACCTTAATCCAATTGAGAACTTGTGGGGTGATATCAAAAATGCTGTTTCTGAAGCAAAACCAAGAAATGTGAATGAATTGTGGAATGTTGTTAAAGAATCATGGAGTGGAATAACAGCTGAGAGGTGCCACAAGTTGGTTGACTCCATGCCACACAGATGTCAAGCACTTTTGAAAAACTGTGGTCATACAACTAAATATTAGTTTAGTGATTCACAGGATTGCTAAATCCCAGAAAAAAAAAATGTTTGTACAAAATAGTTTTGAGTTTGTACAGTCAAAGGTAGACACTGCTATTTTTTTGAACACACCCCTTTCAACTAATTGCCCAATTGCACAGCCTTAAGAGCGTGCATATCATGAATGCTGGGTCTTGTTTGTTTTCTGACAATCTACTGAACCTACTGGTAACTTGTTTGCCACGTAGCAATAAAAAATATACTAAAAACCTTGATTATTCTGGTTAGTCACATTGTACTGCTATTATTTTGAACAATACTGTATATATCAACACTCCCAGGTTTTTCAAATTAAAAATAAAAGGAAAGAAATATGTATAAAAAAACAATCTTATATTTTAAAAAATTATTTTTGTACACTTTAAAATATCTAGATTTTATTTTTTTTAAATAAGTTACTTACTTTTTATTTACAAAAAACTACTTTAAAACCTGAAATCAGAAAGTTTGTATTTATTTTATTTTTTAAGATTTTATTTGTATTTATCTAGCTTTTAACTTTTATCTAGTGTTATGCTTTCAGTTCTAATGGAAATCTAGTGGATCTAATGGCACATAAATGTGGATGTATAATCAATGTTGAAAGCAGTTGTGCTGCTTAATAATTTTGTGGATGCAATTTTTTAGGATTCTTTGCCGTGATGAGCAGGAAAAAAAATCTTGATTTTAAACTTTTGATCATCAGTGTAAATAGTTATTATTAATTGTGGGTTTTTTTTTTTTTTTGGGGGGGGGGGGGGGGGGTCATGATATAATTTGTTTTTGGGGGGGTCATGATATGATTACAAGTTATAAAAGCAAAAACATAATGAAAACAAAGATACTTTGTTGTGACTGACTGTCCACTTAAGAGTCTTTGGTTCGACATAAAAGCTTTGAGCATCTCTTTGGCAGAAAGTGTGTCGACTGCCTTCAGTGGAAGCTCTGGCTCTGTCCAGCGTCCATCAGGGAGTCCGTGTCCCCCTCTCACACTTTAGATTCCCCTCGTTATTCACAGCGCTTCATTCTTCATGCTGCGCTGCACTTAGCATCGCTCACTCAACAGCAAGGTCACAGTCAACACAAACGCCACCATTCAACTTCCAGCAGAAACCCGTGTGCTTAGATGTTTACAGGCAAACGTGATTAAACTGGTGACAACAGCAAACTACAAAACCTGATCCAAATGAAGCGATATAGCTCCAGAGCTGCATGCGCCAGCACAGAGATAGGAGAAGCTCTTTCCAGGTATTAGTGTCAATGACAGTTAAGAAAAAAAAGTAAAAACTTTAATATCATTTTCAAGAGAAAAAAGTTCAATTTTAATGTCATGTGGACTAACAAGTCAAAAGGTTACAAAAAAACATTACTTTCTAAATATTCATAAATACCATTTTTGGCGAGTCGCACCACATGACATCAGTGTTATTAGAATTTTCATCTGACAATATTTCAGCTTTAAATTAATAAACTATTTTTAGTCTCAGTTTTAGAAAACATTAACATTACTGAACAACATTTAACACCCTGAGCTAACCATGCGGTGTCATAAACATCTCAAATAGTTTGCTAGTTTAATAAGGATGATTGGGCATAACAGAAGATTGTCAAACTACTTCAGTTCTTGAAAAGAAAACAATATTAAAATAATTTTAATAAGATTTTTTTTTTCAGGACAGTGGCCGTTTTTGAGTTTAAATCCGTTAAGAATACATAAAAGTGAATTTTAAATCAGAAATAAAAACATGATGTGTATTCTGTGTGTCTGAATTGCATTTTAAATGTATTTTTAATTAAATGAATAAATTAGACAAAAAATTAGCATCATTAACCCATTATAGACCGAATGATTAGAAATGTGACATTTATTGCAGACTTGAGCTTATTTTGTCATCATGGGCACGTTCAGAAGCATTTTATGCATTTCTGGGCCCTGAAATGCCATTTAGATAGGTGAAACAGAGCGTAGTGAGCTCACACGGCTGTGTGTGATTTCTGAAGTCAAGACCTCTCAGCATCATGTGAGGGTCAGGGAACGTTGATTCTGGTGATGGCTATCGAGCAATACAGATACAGAATAATAGATGCACGTCATCTCCTTTTAAAACTCAGAAACAGACGCTGAATTATTCATTCTGGTCTGATAGCTGTGCAGCTCTCGCCTGCCTCCTTTCACATATAGCAGCCCATGAGCCTGGTTTACCGTAACTAATGCCATCAATCAAACACGACTGCGAGACATCGCTGGTCTTCTCATTCAACCTTCAGTTCAAAACCAGCTGTGACGTCAGTCAAATACAGCAGGAAGTCTTCAAAAACACACCTCAAGTTCGGGAATCTCTCATGATTGATAATGTTCAGACAGCTTTGAGGTGAATGTCTTTGCTCATCAGTCTCACCTCTACGGCTTCAACGTACATTATTTCAGATCAATAACAATAACAGCACAGCACAATAAAGACGGACGAATTGAAGCAACGTATCTGAAAGCTGTGGAAAACACCTGAGGTTAGAGAAACGAGAGTTGCAGTTTAAAAAAAAAATGAAAGTCATTTTTCACGTTTTATATCTTAATTACTCTGGTTGAGATGTTCTGAAAGCCATATTGAAACAAAGTGGAGATGTAAGGTTGTTGATCTAGATTTATTTCACCATCTGCACCAGCTGGAAACATTGAAAACACTCATGGCTCCATCTACTGGACAGAACATGGAAGCAGCCCTGTTTCAGAAAACATGGAGGACGTCTGAGTGACTTCAACCACACACCCTCTCCAAAAACAATTGTATTATTATATATGTATTTTTTCTTGAACATTGTGGGGTTTTTTTAGGGTTGTTTTTTTTTTAATTATTATTATTATTTTTTTTTTTGCATTGTGACATTATATAAAAAAATAATTACAAAAAAAAAAAATAATAATAATAATAATAATGATTACGCCAGACAAGTATTTGTTGTGCTTTGTTAAAGTCATTTTAAAACATATATATATAAATCTGTTTATTTTAAATACTTTTCAAATTTAAATAAATAAATTAATCATAAAAATCAATATATATATATATATATATATATATATATATATTTATATATATATATATATATATATATATATATATATATATATATATATATACACACACACACTGTATAATGTACACTACTGTGCCAAAACAGCAAAAAAATTAAAGAAAATATCAAGCCATTTATTTCTATCTTTTGATGTGGTGTGTCAGTAGGAAATATCAGATTACATTTCCATACATTGTAATTGTAATAATCCAATGAGAAAGAATGAAGGAAGGAAGGAAGGAATGAAGGAATGAATGAATGAATGAATGAATGAATGAATGAATGAAGGAAGGAAGGAATGAAGGAAGGAAGGAAGGAAGGAAGGAAGGAAGGAAGGAATAATTCATTGAGTTGTTAATATTCTGATCTCATATCTTAAGAGTTCGACTACACACTCCTGCCAAACACTGAAGATGAGAAGTGGATCAGCAATTTAACAATGTCATCTTTAAAACTCTTCATGTTTTTAACTAAATGCATGTTGTTAAATGTCGCTTCAAGGGCTTGCTGTAATATGGGAGGAGCAAGGACAATGTACTGGAAAAAAATGTATTTATTGGACAAATACTAGTTCATTACTCAAGTCAAAAAGGCAAAAACACACTTCAATATGACTTCCTGCATGTGTAGCTTTGATAACTGAGGAAACCTCTGTAGATTTGCTGACACTCATTAAGACTAAGAACCACAATCAATATTGAAAACAAAAGAGAAATAATTAGCAAAGTTTTTAATTGGGTTAATTGGGCTGGTTTTGGACTAGTTTTGAGAAGCAACTGCGAACGATTTGTTGTGAAAACCTGGCAACCCTGATCTGAACGCACGTGCTTGAGATATACTTCTAATTACAGGAGCGTTTTTACTGATGAGATGGAATGGAAAATCGCATTCGATTTTTTGCACAGCCCTAGTTGCTAGTTCGAGTCTCGGGCTGGCAGAAATTGTAGGTGGAGGGAGTGAACATACAGCGATCTCTCCACCTAAAATACCACGACTGAGGTGCCCTTGAGCAAGGCACTGAACCCCCAACTGCTCCCCCGGACTATAAAGAGTGGCATCTGACTTAAGTGTAATTTTGACTGGTTCACATTTGAGCAAGCCAATGTCTCCATACATCATCGTAGTCTGTGATTTCATCCACCCTCTCTAATAGGCCCATCTTCCAAGCAGTGCTTTTACTGAGCAAATTGTTAGCAAATGGCCCATCTACAACAAAACCCAAATTCAAAAATGTTCCCTTTACTTTCAGTATCTGCTAGGAATTTTCCCATACAGCTCACTTTTCCCCCAGAACTTCTCACATTTATACTGGCTTTGTCCAGTGGAGGGCGCCCTTGTAAGCTCTCATATGTACAGCGAGACATGATGGTGATGTCAGCGCCAGTTTCAATTTTGAACTTGACAGATCTGCCCTGTATAGGCAGAGTAATGCACCACCTGTCCTCAGAAGCAGGAAAAATGCATCACACAAGTCTCTGTCACATACCAGCTCTTTGACATTTTTCGTTTTACATGCAGTGGCAAAATGTCCCAGTTTATTGCATCTCCTGCATCGCTTATTATGTGTGGGGCAATTATTCTCTGTGTGTGTGCGATTACAACATGTGCAGTCTATGGCTTCTTTCTTCTCGCCACCCTTTTCCTTATTTGGTGGCAAAAAAGTTATTTTTTTATTAACAAGTGTCTTATCATTTATTATACTACACAGCATTATACATAGTCATCCGCGATTCGTGTGTAGCCCATATCTGTGTGTGAGTGTGTTTCTTTTTTTAAGTAACATGTATTTAAATTCTCTAAGATAAATATATATATAAACTACATGTGCTGGAAACTGTGCTCTCCATTTTTGATTAAGTGTCAAATGAATGATCTGTAGTGTATTGACTAATGTGTGTGTATGATTTGAAAAAAACTGAGTACAGGTGAGATGGTTTTGAAGCGATTTTTAGATTTTGCCAGAAGAGTCTGGGGTTCTGTGAACTTAGTTTGAAGGTTGGGATTTGTGTTTAAGGTTTTAAGAAATGTGTTTTAGCAATTCAGAAAAGCTGTAATAGGAGAAGACTGAAAAACAGTAGTCATAATGTTATCATTTACAGTTGGTCGTCCCCTCACGCTGCCCGAACATGTTAAGCCACATTACCAGTCAAACAGGCTATTACTCACTTTATTTCAGTATCATACTAAATTAATAAATAAATACAGAATATGCTTAAAAACATGTATCTTTTATGAAAAAAGTCACATTGTTTGATTTCTTATTTTAATCACATTTGACTGATGTTGCAATCATTTTATGGTTAAATTTAAATGTATATCATAGAATATGCTGTACCATTTATTGTTGTGTGTGTGTGTGTGTCTTTTTTCCTTTCTCTCAGTATCGTTCTAGGAACTCTTTGAACATATTCTTGTTTTATAAGACTGACACAGTAGTGATGGAAAGGTTACACACATTAAGGCTGTCTTTTATCAAGTCAAAATTCAACATTCAACAAGAGAGTCAACATTTTAACTTTATTCAAAAATAGCTCTAAAAAGGTTTTCATGAAATTCTTTTTTTTTTAAATGGCTCTTAACATTAAAATATCATCGGCGTATTGGCCTTGCTACTCCAAACTAAAATAAATACAATTCAGATACATCTAGACATTAAAAATTTACCACCAGTGAAGTACAGCATATGTTTTTTAGATACAAAAAAATTCTCCATTGCTCTCAACCGTGCCACCAAAACTTTTTGCAACACAAACTCCTTCATTGACTACATGTGATCATGAATTTGGCAATAGCACATCCAAGTAAAGATTTAAATGTGCTCCAAGTCCAGGGTTACAAGTGCAGCTGAGCGGTATCCTCAGAACAGTGTTGCACCGAATCATAAACCCAAATACTCCATCATCCAGCCTTCCTCTCCTCTCTGAGAATAAACCAGAGTCTCATTAGCACACAAGATACTGATTCATCATCAACAACGACACAACAAAAACTGTGATCAGCATGAATACTCTGAAGATGATTCACTTAAACACAGAATGCACTTACATGGTACCAAAAGCAGAGTAAGGCAAACGATCATGGCCAGTGAAACACTACTCATGGTGATTCCTTGGGCTCTGCTGCCACTGTGTTCAGCTTGATTTACATGTTGCTCCACAATTTTGCACTTTGTGCTGTGGTGAAGGGACAGAAATCTCATATCATTTCAGTTCGGTTTTGCAGGATATTTTCGCATTGCATGCTTTATAATCTAATTTAGGCATTAGACGGTTGCTTTAATAAAACAAGAACTCTTTCAAGAGTGATGGAATAGAGTTGGAAGTGGTGAAAGAGATGCTGAATGACTTACAGTTGCTCCTCTAAATTTTGCTTGGTGGTCTCGCAAGCCCTCTTCTGTTCCTCTGCTGCAGTTTGGAGCTGTTTGGAAGCAAGGCCTAGAGCCTCACAAGATGCCAGCTCCTTAGCCTTCAGAGTCAAATTGTGCTCCAGGGCTTCAATCTGGCCTGAAACGATAATGAAAACACTCCTCAGACAACGCAACTCATAAGGTTTTGTCAGATCGTTTTCGGTGTAATACCAATAGTATGTTAGCGCTCCTTTTAAAGGGGGGGTGAAATGCTATTTCATGCATACTGAGTTTTTTACACTGTTAAAGAGTTGGATTCCCATGCTAAACATGGACAAAGTTTCAAAAATTAAGTTGTACATTTGAAGGAGTATTTTTGTTCCCAAAATACTCCTTCCGGTTTGTCACAAGTTTCGGAAAGTTTTTTTTCGAGTATGGCTCTGTGTGACGTTAGATGGAGCGGAATTTCCTTATATGGGTCTTAAGGGCACTTCTCCCGGAAGAGCGCGCGCTCCCGTATAGCGAGGCTGAGCACAGACATTTCACTGATCAGAGCGAGAGCGTCGCGAAAAGTCACAAAAGAAGTGTGTTTTTGGTTGCCAGGGCAAGACAACCCTGCACAGATTACCAAAAAAGAAAAAACAGCATTAAGGGACAAGTGGATGGAGTTTATTTTTACAGAGCATCAACAGAGTTGTGCAAGTGTTTGTGTTTGTTCCCTGCATTTCGAAGATGCTTGTTCACAAGGCCCAGTTTGACGACGGATTTGCGTATCGTTTATTTCTTAAGGATGATACAATCCCAATGAAAAAGGGTCACGATCGTGTGTTGGAACCGCAGGCGGTGAGTAAAACTGCTTCAAATATCTCTGCCTCCTTGTTAGTGCCTCCCCTTCCATGCAGGAGACCCGGGTTCGAGCCCCGCTCGGAGCAAGTCGTTGCTGCTGCTGCTCTCGTTCAGTTTCAGCCTTGGGATCTGATTCTGGATCATAAATAAACGGCTGAATCTGACTGTAACCCATGGTTTGTTTTGGATGATGGGTTTTCCCTCACGGTTATGTCACAGCTTCCACATGCTCTCAACGCAAAAGCCTATTCGCGCTCGTGATTCTTAAGCTCCGCCCACACGTCACGCCTCCAGTCGCTCGTGTTTTTCCGGGAAAAATCGGTACAGACTATCTTTCTCTTATGAATATAATAAAACTAAAGACTTTTGGGATTTATGAAGGATGCAGTACTACTCTATATGTACTCAAGATTAACAGGATATTGAGTGAAAACGAGCATTTCACCCCCCATTTAAACAGTACTCTTAACAGTATGCCAAACATTCTTTGAGGAAAAAGGGCCACGCTAGGCGGTCTCTCTCGCTCTTGTATTCCCAGTTATTTTCATATCTCATGCATTCAGGAGTCATTTCCTGCAATTGTTTAGTGAGCCATGAAATACTGGCTCAGTATAAATTTGGATAAACAGTACTGATCCCTGCTGAAAAACAAACAATGACTTTAGGTGGTTTTAAAGTCTTAAACAGGTTGGTTTGAGCTGGTTGTAGATGGTTTAAGATGGTGTTTGTTGGTTTAAGATGGTCTCAAGTAGTTTAAGATGATCTCCCACCTGTCAAAGGTGACTTTAACTAGATGGTCCCCAGCTTAGTTTAAAATGGTTTGTCAGCCTTAAACTGGTCTATGGTGTCCCATGTCTGACCAGGCTGGTGTTTAACTGGTCTAGATGTTCTCTAACCAGGTCAGTCTGGTTGTAGATGAAATTAGGTTATCTTATACAATTTTAGAATACATACACAAGAAAGAGAAAGTAATTATTTAGCAAGGATTGCATTAAATTGATCAAGTTCATGATTTCGAATTAATGCTGTTCTTTTGAACTCCATATTTATTAAATAATTACTTTTTCAAATTCTAAATGAAAATGTGAACTTTTTCAAATTCTATCCGCAATGTTTCCACAAAAAAAATATTAAGCATTTATAATCATATGAAACCGTCATAAAACGGCACATTAAAATGATTTTATGAAGGATCATGTGTAACTGAAGACTGGACTAATAATGCTGAAAATTCAGCTTTGCTATCATAAGAATAAATTTCATTTTAAAATGTGTTCAAATAGATATTATAGATATTTTAATTTATAATAATATTTCTCAATATTACTTGATTTGTAATCACACAAATGCAGTCTTCTTTCAAAAACGTTACAGTTCCAGACTTTCGAACGGCTGTATAATTTTACTCGTATTAAATTTGACAACCTTTTCAGTGAATATAATACATAAAAACACACACATATATAAACAAGGCAAATAAATCTGGCCAAAAATAGCAGATTTTTAAAGCACGGTGCTTCATGATACTGTAAAGAAGTCCATGTCACAAACAAGCATTTCCTGTTTGTTGTCTCTTCCGAGTTTCTTTGGTTACATTTGGGAAAATGAGAGAGAGAGAGGGAGGGAAAACTCTGATGTGAATTGTCCTACCTTTCTGCAGTCTGATTTCAGCAGTGAGGTTTTCCTTGATGAGCTTGTATTCTTCGATTTTGTTGGCCAAAAACGTGATGTTTCCTTTCAGAATGATCTGCGGAGAGAGACAGAAAGTTAATCAACCACAAGTTCATAATGTTCACACGACCACATTAAGGTGTGGCTGTCAGATCTCACGGGCGTGTGAGTGAACACCACCGCCTCCAAAGATCCCAAACGACACTTGACAAAACAAGGCCACATAAATCAAGACAAGAACCTCTTTTAATACAACATAACACCCATGTTTTGTCTGGAACGATGTGAAGATTATCAGGAACGTTTATTCCAGGAAGAGCTTTGATTGATACCCTACCCCCCTCAATGGGCAAGAGATGTGTTTAATGTTCGGATCATATGATTTGGCATATATTTGCATAACTGTTAAGATTGAACTCAACCTGATTTGTTCTCTACTTCCTGTTGGGGCTCATTATGGAAAACAAAACCAGTTTTATATCTGACTTTCAACAAGAAGAAAACTTTTTCATAGCAACACAATATGTAAACATACCTAGGTTAAGGCTAGAAGAAACCCAAACAAGAAGATAAACTCACATTTTCTTGGAGGGTGGCGCTCAAAGAGATGTTCTCAGACTGTATTTGCTCCTTGTACTGGTCTATTTGCTTCTGTAGAGCAGACTGGTTCTTCAATCCCTGTCTCAGCAGCTCATCGAAGGCTTTGGTCGACTCGACTTGCATCTCCTTCTGACACTGACTGTCTCCTTTCATATTGAGCAAAATGGCCAATACCACAATAACGATAAGAGAGATGATGGACCACACGCTCAAGACGATGTTACATTTGGTCTGAGAAGATTTGGAGTTTGACATCTTTTCAGGTTGGTGATGTATGAGTAAGGCAGGCATGTGGGTATGTATCCGACGATTGACTGTCTTCTAAGTGAAATGAAACTTATTAAGCCTGGGTTTCCCCTTCAAGCTCAGCTCAGGAAGGGGGAGTGGCTCTCTTCTGAGATGGACCTGCCGTCCAGCTACACAACATACAGACATCAACGTGACATCAGCTAGAGGTTTTCCTCCGCCGTTAGTGGGGAAACCAAAAGGCGCCTCCCTCCTGTTTTTACTAAAAGAGTGTGTTTCAGTTTCCATTCCTCTGTACTGGGGAGTGTCCTGGCAGAGGCCCCAGATCTCAGAAGAGCGTTTTACCTCTGCTGAGTCTTATTCTGATCGGTTTTAACCGGAGCAACTCAGCGTTTCCTGAACTTTTGCCAGGTACAGATTGTCCATGCCCCTCTGAGTCACATGAACACACATACAGCAGCTTAGAGGAGAACGGACTCTATTTATCTCTGTTTAGATAATGTCTTTATAAAGGTAGACATGCTGGTATGTATATATTGATATATCTTTCTTAGGCTTCATATTTGCATCCTCTGCTGATTAAAGAGCTGAGCTGGTTTGAGTTAGAATGGACCTTTAAAATTCTGCTGCCCGGAGTGATGAGTCATCAGTTTGGGGGTGATTACACAATACTGAAGGGTGCAGGCTGTTTCTTTGGGCTGTGGCCCCCTTATATTGAATTCCTGTGGTTGAATTATGAACTCTTGCAAGATTCTGGTGCATTCTAGATTTCGTCAGACTTGGGAGGTTTAATAGCATCTGTCAGTTTTGCACAGTTCTGGGGTAGAAGATATTTCATTGTTGCATCCATCCATCCATTTTTCAAACTATTTAATTTCAATAAATAAAATGTAATCATTTTATAATACACTAAAGGTAAAGTTTCTGATATGAAAATTTCCAAGGCCTCTAAATTCTCAGAATGATGAAAATTTAGCTGAAAACCCTGTTGTACACAATTTAGGACATGTCTTGTGTCATCTAGTTCATACTTTTTTTAGCAAACAAAAGACCTTATAGTTGTATAAAAAAAAAAAAAATCTTTTTGATTTTAAATCATCTCTGAATAAATGTCAGAATATTTTATATTTCAAGATTACCTCTTACTGAACTAAAAATAAACAAAAATAAATAAATAAAAATAAGGTTTACTTGATTACCCTTAAATCATTTTCAAAGAAAAAATATTCAAATATGAGTATCAAACACAACCGGTTATTGATGAATGTTTATTTGCTCATCTCTCAATTATCATGGAATTGCATTGTTTCGTTTTGCCCCACAATATAAACTACATAAACTAATATTAAAACTTTTTAAATTATTATTAAATAAAATAATTAAATATCATCTTATTAAAACAAATTACTGGGAGATATAGACTGACAACTATTATTTATAATACTTATTCGTTGATTTATATTACAAGCTATTGAAATTTCATCCTACTCTTTGGCCATTGAAATATCAGCAACTGCATCAAATTGCTTTTTTTCTCTCTCTCTCATCAATTTGGATCTGATAATTGAAATAAAACCACCTTGATTATGAGATCCATATTCTCCTATGTAGACTAAACTACATAAAAAAGGCGCAAAAGAAACTATGCTCAATTAAAAACTATAAACTGCTCTGTAAAAATAATAATAATAATAATAAAAGACTATTATTTCATATGTCAAGCTGTATGGGGTTAATAAACAAAATGTTGGCAGTCGCTCCACACCAAAGCAGTTTTCCATATTACTCTTGCTCTTTGTTTGCATTAAAAAAAAAACATTTGCATGTGTACATTGACAACGTCAAGATCTACCCTGCGCTGTAAAGCCAGCCAGCAATAAAAGAGCACTCTGACTCACTAACATAATGAATTTGAACTCCAGATCTCTAGATTCCATTCATGTCTATTCTGGGCAGAAAACATCAGGTTCAGATTCCAGATTGAGAAACTCACAGTGAGCTTTATGTACACACGTCCTTATTTAATGTTCTGTTAATAATTCATAATGGAGAAGATGCTAAATACAACAACTGGTGCATTCACAAGACAGAGATAAGGCAAAAAGCATATAAACTGATTTAAATTAGTAGGACCATGTGTTGAGTGTGTTTGAATCCCTCTCTTTCTCTCTTATCCTAAAACGCAGTCAGTGATAAAATATTAATAACTGGCATCATAAAACATGCCAGACTAAATAAATAATATATCTATAACACTGATATGCAATAGAAATGTCAATGCAGTTTTTTTATTGTTTGATGTCATTTCTGCCATATCTTGTGCCTCTAAAGCAACTTACAATACATTTTAACTGCTGAAAACACTCACTATCTCACAGTGTCTTTGGAATAAAGAGCTTTTAGAATGTTACAGACTTATAGAAATTAGTCGACAAAATTATAAATACAATTATTTAACACCCCGAACCTGTCACAGACACGCCAGGCTCCAACACCACCCAATCACAGCGCACACCCTCACCGGTATACTGTTCACGCACACCTGCCTCTCATCTGCACGCCCATCATCCAACACTTAAAAAGGCACTCACACACGCTTCACCACTGTCCGGTTTCGTTGGAACATAGGACTCTCCTACCGGCTGACTTCAAGGACTCAAAAGTGTTGTACTTACCTGTCTCCAACGTCTCCAAGTTCCTTCCTGTCTCCACCGTGAGTGTGTGTGTCTCCCTTGTCCTCATCTCCATCTCCACTATCGCCATTCGGATCTCAACTCAACTCTACACCAAGTACAGTATCACTTCCCGGTCTCCTCTCAGCCATTCATCTCACTTATGCTTGTGTAAATAAAACCATTACCTGCCATCTCTTGTCTCGACCTATCTGTATTGTAACAGAAGACTGGACCAAGACCGCCTTACGCAAGCATGAGCCATCCAGACCACTTCCAGGACCTCGTCGATGCCTTACGGCGAACTCTCACCGCGACTCCATCACCTTCACTACCAGCAAGCACTTCCGGTAACAACTTCACCACTTCTTCTTCGGCAGTACATACCAGTACCATGGCCAAAGCAGCGTCCTTCTCTGGTTCGGCGGAGGAATGCAGTGGATTCCTTCTCCAATGCTCGCTAGTCCTGGAGATGCAGCTGCACTTATACCCCACCAAAAGATAGAAAGTGGCATTTCTCATCTCCCAACTGCAAGGTAAACCTCTTCAATGGGCCGATTCTATGTGGACACAGACCCAGTTTTGTAGACCACTTCAGAGAAGTCTTTGGAAAACCCGTGTGGGATTCGTCGATTGGTAAGAAATTATATAATTTAAAACAAGGCAAGATGTCTGTTAATGATCATGCTCTGAAGTTCAGGACTCTGAACACAAGTGTGGTTGCATCTCGCTGCAAACGAGGATATCATTGGGCTTTAACGCTTTATCCAGCTCACCATCCGCTTCGCCACTTGTATGCAGTCGTGTCTCGAAGAGCACCAGGGCCAGCTTCAACACAACCAGAATCCATCAGCATTACAGAACCAGCCTCCGAACCCATGCAACTTGACAATATGTGTTTATACTGTGGATCTCCGGGGCATATTCTCTCCACATGCCCCATCCGTCCTCCTCATCCCATGGTGAGTGCTATTATTCCTTCTGCAAATCAAATGAAGCCACTCACCACTATTGTAACACTTACTGCTGCTGATGTTTCCATTCCAGTTAACGCACTCCTCGATCCTGGGTCAGCTGGCAACTTCATCTCCGGTGCCCTCTGCTGCCAGCTTAACCTTACAACCAAGTCGATGCCGTCTGCCTATCAAATCCACTCAATAACTGGACGACCGCTAAGCAGGAGACAGGTTCGCCGTTGTGTCGGACCACTTACATTGCAAATCGGCATATTACACAAGGAGAAGATTCATCTGCTGGTTCTGGAGGAATTCAACACTCACATGATCACTGGGCACCTGTGGTTGGAGCAACACAACCCAGTCATCTCCTGGAAATCTGGCGAAGTCCTGAAGTGGGGCGACAACTGTTTCCTGGACTGCCTGTCCTGATTTCGTGTTCCATCCTCTCCGCTTCCTGAACAGGAAGCTTCCATCAGTCCTCAATGCAGTTCCTTGGATACAACATCGACAGCAGTGGCATCCGGATGGATGAGGGGAAGGTGGATGCTGTCAGAAACTGGCCAACACCCTCAACCATCAAAGAACTCCAACGATTCCTCGGTTTTTCCAACTTCTATCGCCGCTTCATCCAAAATTACAGTTCCATGACCAGTCCCCTTATGAGCCTCCACCGGAATAAGCCCAAGTCTCTGCGGATGGCCAAGAGACTTAACCCCCGACAAGCTCGGTGGACATTGTTCTTTACCCGTTTCAACTTCACAATTTCCTATCGTCCCGGATCCAGGAATGTCAAGGCGGATGCCTTGTCCCGTTGCTACTCACCCGCGGAAAGCCCTGAAGAACCCGACGCAATACTTCCCGAAAAGCTCATTGTCAGCCCAATCTCCTGGTCCCCAGAAACCGCTCCCTCCTCCGATACTCCCACCATTGCTCCACCCGGTAGGCCCTCCAGGTCTACAGTACATCAACAAGACTCGGCGCACTCCACTCATCCACTCTGGCCACCCGGGGGTCAATGAAACCCTCTCTCTGCTAAAAGAGCACTTCTGGTGGCCCAACATGGCATCTGATGTCAGGAGGTACATGCAAGGGTGTAAGGAATGCGCCATCTCGAAGAGCTCGCGCCACCTACCATCAGGTAAGCTCCTACCTGTTCCCAACCGACCATGGTCAGACCTAGGAGTGGATTTCACCACAGACCCGGCCCCTCGAGGAAGAGGTAGACCACCACTGGGTATTTGGCCCTCAGGATCGGGCCGTGGGGGGGGGGTGATGGGGGGGTACTGCCACAGACACGCCAGGCTCTAACACCACCCAATCACAGCGCACACCCTCACCGGAATACTGATCACGCACACCTGCCGCCCATCTGCACGCCCATCATCCAACACTTAAAAGGCACTCACACACGCTTCAACAATGTCCCGTCTCGTTTGCACTTGTAACTAGTCAGTGTTGGGAAATCACTTCCCTTAACACTGCAAGAGTGATTACTAATAGACTGATAAAAAAAAAAATAAAAAAAATCACCCACTGACTTTTAAAGATGCTACATTGTAATGACTTCTACTTGGAGGACCTTGACAGAAATGTAGTGGAGTAAAAAGTACGATATTTGTCATTCCAGTGTATTGAAGTCATAAGTTTCCAGAAAAAAATAATAACACTCAAGTAAAGTACAGAACACAGCCTCAGTTTTATTAATGTCAAAAAATGTAATGTTGCACTACCATATCTAAAAGCCTAGGAAACTCACTTTGTGTTATTATAAGCTCACTTCAATAACATACTGAGCACCTAGTGCAAGGAGTGTGCAATTCAAATTTACTGTGCTTGTTTAGCTCAGGGTTTGTTTACATAATATATGTGCCTGAACTGTGAATATTTATTATGTATATATACATACACACACATACAGACCCCTGGCGGAAGATGCTGGGACTACACCCCCAGACGACAAAATGCATGTTTCTCCACATTCAAAACATTGTGAATGAGCTTTTTTTCATATTTATTGCATTAACATAATTTTAAACCAAAATACTACAGTTTGGATGCACATCATTACACAAAAGTAAAATGTTTTTACATGTTATTTGCAACATGTTATTTTTTGGAAAAGGTTAAATCAAATATAGACAAAGGAGGGATAGTGGGAGGAATATTTTTAGATCTTCGTAAAGCATTTGATACAGTTAACCATTCAGTTTTACTGCACAAACTTCATGCATTTAATTTTTCTTTTACATTTATTAGTCTTATTAACTCATATCTTTTATCCCGTTCACAAAGTGTAAGAATTGACTAATGTAATTCCACCCCCTTACTATTATCCACATGGTTCAATTTTAGGTCCAATTCTTTTTAGTTTATACTTTAACGAGTTACCATCTTTGTGTAAGAACTGTGACACTTTGATGTATGCAGACGACACAGTTATTTTGGCCTATGGGAAATCTGCAGAGGAAGTTGCCTCTAAACTAACTGAGGCCATGTCATCGATTTCAATCTGGCTTGAACAATCCTGTCTGCAATTGAATATATCTAAAACAGTTACCATGTTTTTTTCTAAAAACAATATAAATATAGAACCTGAAATTTTTATATCTGGAGAAAGGTTACAGGTCGTCACAGAATATAAATATTTAGGATTATATATAGATTCAAATCTCAATGTCAAAACTCACATAAAAAAGTTTTTAAGCAAATTTCAGATTCATTAGAGATTTCATGTCAACAGAAGCTGCCAAATTATATTTCTTTTCCATGATTTTATCCCACATAACATATTGTTTAATAACCTGGTCCAATACTCACTTTACAACAACAAAACCATTAGAAAGATTATACAAACAAGCATTAAAAATACTGGATAAAAAACATATCACTACCACCGCTGTAGTATTCTGAGTAAATATCAGTTACTTACCTGGGATAATCTAATTAAATTCAAAAACATTTGTTTAATCTATAAAATTAGATATGGCTTAGCACCTCCTCCACTATGTTTATTTTATACATTTTAGATCCAAAACATTTTAGATCTAAAAACAGCTTTTGGTCAGGCCGTCTTCTCCGTAAGAGCAGTTCAGCAATGGAACACAGTGCCGGCAACCATTAGAGAGTCCTTGTCATTCTTTTCATTCAAAAATAATGCAAAAAAATGGCTTGTAGAGAGCCAAACTTGTGGGCACTAATGCTTTTATGTGTGTATTTAAATATTATATAATTTTTATATGAATTGTACTTATGTACCATAATGTGTTGTATGCAATTATATTTTTATTATTGTTTGTGATTTTGTACTTGTGATTATTTTTAAAGTTTCCCTTGTTTAAATCTGGCTGGGGGACTACCGATTAAAATTAGCACTTTTGAGCTAACTCGGGTACATTTACATTGTTTTAATGTTTATTAATGTACACTGTCCCCTTTCACATAAAGAAATAACAAAAATAGCATAACATAAAAGACACTGTTTGAGAATATTTTGGGGTCATGACCCCATCATTTGCACCCTCCCTCCAGCAGTTTAATTTCTCCTGAGAGACTCGTGTGACTGTAAGAACTGAACCCACCGTCCTACAGGAAGCAGCTTCATACAGACAGCCACACTTCAGCAGCTCTCACCCAAGTTCACTTGTAGAAATAATAAAACAATGGATCTTCGCATAAGCTGCGACATAAAGCTGTTTACACTTGTGTATCTGGCACTGCACTGTAAGTGTTTTCAACTCATATTTTCTCCTCGAATATTTTAAGTTTGTATTTTGATGTTTAAATAAATAGAATGCTAATTCAATTTGTGATTTTTTTTTTATAATTATACATTTTTGTAATTTTTTTTCTGCTTTTAAGAATTATATAATATTCACATGTTTATTATTTATATATATATATATATATATATATATATATATATATATATATATATATATATATATATATTATACATAATTTTTTTTATGTACAATAGCCTATTGATTGAAAATATTCCTAACCTGAATGTATTTCTTCCTCACTCACTTTGACTATATTGAAATTCAGTGTGCATGTAATTTCAGGTTTTTTATGGAAGACTTCATTGACCGTCTCTGTGCAGCAGGGGCAAAATGTCACGCTGAGCTGCCCACTGATACTCAACAGCAGCAAGGGGGTTTTGAGCTGGTATAAGCAGACTCTATGGCACGGGCCACAGTTGATCCTCTCCTACAATATCACCAACACTTCATGTGTGCGCTACGGCACAGGACTGGACCGCAGCAGATATGCCATCTTAACCAGGAAAGGGTTAAAACCCCGTCACCTCTTACAAATCACCACAACTTTACGAAATGATACTGGCACTTATTATTGCGGGTTTTCAGATAAAAACCAGACTCAAATGTTGAACAACTGAATGCAAATGCTGTATTATATATTACGTTTATTTATGGAAATCAATAAACTTTTTTTTCCCCATTGTATCATACAATTCTCCATCAGTGTCTGTTTCATATAAGCTGTCTTTCTAAAGTTTGGCTTGCATCTCAAAAGCTGCAGACTTTGCACTAATTGGATCAGTTGGTTCCCAGGAGATCTGTGCAGAAGTGCTGGCAGTGTTGTGACGAGCATCTGTCTCTGCCATTAAACCAACGGCTCTTTCCTGTTTTTATGTCCCTCTTAACTGAATAACAGTCAAATATGTTTTTTAACAAACTGATCCTTCAACATGTATAACAAAAAAGAAAAACGGTATTCTCTTATTGGCTCATCATGCAAAAATATGAATTAACACCATACCAAATGTATACTTGCAGTTCAGAGAAGTTAATCTAATAACTAATATAGTATATCTATATAATATCTATTTTCTATTCTATTATATTACGTAAGTCAAACTGATGAAGCACTTGGATCTGTGGATAAAAAGAAAAAAGCATACTATTCCTCACACATGTAGCATAAACTATGAAATATAAACACTTCAGAGCAATTTAAAAAAAAAAAGAAAGAAGTGATTGCATAAAACAGCATAATGCATGCCCATCATGCTAAAACCATAAAAAACTGAAATAATAATTCATAAACAAAAATAATATAAATACTAAATATTAAAAAAACAACTAAATCTTTAAAAACATTACTAACTATATTAATAGCTCAGTGATAGTCAAATGAAAACACCAGTGTGATTGGAAAATATTATTAAAAATAACATTTTAATTTTAAAATATTAAAAAAATATAATGCCTTTTTTAAAAGACTTCATTGTAAGAAAAAAATATTTGTAATATTATAAAAAATATGAGTAATTTCCTAGAACTTGATTCACAGTCTGTGAAGGAATCAGCAGTTTAATGGTTGAGTGCTTTTAAATGGACCATCTGCACCCAGCATGTGAGCACATGGGACGTTCTTCCCTCAACTGTCAACCTCTGTCTCAACTTTATAAGAGTCAACACTGAAACAGACCAAGCTTCACTGGCTCTAGAGGGAAATATACTGCTGATACACAGTAAATAAGGCATATAAAGAAACTAACTGCAACAGAAATGAACAAGAACAGAAAAGCAAGTGGTCTTATCGTCATTATTATCTCCCTTCTTCTGCTCTGGTGAGATTTTAACAGTTAAGTCAATGAATGCAAATGAATATTTGATCATGAAGCTCATTGCAGATTTCTATTACAGCATTGCATCAGGTGAGAAGGACCAACTGAACCAGATGTTTAGCAGAGGACTTCGACTTATTGTGGAAGGTAAGAGCTGCTTTCGGGAGGTTTGGAAATGTAGTTTTACTCCTGGTTGCTGATTTTATGCTCATCGTGATCTCACCAACAGTTCCTCACGTCCGTGTTGACCACCTGGTGACTCCGAAGGTGCATATTCTTCTGCCTTCTGGCGTTCAGAAGCAGCGTGCAGAGAGAGTGACGCTGGCCTGTGTCATCACCGGGTTACAGTCTAAAGCCGTGAGGATCACATGGAAGGTGAACGGAGCAACAGGTCTCAAGAAACACAGCAGCCCTGCACAAGTGCACCGAGAGCCTGGAGGCACCTTCTCTGCTGTGGGCCTGTACTCAGTGCTCGCTCATAAATGGAGTCATGGGAATACGTACAGGTGTGAGGTGACTTACAAAGCGGCGTTTTACTACGATAAGGCAGAGTCGTCTCTGTGTGTTCCTCCTGAGGAACTGTAACTGTGTCCTGTGTTAGAGATTCACGCTGGAGCCGGAGCACATAGCTCACTTCAAAATCAACAGAGGGAGAGAAAAAAAAGGACAATATATTTTCAAAACAATTTGGAGAGTGCTGTTAAATTCAAAATTCTGAATTTTCGTATTGTTTCAATATTATTTATAAACATGCAATTGATTTATATAAAACTTGGCTTAGTTTGCTTTAAACATTCTTATAATTATTATACAGTTTTGTTTTTGGTTTCATTTTCTTTGGTTAGCTCGCCCCCTTTTTCTTCTTTATGTGAAGCAAACAAAACTTTCAATAAAGATTTTCAATTAAAAATCAAAAGAGAAAAAGGATTAAAGGATTATATATATATATATATATATATATATATATATATATATATATATATATATATATATATATATATATATATATATATATATATATATATATATATATATATATATATATTATGTATATATTTCAAATAATTGTTTAATTGTTACATTATTGCCTGCAAATTGTCATGAAAACAATTAATACTTTTACATACTTTTTATATGTTTTGATTTGTTTTTGTTTTGTTGTTGTTTTTGCAGCTTTTCTTTGTTTAGCTAGCCATATTTTTCTGTGTATGTAAAGCAAAAACTGTTTATTATACAGTACTATCTTCTTATTTGTCATACTGTCTGTAGTACAAAATGACATTAAAGAAATCCGTTTAATATTTATTTTACAAATTTATTTTTCAGTCCTACCCATCCAACAATGCCTCATTCATATATATATATATATATATATATATATATATATATATATATATATATATATATATATATATATATATATATATATATATATATATATATATATATATATATATATATATATATATATATATTTGCAGACATCAGTGTGAAGTTGCTGTGTGGTTACTACATCTGATGAATCACAAGAGGGCGCTAGAGGTTTAATGTAAGATCTGATTATTAAAAAGCTCATTGAAGGTCATGAGGAGAGCAGTTCAGAGATACAGACACATCATGTTTTCAGAAACAGTGGCGTGCCACTTTCTCCTTTCTCTTCTTTTAAAAAATTGTGACTTGAATATTGTTACTAATATAATAAAATGCTTATTCAGTTTCAGCAGAAAAAAAAAACATTTCTGAGATTTATTCTTTCAAATAGGTTTGTAATCAGTTGTTCAATTACATTTGTTTAAAATGGAAAACAACAATACCTCAGAATGCGTTTGCAGAAAATCTGAGTCACAAGTCCAGCCCTTGTTGATAAATCACAGAAAACAAATGTAAGAACGCTGGAAAATTAAGCGTGTGTGTTCAGCTGTATTTTACAAAAACACAAAAATATCATATATAAATATCAGTTCATAAAAATAAGAACTGATTCAAATCTAGTTTCAACCCAGCATTAAAAAAGCACCTTTTTTAAACATGACTTTTATAAATCACTGTCCTATGGGAAGTATAGGAATCCCATGGAGACTGGCGCTCAGATACAGAGGCTGATGGGGGAAGGAGGACTGGTGTTCAGACTACAGGGTTAAAATATCTGCATGGCCAGAGGAACATTATGGTACGTGTTTACAGCCTCATTGACTAATCTGCAGAACATCAGGAACAGAGCGATTCAGGATTCAGAAATGTTGTCAGATCAGTGCATGAGACTCACCAGAGATCCTGTTAAACTGGTTCCTCTCTCTGTTTGAGAGACAGGCCTTGACATGCCTCAGAAGTGAAGCATGGCTAACAGAATAAATCTGACCTATATAAATCTGATATATATATATACATATATACACAAGGTATATAACTTTAGGTTTGGGCTGGTTTAATGTTTTTTAAAAGAATGCTCACCAATTAAGGCTGCTTTTATTTGATCAAAAATAGGCCTATCAAAAAAACAGTAATATTTTGAAATATTGTTTTAATTAAAATAACTGTTTCTCTTGCTCTGTTTGAATATATTTTAAACAGTGATTTATTCCTGTGTGTCGATAAAGCTCAGTTTTCAGCAGACATTACTCCAGCTCTCAGTGCTCAGGAAACATTTCTTATTATTATTATCGTGTTGAAAACAGTGGCGCCTAATATTCTTGTGAAAACAAGGTTTTTTTTTATTTTATTTTTTTATTTTTTTTTATAACATTCAAGCTTTTGTAATGTTATAAATGTCTGCGATGCCAATTTTGATCAATTTAATGCTGAATAAAAGTAATGATGTCTTTTATATATATTGTAAACTGTCAAACTCTATTATTAAATAATTAAATTATGTTTTAATAATTAATTTAATGATAATGAAAAACTTATGCTTAGAGGGTTATTTAAAGCAGATATAAATAGTAGCATATAGCCCGAACATATTGTGCAATTTATATACTTTTAAATATATATATTATTCAGCAAATATATATATATATATATATATATATATATATATATATATATATATATATATATATATATATATATATATATATATATATATATAATACACATATGTGTGTGTGTGTGTGTGTGTGTGTGTGTGTGTGTATAATTATAAAAAAATAATAATAATTTCAGTGCATCATAACACATTAGTCCCAATAATGCACAAAAGTCCCCTTCCTTTAAAGCATTTTTTAGGTCTGTAGATTGAGTTTTCTTCAAAAAAGAGAAGGCAGAGCTGTATCAGATCAGATCCTCCTCACAGGCTCAGCACACTGACAGCATGCGTGTGAGAGAGAGAGACGAACTGATGGACTCTGGGAAGCGTTCGCTCGGCCCACGCTCACTTCCCCCTTCTCTCTCTCTCTCTCTCTTCAGCCCTTAAGAGAAAATGGTGAGTAATGCTGGCGGATTTCCATGCCGCTATTTACATGTCTGCTCTGTGGAAGAGAAACCGGTCTGAACCAGTGCATACCGACTCGCAGGGCCTTTCCAGAAATCTGTTCACTCATTCTCTCTCTCTTTCTGTGTGTGTGTCATTGATTCAGACGTAGGAGTGCACAAACTTCCTTAAAGCGCTCCGGTGACATTCTGTCTCCTGGACGGGTCTATGTTACAGATTCGTGGGAAGTGTAAGAGGATCCCCAGTTAATCCCAGCTGACCTCTCCAGGTTGAGCATCATGGGGATGTCACAGGTCTCGATCAGCACAGGCATGTCTCAAACATTTCTGAGGTTGCATGACTCAGTCACATCCACGTCAGGAAAGTAATATAGTGCAGACTATCACTTTTGCTATTATAGTGTCACCAACTATATGCTGCTGATATGTGACCGAATTAGAATACAACTGTGACAAGGTTCCAGAACAGAAAACTGTTAATGCTAGTTAATTATGTAACTGTAATATATATAATATTATGAGATTATGGTATTTTCAAGGTTGCTTGAAACTATACTGCCGCCTGACAACGAATGTAAAACCTAAAAGGTTCAGAAAAGTTGAAAAATAAGTTTATACACTATATATACATTATATGTATATAACTCTAAAAATGACTCAAAAAAGGCCATGTGGTGTAACCGTGAAGAAAAAAGTAAAAATAAATAAGTTTTCATATCTTAATAATTTTTACCAAAAAAGATCTCAAATATACTTTTGATGGTAAACAAATTTTATTGAGAAAAAAATATTATATTGTTAAAGTCACACCAAATACAATTTTACAACCCACATTAACCTTGTCTTGTCATAGAAAAGTCATTTATAAAGTGGATATAATAACCAAATAATAATACAAACTTAGAGCAAAATATTTTTTCTTCATTCTATTCATCAAATTTAATTATATTTTTTAAAATCCTGTTTATTTTATATAAATATATAAATATTATTTATATATATATATATATATATATATATATATATATATATATATATATATATATATATATATATATATATATATATATAATTTTTTTTTTTCTTTTTTTTTTTTTGCCTTGTAAGCACATCTTGATTGGATGAAACCCTTACATAAAGCCCAAAGCCTCTGCTTCTGCATGTTTGCTCATATAATCATACAGGTGTGTATTATTATTTCTTTTTATTACATAAGGCTATTTTTGGCTTTTCTATGTTACATCTTTAACAGAGTAAATTAAGTATAATTACAGTACTCTGTCGCTACTTGCTGTTTAATAATACCTCAAGGACATATTATGAAATTCTGAGTCTGACACGACATCCAGAATGGAAAACAAGAATGAAAAGGACAAACAAGGTGTGATCTGAGCCGCTGTCGAGCCCCTCGCCCTGGAGCACAGCCAAGTGAATGCAGAGTGATCCAGAGCCAGGCAGAGATCGCTGTAACCTCGCACCGCTCCCCTGTGACACCCGAACACATGCTGGCACTTCCTGCTCACTCTGGCAGGCTCTCTCTCTCTCCTTCCCGTCACTTCTAGGACTCAAATATTGCATGTTTTTCTCACTGTCCTACTGCTTCCAAGTTACTAGATAAGTTGACTAAAACTAAAACTAAAACTATTGAGTAACACCCCCCCCCCCCCCCCAAAAAAAAAAAATTACTTGAAATATAATAAATATTAAATAAAATGTATTTTTATGATGTGCTAAAATAACTACAAGTGTAATAAAAATTAATAAAAATTTGACAGTGATAAAAAACGCTAAAAATGACAAAAACAAAAAACAAAATCACTAAAACTTCAAATAAAATTCTTATGAAATCAGAAAATATAATATACAGAATATATAAAACTTATTCAAAATATTAATAAAAACTATAATAGTATCTCCATTATACTAAAATAACACTGTATTACCAAAAATATATTTATGATTTATGTAAACCACATTCAATTTCACACATATACATTTCTCTAAACACAACATAACTACAAAAACACTCTAATTTCTAGATCTGACTTGAAAATGTGCCGGCACCCATTGACTTCCATAGTATGAAAAAAAGTACTATAGGCAGTGTAATCTAGAAACTCTCTGGTTACTGACATTCTCAAATACAGAGTCCCACAAATGTGTGCACGATTTACTAATTCATTCCCTCAATGTACTAAAACATGCACACGATTACTATTTCGTTCACTCGATTTATAAATTGTGCACACGATTTACTAATTCGTTCCCTCGATTTGCTAAATCGTGCGCAGGATATAGCAAATCGAGGGAACGCAATAGTAAATTGAGAGAACGTAATAGTAATCACGTGCACAATTTATTTATTTTTTCTTGCATGTCATGTGCGGGGCTCCGTACTCAAAATATCTTCTTTTACGTTTCAAAAGGAAGAATTCATACAGGTTTGGAACAACAGAAGATTGAGTAAAAGATGACAGAAGCTTCTAGAAAAGGAAGAATTACTAGAAAATCTATGATTTGGTTGAATTACAACCAGAAATTGTAGTTAAAGCAATAAATCACATCTCAAAATTTTTATCGAATGCCGGCTCCCATTGACTTCCATAGTATGGGGACAAAAATACTATGGAAGTCAAAGGCGACGGGAAACTGTTTGGTTATCTGCATTCTTCAAGAAAATGTTCTGTGTTCAACAGAAGAAAGAAACGATAAATCAGTGAGTAAATGATGACATTTTTGAGTGAACTATCCCTTTGAGTTAGTAGCATCACTAGATTTAGTTAGTTATTCCCAAACACAGTGTTTTGTCCGGTTGAAGTGTTAATAACTCCTGATCGAGTTCAGCCTCTGTACTAGTGATAGATTGTTCACCAAGCTCAGTGTACTAATATAGACATGCTTTGCTGATTCCCAGAAATGGCCTGCCTGGAAAACAAGAAAATATGAGAATTAACTTTTAACTGTTTACAATCTCCAGTCTTGCTTCACCCATGTGTACTCATCGGGATTTTGATGTCACACCTGCTTTCAATCAGGTTCCGTGTTAGGGTAACTACTGTAGGATGTTTTCCTGGCAAAGAATAGCAGCCGAGCAACACTTCAGGATAAAGACGCATTTCAAGTGCTGTTTTAGCGCTGTTTTGAACTATCTGTGGTAAGAAGAATACCACTGGTATGGCCTGTCATTGACAGACAAAGCTGACATGTGCCGGGACATCAGCTGTGATTCGGGAATACACTGGCATCCCAGTGACTTTGGTCGTCTTGTTTACTTAAAATCCAGAACAAACATCTTATAAATGTGTTTTTCAAGCTTCTATTCTGGTAAGTGACTTTTTCCCCCACACCCCCTGCTCACACCACACCAGCCTCTGCCAGAGAGCTCCAGAAATAGTCATCCACAGACATCAGATGTAGTGCCCTCGGTGTAGCTTTGTCCCCGTCTCACTTTTAACCCAGACAGTAGTTAACACTGCTAGATCACACTGGCTCAGCAAACCGTTTCGCTGGATCCGTGTGTCGACCCTGCCAGTGTTTGCTGAGGCATTGTGAACCAGCCTCTAAAGGACAAACATAATACTAATGTTCCAATGTCATTCTTCACTTTTCAATATGGTTTAGTGCCCTATTTAATCTGATGTGAAGGGAAAGGAGGATGTGAGGGACAGAAGAACAGTGTGTTCAGTAGGTTGTAAGTTATTATGATTTGCAGAACATCCGAAAGCAGTCATTTTCAATTCAAATTGGTGATTTGATGCAAGTGAAAGTGGTTGACAGTTAGAGTGCATGTGAATGCACAGCGCCACTATACAGCAGCTGTAGTTCAGACAGTTGTAGACATGCATTTTGAGATATTGCATAAAAAATAAAAAATAAACTCTGGATTAGTGTAAAGAGTGTAACTGGCTGTATAAAATGCAGTTGACATGAGCAGTGTACTGCATGAATGGGGCTGTGCTTTCTTGCATTTATGAATGCAGTCATTAAAGTCATTATTAGCTCAGATGAAGGAGTGATATGGAGTGTGTGCTTGGCCTGTAATGCAAACCAGGCAGGTTTGCATTTCTCACACTGCACGAGTTTAGAATATGTCCAGTATAAAAAGAGCATCATATTTATCATTTATCATCAAATTTGAACCCTATCTTAAAGAATATTTTGAATCAATGTTGTGCACAGCTTTAGTTTACTGCACTGATTTTTTTTCCTTTTAGTGTTTTTTTTTTTTTCTTGACTAGTGCTTTTTACGGATTCATTTTATATAATAAGTCATGGTTTCTACAGCTAAATTAATCCCCTCTTTTTAATTAAATCATGGCACCTTGTTTTTTATTTTATTTTTTATAGTAACCATTATTTAACTTTAACGAGGATATGAATTAATAAAACATGGCCATAAATTATGAGCCGTGGAAATGAATTCTTAATCCATGGCCACAATTTTACAATTTTATTTGACTATTTAAATTTTCTTGAGAAGCAATATTGTGCAAAATAATTTATCTTTCAGAGACTTTAAACTTTAGACTTTTTGAACTTTAAATTACTGAGATGATAATTAAATTCTAAATTGTATATAATAATTACATTTATTCAATCATTTAAATTAAAAATGTTTGAGATTATTCTAACTCATGGTGCATCAGTATTTATTATTAATTTTATTATCATTATTATTATTATTATTAATGTTTACTGGAAACAATACATTTTTAAAAAGAAAAATGAAACACATGATTTCTTTTTTATATTTTTGCTTTGTGATACAAAGGAAGGCTTGATTTTCTCAAGCTGTGTCCTTGAAAACTTGACGTCTATTTTTTAACAAAGCATAAACAATGACTTTTTATGCATTCCACTGCAGAACGGATGTGGAGGAACCAAATCAATGTCCACTGAAGGACTGCAGTTCATGGATCTTTTCCCAGTAATCAGATATCATCTGAGAGGAGTGACCAGCAGTCTTGGAAGTCTGATGTGCACGATAAAATCTTTTTATGGTGATATGTGGTCTCGATAAATCATGTGCATGCTATTTCACATATTATTTGGGGGGTTTGCATGCAAAACAGTCTTCATTCTTTCTCTTCTCCCCAAAGAGTTGTATATATTGTGTTCTGTGCAAGCAGTTCAGTTCACTGTTCTCTGTTTCCTCCTCAGTAAGAGTTTCAGGGGACTTGACCAATCACTCACAAACAGGAAAGGCAGACTGATAGTGAGCACTTCCCCCACACTCATGCATTATTTCTCTCTACATAGAGTGAGGCAAAAAAGAAAAAGAAAAAATGCATTTTTATCCCAACAAAAATATCACTTATCAATCAAATATTTACTATAATCAATCATAATAAAACATAATAAACCTGTGTTTAAACATAAGTTAAACCTGTGGCCAGCTGCATAAACTCCTGAGACTTAACATAAAAGTTACTCTTCTAACTTTTTTTCTGCAAGAATGGTCATTACACTTTTTAAAGTCAGTTACATAAAACGTAGATAGGGCTAATTTGAATATGAAAAGTAAGACTGATTACCAGAAGTTTAACTGCTAGTTAGTCAACCCGGTGACTATGTTTATGTGTGTCACTTCAGTTATGCCAGCAGTGTCAAACAGAATTGCAAAAATAGTGATTGTTTCCAAACAGCTTTCCCAAACGCTCCCCAGTGCATTGGCCAAACAAACAGTAAGCCCCGCCCCAAACTCACACCATTGGTCGAACCACTGTTGCTATGTCAGGCTGGGCGGAATTCTCAGACAAAGAGCAGCGATTTGACAGCACTGTGTGCACTTTTCTCTGCACATTAAATGCTTAAAGATATATTTTTATTAGAATGTAATTTAATTCATACTATCCACATTCATATTTTACAGTACATACTTTACATTAATGCAAGTCAAAGGTCACCAAAAGTGTTTAGTTACCAGCACTCTTAAAAATATCTTCTCCTTTAAGACTTGTCTTCAGAGAATGCATATTAAATCCAATAATATATTATTGTACAGCACTGGAATTTTTTTTAAAAACTTGTTTTAAGAATAAACACGTTAAAAACAAGTAAAAATACACTAATTTTCAAGACTTCAAAAAATTCTGAAAAAAAGTGTTAATAGCTAGATTTGTCACTTCCCTCGAAAACTTGTCTTTTAGGATTTTTGCAGTGAAAACAGCATAGGAAAAATATTTAAGCATTAAAAAAAAAATCCACATATCACCTTTAAGACTGAATGTGTGGAAAGATTAAAAAGCACCTAGATTCAAAGAATGTTGTCCAACTGGAAAAAGTAAGAAAGTGGGAAAATAAATGATAACAAATCAGAAGCTACCCTGGTGAATCACTAAATCATGTGTGCAAGTTGTTCTTTTACAACGTCGACTTTGCACAGAATAGTCAGAAAAAGAAAATAATTCCAATTTTGTTTTGAAAAAAAAAAACAAGATCATGCTCCACTGAGACAGTGTGTCAAACCTGTTTGCAGAAGCATACTGTCAATCACATGCTTGCTTTGAACATGTTTATGGTTTCATTTAAAGGGCCAGTGACGTCACTAATGTTGAATTTTAGTTTGGTTTGCAGCAGAAGGGAAATTCATGCCTTCGTCTGATTGGCTAAATGTTGTTTTGTTCTCTGCAGACACATGCCCGGAGACAGGAGAGCCAATCAGAGAGAGCGAGAGCTGCACCATATGTTAAACCATGCTGGTTTCCTGAACAGCCACACAGCTCTAGTCCGGATGTCTAATGTCACACAGTTCTCTCTGTGCACTCGGCCAGCTGTGCCCTTTCCTGCCCTCTTGGCTTCTCCCCTTGTTTTGCATTAAAGGCGACCCATGAGTTTGGCCCTGCTTGGGTTATTCCTCCAGAAGTCATCAGCTGTGAGAATACACTTAGACCTCATGAGCCTCTACTGCTGTTAGTCAGCCAAATGTTAAGTCACTGCACACCAGCGCACAAACAAACAACAGCATGGCTGAAACACTTTTGGTAGCAGCTCAAATTCAGCCCGAGATTAGCTCTACTGTAAGATTTGACCCTCTGTTTCCCCGCTCCTGCTGCTGATGTTTGTGAAGCATGGCACAATAGGGCTTTTGTACCACTCGGGTTCTTGGCTTTCATTTGTTTGGCACCAGCTCCATGTGCTTTTTTCTCCTGCAGTTTGGCACCGGTGACCTCTCTCCACCTGCTTCTTACTCTAAACCAGTCTGTCAGGTCGGTCTGGTTATAAAGCCAAAGATAAGTGCTCTATGGGACTCGCTGCTGGTTGTTTTCGCTGGTTAATTTCTCTTTTCTCCCACGCAGGAGGCAAAAATAGTAGGTCAGTTGTGGTGAAGCAGCGCTTATGATATACAGATAGCTCGTCCAAAATTGACAACTCTGTCTGCTAACACTTTATGCTGTTCCAAACAGATATGAGTTTTTTTTTTTTTTTTTTTTCAGAAGCAAATAATTTTGAAGAACGCTTATGTTACTGTCCAATGAAAGTCAATGGGGTCCAAAAACAACACTGAAAAGAAAGTCTTAAACTAGGAAAAGGATACTAGAAAATACAAATATTTCAAACATTTTAACTACAGACCATCATTTCCAGCCAGCGGAAGTGTTACGTCAAAAGACTCATGAACATTAACTGTTGGCAGTTTACAAAGTTTGTATTAATAATATATTCCTCACACACACACACACACACACATGGTTTTCCGCTTCAGAAGACATTGATTCATCACCTGGGGTCGCATGGATTACTGTAGAGCTCACTTTGTGTGGTTTTTGTAACTTCAGCTTTAAGGGACCCATACACTTGCATCATATGGTCTCAAAGAAATGGATTATTTTTTTAGCAAAACCTTCATTTACGTTCACCTGAAGAAAGTAAGTCATACAGACATTGGGAAACATTAAAACATGATACAGACCTCCAACACTACAGTATTCTGGCCGAAACCGAAAACTTATTTCAACCTGAATGATGTAAATGACAAAAACATGACAAATATGCGCAGTTTAACTGGAGGCAACATAACAGCGAGTGTGCCTTGAGTGAACGGTTTATAGGGAAACTCCAGAGATCATGAGCTTTGTCCCCAGATGAGGCAACAGTCGTGTAATCAGATTCATTTTGATTAGCTAACTGGGGAAAACCCCGTATACCTCACAACAATCCATGTGAGCAGGTTGGTGTGAGAACGAAGGGAATCACGTGATCTTCTGGGAGCAAAATCAAGCATTTGGGATGTTTTTAGTCGGTAGATGAATATCTTGTGCATTTTCCTTTAGATTGGCCTCCACAGCTGCTGCTAACAGAACGTAGCCCATGTTTTTTGTAAGATGAGACCTTCTTACAAGGTAAGGAGACCATCAAAACATTCCTTCACCATGATTTCCTTCACAGGTGACAAAGATTAATATCTCACAGGGAAAATATGAACGACCCATTGAGACCATTGTGGGGAACTGCGTTTCTGAAGGTCTCATTGGATGGCAGAAGGAAATCCACAGGAAGGCTGTGTTTTCAAACCTCTGTTACTCATGAGACCGACAGGCCTTTCGTGGAAACGTCAGTTTACTGTGTGCAGAATCAGCTACGATTGGCTAGTTCTTCACAATCACATCCTTACTCTAGTGCTCAGTGATTATGGTCTGAGATATTTCTTGTAAAATTCTGTGGAAATAAACTAAAACAACAAATGTTCAAGATCTTTCTAAATATCTGTTTATTTTTATATCAGGTTAATAATGGCTATAAGTAAATCAGACAATGCACTGGCGATTTATTGCTATCCTCACAGTTGTGGTCTTGAAACAAAATCCTGAGACCACGACTGGTCTTGAGTACTACATCACTGAATCCCAGTCTATAGAGGGTCATCTGAGACCTCTCTGAGAGCAGAGCCTGACAGAAATCACGTCTTCAGCTGTAGGAAGAGATGTCCTTTAATGTTATGTGACCGTCCTGTTTGCCTGCCCTGCCCATGCTTTGTGTAACGTCAGTTTGTTCAGGGCCGGCCGTAAGTGGAGAAGGAGTCTTGTTTTGGTTAGCAGCTTTCAGCAGCCAAGCGTTCTCTGTTAGTTTAAGATGCAGGCATGCTGTCTGACCTACATACACGTCCAAAATCTCATTGTATGGCCAGGACAGGGGTGATAACTCGTTTACAAAGCACTCTGGAAAGAGAGAAGGAAAGTTCTCCAAAATACATGCAAGAGTTTCAGAGAAAATAAACCGTCCGTCACATTGAAACAAATTTTTTTGCTATTTTTCAAATCTTTTATACAGAGCCCTGCACACGAGAAAGAGAAAAAACAACAACACATTGTTGCCTCCATTCAATTAATTCCTTCATTTGTGTTAAATCATGGACGCACTGAAGAGAAAATATGTATATAGAACATGTATTTATGTAAACAAAAATTAATATGCTGTGGGAATATGTGCTGAAGTTTTTACTATTGATCCAAATACATACTATAAATAATAATAATAATAATAATAATAATAATAATAATTATTATTATTATTATTATTATTATTACTATTATTTGTATTATTATTATTATTATTATTATTATTAACATTATGATATATATAAAAAAAATTAAAATAAGCTTCAACCATTTTGATTTTTGTATAAACATAATTTTTCACAGGATTTACAATTGTTCAGTGAACATGACAAGTTCAGTAAAAAAAATAAAATAAAATAAATTATTGTCATTGTGTAATTTCCAATCAACATTTAATTTTGTGAAACTATACAAAAAAAAGTGAAAATATTAATAATATACAATATTATCCAAAATGCTAGCTGTGTAATTATTCTTAACAAAACTAAGGAGTTGGCCATGTTGTTCCACCTGCATCATGTTGAAATCACATTTGGGGAAAAAAAGGCAAAGAATGCCATATATTTCCCTACAGACATTAGACATTGTAGACCAACTAAATGAACCAGTGAGCTAGTTATAAAGGAAAAAAGGCCCTTATCCAGAAGATGGGATACGTCAAGCTCAGCATGACACTGAAGTCTGTCATGAGTTTAGAAGAAGAGACATAGTGAACATGTCATCCTGATATCCTAAACCCTTCAATATCAGGTTCAGTTGGGTTTTACGCGGCCTGCCGTAGTAAGTCCGTCGTTGACTCCAGCCAGTACAGAACAGTAAGTACTTTAAAACAGAATACACAACAGATCTTAGAATATAGAAGTGAAACCGAATCAGTGTGCTGCTCGTCCACATTCAGGAAAAGTGGTCAGCGTCAGGGAGATATTTAACGGCTGAAAGGTCACCGAGTTTACTATCACTTCAGGAATATACACTGACCTACATACACACTCCCTGTCTGTTTTCTGCTTTCTGTCCTTAGTTCTTTCAGTCCTGGCCATCATAAACATCTTTCCTTACAGTTTTTCAGTCTTGTCAACACTTTAAATCTTCAGTGTTCACGTCTGGTTGTTCCCCTCTGTACTTCTTGTTTACTTGTACGTGAAGTGTGAAGCCAGCGAGGCAGGGAGCTCGGCTCGTCCCCTGAGACAACTATGAAAAGAAAACCTCATTATTCCCGAACTTCCCTGTTTATCCAGCGGCGCTCTTAACATGATCCTGCTGAGTGGGAGTGTGCCTTGCGGGTTAGCATGCATCACATCCCACCAATTATGACCCAGATTGTTCTCTTTTCTCACAGTGTCATTGTTTTGAGACGGGGGTTTGCGGATAATGATGATTGTTTGGAAAGTCGAAATAGGGAAGGGCTGACCAGAAACAAGTCTTACTGATGTCAGTGTGGACATGACTCATTCAGGACTTCACAGTTCAGCATTTTGGAAACAAAACGACCAGTTGGAAGCTCAGAAAAACGTCTGTTTTTAACCGAAAGTAAACTAGGCATAAAATAGGTCCTCAACACACTTCCAGGCTTACCATGTGAGGAAAATGGCAACTCCCCCTAAAGGCCAAAGGTGGAACAGCATGTCCTTACAGCATACAACTTGTGCTCTTAAAGAGATAGTTCATCCAAAAACTTCACCGAGTCCAAACCTGTCTGACTTTATTTCTCTGGATCATGAACCGTTTTTTTTTTTTTTTTTTCATACAATGAAGGTCGTCTTGAATTGCGATTAAATATCAGAATTAGCATTTCCGAGTGAACTATCCCTTTAAGGTTATGTATTATAGAGTGTTATTGTCCACAGTTACACCCTGAAGACACATTTCTCCACACAAGCATGAGAGATCTCTGACAGATGTTTAAAGGAAGGTTTCATGATCATTTACACATTTCCAGGGTCCTCAGATGCAGACGTTGTCATAGTTTGGTCAACATTTCATTTCAACATAGATAGATAGATAGATAGATAGATAGATAGATAGATAGATAGATAGATAGATAGATAGATAGATAGATAGATAGATAGATAGACAGAAAGACAGACAGACAGACAGACAGACAGACAGACAGACAGACAGACAGATAGATAGATAGATAGATAGATAGATAGATAGACAGACAGACAGACAGACAGACAGACAGACAGACAGACAGACAGAAAGACAGATAGATAGATAGATAGATAGATAGACAGACAGACAGACAGACAGAAAGACAGACAGAAAGACAGACAGAAAGACAGATAGATAGATAGATAGATAGATAGATAGATAGATAGATAGACAGACAGACAGACAGACAGACAGAAAGACAGAAAGACAGATAGATAGATAGATAGATAGATAGATAGATAGATAGATAGATAGATAGATAGATAGATAGATAGATAGATAGATGATAGACAGACAGACAGACAGACAGACAGACAGAAAGACAGACAGACAGACAGACAGACAGACAGACAGACAGACAGACAGACAGATAGATAGATAGATAGATAGATAGATAGATAGATAGATAGATAGATAGATAGATAGATGATAGACAGACAGACAGACAGACAGAAAGACAGACAGACAGACAGACAGACAGACAGACAGACAGACAGAAAGACAGATAGATAGATAGATAGATAGATAGATAGATAGATAGATAGATAGATAGATAGATAGATAGATAGATGATAGACAGACAGACAGACAGACAGACAGAAAGACAGACAGACAGACAGACAGACAGACAGACAGACAGACAGACAGATAGATAGACAGACAGACAGACAGACAGACAGACAGAAAGACAGACAGACAGACAGAAAGACAGATAGATAGATAGATAGATAGATAGATAGATAGATAGATAGATAGATAGATAGATAGATAGATAGATAGATAGATAGATAGATAGTTAGATAAATGGGATTAAAAACTGTAAATGTCATCACAATCTGTGAAAAGCATCTATTCACTTTCATTGGAAAAGAGCAGCCTGGACATTGTGCTCAATATCTGTTTTTGTGTTTCACGGATGAAAGAAAGTCAGAGTGGCTTCAATCCACATGAGTAAATTGTCACAGTAGTAAATCTTTAAACTTCGAGTGCGCTGGAACATTGCCTGTAAAGATTTAGTGATCAAGGGAAACGGTGGCGGTTTCTTAGAGGACTGCGGTTGTGCCGAAGTTTGACCACAGCTTTTGCGAGCGAAAGAGAGGGAGAAATCTTGGAGAACATCCTGTTCTTCTAGTAGAGCAATTGTGCAATTGTACTGCAAACACATATTTTGTTGATGCTTTTTCAAATCGCCAGAGAAAGATTTGTACGAAACCTTCTTTTGACCCGAGGTGAATCCATTTCTTCACACACTCCTCACAATATTTAGCATAGCTTCATAGCTCTGTCTGAGAGCTGGACACGAGCCAGCAGCGGAGGCAGAACAAGTCGCCACGTGCAGCCCGACGGGGGAAGTAACATGCATGCGCTTTTGACGCATTTAACACTTGTCACCCACATAGCAGTGTTTGTTCATGTGCATGCAGGTGTGCATCAACAACACTTTTCTAAATTCCTGACCTATGCCCCCTTTTCTTGATTCATGTTTGTGTGAAAATCCAAGTGCAGAATGTTACATGCAAATAGTGCATGTAAATAGTATTATTATACTAGTGAATGCTGGATTTGAATTGATAATGATAACACTAATGTTTTGGCTCACGACTAATCACCTCCTAGCACCACATCAGTGGGAAAAATCTGACCTCATCTATTTGGCAATGAGCTGATGTGTTGATTCAGCATAATTTTTGGGAAACGGACAAAGCTCAGTGCTGTCCAGCACGCACAAAGCAAACAGGCAGCTAGAAATGCAATAAACAACGTAGACTACAGACGCTCCCAGAACCTCCAAGTGTGTTCGAGATATAGTGCAAACCAAAACAAGTGCATTTTAAGACATACACTGGTCAATATTTTGTTTTTCGGCCTAAATGTCGGGATATTTATGGAGATTCCTTGGCTGTTTAAGAGTAGCCTCTTGATCTGCTCCTAACGTTTCCTTGGTTTCCATGAAGTACCCGGGCTTCACAGCAAACTGATCCACCCGTGTGAAGTCAACAAGGGTCTCACACCCACATGCACAGTCTTGAACGTCATGTCTCCGTATAAGGCAGCCTCTCTAAGGACAGACAGACACAAATATCACTGCTGATTTGTTTGTGCAGTGGAGTGACTTTTTGATTTCCAATGCCTTCTCTTGCTCTCTCGGCTTGCCTGTAAGACATATTTGCACAATAAATACATTGATAAATAAATATATATCAAATATAACATGTTACTGGTTTCCCTAATGTTCTATTTTCAGGCACTTTTCTTGAGTAATTAAGTGTTGTTCAACCTGTTAAACAAGATTGTGCTTTTATACCAAACAAAGCCACAGATTCTGTTTCAGGAGAGAGATTCTGTTTGCTTTAAAACTCTAACTTCTAATCTGAGTCTCCAATCTTGATTTGGTTTTGTTTTTTCCTGTACATATCTTATACTCAAATCAGCTTATTTGATTAAAAAACATTTTAAATACTTACAGTTCCTATAAAGAACACGTTTTGCATTGCACTTCTTTGCTTGTTTAATTAGTAGCGTGATTGACACTATTTCCCCCGATTCACTGTTTTTTTTTTACCGTCTTGGATGTTCTGTCTTTCATACATCATATCAAATTAAAAGAAGTTGGGCTTTTAAAACCATGTGTCAAGAGCTGAATTCAATATTTTCGATATTTTCCTCATTGAATATCGTTGTTTGACCCATTTTAAAACTCCTAAAGAAAGAAGCAGACTTGAAATCAACAGCGCAGGGGTTGAAACTTCACGCTAGCACACACAGGTATACTATATATAATATATATATATATATATATATATATATATATATATATATACATATAGAACACTATTTATTGTAAAACAGGGCATGCAGATCTGCAGTCTCATGTGCTTTTGTTAGCCATGAGCTCAAAGGTCTTTAAATTGTCATTAAAGGGAAAAAAGCCCTTCAGCAAATTCTGTTCTTTCATACAAACATCTAATGTTTGTCTACATTCCAGGCATTACAGCTGCATAAGAGTATATTTGCTTGTAGAAAACATGAGAGCAACACAGCAAGACTAAGAGAATGGGAACTCCAGGATCAATCACTTATAGTTTGCAGTTCAGTTCTATTTCCTGTTCATGTTACATTATAGGAAAACGGAAATATGTACTAAAAAAATAAATAAATAAAAAACACATTCTTCTAATGACCTTAAACTAGTCCAGTCAGGCCTGTATTATACTGGTGCACATAATATTTTAAATAATACAAATTATATATATATATATATATACACACACACTACTATTTGTTGTTATAATTGTATTAAAATGTTAAACAATGATTCTAATGAAAGTCAAATTATGATACATCTGTATTCTTTTTCTCATGAGGTTCAGATTTGAATACTGCAAGTTTTCTTTAGAAATGATGGGGTTAAATAAGAATGGAAGCGTTTCAGAAAACAGCAGAGAAGGGGAAAGGACACTCAGTGCCTCAGGCTCCACTTCTATTATATACAGTAAAAGCTCAGCCCCAGGTAAAACTGCTGTACTCTTGACATTCCCATGGACGGAAAACAACCCTTTTATGATAAATCTAACTCTTGAGGCGCTTTCCAATAAAAGCATTTCCAACTGTAACTTATGCTGTTCAGAAATGAGTTGAAGCAAAACATGCTGCTTAACCTTCTCCTTTGCATAACAGTTATATCAATATTAGAAATTATTAAATCACATGAAATAAAACACTCCATTCAAATGTACCGTTTTTCTTTTTTTTTTTATTTACTTAAAAGTGATTAGCAAAAAATAAACTCATCACAAATTTCAACAAATACAGAAATCTATAAAAATACATTCATTCAAAATGAGTGCCATAAACAATCATTGCGTTTAAGCCTGATGGTACACTTTCTCATAATCTGGAAATGAAGCGAGTCTGTGGTTTTTGTGGAATGTCTGGAAGGACACTTCAGGGATTCGTAACGCTAGGAAAGCTTAGCATGACATAATCCCTGTAGTCATTCATTGTGTTTCTTCTAAAACAACAAAAAAGGCACCTTGGATACACACGGCTCTGTATTTTCCCCCATTATTCATAAAGCTAACGGTCAAAGGCTGCTCTAGCCCGGTTTGACATTACCTCAAGTCACTGGCAAAAATGACCAAGAAAAACAACGCTTATGCACAAGTTATCTGTGGTTTCCATTCAGCGAGATGTTTGTAGACCTTCCAGGTCATGGACTCGACCTCTGTCGAGCCAAACGAAACTTGACAACATGAGATCCACTCCAAGAGGGCAGTGGGGGGGTGCAATTTTTAGCAATTTTCCCTTTTGCATAGAATTACCCGTTCACATGAACATTAAACCAATCTCTTTGGCGAACATCAACACCAAATGAGACGTACATTATGTTTTTGGGAGAGGACGGCATCACATGCCTGCTAGCATCTAAGGTGGCAGCCTGCAGCTGGATTTCAGAGGGACTCGGCCCTCGTTCACAGCAAACTAAGGCACTTTGTGCAGCATCAAGAATGGCTTCGCACCTATAATTCTCTAGTGATCATGCCCAAATTCCCTGAATCTACACACACCGTTCTAGGCACAAGCCAGAGTCTGATGGCTCTTTGGGACACAAATGTGGGTATAGAAGCTTTGTTTGCTCCGGTACTGAATGTCCTCTTTGTTTGATGAGAGCGATCTGCCTCGCCTAGTCCGGACATCTCCTCTTCTCTCGGCCCCGCTGCAGGAAGCACAGATGCGAACGGCACCAACGAGGAACAAGAGCCAATCTCAATCTCAGAGAGGCGTCCGGGAGAATCAAATCTCGGCTTTGGTTTCGAACATCAGGTGATGTTCAGCTGGCAGAGAGTTCAACAGGTCATGCAGCGACGACGCATGTTGATAGACTGAGGGTTTGGGTCCACCTGAGAAGAGAGAGAAAAAAAAAACAAAAAAAACACGTCAGATCATTTCCAATATGATACTCTTTAAAAATACCAGATTCCTTTATCAGTGAGAATCAACTCTTTATAAGAAGGACAAAACCCTTCCTGTATCTTTGATGTCAAAGGCTGTGGATTCAATCTTATTCAGTATTCTGATGCAAATTCAAAAATTCAAAAATTGGGAAGATGCTAATTTTGTGATTTTGCTTTGATTTAACACTTTTTTTTTTTACAAAAACTAAGTAAAAAACAAAAAAAGGTAACTGGAATAATCAAAATAAGAAAGTGTCAAATTCTTAAAGTTGCCGTTATAAGGAAAAAAGTCGCAACTGATGAACAATAAGATGATGTAAAGTGGCAAATACAAGCCACAATTATGAAATATAATCTGCAGTTATGGAAAAGAAAGTCACAAGACTTACAAAAGTTACAAGATAAGATTTCTTTAAATATGTTGTAGAAATAGGCTTCCAAAAATGTTCACTTTTTGTTTAATAAATAAAGGGCCTCTTCTGGGGTAAATTTTACTCGCGAGTAGGAAATAGGTTTCCATGAATTTCAGTTTTCCGTTCGATATAAAATTTTGGGATCTCTTCCGAGGCAAAAATCTTTGTCCCGACTGACAAAAGCAGTTAAAAATCACTTTCTAGTAAAGAAAAAAACCCATCGCGCGTGTAACCGTCCGCTCACCTCGCAGTACACCGGAGGAGGCCGTAGTCTGAACTCTTGCATGCAGGCCAAGAGGGAGCGCTGCAGCACGCCGCTGAGGTCCTCCTCAGGTGGGACTGTGGTGGAGTTCAGCACCGCATCCTCGTCTGACACGACCGAGCTGTAATCTGGAGGAGCTGTGGTTAAAAAAAAACAAAAAAAGACTTAATATGAGCTTGCATTGCATTCAGGCTGACGAAAGAGAACGAAACTCGGGGAGGTGAATAAACGTACGCTCAGGCTGCTCCGGGATGGCCATGCGAAGCCACTCCATGTTGACGCTGTACTGGCTGCTGACGCTAGACGTGCGACTGCCGAACGGATGCAAAGGGATGGTGCCCATAACCAAAGGAAGCTCCAGGCAAAGCTTGGACGTCCCAGGAACACTAACACACACCTAGGAAAATACAAAGAGATGTTAAGTAACATCATTCTTCCAGCTTTAGGAGTTCAGCAGTAGCTTAGCTCTCAAACTCACCCGGAGCATGTATTCCACTTTAATGATGCGACACTGCAGGATGGACGGCCCGACTGGAGGGATTTTGATGGCTCGGCCGTGCCACGTCTCCCTACGGCGTGCACCAACTATGTCCCCACACAGAGTGGCCACCACGGCCCGCTTGTGTTTCATGGTGCCCCTTGCGATGAAGGTCTGCGTCTGGGTGATGTAAGCTTTCGGCACCACGGAGCGAGACGTGGAGTTATCGAATTCGGCGAAGACTGGGATCACTTCCCCCGGCGTGTAGCCCTTGCGGTCGATCTTCGCGGTGACCGACACCTGTCCGCAGTTGCGGTACCAGATGCGGGACATCTTGTCTTTGGTTCCAGCTTGAGGTGCCTGAAGTAAAACCTCTGGTTTAGCATGCATGCCAGCAAAACTATGAACCGAAAATGACAAGGCGACGTTTATTCCGGAGGTTCCTACCAGTAAAGTTGGCGTGTTGATGTCAATGGGCTCGATGACGGTGAACTCCTTCTTGATCTTCTTGACGGTGGCCCATGGGCGATGCAGCTTGACCTTCACCCAGTATCGAATGCTGCCGTGTTTGCCCTCAAAGGATGTCACTAGAGTCCTGACAGACAAAACGCTTACATTAACGCCCATATCCTTCACAGATAAAGCTAAACCTTTGTAAAGGTTGTAATAAATGAGTAATAAAGCAAGCAAGACTTACTCCTCTGGCAGCTGGAAACTGAAAGGGTACTCGTGTCTCCCGGCAGACAGGACTGTCAGTTCACCGTTATCTGGAGGGGAACAAGGTAAAGAAACATGATTGCACCAATAAATCATAAAAGCATGGCGCTAGGGGCTGTAAATGTCAGAACTGGATCACGACACAAAACCCAACATTAACCGCTGATGTTGAGTCAGTCTAGTTAATTCAAAAGCTTCAGGTTAAGGTTTTGTTGGTTAATAAAGCCATGGAGTTGAACTTTGTCTAAAATGTTTCTCATTTAACCACAGCCTCTTGAAAAATCACTGAAAAAGCCATTTTATTTAAACGCTGCTCACTATAATTAAAAAGTTATTTCACATATTAACCAATCTGCTGTAAAAGCATGATGTTCCAGTTGACTCGAATTAAACGCATTCAAAACAATGTGAAATAAAGGCTCTACAGCATAAAAACTACATAAAATGCATGTTTTTTTATTGTGAACGGTAATCTGCTGTTTTGAAGAATGCAGCGATATCATAATCAATTATGAACGATTCGTTTGAGTGGTATATGATCAATAAATCCAATAGAAAAACAGATCTGAGTGATTCGTTATAGAGTCTTGCTGTAGGATTAACATTAACTGAAAGAGAATCACTCAAGTCCACACACATCGCGTTTAAAGACTTCAGATGAGTGCTTCAATATATTTTCACTTTCATTTTGGTGAAAAAAGTGGGCATTGTGTTTTTTTTTAAATCACCTCTCACGTGAGAAAGCAAGTCGTATGGGGTTAGAGCGACATGGGGAGAATAATAATAAAACTATTAATTTTATTTTAGGGTGAACTGCTTTAAGAGTCGCCTCGATGAGCTCGACAGAAACGAGTTGGAAGTCTTCTGCACGGTTTTAAACCTTGAGAGGATCTCTGTGAGGGACTGACCTGCCTGCAGCAGCACCTCTCTCCGGTTCAGGTACTCCACCTCGTCGCTGTAGTTCTGCGTGTACGCGGTGCTGGAGCCGGCGCTACGGGACTCGGTCCAGTGAACTCTAGCGAAACCTTCAGCGTGCAACTTCAGCGACTCGACTTTACTCTCCGCCGAGAGCTCGAGCACGACCTTCCCGGAGACAACATCTCCACTGCTGAACACCGGAGCACAGTCCAGCTCCGGGGAATCGAACACTATGTCGAACTTTTTCAGCTTGTCGAAAATCATCTTTGGTCTTGCAAAAGTTTGCAGTCCCTTGAGTAGTCCGAGTTCAGACGTGCGAAGTCAAACAAAGAGCGAAAGGATGCGTTCAAGTGCAGAGGAGAAGCTCTTACTTCAGCTTCAAAACAAAACTGAAGCTGTGCATGTTCCCTGCTCGGCCTTTAAACTCGTGTGGGCGGGGCTTACCGATGTTATTATGTCAGGAATCGCTGCCTGCTCATAAACATCTTAACTGGGTGTGGATGGAGAGCTCGGATGATTGATGCTTACAGGTTCTCAGACAAAAACAAGCTGACTGAGCATGCCCCAACCAGAGGAACCTCCCAGTGAAGAAGTTCAGCAAAACAAAAACGGGTACTTTCTGTGCTGTTGTGCTACTTTCCTGTCAATCACTTTCCTGAAAGACGTGCATATTCGGAGTTCCTTTGCATACTATAGATTAAACAAACAACGAGGCTTTAAACGAAAGCCGTTCCAGTCTCTCTAAATAATAATAATAATAATAAATAAATAATTGATGACAAAAAAAAAAAAAAAAAAAAAAGGGAACTGCCAAAGTATTAAACTGTCAAACAAAACAGCAAAACCACTTTTTCTAAGACTGTTATTAAACAACAAATCAACTTTCTTTGTTAGCAGCGGAATGAAGTTCACGTGCCGCCCTCTCGCGGAGAACCGCATTGGTTGGAGTAGGGTTGCCAGGTTGAGGGGGATCCTCCGGCAATTGTCGCGTTCATGGGGATAAATGAGCGTTTTTTGGCGTTGTAAAAAAAAAAAAATTCACGTAATTGGGGATGCTTCAATCCGCAGACATGAAAATCTACCAGCGGGAACAGTGTTAACCTAGCCCAATCCCGCGGGAAATCTACGGACCTGGCAACAACACTGTTTCAGCGTGACCCGTTCCCCCTCTAGTGGATTCAAGTTGAAATTACAATGTGAGGACTGTCACGTCTCTGCTGCCAAGACACGAGCTGTTTATTTAGATAATGATAAGCAAACTCTGGCCATGCGATTTCTTAAACTGACACTGCGCTATGTAAACACGTACTAAAACTGTGTATCATATCCACGACTGTGTAAAGACCTGTGCTTCCCCGGATGCCTGCATCACTGCAATCACAAAAGTGTCCTGCTGAGAAACTAATATGGTGTTGTTCATGGCAGATGCCAGTAGTGATATTTATTGCATTTATTTGCATTTAGTTATTTTATTTATTTCAGGTAACAACAAAAACAAAAAAAGGCTAAAACCTTAATATAGCCAAATATCGGCCAATTCGATTGAAGCATGTATACTAGTAATCATGTTCCTAAAAGCACTCATGATGTCAGTTGTGATATCTGACTAAACATTAGCTGTGATGACGGATCTATGCTTCTGTCTGCCGCCTCATTTCACTTTATCACCGAAGAAAGAAACGAGTGTTTGCATTCTGATAACCTTTGATAACTTGACGGGGAAAAAATGCTCACTGTCAATGAAGAGAGCACCAATAAGTCAATGTACAATTTATTTGTAAATAGAATATTTTTCGTATAAAGCTACTTTGCATGCTAGATAACAGTTTATCAGACGTATCCTATATAATACATTTCAAAACAAAAACAGAACAGTGTTGGAACACCATATTGTACTACATTCACAGATATTGCCAATAACTGCTGCAAAGTGTTGAAATCATGTAGTTAGTCATAACATGGCTCGTTTTTAGAGCAGTAAAACACGACCTGATAACCTGTTAATAGGAAGTACCGATTTACATCAAACCAAACGTGCCTTTATTTCATTTTAATGTCAATAGCTGAGCTTTTATCCCCTTGGCGAGAAGCTTTTGGCTTGTGAAGTGAAGTTGCTCGTGTGTATTTCACATAAACAGATGAATGATTAACCAGATCACACACTCTGTGCCAGCTGTCAAAGGACACGAAAATGAAGCTGGTCAACAATGAAACCACTGCGTGACTGCATGAACACAGCTGTGCCATTCTGTCATTGTTTAGTCACCCTCATGCTGTCCCAAACCTGCATGACTTTCTTTCTTCATCATTTTAACGTATTCAACATGAATGGTGCTTGATGATGTAAAGCCTTGAAAAGGGTATAAAAATCACCATGAAAATGGTCCTCACAAGCTTTATAAGCCATTTGGAGCCATATGGTATGACAGTGAGGAAACTCACGTTTGTGTTGTGCACATTATTACTGATAATATAGATATCGGCCCTGACTCAATGAGGATTCAATGTCCGTCGTCTGTTCAGGTCAAATTTTAACAAATATATATTTCTGTCCATTTTATGTACATTATTTTTTTAAAGCAATTAAAATATATTATATAACAATTCAATCCAAAAAAAAAAAAACATTTGAAGAAGAAGAAAAAATTCAGTGAGGAACACAGGCCTACTTTACAATGTTCCAAAAACATTACAATATTTAATTATAAATTAAGCATTATTAAATCATTATAAATCTAGCATTGATCTCTAGTATTCTATTCCATCATGTAAGCTACTGCAAAATTGGAAATGCATTTTGAAATTTATTTTGGTATATGAAGGTGTGTGTATATATATATATATGTGTGTGTGTGTGTGTGTGTGTGTGTATATATATATATATATATATGAAAATAGATTTCATTGAGTTTTACTGTTTACAACACTATATATATATAAATGGACGCAAGCCCACCTCGGATCAGGTGCCGTCTCTTCCTGAAGTAAGTGATCTTGGACGTGTGGTCGCTGTAGACGGTGCTGACGCCGACGCTGCGGTTTTCCAGCCAGTGTGCAGCAGCGACCCCTCGGCCCAGGACTCGCAGGGCTCGGACCGTGATCTCCCGGTTGAGCTCCAGGATCACCACGCCGCTGATCGTATCTCCACTGCCGTACACAGCATCCTCCGGACCGTCCAGCTCAAGAGCAAACAGTCTGATGCTTCGGAAAGCCATAACTGTGATGCCCAAAATATAGAGTTCAAGTCATATAACTAAGTGCTCAATTGAAACGCAATTAAATCTGCAATGTTAACTAGTTTAAAACGTTACTGAGTTACATGGGTGACATTACAGCTAGGTCAAAGAAGAGCAACTTACCTTCAGCCTTTAAAACCCGCAAACTGCGTGAAAAACAAAAAGCAACAGCAACGAGGCTAAAAGTTAAATGTATTCTTTATGTTGTTTGGAGACCGCCCTCTTTCGATTATGCACCAATAGGAAACAGACCACGCCCTTTCATGATGTAGCCACGCCCCTGAGCTGGTGTAAACATGCCTCTGAGCAGATGTTTCGAAGTGAATAACGGGTCTGTTTTAAGAACCCATAGAGGAGTAATAGCCTAATGTTGTTTAGCGATACATTTTCTTTCTATATGTTATGTAACATTTCCTGTCGTTTATTGTTGTATATCTGCCGGGATAAAGAGGAGTGTGTATTATGTGTATTACACACGCATACATTGTGTGTATTATATTATAATAATATTTGATACTAAAACATATTAGAGGTAATTTATTTATGCATTTATGTATTTTTTTGTATATATATATATATAGAGAGAGAGAGAGAGAGAGAGAGAGAGAGACCATATACATACACACACAGCTATATATGGTATCAAGTGGAGTCCAAACGTCTGAGAAAGTTTTGGGATTTTGACTAATTAAAAATATATTTCTAAATATCGTAGAAACATAATTTGCTGTAAAGTTGTTTTGTAACGATTGGTATTGTAAAAAGCGCTATACAAATAAACTTGAATTGAATTGAAATTCATAATGAAAACATTTTTTAAACTAGAAACATGCAAACGTAGAAGCACTTTCAAAATATGATATCAAAAGTCTGGACCAACCATAAACATTTACATGATAGTGACAATATTCCTAATTCCATTAACTTAATGGAACTTGAATGTGTATGCATAAACACCAAAAAACGTGAAGTTCAAAGTTGCAACTTGTAACAAGAGTAGATGTTGTGAGTAAGACGTGACACCATCAGCTCAACAGACCGTCTGATTACAGGATCATGCCACTTTCCCAACACAAACACAGACCTGCAAGGAGACTCTTCAGTGACAGACAGCAGCACGTTCACCTGGAAAACCTCTGCCACTGTCCCATGATACCTTGCACATGCTCTGGTCTAAATGCCACATATATATATATATATATATCATGTGAAGTCTGTGAGTTAGTCGCCTTCTGACACACTTCATATAGTCATTAACACCTTGCGCTCCAGACTGCCATTTAACCTTGAAGTTACACACACACACACCCTTTTGATTGTAAGTAGGCCATGTTCTGTTGTCATAACACGCCTCAAGCCTCTTATATGTTGATAAGAACCAATCACATTTGTAGTTATAGAGGTAATGATGTTATGTGCCAAATTCTGGACTTCCAACATGACATGAATTTCACAGGATATCCATACACAAGTGATGCTTTGAAACATGCATGCTTTTAATATTTTAAAGTCAAAAACAAAAAAGGTCTGCCTTCTTAACAAATGTCCTTGTCCTTTTTTAAGTCTGTGTGTATTATCAGGTGTTTGTCACCAAGTCCATCAAGAAATATTAAATCATAACTGGATTGTGTTGATTATGCATGAACGTTGCAAAGGCCTACAGTCGGAAAAGGACATTTGTAAAGAGTAAAGATCTTTTTAATGTTATTTGGAGGTTTTTCAACTCAAAACGCCATATGGCTGACGTGTTGTAGAGGTGGCTTTTCCAGGGATGCCTTGCAGTAGGATTTGGGCACAAATGCTTCATTGTGGATTGTCCTGAAGTCATGTTTGCTGTGCCGGGGCCTTATATGACTGTCTTTAACCTAGAAAGAGATTAGTTTAAGTCAAGATCAGCTCTAAAACATATTGTGCTCTTAAACACAAATTACTGGTCTTTGAAACAACTATTATACTTTACAACCCCTAAATGCTCTAAGTTTTTTGAGATACTAAATTTTTTTTATTTTCCTAAGCTGTAAGTCGTAATCATCAGAATTAAAACAAACAAACAAACCCTTGAAATATTTACGTTTGTGTGCAATGAATCTGGAATATAAGAAAGATTAAATTACAAAAAATAAAGACCTTTTCCATGATATAAATTTTTTTTATATTAACCTTTAAATTGGTAGTATCAGGCAAAATACCTGATTTCGACAATATCATTTTGTGACACATTTTAACTATTTGTTCACTAATTTTTATCACATGGTTTCAACCAGAAAAGCTCAAGACGACATTAAAAAACTGACAATGCCTCTGTTTACTTCTGAAGGACTGGAGAATAAATAGGAAACAGGTGAGCTGCAGTTTATCTGTTGTGAAATGTAAATATTTTACCTGCTGAAGCTGGCTAGGGCTCATTTTCTGTCTTCTACAGTTCAGGGGGACAAAATCTTTTTGCATGGTTGTAAGCATCTGATCTGGCTCTAACAATTAAATAAAATAAACAAATATTTATTTATATAAATATTTTATTTATTTATGCCAGGTAACCAGGATTATTGTACTAAACTAAAACCAAGGAAAAAAATAATTAATAAAAATATTTGTTACTTGAAATAAATGTAACTGAATATATATATATATATATATATATATATATATATATATATATATATATATATATATATATATATATATATATATATATATTGTGACGAGTCAGCTGCCTCCTCCCTGATTATCACCGGCACCCCGTCCTAAATCGCCGCCCTTCACCAGGCTCCCGACTGGAGTGGGTGTGTGAGAGGAGGGGCGCTGGACGAGTCAGGGCTGGCGGCGTGTGATGGGGCACACCTGAAGGAAGTGGAGCCTCATTACCGCCGCTGTTTAAAAGCCCAACGCGCCTCTCCTCAGGAGACCGGTCTCTTCCCCGTGCATGCACACTGGTGTCCTCGTGGGTCCAGGAAGGGTGCGTTGAGGGACTCCCGCGCCACCAAGACGTGAGCTGCCGGACCCGCGATCCGGATGGGAACCGCACCCGTTTACACGGCCGACGGGCCAGGATGCCGGGCCGTCCATCCCCTACCAGCGCCGCGGCCAACGAGAGAGACGCGGCCGCTAGGAGAAGCCGCCGCCCCTCGCGCCCCGGACCAAGGAGGGGAGCGCGTGCGGCCGCCGGACTCCGCCCCTTACCTGGACCCTTCCTTGATGAACACTGCCCGACCTACACAAATCCCGCAGCACGACGAGGACACCAGATTCCCTGTTATTTTGGACACTTTCCCCTTTTGGCCACTTTTATTCCCTGTGTTTTATGATTTCTGTTAATAAAAGCCTCTCCGAGGCCTGACGCCACGCCCACTGTGTCTGTCTTGTGCTCCTCCCGTGACACTGGTGGAGAATGCAGGCAGGCGGAGCCTAGACAGCGCAGTTGGGAAACGTCTGGTGACGTCACTCCCTCTCGCTTGCAAACGTTCGTGAGAACCCAGACTGGGACGGAGGAAAACTGGGGACAGCCTCCCAGCCACACAAGGGGTAAGTGACTTTTCCATTGTCATTTTACCCTGTGGTTGGTTGAGGCTGTCACTAAAACCCGGTTTCTCTGTCCCTGCTCTGGTGCGCTGCGAGAGGGAGGACCGCCCGGAGAGGAAGCCCCGCCCACTCCGACCGTTTGGAGCCTGGTTGAGGATGGTAGCACTCCCGTGTGGGCGGCGCCCTGATGACGGGGATGTCGCTTGGGAGGGGGAATGTGACGAGTCAGCTGCCTCCTCCCTGATTATCACCGGCACCCCCGTCCTAAATCGCCGCCCTTCACCAGGCTCCCGACTGGAGTGGGTGTGTGAGAGGAGGGGCGCTGGACGAGTCAGGGCTGGCGGCGTGTGATGGGGCACACCTGAAGGAAGTGGAGCCTCATTACCGCCGCTGTTTAAAAGCCCAACGCGCCTCTCCTCAGGAGACCGGTCTCTTCCCCGTGCATGCACACTGGTGTCCTCGTGGGTCCAGGAAGGGTGCGTTGAGGGACTCCCGCGCCACCAAGACGTGAGCTGCCGGACCCGCGATCCGGATGGGAACCGCACCCGTTTACACGGCCGACGGGCCAGGATGCCGGGCCGTCCATCCCCTACCAGCGCCGCGGCCAACGAGAGAGACGCGGCCGCTAGGAGAAGCCGCCGCCCCTCGCGCCCCGGACCAAGGAGGGGAGCGCGTGCGGCCGCCGGACTCCGCCCCTTACCTGGACCCTTCCTTGATGAACACTGCCCGACCTACACAAATCCCGCAGCACGACGAGGACACCAGATTCCCTGTTATTTTGGACACTTTCCCCTTTTGGCCACTTTTATTCCCTGTGTTTTATGATTTCTGTTAATAAAAGCCTCTCCGAGGCCTGACGCCACGCCCACTGTGTCTGTCTTGTGCTCCTCCCGTGACAATATATATATATATATATAAAATAAAACAATAATTCAACATGACATATTAAAATAACTAAAACTGAATTAAAAACAAATTATAAAAATGATAGACACTGAAAAAAAAAAAAAAAACTTTAACTAAAATTAACCTGAATTCAGATTCATTAAAATTCAGAATATTAACAAAAATATAATAGTATCTAAATAATACAAAAAACACTGCAAGTACCTGCAAGTGACATTTAAATTAAGTGTTTTTTCTAGTCAAAAAAACAACAACAACAACACTTTGTATGACTGAATCAGTGCCAACATTCAGTTACTCCAAGAGTCATTCAGAAGGTTAAGTTAAAGCAGAACAGCCGCCCATATGCTCTTTTTACACTCTAACGGTATAATGTGTAGTAATGTGGGCAGGTCGTTTCAGGAGACTTTTCATTGTGAACATACAGGTAAAAGTACCTTGCTCAAACAGCACATGGCTAGGTGGGTAGATCGGCGGTTTGGGGTGGACCGCCTCTTTTGGTGGGAACTGCTCTTGTGTTGCTGTGCTATAAAAGCTTCCAGCTAGATCAGGCCTCCCAAATTCAACGCTGCTCAGAGTCCTGAGACTGGCTCCATCCACATGCACTGGGAAATGTGAGCGGTTTATCTGAACGGCAAACATCTCAGTTAGAAACGGCATGCTTTGCATTATCTAGATTTTCTAGAAAGAGTAAGTTGCAACAGGTCAGACCTTTGGGAAGAAGCACTGGTTTGTTGTGGACAGTCTCTGCTGGTCACACGTGAGCGTCTCTCCTTTAAACACAGAGCTGAGAGTCGGGCATCTGCGCTCGAAGTGAACAGGGCCTGGTAAAAAAAACAAACAGTTATTAAAGTCATTGATGAATATGTCATAATTTGTAAATTTTCCTATTGTGTGATGAATGTACAGCAGAAGTCATAGTTTGTGATGTTTGGGTCTACTTGAAATTTACAAAAGTGAATATTTAAAAAATCAGGAATACTGAAATGGCACCATCTGCTGCTCATGCTGTGCTTTTACCTTTAACATGCACAAAGCAACAGATAAAGTTGACTTCCTGTTTATTTAGAAGAGATACCAACTTTGAACACTAATCATTGAGTGTAAGACACAAGCAGGCCACTACAAGGTCAGAATAAAATAAGAGAGAATTACATAGTTCACAATTAAAGTCATGATTTCAATCTTTGGAAAGCAGACTCTAAAAATCAATAATATTAAACATGACATGCATTAAAATGTTACATTTAATTTAGATATTAATGTTTTCACTTATTCATAGTTGAAAAACTGTTTTACAGCATAAGGGAAAAAATCAGTATTAAATAACATTGAAATACTATTATAGTTTTTATTAATATTTGAATCAGTTAAATTTTTTTAAATATAATTTCTTTTTTATTTTAATGTTTTTTTTTTGTCATTTTTGAAGTCGTTGGGTTTTTATATGTCTATATAATTATTTTGTTTCAGTTTTAGCTATTTTAGTATGTCAATTTTAACTAAATAAAATTTGAAATGTTGCCTTTGCAATTAGCGGAAAATAATCATTTAATAATAACAACAATAATATATATTTTTTTCTGTTAATGTTTATTTCAATGTCTTTAATGGTTTTAATTTTAGTTTTGGATTCAGTTGACTTTAATAATCCTGCCCCATGTCCTGTATTAAAGGGACACTAAGTAGGAATTACTCCCATCTAGTGGTGAAATTGTATTTTGCATTCAAACTAATTTTGCTCTCCAGCGCCTCGCTTTTTCAAATGCGCGTTCCATCTACGGTAGGCGATATGTACCAAAAAGCTTTGACAGGATGTCTTCTAATAGCACTTCGTCGAGTTTTCCTTCAGGTGAACAGGTGTGTTATTTCAAACAAACAGCAACATGACCATAAACAAACGAATGTTACAGTATGAATTACTGACTGGAAAACATGAAATATTGTAATTAGTAGTTATGTCTAATTTATTTGTTATATTTTCTGAATTATATGCATTGTTAGATATAAAAAAAATATTATAATATAGATTGTAACACTGACTTACCTGTCGAGAAGAAAACTGGCCACTTCAGCGTCTCTTTTGAAATCTTTATCAAGCATTAGCTCTTTCCACCTAGAAAAAGCTTCCCCGACATTAACTCTTGTTTTCTGTAATCTACGGTCACGTTTCCTTTTACGTTCTATTTTTGACTGTTTTGGCGACGATGTTTTCTTCTCCTGTGGCGCGGCATATGTATGGTCCATAATAAGAATGCAATCCAGACTTTTAAGCTTGCAGGTGCAGTTTCAAGCGCCTCTCACTGCTCGGCACCTGCGTTTCTGGCTCTGACCGAAAACGCGCTGTGGAAACGCGTTGGCTTAGTAATTTTTGTCCCTCTCTGCTATTATAGTTTTGCAAGATGGCGGAACTACATGGAAGCCTCCGTCGACCTACCCGTCCCATGTATATAAAGATAATAAATTCTTCATTTACAAGGATTAGTTTAAACATTGGCATAGGTATTTGTACACCATTGAGGGCATATTTATGAATAAAAATATTGATTTTAGATAATAAAATACCTAAAAAGTTACTTATTGTCCCTTTAAAGAACAATATATATATATACAGTGTGCAATTATCAAATATACCACATTTGTGTGCATGAAATTCCTCAGATGAGTTTGTTGTCCATTTGTCATCAGGAACTTCCCGAAGGTTGATGCGCCGAGATTTCTTGATCTTGGGAAGCAGACATTCTTTGAATTCAGCCGAGCTGTTGAAAAATAAAGATTTTTTTCTGACTGTCCACATGGTTTTAGATTTCTCTCATGTTATTTATAGAGCTTTCTTGTTAGGCTTTATACAATCAGACACGGTACATTATGAAAATGTGCATTCTGTTTGTTTATGCTGCATACAGAGGCACACTAGACGCACCTGTGGTCACCTGACTGTCCGAATGAGGTGGAATATGTTTGTTTGTATGTCTTTTCTCGCTCTCCCATCACCACAGATGAATACGGAATTTGATGCTAAAATAAAAGACAAAAAGATGCTATTGAACTGCAACATTATTGGCGCTCTCTGAAACCACTGCCAAATAATATCAAATTGCCTTCTCTGTCTCTGGAGGACGAAGATACCATCTGTACTGGAACTGCTCATGATAACTGGATCTGAACCTGTCCCTTCTGTCCATAATTAGACTCGATCCGACACCTGATCGATACCAGAAAAGCATCTTATTAAAAACTAAATGTCGGTGGAGAGTGTGAGTGTGCAGTACTTACCCGTTTTCGCCGATTGCTTTGCTCTGAAGATCCGGGACACTTTATGTTTGACGTAGGAAGACCTATAGGTGGGTTCAGGATATTTGTCCTCCGGCAAACTTGTCCTGACTGCAGTGGTGGGACGGATTTTGGCTGCACACTTGGGCAGGGGCTTTAACTCAGATTGAGATGTCTCATAGTCTCCACACCTGTCCTCTGAGTGCAGGTTAAAGTGGGTCAGGTTTGGCTGTATGACGGGGGGTGCTGGATGAGACGGGAAGGACAGCGCTGTCTCTCTCTGGTACTTTGCCAGATATTTCTGTTCTTCACACTGGAAGAGTGGTGAGACGGGCTGAAGGACAACATCTCTTTTCGACTTGACGCTGGCATCTACTAGTTTGAAGTGGCTCTTGTTCGTTGTCGCAAACATGTCGTCTGCGCCATCCAAAAACGGTAAATTTGAGATTGTAGAGCGAAGCATCTTCACAGCTTTGTGAGCAAGACAGACAGATTGTAAAATGCAGAAATGTGCGGTTAAAATTGCTTTAAACTTCGAATTTGTCTTCTCAGTGCGATCAGGTCAGAAGTTCGTCACTTTAATAGTGAAAAGAAAAAGAAGGAAGTATTGTGTATGATGTCATAAAGAGGTTAATGAGATGCGCCAGTCAAACATTCCGCCAGAATCATTCGAATATATACAACATGACGGTTTACAGCTTCAACATATTCTTAGTTTCATAGAATAATGCTGCATTTAAATTTTTTTGTTAATTAGATTTTCAACATAGTTATGATCCATTATGACCCCCCCCCCCACACAAAAAATATTTTAATCCTAAATGTCCTATGCTTAACGATTTGTCGATTAGATATTATAAACTAAGTACTTGAATTCAGTGAAGACCTGTTAGCATCCCACCATTTCTTTAAAATGTTCAGTTCTCTTTCTGCTTCTAGAAGTGTGAAGTAGCTTTCTTTGAGTTCTTCGACTGAGGAGAACTTTCACTCTTCAGTAGATGGCAGTATCGAGTCAGTTACAGTGCCCCAAAAAAGTATTTACAAATATCACACAACTTTGAAATATACAAGTAGACTATGTATGTGTATGGTTGTTAGCATTTGTGTATGCAGATGCCACTTAATATTGAATAATTTTAATTTATAATGTAATGATACAGATAAATTTTTGAACATGCCGAATACTTTTTGGGGCCACAGGATGAGACCTAAATTTGTCTGAATTATTAATTATTAAACTATTAATATTATATATATATATATATATATATATATATATATATATATATATATATATATATATATATATATATATATATATATATATATATATATATATTATTATTATTATTATTATTATTATTATAGCAACAATGCTTCAAAATGAACCATAATTATTTTAACTGAATATTGCACTGGTTAATGGAAATTAGTGCAACAGTTTATTACTTCATTCATTTGCACATGCCATATAACTCGACCGAATAAATACCAAAGCATAGCTATTTATAAAGTATCATATGGGCTATCTTTAAGGTTTTGTGAAAGAATGGTTAAAGGATGTATACTCAAGAAGCAAATACGTTTATTGGGAATTCATATAAAACCAACAACAACAGGCACACAATAGAAAAATAGCATATGTGCAAATGTCTTTAAGGTTATAGGGCAAGTGTCCAAGCAAGGTTAAATGAAAGCAATAGTTAAAGTAAAAGTTCATGTTTTTTAAAATAGGAAAAATTATATACCATAAAGCTTGGTATAAAGATGCATGCATACATAAATGCAAACGGTCTATAAAGTGTTGTTCCTTAAGGGTTGTTGCATTTAGAACTAATGGAATCTGACAGTGACAATTAAATGAAAGTACTCTCCAAAACAGTAGATCCTTGCAAAAACGCATTCGATCTATAACTACCTACATATTTAGACTGCAGCAGACCAGTTCAAATAATGAATAAATGAGTAAATGAAAAAAAGAGAAGTTAACGATAACCATTCACGTTTGTCACTAAGAGAAATATCACGTTTTATTAGTGCTTTGTGCTTAGAGTTCCCCGTTTCTCTGGTTGTCAAACGCAGAGCCCTTCATTTATCAAACTTAATAAAGGAATAAGAGAAACCATAAGCCTTTACATCGCTTAACGTCCTAACAGAGACATGCTGGTGTCCGTAAATAGTTAGATCTTCTCATTCGTCAGTTCTAGTTATGTATCTAACAATACTGGTGAACACATCGAACGTTAGCTTATATCTACAGAACGTTTTGTTCAAAGTCTTATTCTAATTAGAAGACTAGTCACAACCAAATCACAGATCTTAACAACACTTTCAAATATATTGTCATATAGTACCAGTAAACCGCTCTAAAGAAGGTCTAGTCTGTTTATAATTTTCCTCGTGACTATTTCAAGCAAACAGGGCCAGTTCTGTGCGAGAAACATCTGGTAAGTTACACCCGTGGCTCTCAGGAAGTGAATGTGGAATGAACGTGTCCTAAATTCATCCTAGTCATCACCGCTCTAGTTTTCACTAGGAGACTAGTACCGTGACCAAGCGTTGAGTTGTGCAGCTTGGGAAGAGTTCTTATCTACCTCATGATTAACATTTGTCTGAGCGCAGAGGTCATTTCTCCAGGAGCTCGGCTAGGTTCTGCCGCAGGTCGCTCAAGTCGTAGATCTTGACGTCTAAAGTTTCAATGACCTTCTGCACCGCGCTCTCCGCCCTGCTCCGAGCATCCTGGGACGAAGCTAAAGCGCTCTCTGCTGTTCGCACTCGTTTATCCAACTCAGAGTTCTTCACTTCCAGGTCCTAATGCCAAGACAAGGAAGACAAAACATGATCATATTTATACAACTAAGATCAAAGAAGGGTTATTAAAGTTCTCAGGGATGTGGGATAAGAAATAGGAGACAGCTGTGCGGCAATATAAAGACCAAATCTAAAGCAAACAACAAGAAAACAAAGCAAAAGGAAACAAATATACTATTACGTATAAAAAAATAAATAATAATATATATATATTTTTTTATTATAGAATTAAAAGAGTAGTATAATTAAACAAAGATTAGTTTTTAAGCCATAAAAACACTTTCTCTAAACAATACAATAATGCATAAAAATAAAACAAATACATACAGTTTTGTTCAAAATAATAGCAGTACAATGTGACTAACCAGAATAATCAAGGTTTTTAGTATATTTTTTATTGCTACGTGGCAAACAAGTTACCAGTAGGTTCAGTAGATTGTCAGAAAACAAACAAGACCCAGCATTCATGATATGCACGCTCTTAAGGCTGTGCAATTGGGCAATTAGTTGAAAGGGGTGTGTTCAAAAAAATAGCAGTGTCTACCTTTGACTGTACAAACTCAAAACTATTTTGTACAAACATTTTTTTTTTCTGGCATTTAGCAATCCTGTGAATCACTAAACTAATATTTAGTTGTATGACCACAGTTTTTTAAAACTGCTTGACATCTGTGTGGCATGGAGTCAACCAACTTGTGGCACCTCTCAGCTGTTATTCCACTCCATGATTCTTTAACAACATTCCACAATTCATTCACATTTCTTGGTTTTGCTTCAGAAACAGCATTTTTGATATCACCCCACAAGTTCTCAATTGGATTAAGGTCTGGAGATTGGGCTGGCCACTCCATAACATTAATTTTGTTGGTTTGGAACCAAGACTTTGCCCGTTTACTAGTGTGTTTTGGGTCATTGTCTTGTTGAAACAACCATTTCAAGGGCATGTCCTCTTCAGCATAGGGCAACATGACCTCTTCAAGTATTTTAACATATGCAAACTGATCCATGATCCCTGGTATGCGATAAATAGGCCCAACACCATAGTAGGAGAAACATGCCCATATCATGATGCTTGCACCTCCATGCTTCACTGTCTTCACTGTGTACTGTGGCTTGAATTCAGAGTTTGGGGGTCGTCTCACAAACTGCCTGTGGCCCTTGGACCCAAAAAGAAAAATTTTACTCTCATCAGTCCACAAAATGTTCCTCCATTTCTCTTTAGGCCAGTTGATGTGTTCTTTGGCAAATTGTAACCTCTTCTGCACATGCCTTTTTTTTAACAGAGGGACTTTGCGGGGGATTCTTGAAAATAGATTAGCTTCACACAGACGTCTTCTAACTGTCACAGTACTTACAGGTAACTCCAGACTGTCTTTGATCATCCTGGAGGTGATCATTGGCTGAGCCTTTGCCATTCTGGTTATTCTTCTATCCATTTTGATGGTTGTCTTCCGTTTTCTTCCACGTCTCTCTGGTTTTGCTCTCCATTTTAAGGCATTGGAGATCATTTTAGCTGAACAGCCTATCATTTTTTGCACCTCTTTATAGGTTTTCCCCTCTCTAATCAACTTTTTAATCAAAGTACGCTGTTCTTCTGAACAATGTCTTGAACGACCCATTTTCCTCAGCTTTCAAATGCATGTTCAACAAGTGTTGGCTTCATCCTTAAATAGGGGCCACCTGATTCACACCTGTTTCTTCACAAAATTGATGACCTCAGTGATTGAATGCCACACTGCTATTTTTTTGAACACACCCCTTTCAACTAATTCAACTAATTGCCCAATTGCACAGCCTTAAGAGCGTGCATATCATGAATGCTGGGTCTCATTTGTTTTCTGAGAATCTACTGAACCTACTGGTAACTTGTTTGGCACGTAGCAATAAAAAAATATACGAAAAACCTTGATTATTCTGGTTAGTCACATTGTACTGCTATTATTTTGAACAATACTGTATATCTCATCTCAATTTAATTTTACATTTTTACTAATATAACTAAAAATTTATAAAAACGAAATCTAATAAGATAACAGAAAAACTGAAAGTCTGAAAATATACAAATAAAAACTAATTCAAAATACTAATAAATATCTATAAATGAAACTATAAATGCCTAAAGCTAATACTTATCATACTTATATTTTTTGTGTTATGGAAGTTTACCTGTATCCTTTGACAGGCCTCTTCCTTTTCTTTCTCCAGCTCACTTAAATCTGGTTTCTTGCTCCGTAGAATCTTTATTTCCTGTAATAACCATCTTTACTGTAAACATGGAACATTCTATACCAAATTTTGTACCATTTTAAGAAATGTAGAAATACTTCTATTTTCAATGGATATTCACCGGTATAAAATGTTTTTTTATGAAAACGGGCTGAACCTTGAAATAATAATTTTGTAAACATTTCAAATGTATAGTATTTCACAAGTGTCACTGATTACATACTAATTTATCTTTAAGCAATTCCATATTTATGAGTATTTCTGTGCTGGTGTCACCATTGGCTTGTTCACAGGGGACCAGGATCACACTTTCAGTAATGAAGCGCAGAAGTACTTGCAGTAATTATGCACAAAGGTAATTGTACTCTCAGTTTCACTAACACTAATTAATTAATTACATCATGATTATTATTGGGTCCAAAACAACAACCAAAATGCAAATTTTGGCGTACATTCTGAAAAAGGCCACACCAAATTCAGGAATATTAGGTCACACAAATCTATGCTAAATCCTGGTTGGACTGACACACACACACACACACACACACACATAATTATAAAGCTAGAAGCCACATCACAGGCTGCCGCTGTATTTACATGTGCGAGTAATTTTAATACACGATTATGTTCATAAATAAACCTTTTTTATATTTAATAGAAATTGATAAAACAGTGTCTGTGCAGTTTACAGTGTTGAGATTATAATGGTGAGTCTCAAGATGGATTCTCTTGCAGTGTCAGTTAGCACTGTTACTACTTAAAGCAATCTTTACCTCATCTTTAGCTCTGATAAGCGCCTCCATCTCTGCCACAGTCTGTGTGAGCTCCTCGCTGCCCGTCTCACTGGAAGCAGAAACTCCACTCTGAGCCTCCAGCTCTGCAACCTGAAACATCAAACCAACAGAACTGCTATTACAAGATCTGTCATCAAACTCAGGCCGAGCCTACGGTATAAAACCAGAAACATCTTTTTAAAAACTACTTAAAAAAAAAAATAACAAAAAAAAAAAAAAGTTTAAAATGAAAAAAGGCTAAATTATTTGATATTTTAGAGACTTATTGACCTTTACTTATTGGGCGCAGAGCACGACTACGATTTAATATTATCATTTGAACAAAACTGTTTCACTACTTATTTGTTTCTAAAAAAATAATAATAATAATATATTGTTCCAAACTACTCAAGGTTTTCTTTTTAGGCAAGGCAAGGCAAGGAAATTTTATTTAAATAGATTTCGTACACAATTGTAATTCAAAGTGCTTTAAATAAAATAAAGTAAAATAATCATAAAAAAAAAATAAAAAAAAAATAATAATAATAATAATCACAGAAATAATAGGAATTAAAAAACTTTGAAAATGATTTAATATTTGATTTAAAATGAATTTAAGACAGTGGAATCATTTTTGGGGTGGCATAAAATACGGTGCAATTCATAAAATACAGTGCAATCAGTTCGGACATTGCACAGTGTTCTTTCAATAAATGTACAGCTAAACATATGAGTTTTGAGTCTAGGTTTAAAAGTGGCTAAAGGTTAGCATATCTGATCTCTTCTGGAAGCTGATTCCAACTGCAGTTGGCATAATAACTCAAACAAGATTGCCCTTGTTTTGTGTGAACCTTTGGTATTTCTAACTGACTCGATCCTAATGATCTGAGTTCAGTCTGTAATCAGTGAACATATCTGCTATGTATCCTGGTCCTAGGTCATTGAGTGATTTATAAATGAGTAAAAGTACTTTAAAATCAATCCTAAATGTAACTGGAAGCCAGTGTAAGGACCTGAGGACTGGTGTGATATGCTCAGATCTTCTGGTTCTAGTCAGAATCCTGGCAGCAGCGTTCTGGATGAGCTGCAGCTGTCTAATGGTCTTTTTGGGAAGGCCGGTGAGGAGCCCATTACAATAGTCCACCCTGCTGGTGATAAAGGCATGACCAAGTTTCTCCAAGCCTTGACTGGAAACAAAACAACTAATTCTTGCAATGTTTTTTAGATGATAGTATGCTGATTTAGTTACTGCTTTGACATGACTACTGAAACTAAGGTCTGTCTCCAGAATCACACCAAGATTCCTGACTTGATTTTTAGTTGTTTGACCCCTAGAGTCAAGGTATGCATTCACCTTGAACACTTCATCTTTGTTTCCAAATGCATAGACTTCAGTTTATTTCGTGGTTTAACTGAAGAAAGTTCTGGCACATCCAACTATTAATTTCATCAATGCATTGGCAGAGGGAGTCAATGGGGCTGTAGTCATTTGGAGATAAGGCTAGGTAATTATGGGTATCATCAGCATAGCTGTGATAGGCAATTTGGATCTTTCTCATTATTTGACTTAGTGGGATAATATACAGGCTAAACAAGAGCGGTGCAATAATTGAGCCTTGTGGGACCCCACATGTCATGGACGTCCACTTAGACTTATGCTCTCCTATACTACATGATAGCTCTCCCTATTATGTCAAGTTTGACCTGAACCATTTGCTTATAATCACAGAAAGCATGATCAAGTTTTCCAGTCTCTCTAGTAGTATGTTATGATCGTCAATGACAAATGTAGCTCTGAGATCTTGTAATACCAGCACTGATATTTTGCAAGAATCAGAAATTAAGCTAATATAATTTGTTATCTTTATGAGCGCAGTCTACGTGCTGTGATGTGGTCGGAAACCAGATAGAAAATTGTCCAGGTATCCATTTAAGTATCAGTTAAGCTGATTAAAAACTACCTTTTCTATAAAATTTTCCTGTAAAAGGAAGATTTGATATTGGTTTATAATTGCTGAAAAAGGTGTTAATCAAGATTGTTTTTTCAGAAGTGGTTTAATAGAGTTTTTCACCGATACCAATCTTTTTAAAGGCTTTTTTTATAATGTATAACTATATATAGTTAGGGCCTGAATTTCATTTTTGGGTGACTCTTGTGAGAGGGGAAGCAGCACAGACTGTGCTTTCACACAAGAGTCCGCTACTGATCAATGGCTGTTTACAACAAACACAACATTTATCCATTATTTGGATTTTAAATCCAAACATTGTCACTGAAAATGCTACAGTAATACAATCTTTAACAGACATGTTTAAACAATAAATAAGCAACACATTATTCCAAGCCTTTACTTTTGCATTTACTCTTCGATTTATATATTTATTTGCTCAAGCAAGTGGCAAAACATTTAAACTACTGTTCTCATGTTATAAATTATGCACATGCTGAATCGGGTCAAAAGTGTTTAAAACAGTTATGATTCTTTAGTAGTTTTGTTTTCTGAATTACTTATGTGAATATTAAAATCCCCTGCAATAGCAAACCAGTCAAACTCTGAGGAGATCAGGGATAACATTTCAATGAACTCTTCAACAAAGGCTGGATAGTATTTTGGAGGCCTGTAAATAATGATAAACAGAATGCATGGAGCACCTTTAAACACGATCCCTAGATATTCAAAAGACAAGTACTGACCAAATGACACTTGCTTGCATTGATAGACGTCTTTAAATAGAGCAGCTACACCCCCACCTCTCCTAAAAGTCCTGCAGACACTCATGAAAGTTAGGAGGGGCTGCTTCATTGAGGATTGTCTTCTAGCCATGTTTTGTTTAGAAACATAAAATCCAGATGTTTGTGGTTACGTCTTTTATTAAAAATAAAAAATAAATGTAGTGTACAAATGTTTAAAAATGCTTACTTGATGGCAGTGCTTTGTGTCTTTACATCAATCTTATAGTTTGATGCATAATAGGACGAAGATTAGATGATTTAGCCCTTCGGCTTAAGAAGGCCTTAGACTTTCTATCACATGATAAAACTAAAATAGAGAAAGCTACAGGCACACTTGGTTCCCGCTTGTTCTGTAAGCATTTGTGAATGTTGCTGCTATAATAGCAACCCAACAAACATCATTGAGATCTGCTATCAGTTGTTTTTGGTTTACCTACAGGAGATAGAGGGTTTGGGCCTTGGCATTGTGGCAGCGGTCGGAGAGCTCTCATAGGAGGAGGACGACGAGCTGGGCCCAAAGGCTTTGGTGGTTGGGGGGCCTGCATTTTTTGTTGATATCTTGCAGGGAATGAGTGTTTGAGAGTTTGGGCCCAGCATACACCAATTCCTCCCATTTTCTGTTAGAAGTTCAGAAGTGGAGATGCTGGAGAGAGGGATAAGGTGTCTAGTGACCGGGTTATGGCTCTGGTGTTTCCGGTGGCTGTGATATGTTGTCCTGGCTTCCCTGGCTGTTTTTTAGAAAGTCGTCCCTGGGTGCTGAATCTTGGAGCTGTACTGATATGTCACATTCTGTCTGTGATGAGTTCAGTTGACGGCCCACGGCAGTGATGTACATGAGCAGTGCTTGTGAAGTGAAGTAAAAGTGAAAGTGACGTGACATACAGCCAAGTATGGTGACCCATACTCAGAATTCGTGCTCTGCTTTTAACCCATCCAAAGTGCACACACAGCAGCAGTGAACACACACAAAAACTGTGAACACACACCTGGAGCATTGGGCAGCCATTTATGCTGTGGCGCCCGGGGAGCAGTTGGGGGTTCAGTGCCTTGCTCAAGGGCACCTAAGTCATGGTTTTGGAACTCGAGTCATGGACTCGAACCCACAACTTCTCTGATGACAACCTCACATTGTGTCTGTGATGAGCTCTGTGGACAAGGCCCACAGCAGTGATGTACATGAGCAGTGCTTGTTGTGGCTGTGTGGTGTTATCAGTGTCCTTGTGGGATATGTCAACCACATGATCACCCGGCCCGGTGTGTGTGTGTGTGTGCTGAATGGATTGACACACTCTGCTGAAGGATGACGGAGGGAAAAGTAGATAAGTAGATGGTCATTAAGCACTCTAGCTCAAGTTTGTTTGGGTGGAGGCCATTCGGTTTAAACAGTTGTCTATGGCCCCAGAAAAGATTGAAGTTGTTGTCACTTTTATATTGCAAGATTTTTGTAATCATGTGTTCAGCCCAAGCATCCGTGAAAACATATTTGTTCCCCTTGCTGGGAGTGGTCCACTGATGAACGACTGAACTTTGAGTCTTCGAAGTGTTTCAAAGAGTTCACTGAAGTCCTTCTTAAGGAGTTCTGACTGCTTTTTCCGTATATCCCTTATGAAACAAAAATACATTGCAGTATATTGGAAAATATCATGTAATATATTAGGCATATATTCTTATATATATTTATTTTTTCCAATATATTGCAATATATTGAAAGCGGCAATCATTTGTATATTTTGCAATATATTATATAATATATGTATCATCAATATATTATTAAATGTATTGAAAAATATAAAATATTAGAAAATAAAAAGGGAAAATAATATATTACAATATATCACAATATATTTTAAGAAATATATTGGTAAATATATTTTCCTTTCGTAAGGGATCATTCTTCCCAACATGGATGATGATTCGATTTGCAGTCTTGTGCTTCATCAGAATGTTCCGAAGTTCCTTGTTCACATCAGAGACCGTTGCTTGGGGAAGGCAGCATGTTGTTGTAGTCCTGTTACTAATGTTTCTGATAATAGAGTCACCCACTATCAGAGTCCTGGGCTCAGCTGCGCTCTGAGCTGAATGCCACTGTCTGCACGTCCTTGAGCGCCTGTTACTAGCGGTGTTAGCTGCTGGCTGATCCGATCCATGTTTAATCACATTTTGGGATTCTTCACCCACATTCGTTAATACTTCGAATCCGTTCTCAAGATGTATAGGGGGTGGTAGAATACCAGTATTCACGAGCCTTATCATAGCCGAATCTGGAGTAGAGGAAGCTATGGCAGCAATACGAGAAACTTGTCACAATCTGTTGTCTTGTGTTCCTTTGGGTCTCGCACCCTGGTTATGTCATCGAGAAGTGTGACAATCAGTTTCAGCTTGTTCCTCTACACTTGGTATAAACTGTTGAGACTCAGTAGATTCACAGGACTCACCAGCTGTATGCTGAGAGGGTCCATTACGACGGTCTGCTAAGTGTTACGCCTGTTTTGGAAGTCCAGCAAGTAACTTTGGTTAAGTAACTTGTAAACGTTTGTAGTAGTTCATGCAACAAGTAAATTCGACAGGAGGAATTTTCTCTTTCTTCTGTATGAATGTGGGCAGCTGTGGCTTCCCATCTCCGGAATGTAAGCTGCTGGCAGTGAGAGGCAAAGTCTTAGTATTACTCCAGTCCCAAAGAGTTTTTAGTTTTAGTGTTTGTGATGAGCACTGTGCTGATCTGCTGAAGTTAAAATCTTCGAAAAATCAAGAGAAAAGTACAGGAATAAGGAGCAAAGCACAGAGAAGAAAACAAGAACGTCTGAATGGTAGTGAAGCCGGAAACTTGTCCTCTTTTAGAACATGCCATCTGTACAAAAGGACCTCATGTAATCTCAGACTTTAGGAAAACAAAACATAAAACACAACACAAAGCAAAATAACCCACTATCCTGTTTCCTATTCTTTTACTTTCATACAGTAATGGTTTCTGTCATTTAGCGTCACTTCTTCAGATGCCGTTTACTGAAGAAAGTACTGCACTTGAGCTTTTAGCATGGTCACAACTCCATTTTCTCAGTTTTGTGTTAGGGAGAAACTTGGTCTCATTTTGCCTATGGTCATTTGTCTTCCCTCTGTTCCAGACAATGAAGGCATATTGTCTTTTCCTATAAATATCCCTCTGCACGCTCTCTGAAGACCTGAACTACATACGTCACCTGGATGATGCTTGCTTCAGTAGACCTTCAAAGTGTTGTGGAATCCTTCATTGTATGATTATGTAAAAACAATGAAGAGTGCCGAAGGGAAAATATTCTGTTTGCTTGAGCAACTGCTAAAACAAATTGTTAACACATGACAACATCTAAGATGTGGATGTTATCCTAATGTGGTCCACAAAAAAGCAGTAGTGTGGAAAAATGGTTTCATCTGGAGCCACTTCTATCATGTCCCGGTTGCTTGTGAACATTTAAATTATAACAATGCCATTCTAAATCGACTTAAGAACACACAAGAGGATAATTTGAAAAATGTTACAGTTGTTGTTGTTGTTGTTTTTATTGGGGTGGGTCTCCAATGACAAAAACAATATCTGCTTTTGAGTTTTGCTGAAGATGGAGACTCATACAGGTTTGGACAGCATAAGGGTGAGTAAATGATGACCCAACATTCATTTAAGGCAAGACCCTTTAGGTGAATGGGGTAAAAAACACACACACAAAAAAAACACACATTTAACCATCACAGTTGCTTAATCCCAATTGTTTTATATTAAATAAATTCAATTTATGCATTTAGCAGATGCTTTTATCCAAACGACTTACAGTATATTCAGGCTAACATTTTTTTAACATGTGTTCCCTGGGAATTGAACCCACAACCTTTTGGGCTGCAAATGCATTGTTCCACCACTGACACACACGGAACACTTACATTGTAAAAGTTTTCTGAAATATTATGTTTAATGCAAATTAGGGATTAATTGATTAAATATGCAGTAATGTGCATACATTTCCAGAACAAAAAATGTGAGCATTGGGATAAACCTACGGTTCAAAATTCTTGCTTTATTTTGATTCCATCTAATTTTGGAATTTTTAAGATATCTCTTTTAATCACTCCATAAATTAGAAAATTTTGTAAACGGCCAAAAACAAAATAAAAAAATAATTTTCATCATGACGTTTTAGGCATAACATACACACACACAAAAAGTAGTTCACATGCATAACACATGCTGTTAAATATTTAACTTAAATCTATTTTTTTTTTTTACTTGTCTTTACATTTAACTTTTAGAATCTAAATAGAAAAAAACTTGAATGTTTAGAGTATGTAAGTGCTACTGGAGTGGAGATTTCTGGCTCAAACTGAACTGTAACTGAAATCTACAGGTGCAAATAGATAAAGCATAATAAATAAAACCCTTAAATGTGTTTTTGGATGCTTTCTGAAGAAAGACAAGTTATAGAAGCAAAATATCAAAATAAAGGTTCTTCAGATTCTTTACAATAAGAACAAAATGGTTCTTTTAAATATTCAATGAATTGTATTTTGGCAAACCTAAAATCCTTCTATGGCATCACTACTCTAATTCTAAGACGCTGCAGAGTGTTTTTTTCCTCACCTGCTCTCGTAGGCGATCTGTTTCTTCCTGATACTCAGCTAATAGTTTTTTCCATTGGTCAATGCTGCTGTTAGCTTCATGAAGAGCGGCTACCAGCTTAGTGTTGCTGTCCCGAAGAGAAAACAGCTCAGCATCTGAGTTTCTCTCACATATCGACCTGTGAACAAACCAACATCTGGGTTTCAATTACACTCAGGTCCTTCCTTCTGGAAGCTGAGGAAAAGACAAATATAACTGAAGAATTTTACTCCAACGGCAGCAGATGTTAAACGCTGTTTTGAAATTTAATTTCTTTATATTATAGAACAAGTAAATCAATAACAGACGGTGGGCTAAAGATCACTGATGTCCGTTGGTTTCAGATTTAAAGACTAAGCATGTTTTAACAGCTTCTTTAATCTCTTCTAATTTTGTAAGTAAGCCATTTGCAGAATGACTTCCTAAACACTGTCTCTTTGTGATGTTTTCAGGATGCGCTTGTATGGTGAAGTAATTCATGCTTGAATCCGCAAAACTTTTGACGTTAAACTCACTGCCAATTACCCCAGAAAACTACTGAGGAGGAAAAGTACGTCAGGCGGATTGATTCGATTCACGTGCATCTGAGCGAGCCACTGATGAAATGCATCAAATAATTACAATTTTAAACTGTTTGTCTCCAAGTAATGAATTATCGTTTAGGGAAACGTGATGATGAGATGTGATGGGTATCAGGGAGATCTGAATGTTTTACCCTTCAGAAAGCATCTTCCTCATCTGCTCTTTCTCCGTGGATTCCTCCATATCAGCACTCTTGCTGCGAAACAACTTGTCCTCACTGGAGCCATTGACTCCAAGCAATGGAGGAGACTGACGGTCCTCACACAGCCCCTGGATTATAAACACATCAAAGACGATATTACGATTTTTGCATGTTTTTAAAGTCTGCATTTGTGTGCTCAAAAATATAGTAAAAACTCTAATATTGTAAAATAATATTACAGTTGAAATTAACTATTTTCTATTGCAATTTAAGATATTATCTTAAAGTGTAATTTATTCCTGTGATGCAAAATTGAATTTTCAGCATCATTACTCCAGTCTTCAGTGTCACAGGATTCATTCTTATTTTGCTGCTCAAAAAACATTTCTTTTTATTATCTATGTTGCTGCTAAATAGTTATGATGAATCCATGATATGATGTTTTTAATAGATACTAATGTTTTTATTGAGCAAATATGCATTAAATTGATCGAAAGTGACAGTAAAACATTTAAAATGTTGCAAAAGATTCTATTTGGCATTGATAATAATAAGAAACACTATTAATAACTGAGCACCAATAATAATTGAGCATTAAATCAGCATATTTAAATCAGCATATTTAATGATTTCTGAAGGATCATGTGACACTGGAGACTGGAACAATGATGCTGAAAATTCAGCTTTGCATCACAGGAATAAATTACATTTTATAATATTTTCACATAGAAAACTGTTCAGAATATTTTCAGAATATTACAGTTTTTACTGTATTTTGATTAAATGAATGCAGCCTTGGTGAGCATAAGAGACTTGTTTCAACAACATAAAAAATTATCACCACGACTTTCAGTATACATCTCCACCATAACATTAATTACAACCAGTTTTCATAATTTCATGTTTATGCAATATTCATGAAATCTCTATTCTTAAATGGCGCCACTGATTTGGTGTTTACAGGAAATGTCCACATTTAAAATGAAAGACAGTCCCAGTGCGCACACATTTTCTATCCCATGGTTTGACAAAAAATAACTTCTTTATAAAAGAAAAACACATTCGCAGTCTGTTTGTTTGATGAAGAAACACTTGAGCAGTGTGCACATGTGACTAAACAGGGCATGAGGCAACATATGGTGCTGTTCTGTGACTGAGATTTGAAAGGACACCGGTTTACTTCAGCCTGCTGTTCGTGTAGACTTGGGAAAACCAGAACAGTACTTCAGAAACTCGGCTCTTCTGCGTAGACTGTATAGCAGCAAATGCAGCCTTGGCATTTCAAACATACACAGTGTTTCTGTGCAGCAATACACACTTGCTCTCAGAAAAGCTTGTATAATTCATTAATCTCAAGATCAGCGTTCCCCAGAGGAGGACGGTCTGTTTCTAACCCAACCACTCAGGCCGATGACTTGTGTGTCTTCTCTATAGCGGTTCGTGGCAGACGTAGGGAACTTGAGATGGAGCTTTCCGTGTGTTTAATATATTTAGAGAGGAATCAAAGACACAACATCTCCACTGCAGAGTCAACGGCTCGGGAGCTCCATCCCTTCAATAATGCATCTTGCAGATTTCTACATTTTTAATGAGGCATTACAGATTTCCAGAATATTCCACTCTTATCGTGAGCCCATGTCAAACCATGGAAAAAAGATACTGGAGTTTAGCAACACTATTAGAAAGAGCTCAGATTAAAACACCTCAATCTTCCCCCAAATATCGTTCGAGACTCATGTTTGATTAGCGCTACTGAAACAGGAAGTTGGACATGACGAAGGGCTCGTCTTTTTTTTTTTATTATTATTGTAGATTAAATCAGTCTAGTTAGTGGAGGAGATATTAGTGGGAGTAGTGCTATTTTAGTACTGTTTTTTATTGTAATATTATTAGCTGGAGCGCCAAAGTACTCATCTTATTTATTTTCAATGATTTAAAATAGTTTTAAATTTACAGATTTGTTTGAATTTTAGTATAAGCTTTTTATTGAAACCCAATAGTTTTTCCAATCAGTTAGTTAGATGGAGAAGTAATTAGAGGGAAAAGTTTTTTTTTTTTTTTGTGCTGGGCAACGATTAACCCTGATTAAATCACATCCAAATATTTTTTTTTTTTTTATATATAGTATATGTGAGTCTACATTGTATTATGGATATATAAATAAACTAACACACATGCATTTATATACTTAAGAAAAATATGTTATGTTTCTACATTAAATATATTTATGTAAATAAATTTAAATATTAGTAAAATGTATAATGCATGTGTGTATTTATATATACATAATAAATATACACAGTACACACACACACATACAATATAAACAAAATTATTTATTTTGGATCTGATTAATCGCGATTAATCATTGCCCAGCACTTTTTTTGTATCATTTTTTAATACTATTATAGTATTTATTCATTTTTCATATTTTCTTATATTTTTGCCGTTTACAAAGCTCTGTGGCTTTATAATTTAGCTTTTCTATGTAAATATGCCCTAGATGGACATCTTTGACCATTGCGCCTTGCAGTTTTTTGCCATGAAGCCACAAAACTCCCAATTCTGATTCCATAAGGTTTGTATAAATGGCCTCTATACAAACTAGGACAAAAGTCATCATGAAATGACAGTGTTTCATATGAAGTCCTTCCTGAGGGATTTGAGTAACTCTGTGACAATAGCGAATGGTGTCAGCTGCACAGGAGACACAGGTGTGACACTGTATGTAGAAACAGATGTAGATGGCAGTTTGACAGCTTACCTGAGACAGCTGAGAGAGAGAGACAATCCCATCACCACAAAAGAGACATAAAAAGAAAGAAGACACAAGCATTTCATGAATTACCATTACTGTCACTCATACCTAAAGAACTTGACCAAAAACATCAGCGTGGCAAGTGTTGCACAGGCAAGTACACACACTTTCTTGCGAAAGATTCAGACTTGTGACAAAACGGACCGACTAAAACATTATTTGATGTACAGGAGACATGCATTGATGTTTTGCTATTAAAATAGCTTTTATATAAAAATAATACAGGATTTGGACAGAAAGCTCTCACACATATAGATTAAGAGACCAAAGAGCACATCTCTCTGTTTGACTTTTTATACACATCCATTCTTCCCCCATCGCCCCTAGATTCACGAAAAAACCCCAACACACTTTATCAATTAATAATGGCAGCATTATTCAGCGCACACGGTTGCGGTTTTGAACTCTGAACACTCAGGTTTGATTAAATAATGAATTGCTCTCAGTCTGTGGCATGTTTGAACACTAAGAGCTCATGGGACGAAAAGCCTGTCATGGCCATTAAACCACTACAGAATACTGTATATGGCCACACAACACAAAGCCTTTTACAGTACTATTAAACACTAAGTTTCAACCAACCTTGTTTTGTTACAGTGTTGGTAGCAGAAGTAAATGAGCAATGTGTATTATTTTTCTGTGTTTTTCTTTTTCTTTTAATTAAACACCATCTTGCTGGCAGTAAGATACCCCTTTAAACCTTATGTGTCCTTAGAGAACAAAACATTTCCATGTAAAAAAAGAAAAAAAAAACGGTCATAAAAATATACCTTATTAATATTTTTTCCACTTTCACTGACATAGATCTCTTTACCAACATCAGTCCTCGTCATAACTACCAAAATGTATTCATTTTCAGGATATTAATCCTTTAAAGGGATATTTCACCCAAATATGAAAACTACCCCATGATAAAATCCCCCTCAAGCCATCCTAAGTGTATATGACTTTCTTCTTTCAGACGAATACAATCAGTGTTATATTAAAAACTGTCCTGTCTCTTCCGAGCTTTATAATAGCAGTCAATGGATGTTAAGATTCTGAAGCAAAAAAAAAAGTACTTCCATCCATCATAAAAAAAGTGCTCCACACGGCTCCGGGGGGTTAATAAAGGCCTTCTGAAGTGAATAAATTAATTTGTGTAAGAAAAATATCCATATTTTAAACTTTATAAACCGTAAAGTCATACAAAGGAGATCTTCTCAACAAAGAAAGATGGCGGCAGGTAGAGCAGGGTGACTTGTAACATCTTGTCCAGGGACTGCGGATGTACAATAGCCTTTGGCTAATTCTGGTACACTTACATTAATAATTTTTTTTAATGAACAATGTCCCTGTCAACTAAATAGAGTCAAAAAAATAAAAAATTACATTTGTGTTCACGAGAGAGTGGCGTTCCAGTGGATGAACTATCCCTTTAAATGCCAGTTTGCCCCTGTTGTTGTTTTAATAAAAAAAAAAAAAAAAAAAAAAAAACTATTTGTAGAATTCACAAATGTAGAATTCTTTTTTTTATATATTATTAAAGCATTTCTGACAGAATCGAACAAAAAATGCATGATTTTATGCTACATTTTTTGCCTGAAAGTACTGAGTGTAACTATTTATTATAACAAATTGTAAAATTCCATAAAATAAATACACATTTATGGCAAAATAAATTAATTTTTTTCATTAATATAGCCAAAACTATCAATCAATCAATAAATAAATAAATTAGATGTATGTATTTTTTTTTAAGACACAAATTGTCTCTAAGTATGCACAAGGTTCAAACATTTTGGATTGTAAGATTATTTTAATGAAAATTAAGCTTATTTTTCCTCATAACACTCAATCCCATATAGCTTCCAGACTAGAGATGTGCAACAGTGATCGAGTACTCGACGATCGATCATGTAAACTTTTATTATTTCATTTATTATTTAAAAACAATTTTTTTTTCCTTCTTATTGGTCATAGCAGCACTTCGGATGGTGCCCTGAGCTCTGATTGTTTAGCTTGTCACTGCATGCGTCAAAAGACGTGAGAAGAGAGAGAATGGCATCGAAGTCATGTAGTGATGTGTGGCTTCACTTTGACAAGACAGATTTTGGATATCAACATTTATTAACATGCTGAATGCGATGCATATCAGTGTTTAGGGTTTTAGTTTTCTCAAAACCCCAAATGTTCTCACTTGAGCTTCTCATTACCCTAATATATACTGTATATATATATATATATATATATATATATATATATATATATATATATATATATATATATATATATATATATATATATATATATATACATACACATACACACATATACAAAGTACTGTGCAGAAGTCTTAGGCCACTAGTATTTTCGCCAACAAAAAATGGTTTTAAGTCAGTTATTTCTATGTTTTGCTTTAGTGTGTCAGCAGGAAATATCATTTTGCATTTCCAAACATTAATTTTGCCATTAATTGTAATAATCCAGTGACATTTTGATTTGCACATGGAGTCTGACAGCAGTCAGTGCTCCACACAGAGATCTGATCTCACCATCATCAGTCCGTCTGGAATAACATGACTCAATCCAGAAGAACTGTGACAACGTCTCCAAGACACTTCAAGAAACATTCCTGCAAAGCTACCTGAAAAACAATGAGCAAGTGCACCGAGGACAAAATCTTTTTTTAACACAGTGTAATCATACCAAATGTTGACTTAATTTAGTTAAGTTAATGGAAGTTAATTCATTTAGGCATTATTTTTGATGGCATCCTCACTTTACAGCATTTTTACACAAGTGCCTAAAACTGTAGCGTTGCAGGTTTCTTGAAGTGTCTTGAAATCATTGCTTTTTTTTTTTTTTTTTACTGTTGAAAAATACTTCAACTCAATTCTATTCAATTTAAATCAGCATAAATATATACAATTTAAATGTAATAGAAATGTAACAGTTTCTGATTTATTTCTATTGATTTGTTGGGGAAACATCACACGGAGATGTTTTTGACTAAATATATACGCAGCACAGCTCATGGCAAACAAGTCCAACTGGAATGATGGGTTTAATCAAAGAATACATTATTATATAAAGCAGTGTCCTAATCTGATGTGGACGTAGACTCTGGAATACTCTCAGGCTGCTGTAATGGGCATGATAATTAAGGGATGAGTGTGTCACCAATGGTGAATGAAAAAGGTTAGCCAACTGTAAAGTAAAATAAACAAGTCTTTTGTGTTCCCCGGTTGACCGCATAGAGTTACATAACTCTACACAGGCTCTAACCAGTGTATCTGTGTCACCTCCTGGCATGCGAGGACATGCTTCGTGACTCACACACACTTCCAAAGAATTCAGAGAGACAATATACACAGTGGAGCACTTCTCTTGTGGGACTGGCATTAAAACTGATACATTGTAACATGTGTTAGGCCTGATGATCCTCTGTGCTATTGTTAGAGCGGTTAATAGAGACGGAATGAAATGCTCAGGCATACAAAGTATGACATGAGTTGATAAATGTCTAAATTTGAATCATTACATAACGCTAGTGTGTTGTTTTCAGTCACGATTCGAAAATGTTTAGCGGAAGTTGAAATAGGAGTTGAAATACTGTGTTTACCTGTGGAGAAGAGATATTTAGGCCAGGACTCAACAGCTCAAACTTCTCCTGTGATTTATCCCGGACGAGTCGTGCCGCCTCCTTAAACTCTTTAAACTGCTCTGAGAACTGCACAGACAATTACAGAGACATAACTAAAACCTTCATAGAAGCTTCAACAAATCTTTTTAACATGCAAGAGGCCATGATATATTGTGAATAAAGATGCAGCTAAAGGTCATTGTTAACCATTGTTTTATATAGAAACTACATGCCATGCCAGTGTAAATTTAACAGAAAATCTCTTTTAAAATGTCACTTGTTATTACATAATCAATACATACACATTAAACCTGTTATGGGTCAATTTGAGTTGTCGTAAATACTGGTTAACCTAGAATATTTCTAATTTCTCAGGACAATTTCTCATTTTAGATTTAGGTTTTGATACTGTGAGGAGTTATGGAATGTGCATGTAAAATGTTTATTACGGTTATGATGTTTGCGGGTCAATTTGACCCCCAAAGGTCAGCGGCAGCTGCACTGACCCAAAATAAATAAAAACAGAATTGATGCTTTTGTTAGTAATTTTTACAAATGTGTGTGCTTTTAGTATTCTAATAAATTCAATAATTTTTACTGTAAAAGTCTACTTGTTTCCCTTTTATCAAAGACACTCATTATTTTAAACATTTTCATTGCGTCCCTAAAGTTTTTGAAGGCACTCACATTTTTCAACTTGAAGCACATATGCTCCTTAGCAAAAAAAAGTCATTAAATCCATAAATATCAATCCACTTTTTAGTTTGTTTTACCATTTATTTTACAATTTACATTGATTTGCTCAACCCACAACTTACATTAAAGCTTAAATTCCAAAGCTGCATGCATTTCTTTCTTTTTCTGAACACAAACCAAGATATTTTGAAGAATGTTGGAAACAAACAGATGACGGTAGCCACTGACTTCCACAGTATTTTCTTCCATACTATGGAAGTCAATGGCTACCTTCTTACTGTTTGGTTACCAACATTTTTCACATAATATATATATATATATATATATATATATATATACGTATTTTAATATATATATTACATAATATATATACATAATATATATAATACAACAAAAGATAGAAACTCACAGAGGTCGTAAACAACATGAGGGTAAGTAAATGATAAAAGTTTTTATTTTTGGGTGAACTATCTCTTTAATAAAACCGTGCTGTAATATGTATTTACCTGCTGAAGCTGCTGCTCGGTGGCAAACCCGAGGCCATACACTGTGTTGGCCCTGCTGTCCGCCCACTGGCCAAACTTCTGTGACGTTTTCGTGAAGGTCATATTAGGTGTAATGGTGCTGTTGATAATCGCCTGCATTAGAGCAAAACACAAAAAATACCACCTTTTAATAGTATCACGGCACAAATAACAAAAAATAGCATTCGTTGTCCCTCACCTTAGTGCCCCCTACACTGATGATGCGATACACGCTCCTGCCGGCATCAAAGAAGAAGGAGACGGTGACGGCGTGTTTGCTGGCTGGAATCCAATTTCGTTTAGTGGCCGGGTCAATCTGGAAGACGTGTGCCTTCAAGCTGAATATTGGCTGCTCCCTTCAGAGAAAAAAAAAAATATATATATATATTCATAACATACTCTGCATTATTTAATTCTCCATTAGGATGCCATCAGACACATTACTCTTGGGCTGATGTAGGTTGATTTTGTATCAGAGGTGTGCTGAGCAGCGCTTGTGATGGGAATGAGAAGCACCCAATGCAAGGTCCAGCCAGATCTGATTATGAAGGGGCACGGCCCGGCCTGGACTGTGTAGATTTATTGTATATATAAATACACATACATGTATACATTAAAAAAATATTTGCATATGTATATGTATGTGTGTATATGTATGGCTGTCATTATTGCAAAAGATTTCATAACCGTACGATTATGTCGTCTGCAATTTTTCTGTGCATCTTGTCAGTGAACTATGGCTCGGTGTAGTAAACGCTGCTCCATGTTAAAGCAGGTGATGGAGATTTACTACTGATTACAGAACCGGCTTTACTGACAAGATACACAATCACATTCAATCAAACGTGCAGCCCTTCTACATGTGTGCAAGCTAAATTTCACATGGTTTTGTCACAGCATGTCACAATCAGGGCCATAACCACCATTGAAGGGGACCTTTTTTCCTCACATTTTGCCATTTTGCATTGAAAATATGGTATCATATACATGATTCATGTGATGAGACTAGAAACGTTTTGCCTTTTTTATATGTTAAGCATACAAATAAAAGTGCATGCATTTAAAATATTATTTGTAAATAGTTCAATTTATTTACTAACCAGAATCACACCTAAATTTTCCTTCACTATTTTATTTCTAAAAAGAAAATAAAGAAAATAAATGGTTTCCAGTGTCCAAGACATGAAAACAGCCTTGGTCACAATACAACTTGTAAGAAGTTGTATTGAAAAAAAAAGAAAAGTAAAGAAATCTTTAAAGAGGCAGTTCAATCAAAAATACAAATAAATCAATAATTTACGTGTCCTTACGGCACTCCAAGACTAGGCCTATAAGACTTTCTCTCATGGGATACAAAATAAGATATTGTTTTTGTCCATACAATAAAAGTCAATGGGATCCAATGTTGGATCCCAATGTATGTAGGGCTGCATGATATATCAAAAATATCGAAATATCGCAAATGTAAATATTGTGATATGCATATCGCAATGGCGTGCGATTTCTGAATCATTTTAATAAGAAGATAATTAGATCAAAACGTTGCGAAATGTCAAAGTTTTTGTTCGACACATATAACAGAGAATTGCTTGACGTTAAAAATAGTTATTAAGTGCGATAAGTTGCAGAAAACAAATCTATGCTGTCTCGTCTTGCTGTCTGACACACACCTGAAGCTTGTGCAGTAGAGCTGAAGATCTTTGCCCAAACCCGATGGGATCGATGGGTTCGGGCTTAATTTATATCATCTTACGCGGGCTTGGGCCGGGCTCGGGCTTGCGCTCCAGTTTACGAGGTAAGCGCGAGAAAGATGCAAAAATGTATGCTGAGTAGGTGTAACGGAGGCTTGCCTCTGGCGATTACGTTTTGGTTGCACCATCAACTAAAGCAAAGTCTGAGGTGTGGAAAAGTTTTGAGCATGTTTATAATGAGAATAAAGAGTGAATAATGACGCACCATCAATGAGCGCAGGAACGCGCTGAAGCCATCTACATTGGATTTAAACATTTTCTCCACAAAAACATGTAGGCTCTGTGAGTAAAGTTTTTTTTTAATGATAACTAAATATTCATTGAGTCTTAAATGCATAATGTGGACAGAGTATTTACGCTAATGTTGGCATTATTATTTTATTAAATGTCAGCTGCTAGTGGTGAAGCAAATCCAGCGGAGCCTTTATCTTAATTTCGTTATTGCCAAATAATTAAATTAATTTAATTAGTTTAAAAAAAGACTCGTTTTTATTGGTGCGTTGGTCTATTTACATGTCTAGAATGCTGAGATGTTACGATGTCACAGAGGACTTATTTTATTTCTTTATTCCAACTTCCAAGTGGCCTACCCTGCTAACACACGACGTTACAGCTACCAACGTGACCAGATTACCAAGAACGTCCCAGATAGGTCCTCTATTGGTAATATATTGGTAACTTCATGACTTACTGGCATCGTAACTACAACGTCGTATGCACGTAATATCATTACCATATATTTTTTTTACGTTCTTTATATGCTCTCTGAGTATAGTGTAATTAAACTTCAGACTCAAGATTAAACGTTCCTTAAAGATAAAATATGTTTCTGTTCACCAAGTCAGAATATGGACATGCTTTTAATATATAGTGACGTGACATACAGGCGCGCGCTTCCACAACTGACGCACCGGGTCTGAGGTGAGTTATACAATTTATAATAAATAAGTTGGTTGATAAAATGTATAAAACAAAGTAAAAACAAAAGTCTAACGTCGCTAAAACCTTTTTTTATTATTTTATTGTTTTTATTAGCCTTCTAGCCGTTGAGTTACCATGGCAACCGCGTACACATCAGCTGCTGGAGAGGAGAGGACTCGTCTGACATTTTCTCTGTTTCTCGTCAGTTATACCAAAGAAAAGGCCAACAACTGCGACAGATTTGTTAAGTAACACGTTAATATCATCCACAGTCTACTTTAAGTACTTTTTGTTAATATTTATACCTCTGTGATTATGGTATTTTTCCTGAAATGTCTGCTATCAAGTATTACGCTAACACAGAAACATAATTAACGTTATAGCATATTAGATTTGAGCCCTTATTAATGAAAGTTTGGCCTTTTAATTACATCTTATGCGTAAAGGATCGGTTTTGATCGTTTTGTAAATGTTTTTGATGGTAATTTGTCAATAGATAAATGAAGTAAAGTTAAGCTAATTAATTTAACCTAAAAGTCTACACTGTAGAGTCTATCAGTGACGTCACTCGCGGTCTAAAATGGGCTGAAACTATTTCAAACCACTGTTTCAAGCTTGTTCTGATTTATCATTGTAAACAAATATTGATAAAAAAATTGTACAGTGATTTCAGGAGTGTCTTAAAAACCCTCTAAAACAGAGGGGAAGTTCCAAGAAAATGTCTAACGGGAGCTGCTGACAGAGATTGAAAACACAGGTGATGCTACAAAGCTTATTAAATAACTTCATATTTATTTTTTACAATATATCATCATGCATCTGTAAAATCTAAACATGTGAATTCTGGTATCTAAAGATTTTTGTATGTTTTCCATATTGCTATTTTTCTTTTCTGCATTTCCCCTATTCTCTAGTTTGTTTATTTCTAATAAGGAGCTGGAGGCCGTGAAGATACAGATCCATGATATTGTGGAGAAGCAGGCCCAGCTGAGCAAGTGGAGAGCTGTGCTGGAAATATTCAGGGGTTGATGCTCATAAGTCCAGGGTAAGTATACAGCTAACCCTCCTACCACCTCTACTCTGTGTGGTTCTCTGCAAAGGCCCGGTGTACCCAGGATGCGATATTCCCAGATGTCCTTCACCCTATTTCACAGTGTAAGAAATGAACCAGGCCCTGGGCGACGACCTCTCTCCATCCGCCGCCTCCGGTATTCAGGATCTCCACCAGAACCCGATTCGCTCCTTCGCGAGACAGAACACAATGCTGTGATCATCGGAGACTCCATCGTCTGGCACGTTTGCGCTATGTTAGCTGAAGGTAAAGTCCACACTCACTGCTTCCCTGGTGCTCATGTTCTTTATATTTCTGCACAGATTCCCGTGATCCTGAAGAGTGAGGGGGGCATCGGAGCGGACGGAGACGCTGAAGAGGGACTTCAGGAGCCTGATCAAGACAGTGCGCAGCATATCGCCTGCATGATGATCATCGTGTCAGGACCACTTCCAACGTATAGATGAGGACATGAAAGGTTCAGCAGACTTTTTGCTTTAAACGAATGGTTATAGTCATGGTGTAAAGAACAGAAACTGCTTTTTGTTAATAATTGGAATCTTTTCTGGGAGCGTCCTAGGCTTTTTAGATCTCCTGTTGGACAACATCTCGAAGACACTTCGCTCCATATGACTAGTAAGCCAATTCTCAAATAACTGTTATGATGACTTTTGTTCTACACGCTCAAATAGAAGTACTACTACAATAAAGATTGTGTTTGTTCCAGTGTTAATTTTAACAGGCATTTTTGATTTAGCATTAGTCTAAACTCCACCAAACTACTGTTATAAGCATGAGCCCCGTCAGACTGGTCGTGGCGGAGGTGTTGCAACAATATATAGTGATATTCTCAATGTTACCCAGAAAACAGGATACAGGTTTAACTCTTTCGAAATACTTCTGCTTAATTTTAGACTGTCAGACATGCAAAAGAAATCTAAAGTATCTCTTGCTCTGGCTACTAGGGGTGTGATGAGACACTTATCCCACAAGACGAGACGAAACACGAGACTGGGTTCATGAGAGCGAGACAAGATTTTTTTTTTTTTTTTTAAGAAATCCTCAATGATAAAATAAATATTTCATTTTTCTCTACTCCTTTTTCGTAGTACATACATTTTCACATCAATTTTTTAAACATAAAAAAAAATATATATATATTTAGGGCCCTAATTTTTTCCCCAGCATATTATTTTTTATTATTATTGTTAACAAATTCTGTATTTTAGCATGTCTAACTATTTGAATGCATAACACAACTTAATTTATTCATTTTATTTTTTCTTAAAGGTAGCCTTACTGATATAGATATCATACCTCAAAGTGTAGTTACTGACCACTTCCTTGTATCGTGCATGCTGCATATTAGTGATATTAACTATATTTCCAAAATGAGCATTATGAATTTAAGAGCCTTACATTACATTTATAACAATCATTGTTAATGTTTGAATTGTATTTCAGGGCAGTTTGTGAAAAGAGATAATCAAGAGAAGTCAGTTCCAGATCCACCCTCCACACCAGACCTCTCTCTCACGAGGATTGCTGTCTACTAGCATATTGTGTTCTTCAGCTCTTCAGACTTCGGTGGATGCAGATATTACTCAGGGACATGAACACTATAATATTGCAAGAATAGAGAAAGTAAGAATTACTTAAGATTTTAGAATTTAATGTTAATTGCTTAAACATATATATATTTACATATATTTTTGTGGCAGTGTGAACTGGCCATAATGCTGTATGATAGGTGTGAGATTCATTAAACTTGATTTGCTATCTGTTCATAAGCTATTGCATATTATTTGCAATTAATTATTTGTAGTGGTTTGGTTAAGGGTGTGATTAGCTGAAGATTATTGTGGGAGCTTGTGATTAGTTGATGAATGTGTGTATTGTTAATGATAATATTTAAATGCAATGTGCTGAGTGCCTACTAAGACTTGCATGTTGTGCATAATGTTTTGACCCTGGATGCTTACAGAAGGGTATAGATATTTCAATATATGGAAATGTATTTATTATTAATATATCTCAATCTATGTGCTTCTGTATGGGATGAATGCTTTCATTCATATTTCGCTGTATATCCTGTTTTTATTAATAATCTGGGTGTATTACTGTTCATATTTGCTTGTTAATAAATTAACTGAATTCATTTCGAGTATGTATTCATCATTCACAGCTGCTGAAACATCCTTTAAATTAGTTTGGGCATATGAGGACATAAATTAGGTTCAAGTGCTGCATGTCCGCCCATAGAATAATTATAAAAAAATGACCAACTGATTACCAGCACACGACCACCGATCCGCGACGTTGCCACGACGTCGCAGTTACTTACTCACAAAGTTACGTTGTGGCGATGTATACGCACCTTTCACTTTTCCGGTTGTTACGTCGCCACGACGAAACTTTGGTCACCAGATTACGTAGCAGTTACGTAACAGTTACGTAATGTTGTTAGCAGGGTAGTCTATGTTAGTCATGAATAAATTGTTAAAACATGTATAAATGACTCATTCTTGACAAAAGGCAAAAGAGCTGTGTGTGTGCGCACATTTGAATAATGTTGGGCTGTAAACAGGTTCGGGCTTTAAAAAGCTGTCAATCAAAATGTACTTGTCGGACTCGGGTCCTGTCAGGTCCTAACTTTTATGGTCGATTACAGCTCTAACGTGCACAGCGTCTCTACAGTTCTGCCGCACACGTGCAAAACCACACAGACGTGAATTCAGATGGTGCGCGAAAACCAAACTGATTTGTCTTTCACATCTCCTCCTCATGTATGAACAGACACATACACACAGATTAATGTCAATAGTACCCGTCTCGACGATCATTCTCGTAAACGCAGTCAGTTATGTTTTAAATGAATGTAAACAGCAGAGAAAGGAATCGGATGTGTATCATCACACCACTGGATCTGTGCAGTCGGTCTTAAAGTGACAGCAGCCAATAGATACGTGCTGCTGAATATGTCACTATGTTAAATGTTAATCAAACAACAAAACAGCTATAACAAAGATTAATCTAAATTGAATTCATACAGTAACACAATGCAGTTTAAACTTAATTACCCCCCCCCCCTCTTTCTTTTTTTACTGATTGTTCACTTCCCTTTAATCATATTTGAACTTTCTCAGACAATAGTTGTTGCTGTGGTTTATAAAGAACTACTTAAAGTGTATGGAAAGCAAAGACGCAATTTCTTTTTTTTTTTTTTTTATGTTCACATTGATGTTTGACAATGATATTTTCTGATTTGTGACATTACTTTTTATTACTTTTTTACTTTTTATAACACATGATATGTAAAAATTGATAGCCTGAATTAATCGCTTTGGATAAAAGCGTCTGCTAAATGCATAAATTCAATTTAATTAAATTTTAATGTACTGATAAAACACTGCTGGTCACTTTCAGAAGTTCCGAGAAAGAATGTGAAACAAATTGGTTATATACTTATTCTTTTTAAATATTTTTAAATATAATTTAAAAAGATTTTTGCACACTTTAAGTAATATCTTATCGTATTTCGAATATTGCATTTTTTGACAAGGTATGACCTTGTATGGGTATGACAAGGAATCACATTTTTTTTCTTTTTTATAACGCACAGCCCTAATTATGGAACATTTATTTAACTCTTCGGTGCCCTCTTGATCTGCTCCTGCCAGCCAGAGTCCCACTGCCGGAGAGTAAGGACCTGATGCTAATAGAAAGTCAGAGAGTAATTTCACTGGAGATCAGATTCATATCAGCCCTGTCCACACAATGCTGAAGGACACACCTGTGTCATCAGTGTTGTAGCTCCATAGCAAACTCTGGCTCCATCAATCTTTCCTGAATTAAACCTCCAGAGGCCAAAGAGACAGTCTGGTAATGCTTAATCACTCTGGCATTCTGGGAAGGTTATCTAGGACAGAACACCTCCGCAAAAAGCGGTGCAGGTGCACCATGCAGAAACTGTTTATCAAGCACTTCTGTTGCACAGTAGGATATATAAAAAGATCTCTTCTTCAACTTCAGCAATAATTTCACGGCACAGCCAAGGTCTCCATTCAGAGCCTGAGCCTCCTGGATAGTTCCCAAGACTCTTTATGGCATCCTTTTATAGCTTTAAGATGAAAACCCCAATCAAATCCTGAAAGCACTGAACCTAAGAACAGCAGACCAGAAAATAAACAGGACAGGAAAGGGACAAGTCTTTCTGTCAAGGAGAAGTCACCTGCTGGGTAATAGCATGCTGTCCTGAAATTTCACATCTGATTTATGTGATCCTCTGACCCAATGGCAGGAAATCTCTAATAGCAGCAAATGAATTTACAGAGTGCCATTCGATCCCATTTGAGAAACCGTTCATCTGTTGATTTTTCTCGGCTGCACAGAAAGCGTCATAACACGAGGTGACCTATGAGCTCACAAATGTTCACACGTCTCACCCAAATTACATTTTTTCATATAAGAAAACATTATCAAGGTATTTTGAGTTTAATTATGAGAAATAGGTTTCAATCAGTCAAAAATTATAATTTTGTCCCAAATAATGTAGCCCCTATGTGTGACAGCTTAAATTCTGCCATAGCTTTTTTATTATTATTATTACAAACATCTTCTATTTGATTTCCTATAGTTTACCACATTTTTGTAACAGGGTTGCAAAAATTGCAAACCACACAAAAAATGTATAGAAAATAAAAATGGCATATAGTTGTGACATATCATTCCTTCCAAAATGTGACGTACATCGGAGTAAACAGAGTATTGCAAATGTTTTGAGTTTATTGCGACAATTTCCCAGATTTTAAAAGGGTTGGAAAAACTATAAAAAATTTATAGAAAATAAAAGTTGGTTTTATCCATTGGTTGTTGAGATTTTACCATCTAAAAAATCTAAAATCTTAAGATATCTTTAATACTTCTTGAGTTATAGGCATACAGACTGAAGAAAAATGACATGTGTGGCACTCAGACACGCATGTGACCAACATATGGTATTTGACCACTGAAAATGTGTACAATTTAACAGTTTACTCCAAGAACCATAACGAGAGCCCTGTATCTCTGGAAATGAACCATG